>NC_137798.1:36552678-37185178 GCF_963383645.1 Muscardinus avellanarius | reverse complement strand
TGGCTGGAGACTAAGCTCTGTGTGTGTGTGTGTGTGTGTGTGTGTGTGTGTGTGTGTGTGTGTTACAGGGGATGGAAACCAGAGGACTTTTACTCCGGGGTACACCCCAGACTTATTTTTATTTTCACCCCAGACTTATTTTTATTTTATTATTAGTATTATTATTAATTTTGAAACAGAGTCCCTCTAAGTTGCAGAGGGCCTCACTGAATTGCTAAGGCTGGCCTCCCAAGTACTGGGATTATAAGCATGGGCCACCACGCCCAGCTAGGGACCAAGCTTTTATCACATAGGCGTTGGGTAACATTTCAGATCCAAAGTATAGCAGTTAGTAAGTTGTATTCATCAATCAACAATGTTAATCAACAGATAGTTCTATATAGCCCAAATCAACTGATTTAGTTCAATTGATACAGCATGGAAATGTTTAGGCACAACCCATGTTCAGTGTCTAAATCTTTGCACTAACTATAGGCATATGTTCTACCCAGAAATCCTCAAAAATGGATGATATTTATTATAAAGAGCTACAGAGAAAAAGGGAAATTAATCTTTATGATTAACCTTTTATATGGAGCCTGGCTTAGAACCTATGATCCTCCTGCCGCAGTGTCCCAAGTACTAGGACTATAGAATTGTACCACTCTGTCTGGCTCCCGATAGGTTTTATTTTGTTCTTTGGTGTTTCGTGTTTTTGTACTGGGGATTGAACCCAGGGACATTCTACCTCCGAGGTATACCCCTGGCCCTTTTCTTTTTAACAACATGTATCTAAGTTGCTGAAGCTGGCCTCAAACCTGCCATCCTCCTGTCTCAGCCTATTGGACTACAGGTGTGAGCTACCATGCCCAAATCCAAAGAAACTTAAACCTGCTTTGTTTTATTTTTATTTTTATTTTTGAGAGTCTGGGGATGGAACTCAGGGACATTCGACCTCCAAGCTACACCCCCTGCCCTATTTTTTATTCTTTTTTTTTTTTTTCTTGAGGTACTAGGGATGGAGCCCAGGGGCATTCTATTTCCAAGTTACAACCACAGCCCTATTTCTTTTTTTCTTTTGGTGGTACTGGGGGTGGAACACAGGGGCTTTCTGCCTCCAGGCTATACTCCCAGACCTATTTTATATTTTTTATTTGGAAACAGGGTCTCACTAAGTTGCTGAGAGCCTCACTAAGTAGCTGAGGCTGGCTTCGAACCTGCGCAATCCTCCTGTCTCAGCCTCCCAAGTGTGGGGATTACAAGCGTGCCCACCACGCCCGGCTTTATTCTTTATTTTGAAACAGGGTCTCACTAAGTTGTGGAGGCTGTTCGCAAACCACAATCCTCCTGTCTCAGCCTCCCGAATGCTGGAATTACAAGCGTGCGCCACCACGCCTGGCTAAACCTGCTTTGTTTAATAGCATCAAACTGGCTCAAGCACAGAGGACAGGCTTCAAATTCTAGTTCAAGTTCTTTCCTCAATAAATGCCTCTTTATTTTAATGAGATAAATAGGCTTCCCAGCTGCTAACATATATGAGAGGGGGTAGTGTATGAGCTAAGCTGGTATGTACAATGCAAAATTTATTACATATCACTGAGAAACCAGGGGCAGTGTTTATTTTCTAGCATAATGTATGTATACCTGGCACTATGGTAGGACCTAGGGATGCAAAAGTAAAAAGACACAATCCTGTCTTCAAGGAGCTTTAAGGCGCACGTCCTTTCTGAATTTGGCTCCACATTATAATCAACTGGGTTTGCTTTCTTAAATTCCAGTGTCTGGGATTTATTCAAACCATTGAAAACCATAATCTCTAGGAACAGGTCCCAGGAATCCGCATTATTTTTAAATTTTCCGATTAGCTCTAAAGAACAACCGGGAGAGAAAACTTCGGGTTAGTAGAAAAAGAAAAAAGAAAGAGTCAAAGGTAATTACAGTACAGAGAAATAAGTACCATGTTGAGGATATTAAGAGAATGCCCCTCAACCCAGCCTTCACCAGTCAGAAAGCTTTCCTGGATGAGGAACCATCTGGCAGTACCTTGTATAACAGTGGTTGGCAAATAAAGGAGGACACTTCAACAGAGGAAGCAGAATGTGTAAACGCCTGATAGGGAAAATACGGTGCTATAAAGCACCGCTGCCCAAACTTCTATATGCAAACGAACCACCTAACGATCTTATTAAGAAGTTAGTTCTGATTCAGTGTGCCTGGGACAGGGCTGAGATTCTGCACTTTTAAGATCTCAGGAATTCAATTGTGGCTAGTCCGGCTCAGGAAAAGAAAAAAAAGTATAATTGGAACATAGAACATAGCTATGAGAAACAGGCCGGTGAAAATGAGCAGCAAAGATCAAGCAGGGCAAAGTCGTGCAAAGGACTTTGGACTCCATCCTAGACTATACTGAGAGTGGTAGGCAGCCACTGAAGGGTCTTATGCTTTGGATTTGGGGTGACCCTCTTGCCCTTGCAGAAAAGGGGTGGCAGTGTTGGAGGAAGTGGGGCTTGGTTGTAATCTCAGCAACAGATAAGCAACTGATAAGTCCTGTGTGGTGGCCTAGACCAGTTGTGTGTGGCTGAGAGGGTGAATCTCTGGGGCTAAGGGCTTAGGGATTCTATATGGCTCCTCCTCCCTCACTTGCTCCTCCCGTTTCCAGCCTCCAGAATGGATGTGAGAGCAAAGGCTTGCGCTCTCCCTGTGTCTGCTTCCTGCAGCCATGCCTGAGATCCACGGTTCCCAGCATCACATGGACTGAACCCAAAACTGTGAGCGAATAAATCTTCCTTCCTCTAAGTTGTATGGTTAGATCTTTTAGATATGTATATGACTAATGCATATGCCAAAGAATGACAAAACCAGATTTGCATTTTATTTATTTATTTATTTATTTACGGGTCTGGGGATGGAACCCAGGGGCATTCGACCTCCAAGCTACACCCCCTGCCCTATTTTTATTCTTTATTTTGAAACCAGATATCACTGAGTTGCAGAGGGCCTCACTAAGTAGCTGAGACTGTCCGCATACCGCGATCCTCCAGTCTTAGCCTCCTGAATGCTGGGATTTACAAGCGTGCACATCACGCCTGGCTAGATTTGCATTTTAGAACAATCACTCTATTTGGTGTGGTAGAGGTCAAAACTTGAGATGAGCGGCTGGAGTTATAGCTCAGTGATAGAGCATGTGTTTAGCATGGGCCTTAGGCTCAACCCCCAGCACTGTGGAGTCCTATAAATTCTATAGGTTGAGGAGTAGCAGGAAAGAGGTGTGTTGAGAATGATTCCTGTATCCGTTTAAAAAAAAAAAAAGCAGATTCTATTATGGCTTTTCTAACCAAAAACTGACTTATTAAAGATATAAAGTAGCTTATAGAATTATTGGGATAGCTGGAGAAATATTCAAAGCTAAAATCCCAGGAACAATACCCAAACCATTCCACAGAATTGTTCAGATCAGAAATTTTTTGCTGGTGTTCCTAATTTCCATAAATCATACCAAACTGCTGCTGCTGCCACCGCCACCGCCACCACTGCCACCACTACCAATGAGCCCAGCAATCTGGTTTTACTACAGTTGCTGCTGCCACCAGTATCATTTCTTGAGTCCCCTTGTGTCTGAAAGCTCTGTCAATAATATGGGAGCCTCATGCAGAGCCTGTTTATTCACATAGCTTACATCCAAATTTAGTTTTGCAGAGGTTATTGAATTGGCATGCCTACGTCCCAGCTGCAAAGGAGGCTGAAATCTGAGTTCTGATCTCTACATGGGTGAGAAGGGATTACTCATAATGTGGGAATTTCCCCAAATATAAAAGCTATTAAAACAATGATGAATCAAATATGAAAAAAATGTACATGTTCCTATCTTGGGGGACAGATGGTATTGCCATTTTCAGAACTAAACAGTAAGAGAAAGAAGGAAGGAAGGAAAGAAAGAGAAAAAAAGAAAAAAGTTAGCTTTGGTTAGCTTTTTCATTTGTGCAACCAAAATATCTAACAAGCACAACTTAGAGGAAGAAAGGTTTATTTGGCTCATGGTTTCTTTTTGTTTTTTGTTTTTGATTTTGTTTTTGGTTTTTGTGTGTGTGTGTGTGTGTGTGTGTGTGTGTGTGTGTGTGTGTGTGTTGTACTGGGGATGGAATCCAGGGGCATTCTACCTCTGAGCTACACCCATAGCCCTATTTTTTTATTCTTTATTTTGAAACCAGGTCTCACTGAGTTCCAAAAGGCTCACTAAGTAGCTGAGGGTGTCCATGAACTGGGATCCTCCTGTCTCCTAAATGCTGGGTTTACAAGTGTGCGCCACCGTGCCCAGCTGGCTCATGGTTTTAGAGGTTTCAGTCCATGGTTAGCCAGCTCTGAAGCAGAAGTGGCTCAGCAGCAGAGCCTCAGGGTAGAGAGGGAAAATCCTCTCTCACCTCAAGGTAGACAGGAAGCAGAGAGCGCTCCCTGTCAGGAAATGATCAGGGACAGATAGAGCCTTCAAGGCCACCAGTGACTCACCTCCTCCAGCTATGAACCTTGCTGCACTGCCAACACAGGAGCTTTTTCTGGGGAGCATTCCATTTCCAAACCATTGCAGAAAAAATGAAAGAGAGAAAGAGACAGACAGACAGACAAACAGACAGACAGACAAACAGACAGACAGACAGGGGAGGAAGGAAGATAATGAGTCCACACTTGGACATTGGCGGTTTCAGGCACTTGAGGAATGTATATCCAAGTGGGCTATCCAATAGGCTTTTGGATATAAGAATTGGGTTAGTCAGCTTTCCATAACTGTAACAAAATACCCAACATAATCAACTTCAAAAGAGGAAAGGTTTATTTGGACTCATAATTTGAGGGATTTAGTCCATGGTTTGTTGCCCTGTTGCTTTGGGGCCCTTTATAGCACATTATAGCAGGAGTATGTGACAGAGAAAACTACTTTCCTCATAGCAGCCAGAAAGTGAAACAAGAGATAGGAAGGGGGTTAGGTCCCGATATTCTCTTCAAGAACATGCTCTCGATGACCCAACTCCTTCCCACCATGCCCTCTGAAAGGTTCTGCCACCTTCCAATGGCACCACGTGCTGGAAACAGCATGTGAGTCCTCTAGGGGACATTTATCTAAACCATGATAGGATCTAAAGTTCAAGAGATAAATTTGTACCCTACAAACCTGTAGATCCCCTTCTTCACTCAGATTGATCAACTATCATGTCTCCAAGAGGCCCTGTTGAAAATGGCAGCCAGGCGTGGAGGTGCACGCTTGTAATCCCAGCATTCGGGAGGCTGAGACTGGAGGATCGCGGTTTGTGGACAGCCTCAGCTACTTGGTGAGGCCCTCTGCAACTCAGTGAGACCCTGTCTCAAAATAAAGAATAAAAAATAGGGCAGGGGGTGTAGCTTGGAGGTCAAATGCCTCTGGGTTCTATCCCCAGACCTGCAAAAATAAAAAGAAAGAAAATGGCACCATTACACCATTCTGTTTCTCTTCCTAGCCCTTATCACTACCGAATCTTACATCAGATATTTATTTGTATATTATCTGTCTCTTTCCTACTCTAAGGACTTGCTGTATGTGCACATACTTGTGCTTTGTTCATGGCAATACAGACGTCTTCTAGAGCCAATATTTGGCACATTGTAGATACCTAATAACTACATATTGAATGAATGAATGAATGATGAGTGTGTGAATGGTAACTAAAGGCACGAGAGTGGAGAGACGGTCTCCAGAGAGTGTGCACAGTGAGCAAACGAGGCCCAAATGGGAACACTAGAAACTGAAGTTCCTTTCATGCCCCATAAGGGAATACTTATCCCCACAATATTCCCTAAATGAAAAAATATACTTCAAGAGAATAAAATCACAAGTCTCATACAGATTAAAAAAAAAATGACATGTCTGTGTCAGTCAGCTTTCACTGCTGTGACAAAATGCTTGAGAAAACTTCAGATGGAGCATCTAGAACAGAGAAGGAAAACATAGTCTTCTATCAGAAAAGACAACATTTCAAGACGTAGGGCATCCGTATCAGTTAAGAGGAAGCCTGAAGCCAGGCACAGTGGCACACACTTGGAATCCGAGTACTTGAGCGGCTGAGACAGGAGGATTACAGGTTGGAGGACAGCCCCAGCAAATACTGAGATTCTCATCAACCTGGCAAGACCCTGTTTCAAAATAAAAATAAAATGAGGCTGGGAGTATAGCTCTGAGGTGGAATGCCCCTAGGTTCAATCAATCCCCAGTGCCGAAGAAAAAAGGAGGAAGAGGAGGACGACGGGGACGAGGAGGAGGAAGAGGAGGACGAGGACGAGGAGGAGGACAAGGAGGACGAGGACGAGGAGGAGGACAAGGAGGAGGAAGAGGAGGACGAGGACGAGGAGCACAAGGAGGAAGAAGAGGAGGATGAGGATGAGGAGGAGGACAAGGAGGAGGAAGAGGAGGACAAGGAGGAGGAAGAGGAGGACGAGGAGGAGCACAAGGAGGAAGAAGAGGAGGATGAGGACGAGAAGGAGGAAGAGGAGGATAGGGATGAGGAGGAGAAGTGCCCATTGAATTTAGCATTAAAAAAACTTTTGAACATGATTACTTCAGAAAGAGAAGAAAAACTGTCGTGGGAGGATCGACTGGGAGGTGAGACTCCTGATGCTCTGAGAGTAGCAACTCTTTTAAACTTAGGAAATTAAGGAACAACTGCCCTTCCTCCCTCTTCCCACAAAAAGTAACTCACACATTCTTCCAATTAAAGATGACTTTGTGTTAGAGGGTTGCTATTAAAATGCAAATATACTTTTTTTTTAAGAAGGGTAAATTTCATTCACAGGATAACTGGGAATTCCTTTAATCAGCTTCACACCCCAGAGAGTGCCACTAACACTAACACTGAGAATCTTAGACTTCTGATTGTGGCCTAGAGGAAGGGAGCCCTGGGAGTTGGAGGTCAGGCCTGGAGTGAATTTGGAGGCTCAGAAGGAAGCTTCATGCACATGTGGAGAAGTGCTGTAAAAGGAAAAGTGGTTGACTAAGAAAAATTAGCCCCAGGGACAATATGAGCCTGAAAATTCATTTTGTGCCCATTTGTTTGGACTTGTGTTCCCTCCAGTTAGAGGCAGTCATCTCAGTGTGGCTCGGTACAGGCTTTCCAGGTGTTAGCTCCCTGAAGGGAGAGAAAGAATACAATAGTGTGAAAGCTATGTGTGGTGGTGGATGCCTGTAATCCCAGTACTTGGGAGGCTGAGACAGGAGAATCTCAGATTCAAGGCCAGCCTCCACAAACTTAGTGAGACTTCAGCAACTTAATGAAATTTTTTTTAAAAATAAAAAGGACAGAGGTGTACCTTAGAGGTAAAATGTTTCTGAGTTCAATCCCTATTACTAGGGTGGAGGGGGAAGGTGTAGAAGTGGTATAGAGAAAAATAAGTTTTCCCAATGCTTCCCATTGTTTTCCTGGTCTTTTCACTAAATTTTGAGCCTTTTTCTCTTTCTTTTCTCTGGTAGTAGGAGTTGGACCCAGGGGCATTCTGCCTTCAAGCTTGACCCCCAGCCCTTTAAATTTTTATTTTGAAACAAGGTCTTGCTCAGTTGCCATGAGCCTTACTATGTTGCTAAGACTGACCTTGCACCTGCAATCCTCCTGTCTCAACTTCCCAAGTGCTGGAATCACAGGCGCGTGCCACCATGCCCAGCCCCATTGTGGCCCCTGAGACCACTTAAGTCACTAAGCCAGATACGCTTCACTGACCCTCCAGAGCCACACGCAAGCATTCTCCACCTGCTCGCTGTCCTGACAGGCTCACGTCTGTGGATCACACCAAGGGGACATCATGCTTTCTGGTTTCTAGCTGGCCTTTGCTAATACAGAGCTCTGATAGGAAATGAAAGGAAGATGAGGAATAGGGTCAAATATATATATATATATATTGGCTTCCTCCCGAAGGATCACCTGAAGTTGGCTGTGCTCCTTGGTGGAAGGTCCACTCCTGTTCTCATGGGACTGTACAAGTCTCCACTCTGGATTCCAGACCGGCTCATCCTAGGTCAACGGGATGGTAACATCTCAGCTGCTATTAAGCCCTGGGTTACAACCATACCCTCTGTGGGGGTATATACCCACACCTTCAAAAATAAGCTCTTTGTAAATAAATCCTCTCAGGCTACCTGGTACACAGAGTGTTATCTGATTGCTGGCAGGACCTTGACTGATAATAGGTTTTGTCTGTATATATTTTACATTTGGCCTAAAGCTTTCTCTATACATGATGAACTTTAACTTAACTTAATGTGTGAAGAATTGTAACCTACTCTTGTAACAAGTAGCTAAGTCTCAACCAATCAGAAGTGACCAATTTTATGCAAGTCATATGCAAATAAGACAAATGGAAACTATAATCAGTTGAGGACTAGGCAGGCACTCCAGTTAGGGGATGAGTTAGGGATGAGTTAGGCTGTCTCTGTACCTTATTTACATTTTCTCCCTTTTCTCTGGCTATAAATATACTGTGCTGGAACAGGGCATTCAGAGCCACTTTTGATCTGGACTGCTGCTCTGTTCTAGAATCACAAATAAAGCCAATTAAGATCTGTAAAAATTTGGCTGTGGTATCACATGCCCGTAATCCCAATACTTGGGAGTCTGAGACAGGATGATCACAGTTTTGAAGCAGTCTCAGCAACTTAGGGAGACCCTGTTTCAAAATAAAAAAAAATAGGGCTGGGTATATAAATCAGAGATAGAATGCCCCTGTGTTCAATCTCCAATAACCCCCCACACACACACACAAACACAGAGCGATTTGCAAAACTAGATTTTTTTTCTAATTTTTTTCTTAGACACACAGCTGATATGATCAATTAATTTATATTATTTCTTTGTTCCTTGAACAGATTTGAGTATGGTATTTCCCTATGCATTTCAAAGAACTGTATGCTTAAAAATTCCCACAATGTTTCCTAACTGAGAGAAATGAAAGAATAAGCTTCAAAGAAATAAAATCATAAGTCTCACCAGGCCTTATAATTCCAGTACTTGGAAGGCTCAGACAGGAGGATCACAGGTTTACCATCAGCCTCGACTACTTAGACCCTATGCAACTTAGTGAGATCCTGTTTTAAAATTAAAAATTAAAAAAAATAGGACTGGGAGTATAGCTTGGAGGAAGAATGCCCCTGGGTTCAATCCCCAGTACTGCAACAACAACAGAAAAATAAATCACAAATCTCATACAGATAAAAAATTGAAATGTCTGTATCAATCAGTTTTTCTCCACTGTGATAAAATACCTGAGAAAATTAGCTTAATGGAAGAAAGGTTTCTATTGATTTCAGTCTATGGTTGCTTGGCCCCATTGTTTGGGGGCCTATGTAAAAACAGAACATCATAATGAAGAGCCCATGGTAGAACAAATCTGTTCAACTCCTGGAGACCAGGAAGCAAAGAGAAAAAGGGGCCAAGGTCCCAACATCCCCATCTAGGTATGCCCCAGTGACCTAACTTTCTCCGCTAGGTCTCATCTTTTAAATGTTCCACCAGCCGGGCGTGGTGGCGCACGCTTGTAATCCCCGCGCTTGGGAGGCAGAGACAGGAGGATCGCGCAGGTTCGAAGCCAGCCGTGCGCGCTGGCTTAGGAGACCCTGTTTCCTAATAAAAATATAAAATAGGTCTGGGAGTGTAGCCCAGAGGTTGAAGGGCTTCCAGGAACCCCAGTACCACCAAAAAAAATAAAATAAAATAAAATAAATGTTCCACCACTCCCAGAAGCATCATGGACTGAGAACCAAGCTTCAACACATGAACCTTTAGGGGACATGTAAGATCCAGATCATAACAATGTATAAAAATTATTTTCATTAATATTTAACTCAATAAGGAGAGAACTGGTACTACTTCAAAGGAGAGCTCAAGTTTCCTGTACCTGAACAATTAAAAAAATATATATACACAGATATTCCCCACTAAAGGACATAGATCTTAACTCCCCACTACTTGAGTATGGGCTTTGCTTAATGATTTGCTTCTGAAGAAAAAAGGGAAATAACTTTACCATAACTTTACTTTATGAGGGGAAGGGTATAACTTTACAGTAGAGAAACTTGGCAAATATCCCCTCACCCAGATGGTTGATATTAACATCACCAGCCATAAGACAGTTGAGACCTTGATATGATGTGATAACAATAGCAATTCACTTCTGTGATTATCCTTTCAAAATCCTTAAATCTAGTCTAATTATGAGAAAAATATCCAATTCTAATAGACGGGCATCCTGATTCATGCTCCTCAAAACAAGAAGCATAGGTCATCAAAGGCAAGGGAAGCCTGAGGAACTGTCACAGCCCAAAGAACCATGATGACTAAATGTAGTCTGACAACCTGGATGAGATCCAAAATAAAATACTTTAAGGGAAAACTAACTAAATCTGAATAAAGCACGGAGATAATGTCTAGAGTGCTTATTCCTTAGTTGTGAAAATGTACCCTAGTAACTTGAGTTGTTAAATTCGGCCTAAAGCTGGGAAACTGGTAAGGGGCATATGGAAACTCTATGTGCTATTTTTGCAACTTGTAAAATCCAAATATATAAAATAAAAAGCTTTTTAAGAAGGAGAGATAGAACTCAAAGTGTTTCACACTTATAGTCAGGTTTTAAAAAAAAATGCTGAAATGAATTTACAAATGGATATAAAACTGGCCCAAACCAGTAAATGTCCAGAGGGCAACAGTTGCATTCCACTGGAGATAATTTTACATTTTTACAGACAGAAATAATTTTAAAATAGGGCTTAACTTCTGTCTCTGCAGAGTTGTAAGGCAGTCTTGTCAAAATCAAACACATCTTACACAGCCCTATTGAACCAAGTAGTCCTCGGGGGCTTCAGCATTCCATTCAAAGACTAATCAGAACCTCCTTCACCCAATTCAGAATCTTTCTCAGCAACTCAGTGAGACCCAGTTTCAAAATAAAGAATAAAAAGTAGGGCAGGGGCTGTAGCTCAGAGGTAAAATGCCCCTGGGTTCCATCCCCAGACCCGCAAAAAAAAAAAAAAAAAAAAAAAAAAGAATCTTTCTCAGAATTTTTTTTTTTCTAAAAAGGATACAGGTGATAAAATTATAAAACAGGTTAAACTGACTTGGCAAGAGGATTAACAGATATACACAAACACTCAAAAGGTCTTGGAATGATCTACTAAATTATCACAACACTATAAACTGAAAGAACAACCCAAGGATCAAGATAATTCATCAGCCTCCTCCGGGAAAACCCCACAGACTGCCAAAGATATCCATTAGTGCAAAGCACTTGCCATATTATGTTACCTAGGCAACATACTACCAAATAAGTGAAGTAATAAAACAAGAATTTAAAAAGCAATTTGAACAAAAGAATAATCAATTTCAAGTTCCAAATTAAAATCTGGCCGCTATCTGGTTTTATAAACTATTCGCGTGAAAGGCAGGCCAAGCTCTATTAGGGGGAACTGTCATTTATTCATACAGAGGGGCTTCGATTATACGAATACTCCTGGCCTCAGACTCTGTCTACGGTAAACAGCAGGTTCATAACAAAATATATGATTGTGGTTTGGACCATCTGCCCTTGGACTTTTAATTTCAGACTCTTATTTTCATCCTGGGGGTATAAATCAATGGTAGAATGCTTGCTTGCCTCGCATGCACAAAGCCCTGGGTTCTAGTCCCAACACTAAGAGAGAGGAAAAAAAAAAAAAAGAAATCTGTTTCCTCTTTCCACAGAGTCTTAATGTATTTGGCAAATGTCTAGAAATCAGAATTCACATGGACTTTTCATACTTTGATTTCAGACACCCTGATAGAAGATAGACTATCTCTTGGTGACTCAGTTAGGAACCCCACATTGTAAAGTTTCCAGAAAACAAATCAGACTACCCCAAACAATCCCTATGATGTTGGCATGGTGCAGTTACAGACAGAAACTTAATTTCACTGTGGGTGTGTTGTTGTTGTTGTTGCTGTTGTTGTATATATGTGTGATACTGGGGATTGAACCTAGGGGCATCCTACCTCTGAGCTACACCCCCAGCTCTATATTTTATTCTTTATTTTAAAACAAGGTCTAAGTTGCAGGGGGCCTCACTAAATTAGCCTGGACACAAACCTGTCATCCTCCTGTCTGAGCCTCCCAAGTACTGAGATTACAAGCCTGTGCCACCACACTCAGCTTCAACTTCACTTTTATCGAAATAGTTTTGTTAAGATTGTGTAGGGGCTGATTGGGTGATGTGTGCATGTATATCTCCACAAGTTTTTTATCCCATTGAGATATATGACTATAATGCACCAATAAAAAATTATTAAAAAAGAGAAATAGTTTTGTTAGTATTATCTGAGTAGCCTCAACCCAGATAATTATCATATATATATATATGACATATAAATGTATGTATATATATATATGTGTATATATATATATATATATATATATATATATATATATATATATATATTTTTTTTTTTTTAATGGTACTGGGGATTGAACCCAGGGGCATTCTACCTCCAAGCTATAGCTTGGCCTTTGTTTGTTTATTGAAACAGAGTCTTTAACTTGCTCAGGCTGGCTTTGAACCTGTGCCCCTTATGTCTAAGCCTCTCAAGTACTGGGATTACAGGCATTCGACACTAAACCTGGCCCTGTAGTGTGTGTGTGTGTGTGTGTGTGTGTGTGTGTGTGTATTACTAGGAATTGAACCCAAGGGCATTTTAATTCTGAGCTACAACCCCAACCCTTTTTTATTTTGAAATCAAGTCTCACTAGGTTGCTGAAAGTCTCATTATACTGCTGAGGCTGTCCTTGAACCTGTGATCCTCTTGTCTCATCGTCCCAAGTACTAGGAATTCAGGCATGCACAACCACACCCTGCTGATCTGTCTTCTTAAACTAAAATACTTGTTCTCTCCAGATGTCACCCCACATTTGATTGTTTCACAAATAACGCTTTATAATTAGAGAACAGGGTATACAGAGATAAGGAGTATATTTTGCAACTAAGTAATCTGGCAGACTAAAAGCATGGGCATTTTCCTCTGGCCCTGGAAAGATAGCAGGAGAAGTTGCTTCACTGGATATTCTCCCTATGTCCTTCAGATTCCCCCTTCATCTTTCTCCATCCTATTCCATGTCCTGAGAGGCTGTTCCTTCTGCACTGAATCAACTCTTGCTTCCTCCCTTCCTGTTGGGTTCAGCCAAAGAAAGAAATGGCAGGAAGTCAAAAGGCAGGAGAGAAGGAAAGCAGCGGGCTGCAGCTGGACAGAGGCTGCATTTCCCCATGGAAGCCCCCAGTCCTGTCTCCCCAGCCGCAGCTCTTGCTGCTTCTTAAAGAAAGCAGCTTCTTCCTCTTACGACTTCAAAATGGTAACCGCTTCCTGCTGTTCGCTGGCCCTAGGCCTTCACTGTCCCCTGTGGGTTTACCTTAACCTTTCACAGACCTGCTTAACGGTTCCTTCATCCAGCCCTCCTTAGCCAACCCTTCAAACCATGCCATCTGCTTCCTGTCAAGACAGCTGCTCTGTCACTTTTTTTTCCAAGCCAAAATTATTTCTGACATCATATAGAACTTGGGGGGAGGGGGACCTGGGCTTTCATTTATAAGTTAATAATGGACATAAAATTGCTTCTTCACAAATCTTCTAACCCACCTCCGTGCAAGTAAAACCGGCATAGCTGTTCATCGAGTGAAAGTCCTAATTTAACCTTTTGCTTTTCAATAAAAAGTGTAACCTCACCATTTGCTCTCTGGATCTCTAAATTATAGCGTCAGGTCAATAATAGAGACTACCCTACTCTGCAAGCCCTTCACAGGGACAGAACCTTGAATGATTCCATTGTTCAACCCTTATTAATAAGACCAGGTGAGGAAATTGATTGGGACTGGGTGAAGTATACAAAGGTCATACACTAATCTTTAGCAGAACAGGGCTGTCAGATAAGTACCTCGAGATGATATTGCCACTGCAGGCTTGCTTTCATTTGGGGGTTGTAGTAAATCATTCTGATTTCATTAAGGAACAACAACTTAAGAAATTGCCTTGTGCCAGGCATGGTGGTGCATATCTGTAATCCAAACTACCTGGAAGGCTGAGGCAGGAGGATTATAAATTCAAGGCCAGCTTCCATAACTTATCGAGATCCTGTCTCAAAATATTTATTTTTAAAGGGATGGGAACTGGGTGTGGTGACGCACACCTGTAACCCCAGTACTTGGGAGGTTGAGACAGAAGGATTGCAGCTTTAAGGCTAGCCTCAGCAACTTAGATCATGTTTCAAAAAAATAAAATATAAAAGGGGCTAGGGTGTAGCTAATAGGTACTATGCTTCTGGGTTCAGTCCCTAGTACTGCAAAAAGATGGGGGGGGGTAGTTTAGTGGTTTAGCACTTGCCTAGCATGTGAAAAGAAAAAGAAATTGTCTTAGAAAATCTGATACTAACTTGCTATAGAGACAAGTTTTGATAGATTTCTCACTGTTTACTATGGTTAATACCTGGGGTCATATTTAAGTGTCTGTCACAGAAATTCAGTTTTTCTTACCCTTTGTTCTGACTCCACATCCTAATTCTTGCATTGTTATTTCATCTACATAAAAAGAATATGCTGTTCGTAAAGACTGAATATTTCTCACAGGAAATTAATAGAGAGTTCTGAAAATGATCTAGTGTCCTGTGCTCCAAGGGAAAGCATGCCAGTCATGCCCTTTGTGAGAAATTCCGTTCCATGTCACGGCAGTAGTTCTTAACCCACCTAACTAAATTACTGTTCTGGTTCTACTTCCATCTCATGTGCATTTTAGTTGCTATGAACCAATGTCTCAGAACCTAGCTATCTTTCTAGACACTGAAAACCCAAAAGAAATCTCTAGGCTTTGAACAGGGAGGCTGGATTTTATTCAGCCCTTCTTAAGATAAAACATCAGCCGGGCGTGGTGGCTCACGCTTGTAATCCCAGCACATGGGAGGCTGAGACAGTAGGATCGTGCAGGTTCGAAGCCAGCCTCAGCTACTTAGTGAGGCTTTCAGCAACTTAGTGAGACTCTATTCCCAAATAAAATATAAAATAGATCTGGAAGTATAGCCCGGAGATAGGAAGCCCCTGGGTTCCATCCCTAGTACCACACACACACACACACACACACACACACACACACACGTTAAAACATCTACCCCTTCCAGTTGCACTTCTATTTATTAACTTGCCCCATGTAAAGTCTCAGTTAAGTGGCTCATTTTAGAGATACATCTTAGGAAAAACTCTGTTTATCCAGAGAACTATGACACCAATTATATTGTCCTTCCCTATCATTTTCTCTTGACAATCAGAAGCCTTACCAGTATTAATAGTATTAACAGTATTAATTGTAAAGGAATTTTTTTTTAGTGTGTGCTGGGAATTGAATCCAGGAGGGATTCTACCTATGAGCTATATTTCCAGCCCTATTTACTTTGAAACAGGGTCTCACTAAGTTGCTGAGGGCCTCAATTAAGTTGCCTTGAACCTGTGGTCCTCCTGTCTCAGCGTCCCAAGTAACGGGATTACAGACATGTGCCACCATGCCTTGCTAACTGTAAGGAATCTTTTAGAAGTGGTTCTCAAACTTTTCATGTTTGTGAACTTTTTAAAATTCATTTTATTTTTTGCTTATGATGAACAGGATTGAAACCAGGGCCTCGTACATGCTGGGCAAGCACTCTACCACTGAGTTACCATTACAAAGTTTTAAATATTAGAATTTTATAATACTATCCCCACTAAATATTTTTGAATATTAGAATTTGGGGCAGCCAACTTGAATGAATTTTTTAAAAAAAACTAAAACAACTCCAAAATAATTGTTATACCATATCAGAGAGTCCAGAAACCATCTACAATTAATACAGTGTCCATGTGGCCCTCTTTCAACACTGTAGCTATTTGGGAATTATTCCTGCTTAGATAGTGATTTCTCATATATTCACAAGGCAAAGCCCTCATATTCTAGTGAGTAGCCTTTTTGTAAAGCCAATGGAAAGCTATGCTTTGCTGTTACTTATAACTTTAAGAAAATTGTACAACTTGTTCCACCTCAATGTCTCACAGGATGGCCATAACCGTTTTGTAACAAAAATTAAAGTTCTGCATCTATGAGAACTGCTATATCCTGCATCAGTACTCTATCTTATCTACTTTCAGTTTCCCCATTGTAACTTGCTGACATAATTCTATTTTCTTTACTCCTAGCCCTTTTTAAGTTCACATTTAGCTATCTTATTGCATGTACCTCCTTCTTTTTAAAAAGTCTTTATTGAATAAGTAGGCTTCATAAAATACAGAGAGAAAATGCTTTCTCTTTGAAGCTTACTCTGTCCTGCCCTCTGCAGGTAGAAGAAAAGAGTAAGTGAGCCACAACTTATAATACTTCCTACAGCAAAGTCCAGCAGATTCTCAACCAATAGGAAGATTTAAAGCAAAACTGGTCACTTTTAACTGGGCGTGGTGGCACACACTTGTAATCCCAGCATTTGGGAGGCTGAGATAGGAGGATCAGGGTTGGCGAACAGCCTCAGCTACCTAATGAGGCCCTTTGCTACTCAGTGAGACCTTGTTTAAAAATAAACTGCATCTAGCCGGGCGTGGTGGCGCACGCTTGTAATCCCCGCGCTTGGGAGACGGAGACAGGAGGATGGCGCAGGTTCGAAGCCAGCCACGCTGGCGTAAGAGACCCTGTTTCAAAAATATAAAATAGGTCTGGGAGTGTAGCCCGGAGGTAGAAGGGCTTCCAGGAACCCCAGTACCACCAAAAAAATAAAAAATAAAATAAAATAAAAATAAAAATAAACTGCATCAAATAGGGCTGGGGGTGTAGCTCCAAGGTGGAATGCCCCTGGGTTCCAGGTAGTCTCAAATTTATTACAGCTCCCTCAATATGTCAAGCTTTCTGGGAACCATATACACCATTTCAATAGGTCTATCTTCTATACCCATCTGCAATGGACACCAAAGTTCATCTAGGTCATAGCTAAGGTCTCTATGGAAAGAGTCCTGGAGAGAGGGAGAGGGAGAGGGAGAGGGAGAGGGAGAGGGAGAGAGAGAGAGAGAGAGAGAGAGAGAGAGAGAGAGAGAGAGACTCAATAGTTATCATGACAGAATGGTGAAGACATTAAGCAATTCAACATGTCTGTGCTGTACGAATGTCAACAAATGTTGGAACCTCCGTAATGTAGCAACCAGAGATAATGTGAGATTTTTACTTTTTTGTTTTTACTATAAGTGTAAGGCAGGTTGCAAGATAGCCAGCAAACAAGCAGCTTCGATTCTGTTTATAAAGGACCATTGATTATGCATGGATTATTTTCTTCAGTCACACTACTTTGTATGGATAGCAATACCGTCAGTGATGTCATCCTTTAAAACTACAGACCCGAATGTATAGGCATATTGTGCCAGACTGAGCCAAATCAATGACCTAGGTAATGCAATCAGAGCAACATTATTATTCCTCCTCTGAACCCTTCAAGCCTGAAGAAATAAATGCTAATCTAGTGCAAATTCAAGGATGTGTTGTGTGGGAAAGAAAACCAAGCCCTTGTTTACTCTTATTTACATTTTAATATGTACTTGTAGAAAACGCTGCACAGAATTTAACATCACTTGCATCTGAATATATCGTTTTATTTTTCTATTAGTAGTATGTTAAATAACTTACTAACAATCACACTTTATTAGGTAAGAATATTCTTAGTAAAGGATCTTTTCTTCAGTATTGATCTCCAAATGTGTATTCATCAAGCATATCAGTAACTTTCTGCGATTGTGGAATCAGAATGATTGTGGCATTCTTAATATAGGAGGCAGCGCTGTTTTATTGATTAGGGTAAGAAAAAACTGGAAGGATTAATAGCTTTTATTCCCTTCTCGGCTTGCTTTTTGACTCAATGGAATTATTCTATTTATTTATCTTCATAATGAGTATGATAGGGACTTAAGCAAAGTTTTTCAACGTCTGGAAGCCTAAGGTTTCTGAGATGAAAAATTGTCCCTCAAAAGATGGATACGAAAGAGATCTAGTAAGTCTTCACTCGTTTAAAAGTATACACGGAGCGCCTTCTGCAGAGTTGCACAGGTGGTGCGGAGTGACTCGGTACTGTATTGTCTTTGAAGGCACATCCGGGACACCCGAGGGTCCGGGCCCCCGCCCTCTCGGGGGCGGGGCCGAAAGCGCCGGGGGCGGTCCCTTTCCTACGCCCCGCCCCGTCCTTCCTGCCTGAGCGCAGGGGGCGGGGCCTGCGCGGCGCGCGCTCGAGCCATGGCTGCCGGAGACCGCGCACCGCAGGCCCGCGCGCTCCTGCAGCAGTGCCTGCACGCCCGCCTTCAAGTTCGCCCCGCCGAGGGGGACGCCGCGGCGCAGTGGGTGGAGGTAACGTCGCCCGCAGCTCCCGAGGCCCTCCGGCGCTCAGGGCGGTTCCTTACACGCTGTCCGGGCGACTCTTCCCTCCGCATCCTCCCCGGCCGGCCGCCTGGTCCGGGGCAGGTGCGGTCAGCTGCGCGGGACCTCGGGCCGGCCCGCGGGCGCTGCCCTCCGCGGCCTTCCCGCCGGCGTGCCGCCCTCGGCCCTGCGGCGCTGTGCCGGGAGCCAGACTTGGTGGCCGAGGAAAGACAGGCCTCGCTGAGGGCGGCACCGCCGGGATTCGAACCTCTGCCCGCCGCCTGCCCACCTGGGCGCCGTGCGCTGGAGCCTTAAAGGGTCAGGGTCGCCGGGCGTGGTGGCGCACGCTTGTAATCCCCGCACTTGGGAGGCAGAGACAGGAGGATGGCGCAGGTTCGAAGCCAGCCGCGCCCGCTGGTTTAGGAGACCCTGTTTCCAAATTAAAAAAAAAAAAAAAATGTAAAAATAGGTCTGGGAATGTAGCCCGGAGGTCGAAGGGTTTCCAGGAACCCCAGTACCACCACCACCAAAAAAAAAAGTGTCAGGGTCCTAGTGTGTAGGGTTAGGTTGCAGCCAGAGTTCAAGATTTGCCTTGTGCCCCTGTTTTTGTTGGCTATAGCTTGATCCCAGCGTGAAAATGAGATTTCCCATGAAACAATTCCGCTTCAAGAGTGTTTAGTTTTTTATTTTGCTATGCTGGGCCATCCAACCCATGTTTCGCCCATTTTGGTCATTCTACCACCAAGTTAGAGTCTCCCAGAAACTTTTTTTTTTTTTTTTTCGGGTCTGGGGGTGGAACCCAGAGGCATTCGACCTCCCGAGCTACACCCGCGGCTCAGTTTTTTATTCTTTGTTTTGAAACAGGGTCTCACTGAGTTGCGGAGGTCCTCCTAAGTAGCTGAGGCTGTCCGTGAACCGCGATCCTCCAGCCTCAGCCTACCGAATGCTGGGATTACAAACGTGTGCCACCACCAGGCCCGGCTTTCCAAAAAACTTAAAAAATAAAAAAATAAATAAATAAAACTGACTTTGAGCCGTGCGAAGTGGCACACTCTTGTAAACCCAGCATTCGGGAGGCT
Organism: Muscardinus avellanarius; assembly: GCF_963383645.1. NCBI lineage: Eukaryota > Metazoa > Chordata > Mammalia > Rodentia > Gliridae > Muscardinus > Muscardinus avellanarius. The sequence goes on along the minus strand of NC_137798.1, from coordinate 37,165,701 downwards.
GAGACAGGAGGGTCGCGATTCAGGGACAGCCACAGCTACTTAGTCCCTTTGCAACTTAGTGAGACCCAGTTTCGGAATAAAGAATAAAAAATCGGGCTGGAATGGAGAATGCCCCTGGGTTCAACCCCCAGTACTGCAAAAAAAACAAACCACCTGATTTACTGCCAACTGTGAAACAAAGACCGCTCCTTTTATAATGTTGCATTGTTATCAAACACATTTCCACCAAAGAATTTAAGACCTTTATGTCCATATGGGTTCCTTCTACTTGCCTTTTTTAGATAGCCTATCACCACTCCATCGAAAAACAAGTAAAATATTATTTAAGTCCCTTGACATGTTTTTGGAGTAAATTGAAATACAAGAAAAAATAGTTAAATATCAGGCCCAGCCAGGCTTGGTTGCGCAGGCTTGTAATTCCCTCTCTTGGGAGGAGGAGACAGGAGGATCACGTAGGTTCAAAGCCAGCCTTGCTGGCTTAAGAGACCCTGTTTACAAATTTTTTTTAGAAAAGTATAAAAATAGGTATGGGAGTGTAGCCCGGAGGTAGAAGGGTTTCCAGGAACCCCAGTACTATTAAGAAAAAAAAAAAAAAGGCCCAGTGGCACACGCCTGTAATCCCATTTTGAGAGATTGAGACAGTAGGATCCCAGGTTCCAGGCCAGCCTCGGCGATTTAGTGAGACCCTGTTTCAAAATAAAAAAGGGTTAGGTGTAGGTGTGTAGGTAGAATGCTCCTGGGATCGATCCCCAGTAAGAAAGAAAGGGAAAGAAGTTGATAATTAAGACTTTTGGAGTTACTCATAATCTTAGGTAGGAGATTCTCAGTCATTCATCTTCTCTGAATTGGATCCCAGATCTAGAATTCCTTAACACAATCCTAGTCGTTATGTTACACACAACCCATGAACTCTGACATCTGGGTCATTATTTTTAAATTAAAATCTGTTACCCTGTGCTAATTTGAAAACATAAGCACAAAAATTTCTGAGTTTTTACCTTTGCTCAGAAATTCTTTTTTCTTATTTCTTATTTTTTACGATCTTTTGTTAAGATTTTCGTTTCCATATTTGGATTTTCTTGTTTTTAAATATTTACATACTTTATGTTTATATCTGAAGAATTTTATATATATTTTGGGTGTTTTCTCCTGACACTATAAATTCAAAACTATTAATCATTTAAAGCCTTTCCATGCTTTATATTTTTTGTGTTCTTCATGACACATTTCATTATGTAAAATCACAGATACTGTATTGCAGCCTTTCAAGCTATCAGTTTGTGTTTATAAACTTCAGAAGCTATTTTAAAGGCTTCCCCTTCCACTCCCACACATGACCAAATTAAAGAGCCGACAAGTAATTACATGGTGAGAATGTGTAAATTCTTCCATCTTTCTCATGTCCCCCACCTTGTTTCATGATCAAAGTTGATTTATTTTTAGGAATAATGTTTTAATTGTTGAAAATTACTTTGCTTCTTAGTTTCATTGATTTAAAACTTTGCTGTTACAAGCTAATGTTTTTCTTCCTGGGAATTGAACATTGTTAAGCTACAGTGAGAGTTACCTGTACTTTTCTGTATATTTGAGATATTTTATACCAAAAAAACTACAGAGAAAGTTATTTTGACTTGAAGAGAGGAATCTGTATGTCACAACTTCAGATCTATTATTGGAATAAGTAATAAAGAAAATAACATAGTGAAGAGATAATGTGAGTGGAAAAGACAGGTATCAGTTTCTGGGAGTAATTAGATACTTAATTCTGACATTGCAGGTGTCCAACTATGGATATGCTGAAGATTTGGACTCAGTGGAGAGAACTTTGAAAGTAGTGCAGATATATATATCATTCAACTTGCCAGCCCCTCCTTAGGTGTATATAGGAAGCCCTTGCCTTTTTTTCCAGAAGCACAAATGTACTTTATAAAAATGACTCCTTGCCGGGCGTGGTGGCACATACTTGTAATTCCAGTCATTGGAAGTCTGAGACAGGAGGATGGCAGGTTCATGGCCAACCTCAGCAACCTAGTGAAGTAAAAAAAATAAATAGAGCTGTATAGCTCAGAGGTAGAATGCTCCTGAGTTCAATTCCCAGTACCAAGGACGAGCGTGGTGGCACACGCTTGTAATCCCCACACTTGGGAGGCTGAGACAGGAGGATCACACGGGTTCCAAGCCAGCCTCAGCTACTTAGTGAGGCTCTCAGCAACTTAGTGAGACCCTGTTTCCACATAAAATATAAAAAAGGTCTGGGAGTATAGCCCGGAGGTAGAAAGCCTCTGGGTTCCTCCCCCAGTACCACCAAAAAATAAAAATTAAAAAAAAAAAACAATTTCCAGTACCACACACACAAAAAATAAATAAATTATAAAGATGACTTATTTTCTCAGTAAATCAAGTGTGAGGGCAGAGCTGCATTTACATTGACATAGCCAGGCATGGTGGCGTAGTCATGTATGGGCACTTGGGAGGCAGAGACAGGAAGATAGCGCAGGTTCGAAGCCAGCCAGCCTCACTGGCTTCAGAGACCCTGTTTCCAAATAAAAGTATAAAATAGGTCTGAGAGTGTATCCCAGAGGTAGAGGGTTTCCAGGAACCCCAGTACTACCAAAAAAAAAAAAAACACCCATTTACATAGCACATAAAACACAGAAAAGAGAGGTAGATCTTAATACAGTTAACAGATAAATAGCAACCCTATCTTGTGTACAATAGTCTGTAAAGTGCTTTAGAAGTTAAAATATGAAATAAATTGTGCCTACGCCTTTAAATTTCTTTTTATATACTCATTTAATAAACATATATGTGGCACTCACTATGAACCTGGCCCTGCTTTAAGCACAAGTATTAATTCATTTAATCTTAATAGCCTCTGGAGTCAATGAGGCTCCTAGAATCAATGAAACTAACATACAGAATCAAAAGTTGATGAAAAGCGGGTGTGGTGGCACACACTGTAATCCCAGTACTTGGTAGACTGAGACAGGAGAATCACAGGTTCGAGGCCAGCCTCAGCTACTTAGTGAGGTTCTCTGCAACTTTGTGAGACCTTGTTTCAAATAAAAGAATAAGAGCTGGGCGTGGTGGCACGCTTGTAATCCCCGCACTTGGGAGGTGGAGACAGGAGGATCGCGCTGGTTCGAAGCCAGCCACGCTGGCTTAAGATACCCTGTTTCCAAATTTTAAAAAATATAAAAATAGGTCTGGGAGTATAGCCCAGAGATAGAAGGGCTTCCAGGAACCCCAGTACCACCAAAAATAAATAAATAAATAATAAAGTAAAATAAAAATAAAAGAATAAAAAATAGGATTGGGGTATAGTTTGGAGGTAGAATGCCCCTACGTTCAATCCCCATTACTACAAAAAATAAGCCTGGCATTGCAGCACATACCTGTAGTCCTTGAGAGGCTGGGACAGGAAGATTGCAGGTTTGAGGCCAGTCTCAGCAAATTAGCAAGGTCCTCAGGAACGGAGTGAAGCTCTGTTTCAAAATAAAAAATAAAAATTGATGGGGGCATAGGTCATAGGTAGAACACCTTTGGGTTTAGTCCCTAGTACTAAACACAGACACACACACACACACACACACACACACACACACACACACACTGATGGGCAGGGATTATAGCTCTTGCCTAGCATGTGTGAAGCCCTGAGTTCAATCCCCAAATACCATAAAATATACACACACACACATAAATATATATATATATATATATATATATATATATAGAGAGAGAGAGAGAGAGAGAGAGATGCATTCAGCAGCAGAATCTAAATCAAGTGTCTTTTCATCTATTTTCTGTCTTACAAGAGCTAATAAAGAAATATCCAAGTCATTATGTAAAATAAGTAAGTTTATATTTCTGATAACAACCAACCTTGTCATGTAGAACTTATTTAAATATAATTTTGAATTCTTCACCATTAAAGCATTAACAACAATAACAAAAAATATTGGAGTTTACAGAAATAGAATCAGTCCCTTATTTTCACTGTCTGTAAGTAAATGGATTAGAGGGAAGAAAGAATGATGATGTCAAAAGACATCAATCACACTGTTGTTTATTCACTGGTCCTATCTGATATGATATGAATACATTTGGATTTGAATAAATGGACCCAGCAAAATAAATGTTTCTATGTTTGGCAGCCTTACTTAGAAAGAAAGAACTGCTGATTTAGAGTAGAAATAAATGTATAAAGATATAGCGTGTGGTCTTTTGCTATTGGATATATTTCTCTTTTTTTGTGTGTGGTACTGGGGGTGGAACCCAGAGGCTTTCTACCTCCGGGCTATACTCCCAGACCTTTCTTTATATTTTATTTGGAAACAGGGTCCCACTAAGTTGCTGAGAGCCTCACTAAGTAGCTGAGGCTGACTTCGAACCCGTGCAATCCTCCTGTCTCAGCCTCCCAAGCGCGGGGATTACAAGCATGTGCCACCACACCCGGCTCAAATCTAATTTTTTGAAAAAAAGACCTTTAAGTAAAAAATGTTTTCTTCATACAGCTATATTTGTTCCTTGGGTAATTTTTGTTTCTTTCTTTTTTTTTCTTTCTTTCTTCCCTCTCTCCCTCCTTTCTTTCTTCCTTTCTTTCCTTCTTCCCTCCCTCCCTTTTTCTTTCTTTCTTTCTTTCTTTCTTTATTTATTTATTTATTTATTTATTTATTTGTATAGCCCAGAGATATAGCATGCCCTTTGGTTCAATTCCCAGTACCCCCCTCCAAAAAAAAAAAACCTTGATTTTTATTTTAAAGAAATAATAATTGTGGTGATTGAAACTTGAAACATTTTGTTTTGTCATATATTTACTTAGAAAGCAACTCTATTGTAAATCTCATTCCTGTTTCTCTGTTTTTAACATCTGTTTGTAACCTTTGTGAAATTTTATTCATTCAGCTATATCTCTCTGCATAGACCTCTCTCTAATCTGAGTTTACTGTGGTGATTCCTCATAGGTTCAGAGAGGATTAGTGATCTACGTGTGCTTCTTCAAGGGAGCTAATAAAGAACTTCTTCCAAAAATGGGTATGTGATTTTTTTTTTTCTGGAAGAGTGAGAAAGAATAGTAATGGATAAATGAAAAAGAAGGAGCAAGAAGCACATTGTGGGGGTTTTTTGCTTTGTTTTGTTTTTGTAGTTTTGGGGATTGAACGCAGAGTCTTGTACATGCTGGACAAGCACTCTACCACTGAGCTACACCCCCAGCTCAACAAGCACAATCTGAAATTATTCTGGTATAAAAGTTATTTATTATTTAACTCTGTCTAGTGTTGTTGGCTTTATCTATTTGCCTATTGTAAAATTTAAAGTATGCATGTATAGTAGAATTATTTAAAATCATCTTCAGCATCTCAGTATTTCACATTGATTTAGACAGTACAGTTCACCCAAGGATACAGAAAGTTATTGGAATCAAGGTGGCCACATAGGGAGAAACAGATGCTGCATCTCTCAGTATAGTTCCCCTGATCTCCCAGATGAGATAGTCTACAACAGGAGCAGTAGATGATATCGTACGTACAAGGTATGAATCCCATAAAACCTGGACAGTTCAGGCTTACATCACTGTTACACAAGAATTTACATTAGCCACTTATGTACGTTTTTGTAGGAAATATTTATAAATATGGTTCTCCTTTTTCCTGATCCAAATTTAGTGTTATCACAGCCACACCTCTTCTGGGAACATAAAAACAAAATAAATGATCAGGAGTCTCCAACAATTTATTTGCCTGCAGCATTCTGGGATTCTGGACAATTCATATATTCTTTATATTCAATATATTCTTTATATTTATATTCAATATATTTTTATGATAACTATATAGAACTATACCAAATCAATTCACATGCTGTCCCAAGATTATATTTGGTTCTAACAATTCAGTCCAAAAAAAACCCTGATATAATGGAGCTATCCCTAAATTTGAAGACAATTTATATTCTCAATAGTAAAAGATAATACCTGTTAGTATAATCTGGACACAGAACCAGGAATGGTGGTACACACCTGTAATTCCAATACTTGGGAGGCTGAGACAGGAGGATTGCAGGTTCTAGGCCAGCTTATGCTAACTTAGCAATATACTATTTCAAATAAAAAAAATAGAGCTGGGGGATACAGTCTCAAAGGCAGAATGCTTCTGGATTCAATACCCAGTACAAAGGGGGGGAAAAGCAGATACAGTGGATCACATCTGTAGTACCAGCTACCTAGGCTGTAGCAAGACGATCCCTTGACCCCAGGAGTTTGAGGTCAGCCTGGGCAACAAATCAAGACCTTGTCTCAAAAGGAGAGAAGGAAAGGGAGAGGGAAAAGAGAGGAGAGAAGGAGAGAAAGGAGGAGGAGGAGGACAATAGAAATTATATAAATGGGGCTGAGCATGGTGGCTCACACTTGTAATCCTAGTTCTTGGGAGGCTTGGACAGGAGGATGGCAGGTTCTTGGCCAGCCTCAGCTACTTAGGCCCTTTGCAACTTAATGAGACCCTGTTTCAAAATAAAGAATACAAAATAGAGCTGGGGTTATAGCTCAAAAGTAAAATGCCCCTGAGTTCAATCCCCAGTACCACAAAAAAGGAAAAAACAAATTGGTAGGTGAAACTTATAGAAGTTAACCTAGAAGAAGTTCAAATAATGAAATTCAAGGGAATTTGCTCATTGAGGGACACCTGGGACAAAAAAATTAAAGCTGAGGGAATTTCACACTGATATTTCAAACATGTTTAATGGCTTTGTCTTAGGTATGAAAACCTTATCTAAGAAGGGATTATGATATATGAGGATGAAAAATCAGTCACTATAAGAGTTTGACATTTGAATCTAGAGAGTAGTAAGAAACCCTTGAAGGGTGTAAGAAAATGAATTGAGGACTCTTATTGTGGAGGATGATTCATGAGGTCCTAAAGCTCACTAAAGTCTTAGATATTCTTTCCACTTTCCTAAAGCAGTATTTTGTCTTAGATTATATATTTATTGACCATAAAATATATTGTAGCATTCTTCAAAACTAGGAAGTAATTTTTTATCATTCCGACTTAAAATTGACTTTCTAAAGTTGTCCCCTGTAGTCTTAAATGGATCTTAGTCACCATAGGATAAAATAAGTCCCCCGAATCCGTGCCACATTTTGTTTTATAGTGACTAAACCTGTTGCTTCTATATGTCTCTGTTAGTTTACTTTAACTACAGGCATAAGATTCATGGATTAAAAATACTGCGGTAGGCCAGGAACAGTGGCACATGCCTGTAATCCTTGTGACTTGGGAGGCTACAGCAGGAGGATCTCAAGTTCAAGGCCAGCCTTAGGCAACTTAGTGAGACCTGTTTCAAAACATAAAATAAAAAGGGCTAGTGATATAGCTGAGTGATAGAGCACTCCTGGATTTAATCTCCACTAACACACACACACACACACACACACACACACACACACACACAGAAAGTAAAAAGAACAAAAAGCACCAAAGGAGTCTACCTTAACTCTTTTAGTGGATGGACTAACACAGAGCTTTATAGCCAGGCATGATAGTGCACACCTGTAATCCTAGTACTTGGGAGATGGAACAGGGGGATCACAGGTTCAAGGCTAGCCTCAGCAATTCAGCAGGACCCTCAGCAACTTAGTGAGACCATGTCTCAAAATAAGAAAGGGCTGGGGGGAGCCCAGAGGTAGAATGTCCCTGGTTTCAATCCTCAAAGACAGACAGACAGACACACACACACACACACACACACACACACACGCGCGCTTTCTATATTATGATTATCAGTAAAGAACTATATGTAGAGTCACATTCTGTTGGCTTGAATTACAAGGAAAATAAATGCTTCTGTTATTGATAACATTCGTTTGTACTTCTCTGTATTTTAGGAGGCAAAGTAAGCCAGTGTGGTGGGTTCTCTTAAACCCCACCTTATATGTATTAGATGGATTCATATCTTTCCAATCAAATCTTATATCCTTTGGAAATCTAACTAGTTGTGCCCATAGAGCTTGAAATAATATAGTTATTTCTCCTCAGTTCATCTTTACGATAATTGGACTGAGATATAGGAATCTGTCAGTTTAATTTCCATATAATAGCATCAAAGACACTTGATTGATAATCTGTCTTAGGATATTTGCGTTTCCAACATACTGTTAGTCCATTGTCTCATTTTAATTCTACTTACTTACATTTGTATTTGTATTGTATTTGTTTCTACATACTGATATCTACCAACAGCACTAATGTCATCCTCAATAGTTGCCAGTAGAGGGAGATATATGGAAGTGTAATAAGTTATATTATCTCATATTGGCTGTTATTCCAGAATTGACTACTTTTCTGTTCTTAGCCTGGAGCCTGGAAAGCGAGTGATTTCCATTGGAATTAAGAGCTCTGGAGAGTTAGTTTCCTTCCATGCAATCAATAAGGACTGCTGGCTATATGGCAAAGTCCTGTTTGCAATAGAGAAAATTAAAGACATTTAGAAATATTGTTACTTGAGTGAAATTGAGGGCACTTAAAACATAAGTTAGGTGTTCATTTGAGTGTGTACCATAGCTGCTTTTTTCCAGGTTAACTTCATAATTTGTAGAGTGGGGTAACCATACCAAATTCTTTATAATATTTTCTACAGGTTCTCTAATAATTGAAACTACTAATTACCTTACCAAGAAGCATGTCTTTTATTTTTTATTTTTTTATTTTTTTATTTTTTTTGTGGGTCTGGGGGTGGAAACCAGGAGCGTTCAACCTCCGAGCTACACTTCCTGCCCTATTTTTTATTCCTTATTTTGAAACAGGGCCTTACTAAGTAGCTGAGGCTGACTATAAACCACGATCCTTAAGTTTCAGCCTCCCGAATGCTGGGATTACAAGCGTGTACCACCACACCCAGCTTAGAAAGCATGTCTTTTTAAAAGTCTAATTTGAAAGCACGAGTGTGATGTTTATAAAGTTTCTTGTACCATTTGTCTTCTCACAACTATTCTCTGGCACTGGGCATGGTCGTACACGCTTATAATCCCTGTACTTGGGAGGCAGAGACAGGAGGATCGTGCAGGTTCGAAGCCAGCCTCGCTGCCTTAGTTGACCCTGTTTCCAAATTAAGAAAACTATTTTTTAAAAAAAAATAGGTCTGGGAGTGTAGCCCGGAGGTAGAAGGGTTTCTGGAACCCCAGTACCACCAAAAAAAAAAAAAAAAAAAAAAAGGAACTATTCTCTGCAATTAGAGGTACTTGAGGTTGAACCCAGGCACATTCTACCTCTGAGCTATACCCAGTCCTTTTTTTTGAAAGAGGGTCTCACTAGGTTGCTGAGGCTGGCCTCAAACCTGTGATCTTCCTGTCTCAGCCTCCTAAGTACTGAGATCACAGGCATATGCTACCACTCCTGGCTCATTTATACCTTTACAGAGATAGGGAGACACTGAGTATATTTGTGTTTATTATTATTTATTTTTATTTTTATTTTTTGGTGGTACTGGGGTGGAACCCAGAGGCTTTCTACCTCCGGGCTATACTCCCAGACCTATTTTCTATTTTATTTGGAAACAGGGTCTCACTAAGTTGCTGAGAGCCACCAAATAGCTGAGGCTGGCTTCGAACCTGTGCGATCCTCCTGTCTCAGCCTCCCAAGCGCAGGGATTACAAGTGTGCGCCACCACGCCCGGCTTTTTGTTTATTATTTTGAAAATAATTACTGTTGAAGTATAAAGGCTAAGTATAGGTCTTTAGCTACACATAGGTATTTATAGTGGTTTTAACACTTAGTAGCTATAGTCTCATAAATGCTATAAAAATATTACAGTAGGGCTGGTAGCTGTATCTTTTCTTTTTTGTGGTACTGAGGCTTGAACCAGGGGAATTCTACCTTTGAGCTACACCCCCAACCCTATTTTATTCTTTATTTTGAATCAGGGTCTCACTAAGTTGCAGAGGGCCTCACAAGTTGCTGAGGCTGGCATCCAAACCTGCGATCCGCCTGTTTCAGCCTCCCAGGTACTGGGATTACAAGTATACACCACCAGGCCCGGCTTTGGTAGCTGTATCTTTGATTTACTCTTTCATTTGTAACAATGAATTTCACTTTTATACTTCTCCTGTGGGTTGTATTTGTAAAATGATTAATTCATGTTAATTGTGCCTTAAAGCTTACCAAAGTACAAAATCAGCTGATTTACAATGGGATTGAATCTGGAAGCATTTGTCACAGTTTAAAAATCTAAGTAATTAAGTTTAAACAAATAAATGCACTAAATTTTTTATTTAATATTCTTTGTTGTAGAGCAGAATTTGATGAGAAAAGAATTTATCATAATCTTTTCCAGTGGAATTTTTTTTTATGAAGTAAAAGGAGCAGGGAAGTAAAATCTTCCCATGTATTCTGAGACAACAGTGTTTGAGGTTTCTGTCTGCAGTTGGTTCTTTAAGCCTTATTATGAACTTATTGTTAGGTGATATTAATTGCTAAGTGAGGTTTAAAACATCACACTATTTTCTTCATGAAATTTGCTGTTTTTTGTGCTTGGATTGTTTATCTTAATGAAGCAGTTTTAAAAATCTAAATAGAGACTGGATTAGGAGCAAAAGCTAACAAACTGGGTTTTCAGCTTGAGATATTTATTCTGACTGAAAGATGGTTTTCTTCATGTCTGTGTTTCACTTCGTAATGTTTTGCCTTTCTTCCCCACCCAGTCAGCACACTGTTGAATGTGAAATTAAGCGAAACTGAAAATGGCAAGCACGTCTCTATATTGGATCTGCCTGGCGATGTTCTTATCATCCCCCAAGCCACCCTTGGGGGCAGAGTAAAAGGAAGAAACATGCAGTATCACTCCAACTGTGGAAAAGAAGAAGGGCTAGAACTCTATTCCCAATTTGTATCTCTCTGTGAAAAAGAATTAACCGCTAACAGCAAGTGCGCTGAAGCTGGGGCTGTAGTGGAACACGGCACTTACGGCAACAGGCAGGTATTAAAGCTGGACACCAACGGGCCGTACACACACCTCATTGAGTTTTGAAAAATTAAGAATTACTGTCCGCAGCTCTTTTCTGCTATAAAATGATCTATACTACAATTAGTTTTTCTTCTCCTTTGTCTTAAATACAATAATCTGCAACATTTTGAGACAAGAAAATCCAGGATCCCATATATAACTGCAGCCTGCTGATCAGAGGACCCTTCCAAGTCCCATAAACTCTGGATCTCAGTCACACGTGGTCCTGCTTCCCTCCAGCCTTCCACTCAAAAATCTAAAACACACTGTCTATCCACTTCATAGTCATCAAGGAAATCTTCTTAGCCATATCTTAAAGGTTATGTACGTTTAAGGTATTTTGAAAGGAAGAAATGTGTATGATCAAGAAAATACATTCCGTACACCCTCAAATTTGTATAGTATGCGATAGAAAATAGTTATTCTAAAGGTAGGTAAAATCCAGCTCAAACCAGTTATAACTTTGTCAGTTTTGTTACACTGTTTCAGTTTCTGGAGGTTTTCTATTTATTCCTTCATTTGTTTTTGTGGTGCTAGGGATCAAACCCAGAACCTCCACATATGCAGAGCTCTGCCACTGAGCTGTATCTCTGGCCCAGCTTTTCATATTTTGAATCAAATGATATGTGGTTTACTATTCCTTTTAATAATATCTATAAAAAATGTACTGTAAAGATAATACCTATGAAAATGTACATCTAAAGATATTGTGTATTCTGTTACTTTCCAAGGACATGCAGATGCTTTAGTTCTTTTCTGTATGTTTGTGTGTGGACTGGGGATCTTTAGTAATGCATAAATATGTACAATTATTTTAGTGTCCATTAAAATTTTTTAAGTAAAAACTAAAACTTTTTCTTTTTTTTTTTTTTGGCGGGTCTGGGGATGGAACCCAGGGGCATTCTACCTCCGAGCTACACCCCCAGCCCTTTTCTTTATTCTTTATTTTGAAACAGGTCTCACTAAGTTACGGAATGCCTCACTAAGTAGCTGAGGCTGTCCACAAACCGCGATCCTCCGGTCTCAGCCTCCCAAATGCTGGGATTACAAGAGTGCGCCACCACGCCTGGCTTAAAACTCTTTAGATGACACAGAAATAATGTATAGAATGTTCAAAGTTGTTTTTATTAAACATATAGTCACAAAGATAAATTAATGTTCCATTTTTCTCAACATTAACGAAAACCATGTGTCTCACTTTGTCTTTGATTTTGAAAAATCTATATGAAATTAGTGTGAATTTACTAATTTTTTAGAAATATTTTTCCTGTTGAAGTAGATTGCTATACAAGGAAGAAAAGGGAAGCTTTCTACAGGAATAGATGGGTATTTTGTTTGTTTTTTGTTGTTGCTTTGTTTTGGGTACCGGGGATTGAATTAAGGGGATTCTACCTCCAAACTATACTCCTAGCCCTTTTGTTATTTATTTATTTATTTTTTTGTGGGGGGGGTGGTCTGGGGATGGAACCCAGGGGCATTTGACCTCCGAGCCATACGCTCTGCCCTGCTCTATTTTTATTTTTTATTTTGAAACAGAGTCTCACTAAGTTGCAGAGGGCCTCACTAAGTAGCTGAGGCTTTCCACGCATTCCTCCGGTTTCAGCCTCCTGAATGCTAGGATTACAAGCATGCACCACCACACCCAGTTTATTTATTTATTTAGTTTTTTTTTGTTGTTGTTGTTGTTGTTTTGGTGGTACTGGAGATGGAACTCTTCTACCTCCAGGTTACACTCCCAGACCTATTTTATATTTTATTTGGAAACAGAGTCTCTTAAGCCAGTGAGGCTGGCTTTGAACCTGCGCCAATCCTCCTGTCTCTGCCTCCCAAACACGGGGATTACAAGCGTGCGCCACCACGCCCAGCATATTTATTTATTTTGAAACAAGGTCTCACTAATTTGCAAAGGCTGGCCTCAAACCTGCAATCTTCCTATCTCAGCCTCCCAAATACTGGGATTTCAGGCATGCGCCATGTGCCCAGCTGGGATAGTTGTTTATAGTTGGCTTGTATTGTTCTTAATTAGATTTATATTGATATAATGATTTGAGGCTGTTGTCAATTTTTCTATTAGTGAATGTTATATACGAAGTATGTGTACCCTCCTTCCATATCCACATGTTGAATCCCTAACCCCTGATGTGATAGTATTTGGAGATGAAACCATTGGGAGGTAATTAGAGTTAAGATGTGGATGTGACAGTGGTGCCCTCATGATGGGATTAGTGCCTTCCTTAGAAGCCGGGCATGGTGGCACACACTTGTAATCCCAACATTCAGGAGGCTGAGACCAGAGGATCGTGGTTTGCGGACAGCCTCAGCTACTTAGCGAGGCCCTTCGCAACTCAGTGAGACCCTGTTTCAAAATTGAAAAGACTAAAAAACAAAATGGGGCTGGGGGTATAGCTCAGAGGTACACTGCCCCTGGGTTCCATCCCCAGTATGGCAAAATAGAGAGACAGAGACACCTTATAGCTAGCTCACTCGCTCTCTCTCCTGTCATGTGAGGGTATAGTGAGAAGACGGCCATCCACACAGCTGGGAAGAGAGCCCTCACCAGAAACCAACGATGCTGACAACTTGATCTTGAACTTGGAGCATCCAGCCTGTGTTTGAACCACCCAGCCTATTATATTTTGTTATGGCACCCTGAGCTAACTGACAGTGATGTAAGATAGGCAACTAACAAGATAAACTTTTCAAAGGTAAAAAAGAAAAATACATAAGAAATTGAAAGAATAAATGAGTTAGCAAAAGTAATATTTGGTTTTTGCACATTCCTCTGATATGATTCAAGAGATATTTAAAAGTGAAAACTAAATATTTCTAACCAAAAAAAAAAAAATGAAGAGCTAGGCATGGTGACGTATAACTATAATCCTAGTGACTCGGGAGACTGGGACGAGAGGATGGCAAGTTTGAGGCCAGCCTGGGCAATTTAGCACAACTCTATCTCAAAATAAAAAGGGTCGGGGATATAGATCACTTGTAGAGAGGCCTTGTGTTCAATCCCCAGTACAAAAAAAAAAAAAGTAATTAACTTGTGTCTTAAATAGTGCTGAATAATCCACAACAGGAAATATTTAAAATTTCTTGAGAGTTGTGTACCCAACATACTTAAAATTCTTATTATAACGCATACAAAAAATTCCATTTTCTCTATCCTTCCTGTTTGCTTCTATTTTGGACCTTGAGAATCAATAACCAGCTTGGTAATGAGCTCATTGTCCTTAATTTTACTTTATTGATTCACAATATACTTATTGAAATGTAATAAACTATTTATAAACTTGTAAATTCCAATTTTCTCAGAGCTTCTCCAAGGAGATATGTCTTATTAAAATATTATATTGCCTACTCTAAATCATTTTGATCTTATATCCAGGTAAAATGCTGACTCATGGCCCTAGATTGCTTTTTTATAGTTCAAGCAATGCTTAAAAACTTGCTTGAGATACTTGTGGAAAACCACAGTTTCAACTACATGAAGGTTATTAGACAGACAGTAATGGCTACCTTTGCTTTATTTGCAAGGGGCTATAAAGAGAAAGGCAAAAGACATAGTATTTATGAAAATAACTTCACCTTGGCTTTCTATAGCTCGTCTAACCTAAGGTGTTGAAAAAAACCTTCACATATCTTATTTTACCTTCATAGTATACGTATAATGAGGATAGCACTATAGAAAGAATATGTTAAAACAATTTTCCCAAAGTCACACAAGAGGGATGAATAATTTCCATATTCTACTTTTCTTGTAATGTGTTAAAATTGAAACCAACCTTGATAAAGGCTTAGCAAATTTTTTTTTTTCCCCAGTACTGAGAAAGGAATCCAGGAGCATTCTACACTCTCCAGCCCTATTTTTCTTTATTTTGAAACAGGGTCTACTGAGTTGCAAAGGGTCTCATTAAGTAGCTGAGGGTGCCTGCAAACCAAGATCTTCCTGTCTCAGCCTCCCAAATGCTGGGATTATAAGCATGAGCCACCACACCCATTAGCAAATCTTTCAGTGTGGATTATTTGAGAAGGAATAGTCAATAAATTGGCTTATATACTAAATTAGGTGCAAGTAGGATTGCATTTAATTTAGGAGGCTTCTGCCTTTTTAATATGATTTTGGAATGTTGCAAATAGAATATGATTCCTAAAAATTTAATTCGCCAATTTAGAAAACTGGATTCAATTACAAAAAAATAATATATGTATATAAGACACAATGGATGAGGCTTTAATATCTTGAATACACTCATAAAGTAAAATGAAATACACTTATTCCTTCATTAGTCCAAATTATTTTTTAAAAGTGTCATTTGTGAATAATATGTATACTACAGGTGATTTGTTGACTCCATGATGAATGAATTCAACCTAGTAAATATCAATATCAAACACTAGAATTATATGCCATTTGTTTGGGAGAATAAGACCTCATGTTGGTGTTAGAACAATGTCATGTCAGATTTTTACTATCTGTGATTAACATTGCAGAGGACCTAATATAACTAAGTTTATATAATAAAAAAACCACACATGATAATGAAACTCCATTTATTTAGAAGTATCTTGCCTATTAATTTACTGAAATAAGACTAGTTTCTGAAAGGGGAAAACCACTAGAAAAGTAACATTTTCATTCCAAAACCACCCCTCGGTGACAACTTCAAGTGTCTGTCTATTCATTCTCCCTCCTATTTCTCCTCCTTCTAATCTTTTTCTGCAGACTGTCTCCAAGGCAATATTCCCAGAACATGTCTTTACAATACTCTACTGCCTAGAAACTTTGATAACTCCTCTTTATCTTCAGGACAGAGTTCAAATATCTGAGGTTGACTTCAAGACTTCCGATGCAGTCACACAGGGAGAAATAGAGAACCAAATTTTGAATCTTGAGAAATGCCATGGAAAGAAAGGGCAAAGTGTGAGAGGCCAGAGGAGGCTGGAGAGAGCAGGCAGAGAGAACAAGGGGAACGCATTGTTAAGCTAAACTAACCTCCAAGACATAAAGGGAGTGTCAAATACTGAAGAAAAACTGAGTAACACAAGGGCTTAGCAGTGTTTAGAGCTTATGGAGAACTAGTGTCTTCACAAATGTTCACTGTAGGGTTTCTTAATTTTTCCTCTGGGACAGATTGCCCAAAATGTGTCAGTGACCATCTGCACCAGAATCACCTGAGGAGCCTGTTAAAATGCAGCTTCCAGCCGGGTTTGGTGCACATCTGGGGCGGGGTGCACACTTGTAATCCCAGTACTTTGGAGGCTGAGACAGGAGGATCCTGGTTCATGGCCAGCCTCAGCTAGGCCCTCTGCAACTTAGTCCCTGTTTCAAAATAAAAAATAAAATATGGGGCTAGGGGTTTAGCCTGTTTATTTGGAAACAGGGTCTCACTAAGTTGCAGAGAGTCTCACTAAGTAGCTGAAGCTGGCTTCCAACCAGTGTGATCTTCCTGTCTCAACCTCCCAAGCACTGGGATTACAAGCATGTACCACTGTAGTATTTTTCTATTTGAATAAATTAATTTCTCTGTGTTAGAGTGTTAGATAGCATTTTTTCATTTCTTCTCTCTTCTTTTTTTTTTTTTTTTCCTTGAAACTAGAGATGGAACCCAGGGGCATTCTACCTCCGAGCAACACTCCCAGCCCTGTTTTTTTCTTTCTTTTTTTTTTTTTGGGGGGGGGTGGTGGTAGTACTGGGGATGGAACCCTTTTACCTCCGGGATACATTCCCAGACTATTTTATATTTTATTTGGAAACAGGTTCTCTTAAACCAGTGAGGCTGGCTTCGAACCTGCACGATCCTCCTGTCTCTGCCTCCCAAGCACAGGGATTACAAACCTGCGCCACCACGCCTGGTGTTTACTCTTTTTTTTTTTCTTTTCTTTTTTTTTTTTTTTAAGGTCTGGGGATAGAACCCAGGGACATTTGACCTCCGAACTACACCTGCTGCCCCTATTTTTCTTTAATTCTTTATTTTGAAACCAGGGTCTCACTGAGTTGCAGAGGGCCTCACTAAGTAGCTGAGGCTATCCTCATGTTTCAGCCTCTCAAATGCTGAGATTACAAGCGTGCGCCACCAGGCCCGGCTAGCAGTTCTTCTCTTAAGAAGCTTCATAAAGTTTGACCTATTATATTAGCCTTTTAGCCAAATGCAAAAAAAGAATTTATGTAGAGAATGTGCCACACCCTTTGTGATAGTGTTTGAGAGCCATTCGCTATTATCCTTATAATATGTGGGGTTGAGAAAGTACTTGTGGCCTTTTTTTGAGGTGAAAGTATGGAAAATTTTCAGGAAATGTCTGACTATATTGTATTAGAAAAATATAATTCTTAGTTCCAGCTTTGGGATATTATTCACTTAAGCTTTGCACTAATATAAATGCAGTAAGCCATAATTTCTATTCTTGGCATTCTTTTCATTTACTTTGTAGTCCATAAGTCTCTCTCTGAATAAATATGATCTTAATTTTTTGTTTTTGTGGTATTGGGGATGGAACCCAGGGGCTTTTCTACCTCTGGGATATACTACTAGACCTATTTTATATTTTATTTGGAAACAGGGTTTCAGTACATTGCTGAGAGCATATGCCACTATATTCCAGCCATCTTAAAATTTTCATTTGCCCAGTGCCTGGATTATTTTGTGTGTGTGGGGGGGGGGGGTACTGTATGTTCCTATAACTCTCTACCTCAGTGTGATGTAAAATTACAATACACCAAATAAAAGTATATAAACTGGGCATGGTGGCACATACTTGTAATCCCAGCATTCAGGAGGCTGAGACTGGAGGATTGCAGTTCCCAGACAGCCTCAGCTACTTAGTGAGGCCCTCTGCAACTTAATGAGACCCTGTTTCAAAATAAAGAACAAAAAATAGGGCAGGAATGTAGCTCAGAGGTCAAATGCCCCTGGGTTCCATCCCAAGACCCTCAAAAAAAAAAAAAAGTATGTATATTAAAAAAAAAAAAGGCAACTGTAACCAGGCATAATTCTAGTACTTGGGAGGCTGAGACAGGAGGGTCCAAGTTCAAGGCCAGTCCCAGCAACTTAGTGAAACCCTGTTTCAAAAATAAAATAAACAGGATTGGTAATATAGCTCAGTCAGTGGTAGGGCGCCCCTGGGTTTAATCCCCAACACCACAAAAAGGAATAAAGAAAAAATAGGCAGTATTAATTCACACCATCCTTTGAGGAATGGGGAGAGTTTTTATGGGTACTAGGAATGGAGGGGGGCATTTCAAGTTTTGGACTAATAGGTAATAAAGTGCTATTAAAGGGTTTTAAAGAGAAGAATGACATAATTCAAGCAGTTTTTAGGAGGACTGACATAAGGTTTAGAGAGAAAATAATTTGGTGGCAGGAAGACAGGGTTTTTTTGAGAAGTGTAAATATTTGAGGACTCAGGCTCACTAACAGGTGGCTGTAAGCTTGCAGATGAGCACAACTGAAGATATTGAATGGTGTTTTCAAACACTTCAGATCAGCTGATTGGCTATGGTGAGCTAAAGAAAGAGGAAGAATGAAAAATTACTCTAAAATCTCATGAATGGATTAGCCGGGCATGGTGGTGCACACTTCTAATCCCAGTACTTGAGAGGCTGAGACAGGAGGTTTGCACAGGTTCGAAGCCAGCCTCAGCTACTTACTGAGGCACTCAGCAACTTAGTGAGACCCTGTTTCCAAATAAAGTATAAAATAAGTCTGGGAGTATAGCCCAGAGGTAGAAAGCATCTGGGATCCATTCCCAGCACCACAAAAATAAAAATAAAATCTCATGAATGGATTACTGGAAAAGATAGATTCAGGCATATATATATATATATATATTTTTTTTTTTTCCTTCTTCTTCTTTTTGGTGGTACGGAAGTTCCTGGAAACCCATCTACCTCCGGGCTACACTCCCAGACCCATTTTTTAATATTTTTTTATTTGGAAACAGGGTCTCTTAAGCCAGCGCAGCTGGCTTCGAACCAGCGTGATCCTCCTGTCTCCGCCTCCTAAGCGCGGGGATTACAAGCGTGCGCCCCCACGCCTGGCTTCAGACTCCAATATATTTTTGAAGCATATGAAGACTTATCAAAGTAGAAATACGAAGCAGATATGAGTCTTAATATAAAAAGTATAGATGAAGGAGCTAAGAAAATTTAATCATAGAGATACATTAAGAAAAAGATGCACAGATTCTTATCCTCAGACTACAATGTAACTGAGATGTTAAAACAGTTAACTGTGAACACAGAGAAAGTAGTTGTGTCAAAAGAAAGGCAAAACAGCACTATGTGATAAAAAATATATCATCCAAGTAGGGACCACTGACATTTCAGCATCATTTTGAAAATTAAGGTATATGAAAGACATGGCATAGCAAACAATTAAGAAATAACAATAAGTTTGAGTTCCAACCAAATTGAAAGTAATGGGAGAAACCGAAAAAAACTGACAAAGGACAGAAGAATGAGGAAGTTGGAGAAAATAGAAGCAAATGGCAATACCAGTGTCCTGGAGCTTGCTTCAAGAACTGGGGAAATGGATACCAACAGACAAGTTGAAAGCAGTATGCGGTCAATAGCCAGATATCCACCAGCTAGATTCTATAATTAGCATCTTGCTGTATTTGATTTATTACCTGTATGCCCATCTGCCCATTCCAAGTACAAGGTTATTTTGTTGGCCAGGGTTTAAAATTCATTCCTCTTCCCTGTTGTTTCTGTTTTGGTGTGTGTGTGTGTGTGTGTCTGTGTGTGTCTGTGTGTGTCTGTGTGTCTGTGTTTCTGTGTGTGTGATATTGGAGGTGGAATCCAGGGGCTTTCTTCCTTTGGGCTATACTCCCAGACCTATTTTATACCTTATTTGGAAACAGGGTCTCACTAAGTTGCTGAGAGCCTCACTAAGTAGCTGAGGCTGGCTTCAAACCTGTGCGATCCTCCTGTCTCAGCCTCCCAAGTGCGGGGATTACAAGTGTGTGCCACCACGCCCAGTTCCTCCTCTTTCCTTTTTTTTTTTTTTTTTTTTTGGTACTGGGGTTCCTGGAAATCCTTCTACCTCCAGGCTACACTCCCAGACCTACTTTATACTTTCTTTTTTTAAACAGGGTCTCTTAAGCCAGCAAAGCTGGCTTTGAACCTGCGCGATCCTCCGGTCTCCACCTCCCAAGTGTGGGGATTACCAGCGTGCGCCACCACGCCCGGCTCTCTTTCCTGTTTTTAGTCCTATAAGTTAGCTTCTTTCTTTAGAGGCCCAGGTGAACCTGCTGCATTTCACAAAAGCATTTAGATTCACTATACTTAGTTTTACCTCACTATTCAGTGTGCTATTGGTGTTACTGGGATCAAACTCAGGGTCATTTAATCTTAGAGTTACACCCTCAGCCCATTTTGTTTATTTTATTTCATCTTATTTGCAATAGTGGGGATTGAACCCAGGGATACTTCTATCTCCAAGATATATCCCCCCAGCCCTACCTTTTATCCTTTATTTTGAAACAGGGTCTCACTAAGCTACTTACTAAGTATTGTAGGAATGCTGGAAGAAGAATTCCCCCCCCCCCAGCATGAGAATTTAGTTAGAGAAGCCTTCTCCCCTATTAGGATTAAGAAAGTAGGATATAAAATAAGATATTAGTATATAGAGTTAAGATACAGATATAGAGTTAAGATATAGAAGTAAAGTAGGATTGGAAGCAGAATGAAGATCTGTAAGCCCAGCTGTCCAGGTTGCAGGATTCAAGGACCAGGGCAGGGGACCTGCCAGGTCAAAGCTTCTAATCTCCAGCTTGCCGGCCAAGGTCTCTGTCCTCCCCGCGCTGACCCCCACAGCTGCAAGCAACATGGGCCCCATCCCCATATCTCTGAGCCAGGTCAGCCCTCCCCCTCCGGCCTGGGAAACAAGGCCATGCTAATCTGCTCTCCAGGCAGATTCCTCAGCGCAGAGATAAGCCTGGCCCAGCCAAGGTGGGTGGGAAAGGCAGCCCTAGGGAGCACATACCATAAGGGAGATAAGCAGTCTTTAGCAGGCTCTGACATGTGTGGATGCATGTTTTAAAATTATTGGTTGTACTTGTTTGTCCTTGTATCTGATTGGTTGTATTCTAAGGTTGGCGGGCTCGGACTTTTGGCGGGCTCTGACGTGTGTGTAACCACTCCCTCCTGGGGCTATAAATTCAGACCTTGGAGTGAGCTCGACCATTTAGTGTCTTGGTCTCGACCCCTGGCTTGCCGGGACAGAGCTGCAGCACAATAAACCTCGCTTGCATTTTACATCTCTTGTGAGTCCTTCGTTATTTGGGTTGGTGGGCGATTCTCGGACCCTTCAGTATCTGAAGCTGGCTGTGAACCTGCAATTCTCCTGTCTGGGCCTCCCAAGTACTGGGATTACAAGGGTACATCACCACACCTGGCTATTTTTTTTTAAACAGAGTCTTGCTAAGTTGCTGAAAGTCTCACTACATTGTTGAGGTTGTCCTCAAACCTGTGATCCTTGTGAGGTTTTCCTCAAACCTGTGATCCCCCCCAAGTACTGAGATTACAGCCTGGCTTGGAATCCATATTTTAACAAATACTTTTTCCTATCAGTGACTCCAAAACTAGCATGTGGGAACTGATTACATTAGTGATGGTATCTGTGAACCAAAAGTCAAGCCTCTAACTGGGGAGTCTCAGCTTTCCTGGGGACTCTATGTTACTCAGTCCCTCTAGAACTCATCATAAAAGGGAAGAAATTGTATTTGATGAATTCCATGGTCCCTTTTAGCTCTACTATTTTGTGGGACTGTGAAAACTAAATCTTTAGCCAAGCACGGTGGCACATGCCTATAAGCCTAGTATTTGGGAGGCTGAGACAGAAAAATCACAGCCACAACAACTTAGACCCTGTTTCAAAATAAACAATAAAATAGAGCTGGGGGTATAGTTCCAAGGTAACACCCGTAGGTTCAATCCCCAGTACCGCCACCAAAAAAGAAGAGGGGAGAGATCTTATATAAGAAGTAGTTGGTGTTAAGTTTCAATCAAATGGACTAGGGGGGAAAAAAGTGTAGGTTTGTGTTCACTGGGATGTGAGTTGTTCGTTGCAGTTGTCTTAGAGCGCCTGAGGGAGTGTGGTGAGCAGCTGAGCTGCTGAGGGCTCGGGCCTCTCATGGCCTTTGCCCTTCCCTGGCTGCTGTATCCTTGGTGATTCAGTGTTCAAGGTCTGCCAGGCTGCTCGGCATTCCTTCCCCATTGCTAATGATAGCGTTTTCTTCTTCTTCATGTTAAAAAAAAAAAAAAAAAAAAAAAAAACTGACTTCTATTTCTCAAGGTTCTGAGTTGGCAGAAGTTAGTGCTGTAATAGTATTGAGAGGGCCATCCCACTCCCCTTATAAAATTAAAATATTAGGATATAGAAGTAAGTTAAAGTGTCTGGAACTTGTTTGAAACTTGTTTTTCTGTTAAGAATGTTTCCAAAGTGTCTGGAACTTCTGTTCCCAAAGTGTCTGGAACTTGTTTGAAACCTGTTAAGAATGTTTCCAAAGTGCTATGAAGATGATTGGCTGCACTTGTTTTGCTTTGTAAACCCAATGTGAACACCCTTTCTGGGGCTATAAATGTAAGGTCTGTTTTGTGCTCGAGGTCGAGCTCCGACCACTTGCTTGCTGTCTAAGAGGCTGAACGTTAGCCCGGCCAGAAGGAAGCTTTCCTCTGGTGGCTGCTGGACAATTCCTCTGAATGACAGTTAGCCTTGTGAAGGAGACTTGACCCTGGCTTGCCAGTAAGAGCTGCAGCACAATAAACTCTGCTTGTGATTTACATCCTTGGTGTGTTCTTCGTTATTTGGGGAAGGGGCGACTCTCGGACCCTAACAAGTGCAAGTCTTAAAGCTCTGTTTCTAAGTGATCCCTTGGTTTGTCCAGCTTTCCAAAAATCTACCAAAGTATAATCTGAAAACCCCCTGACTCCAAATTACTAGGAAAACATGTTTACAGTGCAAATTCCTACAATCTTTCCACAGAGCTTTGTTTCTCTCAAAGAGAAGAATGTCTATAGTCTTTAAGCAAAGATTAAATGTTGTTCCCTTTCTTTTTGCATTGTAAATCTGGGCCTAATTTTAGTTTCAAAATGATTTCAGAATCCCAGCACTTGGGAGGCTGAGACATGAGGATCGCACAGGTTAGAAGCCAAGCCTCAGCTACTTAGTGAGGCTCTCACCAACTTAGTGAGTCACTGTTTCCAAATAAAATATAAAATAGGTCTGGGAGTATAGCCCAGAGGTAGAAAAGCCCCTGGGTTCCACCCCCAGTACCACCAAAAAAAAAAAAAGTACAAAATGATTTCAGAATATTTTTAAAAGTGTTACTCAGGGACTGGTATAGTGGACCATGCCTGTAATCCTAGTACTTGGGAGACAAAAACAGGAAGATTGTAGATTCAAGGCCAGCAATTTAGCTAGACTTGCCACAACCTAGCAAGAGCCTATTTCAAAATAAAGTAGGGCAGGGCGTGATGGCGCAAGCTTGTAATCCCCGCACTTGGGAGGCGGAGACAGGAAGATCGCGCAGGTTCAAAGCCAGCCTCCCTGGCTTAAGAGTCCCTGTTTCCAAATAAAAATATAAAATAGGTCTGGGATGCCGGGCGTGGTGGCGCACGCTTGTAATCCCCGCGCTCGGGAGGCGGAGACAGGAGGATCATGCAGGTTCGAAGCCAGCCTTGCTGGCATAAGAGACCCTGTTTCAAAAATATAAAATAGGTCTGGGAGTGTAGCCCAGAGGTAGAAGGGCTTCCAGGAACCCCAGTACCACCAAAAGAAAGAAAGAAAGAAAGAAAGAAAGAAAGAAAGAAAGAAAGAAAGAAAGAAAGAAAGTAGGGCTGGAGGTATAGCTTAGAGGACGAATGCCTCCTGAGTTCAATCACCAGTACCACAAAAAGTACATAAATAAATAATTGCTAAGAGTCTTGCCAAGTTGCTAAAGCTGGTCTTGAACCTGCGGTCCTCCTATCTCAGCCTCCCAAGTACTGGGTTAACAGGTGTGTACCATCATGCCTGGCTTAAGAGACTTTTTTTTTAAGATGCAAAAGATCTGAACATATTTTTAAAGAAAGAGGAAGTAGAAAGAGAAATGACCTAGGGAGTAAAATTTCATATCAAAACTATAAATGGAGATATACTTTTGGAAAACTTGGGGTGCTGTTGAATGTACCAGTATTGGGAATGGCCTAGGAAGCTCTGAATATTAATATATTTCAAAAGAAAATAATTGATATATTTCAAAATAGTTGTGTCAAAATGGCAGCAGACATGGGTAAAGAAAGGAC
Organism: Muscardinus avellanarius; assembly: GCF_963383645.1. Lineage (NCBI taxonomy): Eukaryota > Metazoa > Chordata > Mammalia > Rodentia > Gliridae > Muscardinus > Muscardinus avellanarius. The sequence continues at coordinate 37,141,418 of NC_137798.1, read as the reverse complement.
TTGATTTCTGCCTAAAACAGGCAGCTATTCCAATGTAAATTAACCTAGCTCAAAGCAATTAACCAGTCAATAGAAGAGGAGAACTAGGCCTGTCTCTATTTAAAGACAGATCTTAGTTGAGGAGAACTAGGCCTTTACCTAAAGACAGATCTACATGATTGGATAAGCTAGCTAAGATGATAGGAGGGGTCGACCTTCATGAAAGGAGACACCACCACACCTTGCTAGGGGAGGTACCTTACAAGGTTAAGGGGAGGTACCTTACAGGGACGTTCACTACGTCAGAATTACGGGAACAAGATGGAGGTCATGGGTATAAAAGGCCAGTCCACGTGTAATCCCTTTGATGTATTCATTTCGAGTCACCCCCTCATGCCATTTTGGCATGGGGCTGTATTTCTATTTTCTGTATTTCTATCTTTCTAATAAACTTCTCTAAATCTTCAGCAACTGTCCAAGCTATGCATATTTATTCTTAGCTTAGGACGAGAATCCATGGTAATTTTCTGGTTTCTGGTCATTTTTGGCTTTTGTTATGGGGTGGGGGAAAGTGTGTCCAGGACCCTCGCAGGGGTTCCCGGGGAACAGTTTCCTCAAACCATATTCTCCCAATCCGTAACACTGAAGGTGAGAGGAAACGGTAACCGAGCTGAGGGTGAACAAAGAGGTCTGATGGGATTTTACAGCAAAATTACCTTCTAATTTTGCCATAAAACGATGCCGCGGAACAGTGGCTTGAGGACAGTAGTGAATATTCGACATAGGCACGATGGGAGATGTGTAACCGAGCCAACTAGCTGAGTCCAAGTCATAAATAATGCAGGAAATTAGAAAGCACAATTATGCAATTTTCTTGACAGCCCAAGAGCAGATTGGAAAAAGCAGATGGTGTGTTGATCCCCATTCAGGAACTGACAGAAGAGATCCCATGTATTAAGGTCACAGAGTGGAAGGGTGAATGCTAGTAAGGTTGAAGGTTGAAACAACTGATGTTAGAAACCAGCCAGGACAAGGAAGACACAAAATCATCAAGGAGCTCACAGACCAAAGAGAAGAGGTGGAGAAAACTAGTGCTTTTTTGAAGTCAGAATGGGGGAGTTAGGTGAGGGAGAAGGTGAGAGATGGAAGATTGATCCCAGGATGGGATCTCTGAGGCAGGGCTACTCCGAGTGATAACAGGATCGAGGAGAAGCCTGTGGGAAGGTGTCGTTGTAGTGGACAGTGTTAAGGGATTTAAAGGCAGCCTGCTGGAAAACGGCTCCATTTGGACAATAAAGGTGAGCCAAGATGATTAGACTCAGAACAGAGAGAAAGAGCTACCGCTCTGCTCATACCTGCAAGCACTGTGAGAGTATGGAATGAAGGTCAGAATGCTGTAGAGCGGAGGGTGAGGAGAGAGTGATGTCTCAAGAGGATGCGACTTCAGAAAAGGAGCAAGGAAGACTCGTGATCTGAAAACTCAAGTGCAGAGCCAGGGAAATGTCACCTCCATTTCCTGGCTCAAAATAGCCATCACCTTCCTGTGTGGTCACAGTAAGTCAGGATTCTTTATGATAGGCAAAGAGATCAAAGGACTTTCAGGGGAAGGTTAGCAATACAGGAAAATGTGTTAACAATAAAATGGTATTTTATTTTCTTTGTTTTTTTTCTCATGGTAACTGGGGATTGAACCCAGGGACATTCTACCACTGGACTATATTTTGAAACAAAGTCTAGCTAAGTTGCCTTAACTGGCCTCGAATTTGTGATCCCGCTGTCTTGGCCTCTGGAGTAGTTGGGATTATAGGAGTGTACCAAACAATCGAAAAAAGAAAAAGCCCAGCACAATAGCAAAAAAAAAAAATTTTTTTTTAGAATAATAGGGGGAGGATTAGCAAGCTAATTATGAGAAAGAAAGGAAAAAGGACTTGTGAGAAAGACAGGGGACTAAGAAGCACACACAGCTTAGTGTGATGGCTCACATTTATAATACCAGTGACTTGGGAGGCTGAGATAGGAGGATCACAAGTTTGAGGCAAGCCTCTGCAACTTAGTGAAACCCAGTATCAATATTAAAAAGTAAAGCTGGGCGTAGTGGTGCACCCTTGTAATCCCATCGCTTGGGAGGCTGAGACAGGAGGATTGCACAGGTTTGAAGCCAGCCTCACTCTCACTAAGTAGTGAGGCTCTCAGCAACGAAGTGAGACCCTGTTTCCAAATAAAATATAAAATAGGTCTAGGAGTGTAGTCCGGAGGTAGAAAGCCCGTGGGTTCCATCCCCAGTACCACCAAAAAAGTAAAAATAAAAATAAAAAATAAAAAGTAAAAAGGGCTAGGGTCGTAGTTAAATGGTAGAGTGCCTCTTGGGTTGGATCTTATTTATTGGAAAAAAGAAAGAGAAAGAAGAAGAGGAAGAAAAAGAAAAAAGTACACAAACAGTTGCAGAGAGATGGGGATAGAGTAAATGTAAATAGAATTATAAAGCTGATTTTAGGTTGACTAGTATCTAGAAGAAATAAATTATGGTGGTATAAATCAAAGGAAACCACTATTAAATTTTGGCTTCATAGCCGGGTGTGGTGACGCTCGCTTGTAATCCCAGCATTTGGGAGGCTGAGACCGAAGGATCGTGGTTCGCAGACAGCCTCAGCTACTTAGTGAGGCCCTCTGCAACTCAGTAAGACCTGGTTTCAAAATGAAGAATAAAAAATAGGGCAGGGAGTGTAGCTCGGAGGTCAAATGCCCCTGGGTTCCATCCCCAGACCCGCAAAAAAAAAAAAAATAAATAAAATTGGCTTCATGTTTTAGGGTTGATGAGGCAAAGATAAAGATGATCTGGAAGACATATGTAAAGTTTTCAATTTCAGGCTTAAACATTTTCTTGTGGCAAAATCATTTGGGCATCTTCTCCAGCTTCAGCTCTTTCCAACTAGTCTTTCAGGACTGGAAGTACCTTGAATTCCTGATCTAGGACCAGTTCCCGTACACATGCAGTAACATTCAGTTCCAGTATATCCCAATATGTGGGCACTATCTATCTATCCACCTGTCTGTCTGTCATTAAATCTACTTTCTATGCCATAAAATTCACCACTTAGAAAGTGTGCAATTACACACACACACACACACACACACACACACACACACAGATTGGATGCATGTGGAAGAAGAAATGTTATAATAATAAATAAAGTGTGTAATTCAGTAGTTTTTAGTGTATTCACAAAGTTATACAATATTGTGTTATACAATATTGCAATATGGTTGTACAAGGTTGTGCATCATTACTTTTTATTTTTTATTTTTATTTTTATTTTTATTTTTTTGTGGTTCTGGGGGTGGAACCAAGGGGCTTTTCTACATCCGGGCTATACTCCCAGACCTATTTTATACTTTATTTGGAAACAGGGTCTCACTAAGTATCTGAGGCTGGCTTCGAACCTGTGCGATCCTCCTGTCTCAGCCTCCCAAGTGCTGGGATTACAAGTGTGCGCCACCACGCCTGGCCTTATGCATCATTACTAGTTCCAGAACATTTTTATCATCTAAAAAGGATCCCTAAACCCATTCAAGTTATATCCCATCTGCTTCCTACCTCCAGGCCCTGCAACTACTTATCTATTTTGATCTGTTTGGGTTTGACTATCCTAGACATTTCATATAAATGGAATCATATAATACCTGTGTCTGGCTTCTTTTATTTAACATAATATTTTCAACATTCATCCATGTTATAGCATGTATCAGAAGTATATTCTTTTCTATTTTTTATTTTCTTTTGAAGATTTTAATGAGTTTATTAAAAAGATGCCTGGCGTGGTGGCACACGCTTGTAATCCCTGCCCTTGGGAGGCTGAGACAGGAGGATCGCGCAGGTTCAAAGCCAGCCTCAGCTACTTAGTGAGGCTCTCAGCAACTTAGTGAGACCCTGTTTCCAAATAAAGTATAAAATAGGTCTGGGGGTATAGCCCGGAGGTAGAAAGCCTCTGGGTTCTACCCCCAGTACCACCAAAAAAAAAAAAAAAAAAAAGATAGAAATACAGAAGATAGTTACAGCCTTATGTTACCCAGGGGTAACATGAGGGGGTGCTTCAAATGAAATCACCCAGAACTACATTCTTTCTAAAATAAATTTTTACAATACTGTGGAACCACAAAGAATGCTGTCAACATCCATTCATGTTGTAGCATGTATCAGTGCTATGATCTTTTAAAAATTTTGTTACTGTGGAGCCAGGGGCAGGCTACCTCTGAACTATACCCACAATCCTTTTTTTTTATTTTATTTTGAAACAGACTCTCCTTAAATTGTGGAGAACCTCATTAAATTACTGAGGTTGGCCACAAATTTGTGATACTCCTGTCTCAGCCTCCTAAGGCTGGGATTGCAAGCATATGCCACCATACCTGGCCTACTTTTTTTTTTTTTTTTTTTGAGGGTCTGGGGATGGAACCCAGGGGCATTCGACCTCCGAGCTACAGCCCCTGCCCTATTTTTTACTCTTTATTTTGAAACCGGGTCTCACTGAGTTGCAGAGGGCCTCACTAAGTAGCTGAGGCTGATCCTCCAGTCTCAGCCTCCCAAATGCTGGGATTACAAGCGTGCGCCACCACGCCCGACTTTGTATTATTTTGTGTAACTAAATAATATCCCATCATATTCCATAGCCATCGTCAATAGATATTTGCATTGTTTTTAGCATTTTTGGAATAATGCTACCACCAATGTTCACAGCTCCCTTGGATACATACATAAAAAGATAATTTCTGATTTATATGTTAAATTGAGATTTAACTTTTTGAGAAATTGCCCAACTGTTTTCCAAATAGCTACATCATTTTACATTCCCACTTGCAGTGTATGAGAATTCTAATTCCTCATTTCCTCGCCAATGCCTATGATTTTACATTTTAAAAAATTAGGATGAGCCGGGCATGGTGGCACACGCTTGTAATCCCAGCATTCAGGAGGCTGAGACCAGAGGATCACTGTTCACAGACAGCCTCAGCTACTTAGTGAAGTCCTCCGCAACTCAGTAAGACCCGGTACCAAAAGAAAAAAGAAAAAATAGGGCAGGAGTGTAGCTCAGAGGTCGAATGCCCCTAGGTTCCATCCCCAGACCCGCAAAAATAAATAAATAAATAAATAAATAAATAAATAAATAAATAAGGATGAAGGCATATAGTTCAGCAGTAGAGTAGGTGCTTAACACGTACAAGGCTCTGGGTTCTATTCTCAACACCTCCTCCAAAATATTAAAATCATCCTACAGGGTATGAAGTATAAACCCATTGTAGGTTTGCTTTGCATTTAATTAATGGCTAACAATGTTGACCAAATTTTCATGTGCTCATTCTCCATTTATATAATCTTAGAAGGATATATATTCAAATATTAGCTAATTTTTAGTTTTGTTATTTCCTTTATTTGGGGGGTACTTATTACAAGCATTCTTTCTGTACTCTGGATACTCAATTAGTAACAGATAAATGATCTGCAAATATTTTCTCCCATTTTATAAGTTTTTTATTTTCTTGACAAATTAAAAAAAAATTTTTTTGTCTTTTTTTTTTTTTTTTTTTTGGAACAGGGGATCGAACCCAGAGCACCACACCTGCAAAGCAGGCGCTTTGCCACTGAGCTTCATCCCGGCCCCGAAATTTTTAAAATTTTAAGAGTCTGATCTATTTTTCTGTAGTTTGTGCTTTAGATATCATAACAAAAAACCTAGCATATTTATAATAGCTCCCCTTTATATTCTCAAAAGTGTCCCAGTAAACCCGGCGTGGCGGCGCCCCCTTGTAATCCCAACTTTCAGGAGGCTTAGACCAGAGGATTGCAATTTGCAGACAGCCTCAGCTACATACCGAGGCCCTTCGCAACTCGGTAAGACCCTGTTTCAAAAAATGAAAACTAAAAAATAGGGCTAGCTGGGCGTGGTGGCACACGCTTGTAATCCCCGCGCTTGGGAGGCAGAGACAGGAGGATTGCGCTGGTTCGTAGCCATCCGAGCTGGCTTAAAAGACCCTGTTTCCAAAAAATAAAAAAAAGTATAAAATAGGTCTGGGAGTGTAGGTCGGAGGCAGAAGGGCTTCCAGGAACCCCAGTACCACCAAATAAATGAATAAATGAATAAATAAATAGGGCTGGGGGTGTAGCTCGGAGGTACGAATGCCCCTAGGTTCTATTCCCAGTACCGAAAAAAAAAAAAAAAAAGTGTCCCAGTAAATGATAAATTATGTGGATACCCTAATAAATCTTTAATTCTATCTCAAGAAAGCAGGAATAGGCAAGTAGAGAAGTCTGAGCAGGTGGATAACTTATTTTATCCTTACTATAGCCATTGCTATCCTTTCTTTTCTTTTCTTTTTTTCTTTTCTTTTTTTTTTTTTTTTTTTTTTTCAGTCCTGGGGATGGACCCCAGGGGCATTCTACCTCCGAGCAACATCCCCAGCCCTATTTTTTATTCTTTATTTTGAAACAGGGTCTCACTGAGTTGCAAAGAGCCTCACTAAGTAGCAGAGGCTGTCCTGGGACCACGGTCTTCCTGTCTCAGCCTCCCAAATGCTGGGATTACAAGTGTGCACCACCACGCCCAGTTCTTTCACTTCTTTTACAAGGAAATCTTCCCAGTAATTTTAGTTGCTATTTTTTATACTTACTCAAAAAGTTTATGTTGAGCACTTATTGTATGTCAGGTTCCTTTCCATAGGAGGAAAACTGCATCATGAAATTGCAAAAGAAAACTTCTAAAAATGTTTTCCAGGCGGGTGTGGTGGCACATGCTTGTAATCCTAGTGCTTGGGAGGTTGAGACAGGAGGATCGCACAGGTTCAAAGCCAGCCTCAGCTACTTAGTGAGGCTCTCAGCAACTTAGTGAGACCCTGTTTCCAAATAAAATATAAAATAGGTCTGGAGTATAGCCCAGAGGTAGAATGCCCCTGGGTTCCACCCCCAGCATCACCAAAATAAATAAATAAATAAATAAATAAATAAATAAATAAATAAATAAATATGTTTTCCCTTTATATTTTTTTGCAAGAGACACATAGCAGTTACAAAAATTAAAAAGATAAAGCTCAAAGCCAGGAATGGTGGTACATGCTTATAATCCCAGTCCTTGGGAGGCTGAGACAGGAGGATCCCAGGTTCACTGCCAGCCTCAGCTACTCAGGCCCTCCACAACTTAGTGAGACCTTCTTTCCAACCAAAAAGTAAAATAGGGCTGAGGGTATAGTTCAGAGGTAGAATGTCCCTGGGTTCAATACCCAGTACCATACACACACACAAAAAAAAAAGCTCATAATTGTTCAACTATAATCTCATTTTATTTATTCCTTTATAGTTTTTGTTTATATTTATATACATATTTTGACCTAATTCAACTAGCATAAAGAAATTTTATATCTTGCCTAAAAATTAATATTTTATCATAAATAAAAGAAGGTTTTCTTTATTTGGGTTTCAGAGAGTATAGGAGAGGAAGCAAACAAAAGGAGAAAAAGTGTAAGTCAATAAAGCGTTATTAAGATGAGCAAGTATGGCCTGGAAATGGACTGGTGCCCTGGCTCTGTCAAGGCTTGTAGGTTGGCAAATTGAGTTCAAGAGTTTATAATTCTATTCCATATTATTAACATTTGTCTTCTCTTCCTGATCTATGACTCAGGCTCCACCAATTATCCTAATCATATTATATGAGTAACTTAATTTCTAGCTGTTGTTCATACCGGTCAGTTAATTGTTTGCATCTAGATATGGCTGTCTCCCCTAAGTTTGTAGCTGAAGAAGAAGTTGGCCATATGAACTAATTTTTCTTTTTTTTTTTTCCTTTTTTTTTTTTTTTTTTTGCAGGTCTGGTGATGGAACCCAGGGCCATTCTACCTCTGAGCTACATCCCCAGTCCTATTTTTTTTATTCTTTATTTTGAAACAGGGTCTCATTAAGTTGCAGATGGCCTTATTAAGTAGCTGAGGGTGGCCACAAACCTGGCAATCTTCCTGTCTGTACCTCCTAAGTACTGGGATTACAAGCATTCACCACCATGCCTAGATTTTTTAAATGTTTTATATACTATTTGTAAAGAATGCCACATCTTGTGAAACGCAGTGGTGGGTGTGCACCTGTAATCTCAGGATTTGGGAAGCTGAAACAAGAGGATCACAGGTTCAAGGCCAGCCTTGGTAACTTCTAGAGACCCTCAAACAATTTAGCAAGACCCTGTTTCAAATTAAAAAATAAAAAGGGCTGGGTGTAGTTTACAGGTAGAATGCCCAGTACAAAAACAACAAATAAACAACCAGAATGTAACATCCCAAAATGAAAGCCCTTCTTTTCTTCAGGTCCTTGTCTCTAGGTAAACAGGCTCTTGCCTAAAGAGCTTTCAGCTGCAGTTTAGGGTTTGTGTAACACTGAATTAACATAGCCCTCCTCCTCAGGTCTAGCTCCCCTTGACCTATTCCATTCCTTAGGTGTGGGCTGTGGCTGCTAAGGTCATTAAATGTTTTTCCTTGGCCTTGGATAGATTAACTTTGTGATTAATTTGGCACAGGCTGGTGTTTCCTGTGGTTTCCATCAGGGACTTTGTGGCAGGGAAAAATTGACAACAGACCAAGGGCTCTTGTAATTCCTTTTCCGTCCCACTTTCATTGATTCCCCGTGGACACCTCCTGCACCTTTCTTCAAGTCTGCTCTCCCTCCAGGGCAGAGGAGCTGCTGCCAGATCCTCCCCTTCTCTCTGGAACATTCCGGCCTTTCAAGGTCACATCTTCTCTGTCTTCCAAGGTGAAAACTATATTAAAACAATAAGCCAGAGGAGATCTCCAGGGTCTTCTCTCTTCCCTGCAGTTACAGCATCTTAACACTGACGGCTCAGTGAAACCTCTTTCCCTTGACTTTCCCTTTCTTTTCCTTCTTTCGTTCCTTCTTTCCTATGGGGATTGAAACCAGAGGCATTCTACCCCAAACGACACCTCCAGCTCTATTTTATTTTTGTTTTGAAACAGGGTTTCACTAGGTTAATGAAAGTCTCACTACTTGCTGAGGCTGTCCTCGAACCTGTGATCCTCCTGTCTTAGCCTCCCAAGTACTGCGATTATGGGCATGTGCCACCATGCTCAGCTTATTTATTTATTTATTTATGTATTTACTTAGTAGTACTGGAGATGGAATCCAGGGGCTTTCTACCTCCAGGCTATACCCCTAAACCTATTTTTCTATTTTATTTGGAAATAGGATCTCACTAAGTTGCTGAAAGCCTCACTAAGTAGCTGAGGCTGGCTTCAAAACTGTGTGATCCCCCTGTCTCAGCCTCCCAAGTACTGGGATTACAAGCCTGCGCCACCATGCCCAGCTTTATTTTTTATTTATTTATTGATTGATTGATTATCATTATTATTATTGCGGGTCTGGAGATGGAACCCAGGGGCATTTGACCTCCAAACTACACCCCCTGCCCTATTTTTTTTTTCCTTATTTTGAAACAGAGTCTCACTAAGTTGCAGAGGGCCTCACTAAGTAGCTGAGGCTGTCCACGAACCGTGATCCTCCTGTCTCAGCCTCCGGAATGCTGGGATTACAAGCATGCGCCACCACGCCCAGCTATTTTTTATTTGAAACAGGATCTTACTAAGTTGTTGAGAGTCTTTCTAAATTGCTGAGGCTGGCTTTGAACCTACAATCATCCTCTCACAGCCTCTCAAATACTAGGGTTACAGGCACCTACCACCACACCCGAATGGTTTTTAGTATTTTAAAATAAATATGACGCCGGGAGTGGTGGCGCACACTTGTAATCCCAGTGCTTGGGAGGCTAAGACAGGAGGATCGTGGTTTGCAGACAGCCTCAGCTACTTAGGCCCTCTGCAACTTAGTGAGACCCTGTTTCCAAATAAAGTATAAAATAGGTCTGAGAGTATAGCCTAGAGGTAGAAAAGCCCCTAGGTTCTACCCCCAGTACCACAAAAATAAATAAATAAATAAGTAAATATGACTACATACCTATTAAAGAAGGACTTTTATACAGTATGATGCTGGGCATGGTGACGTATGCTTGTAATCCCAGCATTTGAGAGGCTGAGACAGGAGGATAGCAGTTTGTGGCCAGCCTAGGCTACTTAGTGAGGCCCTCTGCAACTTAGTGAGACTCTGTTTCAAAATGAAGAATAAAAAATAGGGAGGGGGGTAGCTCTGAGGTCGAATATACCTGGCTCCATCCCCAGTACTGCATAAATAAATTAAATAAATAAATAAATAAATAAATAGTGAGATTAGCTTAATATGCTTTATAGAGTTTTGAATATATGCACTCTGATAATATGGAAAAGATGTCTGACAATAATTCAGAAGGCATGGTTTAAAAATCTTCCCTGTGGGATCTTTTTACAAACATGGACTCATCACTTAGCTATTCTGGGCTTTTGTTTTTATTTCTTCAAAATAATAACCTACTTTATTCACTTTTCAGAGATTTTTAAATAAGAATAACAATTATTTTATTTTATTTGTTTTTGTGGAGCTGGGGGTTGAACCCAGGGGTGTTCTACCTCTGAGCTATACCCCCAGGCCTTTTTATTTTTTATTTTGTGACAGGATCTTGCTGAATTACCATACTCTGGCTTTGAGACTGTGATTCTCCTGTCTCATGTTCTGAAGTACTAGGATTACAGGTGTAGACCACCTTGCCTTGTCAATGTGTGTGTGTGGGGGGGCAGTTACTGAAGACTGAACTCAGGTTACTGAGGATTGAACCACCCTTGGCTCTGGCTAAATTTTTTTTCTTTTTTTTTTTTTTTTTTTTTTTGCGGTAGTGGGATGGAACCCAGGGGCATTCTACCTCTGAACTATATCCCCAGCCCTATTTTTTATTCTTTATTTTGAAACAAGGTCTCACTGAGTTGCAAAGGGCCTCACTAAGTAGCTAAGGCTGTCTGTGAACCGCGATCCTTGGGTCTCAGCCTCCGGAATGCTGGGATTACAAGCCTGTGCCACCACGCCCAGTTTAAATATTTAAATGTTAAAACTAGAGATCTTGTTGGCCATAGTGGCACATATCTGTAATCCCAGTACTTGGGAGGCTGAGACAGGAGGATCACAGGTTCAAAGCCAGCCTAACCAACTTAATCAGACCTTGTTTACAAATAAAAACTAAAATAAGACTGGGGATGTAGCTTAAAGGTAGAAGGTCTCTGGTTTCAATCCCCAGCACCACAAAAACAAAACAAAAAACTAGGGATCTTTGAGAACCTCCTAACACAACCTGCACAGTTACGATAGGGGGAAAACACCGTCAGTGTGGTTAAATGGTTAGCTTATACAAATTGCAGCAACTTTGAAACAAAATCATAAAGTTTATGCATATGTAAAGCACCGTATTTTTTCATCTGATCGGAGAATGAAAATTTGTAAGTACCTTAAGTGTCCTAGTGAGGTATAAAAATGCTTGCGGTCATTTCTTGTGTAAAATGTTGTTGAGGCCGGGCATGATGGCACACACTTGTAATCTCAGCATTTGGGCGGTGGATACCAGAGGATCCCGGTTTGGGGACAACCTCAGCTACTTAGTGAGGCCCCTTGCAACTCAGATAGACCCTATTTCAAAAATAAAGAATAAACAATTCGGTCTGGGGATGTCACTCAGAGGTAGAATGCCCCTGGGTTCCATCCCCAGTACTGCAAAAATAAACAAACAAACAAATAAATAAATAAATAAATAAATAAATAAATATGGTTGAATACATAGTTGTGTTTGTTTAGCATTCCTGCCTAGAAGCACCAGCCCTGAGTTTAACTGCTTCTTTTGAGATTAAATGCTTGGCTATTACTTATTTGTCATCACAGGTCAAGATTTACTCTGCTATTTTAAAGCACTTCTTTGACTATTTATAGTGGTAGTTTTCCTATTGAGGGAATACTACCCATGGCCAAAAGCTCTCATTGGAAATTTAGTGCTAAAAGCTGTCACAGATTACAGCAAGCTCAGCAGAACACTGACAAATAATGCTTAATAGACAAAAAGGTAGAAAGCTAAATCACAAAGGGTTTGGGGACCTTTTGTTGGAGTGGAGTATCAGTGACATTTCAGGCTTCAGGTCACATTGAAATTGACAGAGTGAAACCTGTGCCCAACTCATGAATTTGTGACATGAACTTGTCACATATACACCCTACCTCCATGGTCATTCGGTCAACACTGAGTGACCAGGCATGACCTGAACGGCTGAACGGATCAGAGATGCTATTCCAAAAGAGTCCTCCCAGGAATATTAGTTCTAAAAGATATTACTGTTCGTACCTTGAAAAAAATATGTGTGTGCATGTGTTTATTGAGCCCAGAAGTTTGGGGCCCTGGGAACACAGAAAGACCTATGTCTGTCTGTCTGTCTGTCTGTCTGTCTGTCTGTCTGTCTGTCTCTCTCTCTCTCTGTCTCTCTCTCTCTGTCTCTCTCTCTCTCTCTCTCTCTCTCTCTCTCTCTCTCTCTCTCTCTCACTCTCTCTCTCTCCCCCTCTCTCCCTCTCTCTCTCTCTGTCTCCCTCTCTCTCTCCTGGGATTGAACTCAGGGACAGTCTACCTCTGAGCTACACTCTCACACCTATTTTACTTTTTTATTTTGAAAATTTCACTAAGTTATCATGTACTAGCCTCAAACCTATGATCTGCCTGTCTTAGCATCTCAAGTACTAGGATTATAGGCATGCACCAACACAACTCGTCTTAGCTATAATAATTAATTAATTTTTTTTGCGGGTCTGGGGATGGAACCCAGGGGCATTTGACCTCCAAGCTACACCCCCTGCCCTATTTTTTATTCTTTATTTTGAAACCGGGTCTCACTGAGTTGCAGAGGGCCTCACTAAGTAGCTGAGGCTCTCTGTGAACCGCGATCCTCCAGGTCTCAGCCTCCTGAATGTTGGGATTACAAACGTGCACCACCACGCCCGGCTATAGCTATAATATTTTAAAGGAATACACACGAATATATTTTAGAACTCACATTCCTGTGAGCAGACTTAGAGAAGTGCAAAATAAGTGTTCTCAAAACTTATTTAAGAATGCCTTTTGTGTGTGTGTGTGTGTGTGTGTGTGTGTGTGTGTGTGTGTGTGTTCCTGGTCCTGGGGATGGAACCCATGGGCCCCTACCTCTGGACTACACCCCTGACCTATTTTCTATTTTATTTTGAAACAGGGTGTCACTAAGTTGCTGAGAGCCTCACTAAGTAGCTGAGGCTGGCTTCAGACCTGTGTGATCCTACTGTCTCAGGCTCCCAAGTACTGGGATTACAAGCGTGCGCCACCATGCTCAGTTTAAGAATACCTTTTAAGCCAGGCATGGTGGCGCACGCTTGTAATCCCAACATTCAGGAGGCTGAGACCGGAGGATCATGGTTCTTGGACAGCCTCAGCTACTTCGTGAGGTCCTCCGCAACTTAGTGAGACCCTGTTTCAAAATAAAGAGTAAAAAATAGGGCAGGGGGTGTAGCTCGGAGGTCAAATGCCCCTGGGTTCCAGCCCCCAAAACGCCAAAAAAAAAAAAAGAATGATTTTTAAAGGAACTTCTATACAACCAAGAGGAGGGGCCAGGCATGGTGTACAGCTTGTAATCCTAGTATTTGGGAGGCTAAGACAAGAGGTTCATGAGTTCACGGCCAGCCTCAGCTACTTAGTGAGCTCCTCCACAACTTAGTGAAACCCTGTTTCAAAATAAAGAATAAAACAGGGCTGAGAGCCAGGCTGGGTTGTGCACACTTGTAACCTCAGTATTTGGGAGGCTGAGACTGGAGGCAATGGTTTGCTACAGCCTCAGCTACTTAGTGAGGCCCTCTGCAACTCAGTGAGACCCTGTTTCAAAATAAAGAATATAAAATTGGGCAGGGGGTGTAGCTAGCTCGGAGGTCGAATGCTACTGGCTTCCATTCCCAGACACGCAAAAAAAAAAAAAAGGTTGGGGGCTCGGAGGTAGAATATCTCTGGATTCAACCCCAAGTACCTCAAAAAAAAAAAAAAAAGAGGAGGAGCCTAGTTTCATGAGTATGGTAGAATTCCATTTGTGGGGTAATATTTTTCTATCAATGCTGATTTTTATTTGAGGTGTTCAGGATCAAACCAATGCTTTACCACTGAGCTATACCTTTAGTCTGTGCCACTGAATTTTATAATCTTAGGAGTTGATAAAGTCTTTTTTTTTTTTTTTTCTGGTACTGGGGATGGAACTCAGGGGCTTTCTACACCCCCAGCCCTATTTTTTATTCTTTATTTTGAAACAGGGTCTCACTGAGTTGCAAAGGGCCTCACTAAGTAGAAGCTGAGGCTGGCCTTGAACAACGATCCTCCTGTCTCAGCCTCCCAAATGCTGGGATAACAAGCATGTACCACCATACCTGGCTTGACATAATCTTATTAATAATCCATTATTTGCAGTTTCTCAAGTGTATTTCATCAAATATTTTGAACAATAAATCAAAGTGGGATAGCACATAGCAAGTTCAATGGCTAACTAAATGCCAACAGTTCAGCCGGGCGTGGTGGCACACGCTTGTAATCCCCGCGCTTGGGAGGCTGAGACAGGAGGATCCACAGGTTCGAAGCCAGCTTCAGCTACTGACTGAGGCTCTCAGCAACTTAGTGAGACACTGTTTCCAAATAAAATGTAAAATAGGTCTGGGAGTATAGCTCAGAGGTAGAAAGCCCCTGGGTTCCACCCCTAGTACCACCAATAAAATAAAATAAAATAAATGCCAACAGTTCTACTTTGAAGAATGCTTCATTTATTGATGGAAAATTTATTCTGTTATAAAGAGCCAAGAAGCCTGGAGTGGAGGCGCATGCTTATAATCCCAGCATTTGGGAGGCTGAAACCGTAGGATCGCAGTTTGCAAACAGCCTCAGTTACTTAGTGAGGCCCTCTGCAACTTAGTGAGACCCTGTTTCAAATTTTAAAAAAAGGATAAGGGGGAAGAAAAGGATTGGGTAAGGGCTGATTGGGTGATGTGCGCATGGATATCTCCACAAGTTTTTTTATCCCATTAAGATGTATGACTACAATGCCCCAATAAAAATTTATTTAAAAAAAAAATAAAAAATAGGGCAGGTGGTAAGGTTGAATGCCCCTGGGTTCCATCCCCAGACCCGCAATAAATAAATAAATCAAAAATAAAATAAAAAAATAAAGAGCCAAGAAATGTAACATTATGGTTTATAGTGAAGAGTATAAAATAAATAGAGCCAGGCATGGTGGCGCACGCTTGTAATCCCCGCGCTTGGGAGGCGGAGACAGGAGGATCGCGCAGGTTCAAAGCCAGCCTCACTGGCTTAAGAGACCCTGTTTCCAAATAAAAATATAAAAAAGTAGGTCTGGTAGTGTATCCCGGAGGTACAAGGGCTTCCAGAAACCCCAGTACCGCCAAAAAAAAAAAAAAAAAAAAAAAAAAAAAACCCAGAAACATAAATTTAATCATAAGGTATATTTGAGTCACATAATATGTTCAGTATGGCAATTTAAAAAAATATAGCAGATTACCCCCTCAAGAAGTTAACTAAAGTGTGTGTGTGTGTGTGTGTGTGTGTGTGCTGTGTGTGTGCTGTGTTTTGTGTGTGATACTGGGGATTGAACCCAGTGATATTCTACTTCTGAGCTATACCCCCAACCCTTTTTATTTTTTTATTTGAAACAGGGTTTGCCAAAATTGCTGAGAGTCTTACTAAGTTGCTGAGGCTGGTGTCAAATGCTGAGGTCCTCCTATCTGAGCCTCCTAAGTACTGGGTTTTTGGGTGTATGCCACCATACCAGGCTTGAATTTTATTTTATTTCATTTTATCTTTCAACAGGTTTAATTCACTTTATTTCTATAGTGTAAAAACCCTCTGTTGCAGCCACAGCTAGTGCCTCCTTTGCATGGAGACTCTGATGTAGATTTTTACGAGTTGGTCTGTGAACTCTGATAGGGAGATTTGGTGAACACAATCTCTTTCTAGAGGTTGGGGCTCAGATAGCTAGGTCTTTCAGATGAAATCAAAGGTTTAAGAGACCCTGTTTCCAAATAAAAATATAAAAAATAGGTCTGGGGCGCCGGGCATGGTAGCGCAGGTTTGTAATCCCTGCACTTGGGAGGCGGAGACAGGAGGATTGCACTGCTTTGAAGCCAGCCTTGCTGGCTTAAGAGACCCTGCTTCCAAATAAAAAAATATATATATAAAATAGGTCTGGGAGTGTAGCCCGGAGGTAGGAGGTAGAAGGGTTTCCAGGAAACCCAGTACTACAAAAAAAAAAAAAAAATAGGTCTGGGAGTGTAGCTAGGGTTCCATCCCCAGTACCACCAAAAATAAATAAATAAATAAATAGAAAATTTATAAAAGTCTTCATTTCTACAGCAAATAACTGATGACTACCTCTGTGTGCCAGAGAATGATGCATACTAACTGAGTAGATTAGCTGGAATAAATTGGAGTGAGGAGTTTATGGAAATGCTTAATAATTTTTTTTTTTTTTTTTTTTTTTGGCGGTACTGGGGATGGAACCTAGGGGCCTTCTACCTCTGGGCTACACTCCCAGACCAATTTTATATTTTATTTGTAAACAGGTTCCCACTAGATTGCTGAGAGCCTAAGTAGCTGAGCCTGGCTTTGAACCTGTGTGATCCTCTTGTCTCAGCCTCCCAAGTGCTGGGATTACAGTGTGCACCACCACGCCCGACTCAGTGCCTAGTCATTCTAACTACCATTTGACAATAAGCAACATATTGTGTATATTCTGTCTCCAATCCTCAGAACACTGCATGGAAGGAGATAGTATTTTTACGTTGTGAATGAGGAAACTGAGCTTCAGAGATAAGAAGTGGTTTTCTCTAAGTCATGCCTATTATGTGACAGAATTAGAATTCCAACATGTCACTGATTCCTCTAGCTTCTCTTTATTATGACTTACAAAAATTTATTTGAAGTTGAACAAAGTAAGTATAATAGTAGTTGAAAGGTGGGACATATTTCCACTTGATTAAGATAATGGAACTGGTATTTTAGAGTTCTGCTTTTGTTTCCTGGATCTTTTTCCTTCCTTCATCGTGTCAGTTGTCAGCTCTGACCCACCCTAAGCTGGAGTCCCACATTCTCTTGGATGCCTTCAAATGGGACATATTTAAAACTAAACGCCGGGCGTGGTGGCGCACGTGCTTGTAATCCCCGTGCTTGGGAGACGGAGACAGGAGGATCGCGCAGGTTCGAAGCCAGATGCGCTGGCTGAAGAGACCCTGTTTCCAAAAATAAAATAGGTCAGGGAGTGTAGCCCAGAGGTAGAAGGGCTTCTAGGAACCCCAGTACCACCAAAAAAATAAATAAATAAAATAATAATAATAATAATAATAATAATAAGTAAAACTAAACTTATTTTTTTCTCCAAACTGATTTCCCTAATTTCATTCTCATCGTAATATCACTCAAAATTTAGAAGCATCTTTAAAACCTGTATAAAATTACTGGTTGTGCTCACTGATGTGTAGTATACCTTCCAACTTTAAAAGTATCCAAAGAGAGTACTTTCTCTGCTTGAGGCTCACTCAAAATTTATTTTCCAAAGTTTTTTTCAATATTGAATGCAGTGTATTTCTATATTTATTTTGAGACAGTGTCTCACTATGTTTCCCAGGTTGGCCTCCAACTTCTGGGCCAATGAGATCCTCCTGTCTCAACTTCAGGACCATGCCCATCATCAAATGTCATCTCTCAACCTGCGTGGTGACACATCCCTTCATCCCAGTACTTGGGAGGCTGAGACAGAAGGACTGTAGGTTTGAGACCAGCCTCAATAACTATAGAGACCCTGTTTCAAAACAAAACCTAGAAAAAGGGCTGGGGGTGCAGCTGGGAGATAGACTACCCCTGGATTCAATCCCTAATAACACACACATCATCATCATCATCATCATCATCATCATAATTATTGTAATCATTATCTCTCTTTAAATCCTTCATGGGTTTCCTCAGTGGACTTCATAGTAATTGTTCTCTCTTTCAGGATCACATAATACCTTTTACCATTCTTAGGGAATTTTACAATGGTCTACATACACATATGTTACATATATACGTTGCTATAGATGCATGTATAAATAAAACATTTATCTACATTATATTATTCTTTACAGTTACCTATACATACTTATATATGCACATACAAACATATATACTATATGCACATAGATACACAAATAACATACATGTTTTTATTGAGTATATATAGAATACTCTAAAGAATAATATGTAATATGATATTCAATTTATACAGTATGTACGTGTATAGGGTACTATAAAGAATAGTATAGATAATATATGAGATATACATGTGTCTACATAGTGTATGTTTATCTATATATAGTAAGTGGAATAAGGAGGATGCCAAGGGGAAGCTTGTGAAGGGATACTGAATCCTGAGCAGGGTAGGCCAGGGCATGCGCTGGGCATGAGTGCTGGGTGTGGGAGCAGGAAAGGGAGTGAAGGGACTTGAGGTGGCCAATTTGGGGTTTCAGAACCTTAGCAGAATAAAGGCAGCATTCTCCAAAGAAACAGAAGATAGTAAAGGTGATTGTTTACTTGTGGGAGTTGTTCAAATAAACACAGTGAGTACAATAGGAGCCAGGTTACTTTGTAAGAGAAAGCAGTTACAAATGTGGAATGGCAGAAACCAGCATGAACCATGTGATGCTGGATTGGAAGCATTGCTGGGAACATATGGTTTTCCAATATATATTGTTGAAGAAATAGAACTGTAAATGTGTGTGAGTATACATATATAGATGAACTGAGTATGAATGTACAAATATTCCCTCGCTGTGTCGACTGAGGCAGCCTGGGCTGTGATGCCCCGGAGCAGTGAGCAAGCCCAGTGCTTCTGAGCTCATTCTTCACTATAAGGAAGCCAGGCTGGGGCAAAAGAAGCCTGCAGGGTCTGACTGTTCAGAAGGAAGTGCTCCAACAATGACAGAGCAGGGAGGATAGGTAAGGAAGGATTAAAGAAGTGCTCAAAGGATGAGCCTTAGGCACAGAATCATGGAATGTTAATGGTAGAATCGGGATGATTTGTATATGGCATATAAAACTCTTTCAAGAGCCAGACCTGGTAGTGCATGCCTATAATCCCAGTACTTGGGAGGCTGGGACAGGCGGATCACAGATTCAAAGTCAGCCTCAGCAATTTAGCAAGACCCTGTTTTCAAATTAAAAAAATAAAATAAGGTTGGGAGTATACCATGGAAGTAGAAGGCCCCTGGGTTCCACCCTTAGGACCCAAACCAAACAACCCCAAATACCCCCTCAAATATTAAATTTGTTACAATAGAATGTTGGGAAAGCATTACACACACAAAAGACATAAAAGCCAAAAGGAAAGAAATGGGGATCCTACTGAGCAAACTTAGGGCAATTTTCTGTGTGTGTGTGTGTGTGTGTGTGTGTGTGTGTGTGTGTGTCTGGGGATTGAATTGAGGGAATTCTACTTCTGAGCTACATTCTATACCCTATTTTATTTTATTTATTTATTTATTTGGTGGTACTGGGGATGGAACCCTTTATTTTTATTTGGAAACAAGGTCTCTTAAGCCAGCGAGGCTGGCTTTGAACCTGAGTGATCCTCCTGTCTCCGCCTCCCAAGAGCAGGGATTACAAGCATGTGACACCACACCCGGCTACCCTATTTATTTTTTATTTTGAAACAGTCTCACTAGGTTGCTGAAGGTCTTGATAGGTTTCTGAGGCTGACCTCAGACCCGTGATCCTCCTGTCTAAGCCTCCCAAGCACTAGGATTACAGGTGTGTACCATCATGTCCAATAAATTTAGGGCAATTTGAGCATCAAAGAGTAGAGCCAGGCATGGTTGCGCATTCTTGTAATCCCAGTACGCGGGAGGCTGAGAAAGGAGAATCACAGGTTCCTGGCTAGCCTCAGCTACTTAGGCTTTCTGCAACTTAGTAAGACTGTTTCAAAATAAAGAAGAAAAATTAGGGGCCCGGGTGTAGCTCTGAGATAGAATGCCCCTGGTTCAATCCCCAGTACTGAAAAATAAATAAATAAATAAATAAATAAATAAATAAATAAATAACAATAGAAACACATTATAACCTATTTAATAAAATAGGAAACTCTGGATTCATATTGATATAAATTTATTAATTGTAAATTTGATAAGAAACATTATTTACATGTATCTTGAAATAAGATGGCTTTAAAGACTATTTCCCACAAAATACACATCAATTTATAAAGGTTAAAAAAGTAAATTTACAGTGGAAAAGCCTGGCAGTCACCACCTTTTTAAGATAAATATCACTGCCGGGTGTGGTGGCCCACACTTGTAATCCCAGCATTAGGGAGGCTGAGACCGGAGGATCACGGTTCGCAGACAGCCTTAGCTACTTAGTGAGGCCCTCTGCAACTTAGTGTGACTCTGTTTCAAAATAAAGAATAAAAAATAGGGAGGGAGTGTAGCTCAGAGGTCGAATGCCCCTGGGTTCCATCTCCAGACCCACATAATACATACATACATTCATACATACTTACATACATACATACATAAAAATTAAAAGTTAAAAAATTAAAATAAAATAGGGCTAGGGTGTAGCTTGGAGATAGAATGCCCCTTGGTTCAATCCTCAGTACCACACACACGTACCCCCCCACACACACACACACAAGGTACATCAACACTTCCAGGAGAGTCTTTTTTTTTTTTTTTTTTTTTGGTGGTACTGGGGTTCCTGGAAACCCTTCTACCCCAGGCTACACTCCCAGACCTATTTTTATACTTTTTTATTTGGAAACAGGGTCTTTAACAAGCGTGTGCCACCATGCCAGGCCAGGAGAGTCTTGTCAAACATACTTAGCCCTTGAGGGCCGGGCATGGTGGCGCAGCATTTGGGAGACTGAGACCGGAGAATCGCGGTTCGCGGACAACCTCAGCTACTTAGTGAGGCCCTTTGCAACTCACTGAGACCTGGTTTCAAAATAAAGAATAAAAAATAGGGCAGGGGGTGTAGCTTTGAGGTCAAATGCCCCTGGGTTCCATCCCCAGACCCGCAAAACCAAACCAAACAAACAAAAAAACTTAGCCCAAATCTAATCATGAGAAAATATCAAACCCAAAGTGAAAATACATTCTCGAAAAATAATTAGCACTGGACATGGTGTCCCAAGCCTATAATCCTAGTACTTGGGAGGCTGAGACAAGGAGGATCGCAGTTTAAGGCCAATTGTCTCAGCAATTTGGCAAGATCCTTTGCACCTTAGTGAGGCCCTGTTTCAAAATCAAATAGGGCTGGGGGTGTAGCTCAGAGGTACACTGCCTCTGGGTTCAATCCTCAGTATCATAAATAATAATGATAATTGGCCAAGAATTTTCAAAGGTATCAAGGGCATAAAGGTCAAACAAAGACTGAGGAACTACAGATAGATGGCAAGTAGATGTAATGCTTGATTTGAAGCTGAACACTTTTACTAGAAAGAGCGTTATTTAGGTAACTGGCAAAATGTAAGAATATCGCAGTTTGGTCTTGATAGTTATTTTGAACAAGGTGCTTAGGGACAGTGGGGCATGGTGTTAGCAATTTAAATACCAAACTGGTCAGGAAAGAAATTTTTTTGTACAATATTTGCAACTTTTTATAAGCTTGAGATTGTTTCAAAATAAAAACTGAAAAATGACATTCAAAACACCGATTGTAATGGGCATGTGCACCTGCCGTGGAGCCAAGACGCGGCTAGTCCCAGTTCAATCATCACTTCAGCGACCTTGAGCAAGTCACTTTACTTCAGTTCCCAGAGTCAAAGGGTCAAATTCAGGGTCCTTTCGCAGGCACAACATTCCACTCTCTACCGTCACCGCACCGGCCCCGCCAGAAATTTCTTCAGGTTCTGCTCAGTGCTGCACCCACGATTTCGTGCTGCACCCACGGATTCCGCCTGGCGATAAAAACCAAGACACATGTAGCCAGAATCTCCACCTGGCTGCAAAGCCTCTGACCTAGACTCCAGCGAGGCCTCGGGCTCCTCCATCGGTCTTTCGGCGCTGGAGCAGTCGCGCCTGCCAGAGTGGGCGCTCGATGGCTCTGCGGCCGGCTGGCCGGGCCTGGGCCCGGAGGCGCGGGGCGGGGCGGGGCGGGGCGCGCTCCAGTGGCCGCGGCCGGCGATCCCGGTGCTGCCCGCTGCCGCGAGGAGCCGGGACGCGTGGACGGGGACCGGCGCCGGACGAGGGCTCGCCAGGCAAGCGGCCGGGGACCCCGAGCGAGGGCGGCGCCGGGAGCCGCGCGGCCCGGGACCCCGGGGTGGTCGCCCTGGGCGCGGCACCCCGGACCCGCGCGCCGTCGGGCGGGAGGGGAGGGTCTGGGCGCCGGGGCCCGCAGCCCGCCGGGGGCGCTGCCGGGCGTCCACCCTTCCCCGGGCTGGGGAAAGTGGCTTCCGCTGCACAACAGGTAGGCGTGGACGCGGCCGGCCGGGCGTGCGGGGAGGTCGGCAGGTCCCGGCCCGCGGCTCCCGCGCCCGCACCGCCCTGCGGCGCCACCGGGGCCTCCCTGCACTGCGCGCCCTGCGGGCACCCTCCAGACAGCCCTAAGACAGCCCCCAGATAACCCCAGACAGCCACCAGGCAGCCCTCAGCCAACCCCCAGACAGCCACCAGGCAGCCCTCAGCCAACCCCCATACGCCCCCAGGCGACCCCCAGACAGCCCCCAGACAACCCTCAGCCAACCCCCAGACAGCCCCTAGGCAACTCTCAAGACAATCCCCAGGCAGCCCCCAGACAGCCCTAAGACAGCTCCCAGGCAACCCCCATATAACCCCCAGACAGCCACCAAACAGCCTCCAGACAACCCTCAGACAAACCCCAGACAGCCACCAGACAACCCCCAGCCACCAGGCAGCCCCCAGAAAACCCCCAGACAGCCCCCAGACAACTCTAAGACGGCCCCCAGCCAACCCCCAGACAGCCCTAAGACAGTCCCCAAATAACCCCCAGACAGCCACCAGATAGCCCCCAGCCACCAGACAGCCTCCAGACAACCCTCAGACAACCCTCAGGCAGCCCCAGACAACCCCCAGATAACCCCCAGACAGCCACCAGACAACCCCCAGACAACCACCAGACAGTCCCCAGACAACCCCCAGCCCCCAAACAACCCTCAGACAATTCTCCAGACAACCCCAGACAACCCTCAGACAGCCCCCAGACAACCCAGGAGGAGTGGTGGACCAGGGAGATTTCTTTCTACCTATAGGACTATTTCCAGACCTCACCAGGAAAGAATGCCTTTGCTGGAGTGGCATTTGCTTAGTATAAGAAAATATTTCTTTTTGCCATCCTGTCAGCCAACGCGATGTCATTTCAATTAATTATAAATCATTAAAATTTGTGAAGCGCTTTATGGGTCTTATTCATCACAATAATGCATACCTCTGGCAAATGGAGATAAATTTGGGCCGTCATGTCAGGTAACTTCAACTCCTTTGTTAAAGGCTATAGTTGTACATTTTTTTAAATGTGCATTTATTTAGTCAGTTATTTAGCTGCCTTTTTTTTTTTTTTTTTTTTTTTTGGTGGTACTGGGGGTGGAACCCAGGAGCTTTTCTACTTCAGGGCTCCCAGATCTATTTTGTACTTTATTTGGAAACAGGGTCTGACGAAAGTTGCTGAGAGCCTCACTGTAGCTGAAGCTGGCTTTGAACCTGTGCGATCCTCCTGTCTCAGCCTCCCAAGCACCGGGATTACAGGCGTGCACCACCAGGCCTGGCTATTTAGCACTTTTTCATGTGCATACTCGGTGCTTTTAAGGAAGTTACAGTCTAGAGAAAATTTTGAAAGTTTTAAGGAAGAAAAAAAAGATCCCACAAGTACAGTTAAGAACTTTCAAGAAAGTGCTCTTCGGGAGATTATTAGAGAAAGCAGAAGTGTCATTGGAGCGGGGCTGCAAGTGGATGGGTAAGAATTGTCTCACTTTATTTTCCAAATATTTTAGGAGGTATGTCGTTGAGAAAGTGACTTTAGATAAGCATTGAAACTGCGATTTATCTTTTATTCTAAAACCATCTATTTTTTTTTTTCTTTAGTAAAATGGGTAAGCAGGCAGGGTGACATTAGAATGGTGACAGTTGGAAAATACTGAGGTTGAGTTTGTTGTGCTTTGGAATGCAGTTATTTTGTATAGATAACTGTACAATAGGAAAAGACCCTTTAACCTAGAGGCAGTAGATCTCAACTGTAGTTTAAGCTTCTCTGCTGCTATTTATGAATCTTAGATTAGGTCATTTTTCCTTTTCTTTGCTTAAAGTATCTGACTTTAGTGACTTAGAAAATAAGTAACTCCAAAGTACCTTTTAAGTTTAATGTTGGCTGGGCGTGGTGTCGCACACTTGAAATACCAGCATTCAGGAGGCTGAGACCGGAGGAGGATTGTGGTTCGCGGACAGCCTCAGCTACTTAGGCCCTTTGCAACTCAGTGAGACCTGGTTTCAAAATAAAGAATAAAAAATAGGGCCAGGGCTGTAGCTTGGAGGTCAAATGCCCCTGGGTTCCATCTCCAGACCCACACACACATACAAAAATTAATGTTAATTAAAATTACTCTAAATTTATGAATACATTTTCAGTGCGAAAAATTAAAGTCCTTCTGTCTTTACCCAGTACATTTGCACGCTTCCTTCCTTCCTTCCATCCAACTCTATTTCAAACAAGGGATTGAGTCCATTTATAACAGTTTTTCTTTTTTTACACTGGAGTTCTACCTCTGAGTAACTACCCCCCACAGCCTTTTTAAAGTTTTAAATTTTATTTATTTATTTTTAATTTTTTTTTCAGTACTGGGGATTAAGCCCAGGGGCATTCTACTTCTGAGCTACACCCCCAGCCCAATTTTTTGTTCTTTATTTTAAAATAAGGTATCACTAAGTTGCAGAAGGCCTCACTAAGTAGCTGAGGCTGGCTTATTTTTTTAAATTTCGAAACAGGGTTTCACTAAATTACCCAGGCTAACCTCATTACCTGTGACCCTCCTGTTTCAGCCTCCCAAGCACTGGGATTACAGGCTTGTACCACCACACCCAGTTTATCATGACTTTTATTAGCCTTTCTTAGTTATGAATAAAGTAAGCAATTACATTTTTAGTTTTTAAATGCTAAGATTCTTTTCTCATGAATTCTAGTTAACCTGTTTAATAGCATCTGCGTCTTAAATAAAAGCTTTATTAGTACTTGTGTGGTTCATTAATTATCCTATAGTCTATATAATTGAAGGGTTTGAACAATCCATTAGTGAGACCATTGTTCTCTTATTAAAAAAAAAAAAAAGCTGGGCATGGTGGTGCATGCTTGTAATCCCAGCATTTGGGAGGCTGAGACAGGAGGATCATGGTTTGTGGACAGCCTCAGCTACTTAGTGAGGCCTTTTGCAAGTCAGTGAGACCCTGTTTCAAAATAAAGAATAAAAAATAGGGCTGGGGGTGTAACTCAAAGGTAGGATGCCCCTGGGTTCCACCCCCAGTAGCACAGACACACATAAAAAGTAC
Source organism: Muscardinus avellanarius (assembly GCF_963383645.1). Classification (NCBI taxonomy): domain Eukaryota; kingdom Metazoa; phylum Chordata; class Mammalia; order Rodentia; family Gliridae; genus Muscardinus; species Muscardinus avellanarius. Next base: position 37,115,905 of record NC_137798.1, on the reverse strand, counting down.
TTCAAAGAGATGTGAAGAAATTGCTCTTAGTCCTTGTTTAAGAAATGAGTTAACTGGGACCCAAGACTTGCTTATATTACTTGATTGAACCCATTTTCTAGTTCTTGTGTTAAGTCCTTTGGAATAAAACAGGATCCATTCTGCTGGTAGTTTTTAGGTAAAGGTGATTACATACAACCATACTCTTGGTTATGTATTGTTTGTGGTTGTTTATGAGTAGTTGTGTTAGAGCTGTATTGCCCACAAAACTTAGTGTTTACTCTTTGATTACTTTATGGAAAAGCTTTATGGATCCCTGGACTAGAACTCATTAGTCATCAAATCCTTTGTAAGAGGAAACAGGTTAAATTCTGTTTTAATTCTGTCAGTTAAACATAAGATCCATAAATACCTCTCCACCCTAGATGTGCAATGATAGAATAGGGACATGGTGTTTTCGGCTACATTTACCAAGTGTAAAGTTTTACAATATATGCAACTCTGGCCTCGTGAAAAGTAAAGAAAAAGAAGGATTTTTATCTTTCTCTAGTAGTTTTCTGAATTTTAGTTTTAATTTAGATTTGATCTGGAACATTTTTTTGTTTAATAAACTCTTTTTAGTACATCATTGGTGATGATTATCATAAACAATAGTAAGTTAACCTTTACTCAACTTTTTTTTTTAGCATAAATCTACTGGCAGCAATGGGTTACTGGATCACAAAGAATGTTTTGGAAGTATAAATGTGAACATGAACTCAAATGCAAGTCTACAGTAAGAACCAAATGGGATATTAGAATTCTCTAAATCCCAGCAGATTGGATTAGACTGAGTATCTAGAATCATGCTTTGGACAAAAATTAATCACAACCTAAATGATATTTATAGAAAATATGCACAACATAGCAATATTAAAGTACTATGTTAGCTGCCTGCCTCAGAAATTGGAGCTGGTTATATGATACAGAAGGAAAACTTGGAAGAGGTGATAATTATAAATATTTAAAGCTGTACATATACTTTTACTAATCTTAAAATAATAGTATGGTACTAGTCTTACTGAATAAAATGTTTTGTGTTTATATTTTTTTCAATAACTTAGTTGTCCTTATTGCCCAAAGTAATGCCTCTCTGTGGGTAAATGCACAACATATTATCCTTTTCTGTTGCATTTGTAGGTTTCTGTATGTTGAATATGTGCATATTTTTGTGTCTCTGCACAAAATAAAAATTAGTCAATACAAGTAATACATTTTTGTATAAATAAAATTACCAGAAAACTAAAATTATCTATTGAACCTCTAAAACTTTATATATATACATACACATATATACATACATACATACATACATATATGAAAAATTGAAAAAATTATGCAGGTACAATATTCCTCAGTCTTAATTCCAGAGTACAAAGGGCTCTGAAAAATTATTAACACATTTGGCAACCAAACATGGCCTGAACTGCTATTTAGTCGTTATTTATCCCATCTTATGTGAATATGCTGTGTGTGTGTGTGTGTGTGTGTGTGTGTGTTGTAGAAATATCAGTTTGATGACAGAATACTTCCCAAACCAGCATGGGACTTTGACGTAAGAGTGGTTATATTCACTCTGTTCCATGTGTTGGCCATGACGGTGGCAGCCAGAAGGCAGAGTAATATGGAGTTCTTCCAAGGAACTGTATGTGCAAAATTGTACTAGCTGGATGTCTGGCAAGGAATGAGAAGCAGTGTCTGTAAGGGAAGCCTTCAGGTGGGGCTTATCGAGGTCAGAAACGTAGCTAAGTTCTAGGCTGCTTGTGTTATTTAAGTTAGTTGTGAATTAGGTGAACCATGTGGGAGAGAGAGCCTGCTCTCCCTGTGAATCTGTGAATGTTAACCAGAATAAAAGAGCCATGAGCAGTAGAGATGAGCAGTGTGTTTGGGGTGTGTTTTTTACTGAGGATTGAACCCAGGGGCGTTTTGCCTCATCCCCAGCTGTTTTTTTTTTGTGTGGTGTGTGTGTGTGTGTGTGTGTGTGTGTGTGTGTGTGTGTGTGTTTGCTCTACTGGGCATGAAACCCAGGGGGCATTCTACCTCTGAGCTACACCCCAGCCCTGTTTTTTATTCTTTATCTTGAAACAGGTCTCACTGAGTTGCAAAGGGCCTCAATAGTAGCGGAGGCTGTCTTGAGAACTGCCATCCTCCTGTCTCACCCTCCCAACTGCTGGGATTACATGCGTGAGCCACCATGCCTGGCTTCTCAGCCATTTTTGGTTTTTTGTTTTGAAAGAGAGTCTCACTAGGTTGTTGAGAGTCTCACTACATTGCTGAGGCTGTCCTTGAACCTGCAACCCTCCTGTCTCAGCCTCCCAAGTACTGGGATTACAGGCATGAGCAACCTATACCTTCCAGAAAGGAGCGTTCTTAGGCAGACCAAATCTAAAGACTAAACAAGGAAGTTTTAGGTGGCAGATTATGCAAGCTGCAAGTAGAAGGAGTTATTTTGAAAATTGAGCAAGAGTTCCTGTCCTATCCTATAAATTCTTTTGTGTTTGGGGAATAATGGCATCTTGTACATTTTTCTCCTGTATTAATAGTCCCATATTTCTCTACTTTTAGAAATATTTATATTAAGCTGAGCGTGGCGGCTCACACCTGTAACCCCAGCACTTGCGAGGCTGAGACAGGAGGATTTCAGGTTTATAGGCAGCCTCAGCAACTTAGTGAGGCCCTCTGCAACTTAGTAAAACTCTATTTCTATTTCAAAATAAAAGAATAAAATAGGGCAGGAGCTATAACGCAGAGGTAGAATGCCCCTAGTTCCATCCCCAGTAACACACACATATCTCTATTAAATTGCATTTCAGTCTCCCTCATTACTATCAGCTATCTGCTATTAGTCATGTCAAAACAGGCATTGAGGGATGTATGTCAGTAAAGTCCATGAGTCCTGAAGCAGTCACTTGCTCTGTGGACTTTTTGTTTGTTTTTACTTCCTGGTACAATATTCTCAACGAGGGAATCAAGCAGTGAGATTTCTAGAATGGTTTTTAGATGAGTGGTGGGAGATACAGAAAAGTTAAGCTTCTCTTTTATTTTAAAATCTCTTCTTGGCATTCCTAAATGCTCAGAGTGGATTCTCTTCCCCAGGAGAAGGTGGGAGAGTTCGGTGTATAGAATAGAGAGTGATAACAATTGTTAAAAATAGCCAAAGTCTGAACAAATCTTTAGTACTTTTGGATTTACTGTCTCAGTGGAGAGGGCTCTTTGGAAGCTGATGCCTCTGGAAGACCTAACACTTGAACAAAATGCCTCAAAGCGTTGGAGAAGTAGGAGAGTAAAGTGGTGAGAAAGCACAGCAAAGAACTGGGTGCTTCTGCAGCTGGGCAGTAACTGTCAGGAGAGCAGCAACTGGAGACTGTGTGAAGTACAGGAGCGAGGACAGCGAAACTAAACGTGGGTGTTACCGTCTGTTTTCCATTTAAATAACATTTTAGCCCCAAACATTTACCCTGCCTCATACTGGGGATCAAATCCAGGGCTTCGCACATGCTAGGCAAGCTCTCTACTACTGAGCCTCTGGACAGATTACTTAACACCTATATCTATAAAATGAGAATAATGTATACATTTCAGTGTTACAAAGATTAAAAGAAATAGTGAGGTAAAACATTTTGGTACGTAGATCTTCTTAAATATCATGGCTGTTTTCTTTTTCCTGTCTTTGCTTTATTAGTTGGTTCCTGTTGCTCAGTCTTCCACTACCCAGAACTTACTTTTTCAGTACCAGGGAGTGAACTCAGAGGCATTCTACCTCCAAGGCATACCCCACGTCCTGTTTTGTTTTTGTTTTGTTTTGTTTTAAAACAGGGTCTCATTTGGGTGTGGTGGTGCACTTGTACTCCCAGTACTTGGGAGGCTGAGATGGGAGGATTATACGTCCAAGGGCGGCCTCAGCAAATAGACTTTCATCCCAAAAAAAGGTCTCTAGTGAGGCCCTGTTTCAAAATAAAATAAAATAAGGCTGGGTATATAGATTGGAGGTAGAATGCCCCTGGGACCCCAGTTACCACCCCCCAAAAAACCCAAAAACAAAATAGAATCTCACTGGGTTGCTCAGAGTCTTGTGCAGTTTCTGAGGCTATCCCAAGTACCGGGATTACAGGTCCGCACTTCTGAGAGGTTTTCTACACTTGAGAGATTTTCTCTTTTGTAATCTAGAAGGAGAATTGCTGGCGGCAGCTATCCTCTGGTTGAGGTTCCCACTGTCAATCTTTCTTTCATTGAATCCAGCATGTGCCATTTTTCTCATCCTTAACAGTAACATGTAGTACTTGGGGGAAAAACAAAGAGGAAAGCAAAGTAAATTCCATCGCTCCTCTAGCCCCTTCTCACCACAGCTTGATATAAATTCTTTGTTCTTATAATTCCTGTCTCTCTTCTGTTCTACCCTAACTTCTCTACAGTGCATGGGATGCACTCCCCATGGGTCCTGGGAGCTCTGCGTATTTGTCCTTCCTATCGCCTTGTTATACAGTGTAGAGAAACAGCATTCTCATTCCTACCAAATGTGAGGAAAATATTTTTGGTATCTCTGTACGGTGGATATATGTTCATTATATATGTTAAAATAAGGTATTAATTTTGTACCTGGGGCATGTTACAATATAGGCTTTTGTGGTATGACTAAGGAAAAACATAGATTCATTTGATTGTATGGAAATTTACATTCCAAATTCCAAAAATGAAATTTACAAGTTTTAAATTTATGGTGAAACAATTTTTAGTACAACTGTAAAATCACTTAAAAAATATGAGTAACTGTCCTTTCTTTACTCATATTCCAGGAATAACAAGAGAAGATTCTGTTTATGTTTAGAATTCTGAATGTTAGATAATTTGATCCCAAATATTAATCAGAAAAGGTCGCTCGCGCGCGCTCTCTCTCTCTCTCTCTCTCTCTCTCTCTCTCTCTCTCTTTTGGCAGGTATGGGGATTGAATCCAGGGGCATTCGACCTCCAAGCTACACCCCCTGCCCTATTTTTTATTCTTTATTTTGAAATAGGGTCTCAACTGAGTTGCAAAGGGCCTCACTAAGTAGCTGAGGCTGGCCTTAAACCGCAATCCTCCTGTTTCAGCCTCCCAAATGCTGGGATTACAAGCGTGTACCACCATGCCTGGCTCCTCAGAAATCTTATAAGTAAATATCTCTAACTCATTCTTTCATTTTAAGTAGAAATATGACATTGATTTGTTATATATCCTTCTATTTCTAATGAAAAATCCTATTATAATATGAATAAAAATAAAATTTTGTTTTTTCACCTATAGCAATCTTTTAATGATTAGTATTTCAAGGTTGTATTCTATAAAACTCCAGTTCCAGGAGATATTACCTACAGGAATAAGGGAAAAAATAGAGGTGGGGAAAGAGGTACCTAAAAAATCATATGTTATATCTGTGCGCATGTATGGAGAAACTCTAAGGAAAACTGCCAAGCTCCTCATTTTCCAAAAGTATTTCAACTCGGTACTTCTCCAAAGAGAACACTTGTTCTCATTCTTTGGCACTGTTGTTTTGCAAAGCATTCTACTGTTTTATCTCTAGATCTCTCTCTTAGTATGTAAAACTTCTATACTTGTAGTTTTCATAATTTTATGTTGTTTTCTTTTCTTTTTTCTTTTTTTTCTTTTAACGGTACTGGGAATAGAACCCAGGGGCATTCTACCTCCCATCCCTATTTTTTTTATTCTTTATTTTGAAACAGGAGCTCACTGAGTTGCAAAGGGCCTCACTGAGTAGCTGAGGCTGTCTGTGAACTTCCTGTTTCAGCCTCCCAAATGCAGGGATTACAAATGTGTGCCACACCCAGCTCTTTTTTTTTTTTTTTTAAACTAGGGATTGAACTCAGGAAAATTCTATCTCTGAGCTACATCCCCAGCCCTTTTACTTTTTTTTTTTTTTTTAATAAGGTCTTGCTAAGTTACATACTAATTTTCTATGGGAGCCTAATCTTTGAGTATGTCAAGCATAAGCCATTTTCCTAGTGTCTGCCATGTACATTGTTTCCACTTTTTATTCCTTTGCTCCTGTAATTAATGCTTTATACTTCTAATAGTTCTATTTTTTATTATAAAATGTTCAAAAGTTGGATGTTTGTTTTTGTCAAAAGGTTTTTATGTTTTTATGAAATCTGATATATTATGTTGTTTTTTAAAAGAATTGAATCATATGTACTGCCACTAGTCATACAGAATTATCACTGTTCCTAAAATCTCAGTACTGACTCTAAAATAGTTTTTGCTTTATTTATTTACTCGTATGTATTTAGTGATATGATAGATTGAGCCCAGGGGAGTTCTACCTCTGAGCTATACCTCCCAGACCTATTTTATTTTTTATTTTGAAACAGGGTATCACTAAGTTATTGTGTACTAGCCTCAAATCAGAGATCAGCCTCCCAAGTGCTAGGATTATAGGCATGTGCTGCCGCAACCTGGCTAAGTTTTTTTCTTTATATTTAAATTTAATATATGTATAATTTTTTAACCATTCAGCTAAATCAAATTATTACTGAGCTTAAAATCAGTATAATGTAGCCAACATTTTAAAGTATTAATGATAACCAATTTATATTTAGAGTTGTTATAGAGCATGTTAGAAAGACTAAGATTATACAAAATAATGTCATAGGTGTCAATTTTTTTGTCAGAGACTTTTGTGCTATTTTCTAAAGCGATTTTTTTTTTTTTAGCCAAAATGTAAGATAGTATGTTTATTGTGGGAAGAGAGAAGCAAGTCATTTCAGAATCAAAGATGGAATAAATATAGGTAGCATTTATTTTATTTTATTTTTTGTAGGCCTAGGGATGGAACCCAGGAGCATTCAACATCTGACCTACACTCCCTGCCCTATTTTTTATTCTTTATTTTGAAACAGGGTCTCACTGAGCTGCAAAGGGCCTCACTAAGTAGCTGAGGCTGTCCATGAACTGTGATCCTCCAGTCTCAGCCTCCCAAATGCTGGGATTACAAGCGTGCATCACCATGCCTGGCTTACAGACAGGATTTAAAGATCATCAAGCTGTACTTTAAGAACTCTAAAACTATAAATGATTTGTGTTAGTGTCCATTTTACCCTAAAGTCAGGAAAGTACAGTAGTTAAGGTCAGCAAGCCAATGTTAGGGTCATGCCTAGAGATTTGTGAAGAACAGTAATAAAAGCACCTTGTGGTCTCTATGGGGCAGGCACAGCCTTCCATATAGAACATCTCAAGCATGACCTAATGCTCTGCATAACTCATGAGTTGTCATTTTGTAACCTATAATTTGGCAAAGCTTAAATAACAAATGGGAATCTGAGGTCAGGGTAGAATGATCAGCTTCTTTCTAGACTGAAGTTAATTACTGTATTTTTTGGAAACTTGTGGATTTTGGCATTTGTGTATATTTCCTGAAGTGTGGAGTTCTTGAGAGCTGGTTTTGTTTATTTTCCTTTATTGTTATTTTTTTTAAAAAGCCCGAAACTAGACTGAAAAAGGTTAAGAATACTTCCCCCCGCCCCTCCCATACATTTCAACATGTTTTCATCTCTACCATAATAGATCTATAAACCCGAGGTAGAGAAAATTGTGTTAGCCCTTTCTATCAGGACTGGCATAATCAACAGCCTATGTCTTTCTTTGAGATTGTTGGAGGTATTTGCACTAATTGCCTACATGCTAACCTTGAATTCTGGTAATTGGCCTACTTGAGTCTCCAGAGAGGCTAGGGTAACAGAGAGTGCAACTGCACTCAGCTTAATTTAATTGTGCACTTGCATGTGTGTGCACGCACACTCCCTCTCCCTCTCCCTCTCTCCCTCCACACTTGTAATCCCAGCATTTGGGAGGCTGAGACAGGAGAATTGTGGTTTGTAGACAGCCTCAGCTACTTAGGCCCTTTGCAACTCAGTGAGACCCTGTTTCAAAATAAAGAATAAAAAACAGGACAGGGGGTGTAGCTCGGATGTCGAATGCCCCTGGGTTCCATCCCCAGACCCGCAAAAAAAAAAAAAAAAACAGAATAAGTGACCCTAAGAATAAGTGACACATTAACATTTCTCCTTGGAGCAACTTAAGTCTAGAAGTTAATACTGTGCTGACGATATTTTAACTAATACTTAATACTATATTGCATTCATGGAGAGTCAAAATACACATTAACCTTATTAAATGCCCTCAGAAATCTTTTATTTGGGAGGGTACTGGGGATAGAACCCAGGGGCATGTTACCTACAAGCTACACCCCCAGCCCTATTTTTTATTCTTTAATTTGAAACAGGGTCTCACTGAGTTGCAGAGGGCCTCACTAAGTAGCTGAGGCTGGCCTTGAACCATGATCCTCCTGTTTCAGCCTCTCAAATGCTGGGATTATAAGCGTGTGCCACTATGCCTGGCTCCTCAGAAATCTTATAAGTAAATATCTCTAACTCATTTTTTCTTTTCTTTTTCGTGTGTGTGTGTGTGTGTGTGTGTGTGTGTGTGTGTGTGTGTGTGATATACAGGGGATTGAACCCAGGAGAATTCTACCTTTGAGCTTACCCCCAGCCCTATTTTATTTTATTTTTTAAATTTTGAAACAGGGTCTCACTAAAATTGCAGAGAGCTTCACTAAGTGGCTGAGACTGGCTGTGACCTGTGACCCTTCTGTCTCAGCCTCCCAAATACTGGGATTAGAGATGTGTACCACTACACCCAGCTTTCTCACTTTGTTTTTTTAATTTTTTTTTGGGGGGGGGGTTCTGGGGATGGAACCCAGGGGCAGTCTACCTCCGAGCTATACCCTCTGCCCTATTTTTTATTCTTTATTTTGAAACGGTCTCACTGAGTTGCAGAGGGCCTCACTAAGTAGCTGAGGCTGTCCACGAACCCCGATCCTCCAGTCTCAGCCTCCCAAATGCTGGGATTACAGGCGTGCGCCACCACGCTCGGCTCTCACTTTTTTTAATATGAGGTTTCCCACCCTTACTAAAATGCGGAACCTGATCTGTGTTTGGGGAATAATGCAGTAATCTGATGTTGCATAATATACCACGATTATAAGTTCTAAGCTTTATAAAAGTGCATGGACTCCTGGATGTTTCAGGGGGTTAACTGATGAAAGAGTAGTGTCATTAAATCTGTAGTCAGATGGCTTAAATGTAAGGCCTTAGGAAAGCTACAGGGCTATTCTCTGCCTCAAGTTTCCTATTTATAAGAGGGCTAACAAAAAGGGCTAACTCATAGACAGTTCTAGATTTTAAAATTACTTACTTATATTTATTATTTATTTTGTGGTAGTGGGGATGGAACCCTGGGGCATTGTATCTCCGAGCTATACCCACAGCCCTATTTTTTTTATTCTTTATTTTGAAACAGGGGCTCACTGAGTTGCAAAGGGCCCCAACTAAGTAACTGATCCTCCTGTCTAAGCCCAGCTCAATGTAATTTAAAGTAGTTTCTAGATCACAGTATAAGATCAGCAAATAAGTGACTGCTCTTAATTTTTTTTTTTTTTTTTTTTTGCGGGTCTGGGGATGGAACACAGAGGCATTTGACCTCCGAGCTACACCCCATGCCCTAGTTTTTTTTATTCTTTATTTTGAAACCAGGTCTTACTAAGTTGCAGAGGGCCTCACTAAGTAGCTGAGGCTGTCCGCAAACCACGATCCTCTGGTCTCAGCCTCCCAAATGCTGGGATTACAAGCGTGTGCCACCACGCCCGGCGACTGCTCTTAAAAATGGCTAGCTTTGAAGCCAGGCATGGTAGCACATGTTTGTGCTACCATGTGCTACTTGAGACAGGAGGATCACTCAGGTTCGAAGCCAGCTTCAACTACTTAGTGAGGCTTTCAGCAACTTAGTGAGCCCTGTTTCCAAATAAAAAATATAAAATAGGTCTGGGAATGTAATCTGTAGGTAGAAAGCCCCTGGGTTCCATCCCCAGTACTACACACACACACACACACACACACACACACACACACACACACACAGCCTAGCCTTACAGTTGGAGCAATAGCTATTTTATGAAATCATTTTTTCAAGTAGTCATTAAATATACTATGAAAAACATGTAAGTATATTGCTCTATATGTTTTGGTAGATTGATCACATTATAATCTTTATAGAAACATAAAAAATGGAAAAAAGAGACATTGGCTAGGCATAGTGGCACACACCTGTAATCCCAGTTACTTTAGAGTCTGAGACAGTAGGATCGCAGAGTCTGAGACAGTAGGATCGCGGGTTTCACACCAGGTTTAGCAATTTAATGAGACTCTTAGCAACTTAGCAAGACACTGTTTCAAAATAAAAAAGAATATGAAAAGAACTAGGGGTGTAATTTGAAGGTAGAATTCCCTCAAGTTCAGTCCCCAGTACGGGGGATGGGGGAGAAATATTGGGAAAATAAGCATTCCTTGGGTGTTTGCAGGATTGTGTTTATATTAAAACTTACAGCAGGTAACACTGACTGCATTCAAATCCATCTTCCTAAAGTGAGACGTCAAGGAAGAGCATGCGCACATGTTATTTGTGAAATGCATTTGCTTAGTATACCCATAGGACGTGTGTGGCGATCTCAGGTGCATCGTAGACTTGGGGCTTTAGAAGTGAGATTACCAATATGAACTGCCTGCTTCCTGTAGGAGCAGTTTATTTGAGGACTGTGTAGAGGGCATTAGAGATAACTTTATGCCCTGCTTATGATCTCAAGCTTTTTGCTGAATTATTTATTATCACATTGTGTTAGCTATATTGCTACTTGATAGATCATTTTACACTACAATATTGCTGCTGTCTGAGGGGGGAAATGTCTCTTCAGCAATACTAACGACCTCTAGAATGGGTAATTTGATTCCTAAGTTAGTATTTTCATTTGCACTGGTGGTTACAGAAAGTTTCCTTGTATTGCTAAGTTAATTTTTTCCCCTAAGCAATCATAGATAATTGAGTGCAAACTTGCTTTTCATCTTCTGTATACTTAATGGGTTTTTTTCCCCAGAAATTATTTATCTAGCCTTATCCTGAACTGAATTTTTTTATGTGTTTGTTTTGATACGAAAGGAAAAGAAGACTTTTTTACACAAGAAACTAGAATTCATTTTGTCTCTGTAAAAGGGAATTTCTTGGCAGCATTGTTTTGTATTGTTCCTTGTTCCATAAAAATGACATTATTTCTGAAAATAATCTAAGTTTGGTTTTTTTTTTTTTTTAAAGGACCCTCCATGCAGGGTCAGGGGTGGTATTGGATGGACAGGTTTGATTGGGAAGGGACTACCCAGCTCACTAAAGAACAGATTTGAGAAGACAGTGATTGTGGGGTGGGATTGTGTCCTAGAAACTAGAATATTGGCCCAAGGCAGAGGACACAAGTAAGACAAAGAATAGGAATTGAAAACTTAAATAAGATAATTCATCAAAGTTATATAAAACTCCTTAAAATAATTATTTCCATTATTTGCCATAGAAATTGAGAAATAATGGAACGAAGGCATGCTAAATGGAAACTGATCTGCTCTCCCTGTGCAAACCATCCTCCTGCCATAGCCTCTTGAGTACCTGGACCACAAGCTTGCACCACTGTTCCCAAGTATTTTTTTTTTTTTTTGTGGGTCTGGGGATGGAACCCAGGGGCATTCGACCTCCGAGCTACACCCCCCTGCCCTATTTTTTATTCTTTATTTTGAAACCAGGTCTCACTGAGTTGCAAAGGTCCTCACTAAGTAGCTGAGGCTGTCCGCGAACCACCATCCTCTGGTCTCAGCCTCCCGAATGCTAGGATTACAAGTGTGCGGCACCACACCTGGCTTTCAGATTCAGCTATTTAGTGAGGCCTTCCACAATAAAAAAAAAAAAATAGGGCTGGGGGTGTAGCTCAGAGGTAGAAAGCCCTAGGCTTCAATCCCCAGTGCCAGGGAAAAAAAAAAAAAGATTGAAAAAGGGCTGGGGTATAAGTCAATGGTAGAATGCCCTGAGTTCAATCCCTAGTATCACCAAAATTAATAACAACAGTAGCAATAATAATTTATGAAGGTAGATTTTGTGTCCATGTTAATCATAATTTATTATTGGAGCTGGGCGTGATGGTGCACACTTGTAATCCCAGCGCTTGGGAGGCTGAGACAGGAGGATCACACAGGTTCAAAGTCAGCCTCAGCTGGTTTAAGAGCCCTGTTTCCAAATAAAATATAAAAAAAATAGGCGTGGGAGTGTAGCCTGAAGGTAGAAGGCCCCTCGGTTCCATTCCCAGTACCACGAAAAAAAAAAAGAACTTATTATTGGAATTTTTCCAGATTCATTCTAGAGTAGTTGTGAAAGATATATATATATGCTTTTGCTTTTCAATGGAAGATTTCCTTTTAAAAGAAATTCTTTAAAAATTTACCTTTTTTGTTTCCTTTAAAAATATTTTTTCTCTATTGCAGATTTTTGTCCTTAGGTATATTGACTGAAGTTTAATGAGAAGAATCTTGACCATCTAGGAGAATTTGCAGCAAGGAATGGAATTAGCTCATAGTTTACTGCTGAATGAAGAAGCATACAATCAACTAGGCGAAGTTCAGAAGGCCGAATTTATTTTTGAATGGTTGAGATACCTGGAGAAGCTTTTGGTAGCAACCAGTCGGGTGGGTAAAATGATAAAAGATGGGGGTTTAGGAGTTGTTGCTTCTTAGGTGCCAGATAATGTTAACGTACTTTGGTTTGATTTTTTGTTCTGTCCAGACTAAAGTAGATTAGCGCTAAGAAGTTAAACTTTATTAAGATATAATGATAAAATATATTTTGCCTTCTTCCAAATTGGCATTTTAATGTTATAAGTAGTTTGATCTATTCAAACAGAGAGAGATTAGCCAATATATTTGATATTATTTGTAAAATACTTATAATACTTAACTACATCCACATTGTATTAGTCTCATTTTCATTATTTTATAAATCTTATCTTTTTCCATGTATATAAACAGTGTAGTACTTTATAAATAGGGAGTTTCACTTTAAAAAGGTATGAGTAGTGTAAGGAGACTGAATTGAAAAGCCACTAGATAAACATTCCCTCTGAAAATCTCATTAAATAGGTACAAGAAAAGAAAACATTTATCAGTTATTAACATTTTTCTCCAGTGGATTACAGTTTACTGCTTTATTTATGCAGATATATATGGGGACGTAGGATTCATAAAAACTAAGAAGGTCTCGATAATCATACAGATTTTTCTTTCAAATATATAAAATTTATTTATTTATTTATTTATTATTTTTGTGTGTGTGTGTGTGTGTGTGGTACTGGGGTTCCTGGAAGCCCTTCTACCTCTGGGCTACACTCCCAGACCTATTTTTACATTTTCATTTTGGAAACAGGGTCTCCTAAGCCAGCGCGCGGCTGGCTTCGAACCTGCGCGATCCTCCTGTCTCTGCCTCCCAAGCGCGGGGATTACAAGCGTGCGCCACCACGCCCGGCTATTTTGTTTTTATTTTATTTATTTTGTGTGTGGGGGGGGTACTGGGATGGAACTCAGGGGCTTTCTACCTCAGGGTACACTCTCAGACCTATTTTATACCTTATTTGGAAACAGGGTCTCACTAAGTAGCTGAGGCTGGCTTCGAACCTGTGCGATCCTCCTGTCTTTGCCTCCCAAGTACTGGAATTACAAGCATGCGCCACCATGTCCAGCTTGTTTTTATTTTTTAATTTTTATTTTATTTGCGGGTCTTGGGGATGGAACCCAGGGGCATTTGCCCTCCAAGCTACACCCCCTGCCCTATTTTTTTTTTTTTAATTTTTATTTTGAAACAGGGTCTCACCAAGTTGCAGAGGGCCTCACTAAGTAGCTGAGGCTGTCTGCCAACCGTGATCCTCTGGTCTCAGCCTCCCCAAATGCTGGGATTACAAGCGTGTGCTACCATGCCCGACTCAATTATATAAAGAAAGATTTAAAAGAAATAGAGCCCTTGTCTTTTATAAGAGAGACTGCCATAGTGTGGTTTATCTTATTTTGGAGGTATACCTACCAAGGCAACAAATTACGCCCAGCCCTCTAACTTTTATTAAAATTAATTCTGTATTTTTCTAGAGTCTTTTTAGTTAGTTCTTAAATATATGAAAGAAAAATTAAATTAGAAGATTGCATGTATGTTGACTTTAAATCTTTTTTTTTTTTTATTACCTCTTTTTCCAGAATGATGTAAGGGAAAAACAGAAGACTCTTGTTGATCAGCTACTATCTTTGTTGAACAGCTCCCCAGGGCCTCCTACTCGCAAACTCCTCGCTAAGAATCTAGCCATACTTTACAGTATTGGAGACACCTTCTCTGTTTATGAGACAATCAATAAATGTAATGATCTTATTCGTAGCAAAGATGATTCTCCAAGTTATCTTCCCACCAAACTGTAAGTTAAACATTAAAACTGAGCAGAAAACAAAATATTGCTTCTGAATTGTGTGATTTTTATACAAAGTCCTCAAGCTACTCAGCAATTATTTTGAAACCAAATACAAATTCAGTTTAACTCTTTTTTATTTTTTTAGTGGTACTGGGGGTGGAACCAAGGGGCTTTTCTATCTCCAGGCTATATCCCCAGACCTATTTTATACTTTATTTGGAAACAGGGTCTCACTAAGTTGCTGAGGGCCTCACTAAGTAGCTGAGGCTGGCTTTGAACCTGTATGATCCTCCTGTCTCAGCCTCCCAAGCACAGGGATTACAAGTGTGTCCCACCACTCCCAACTAACTCTTTAAAATTTTTAACATTTTATTACTGTCTTGAGAAAATCCTTTAAAAATATTTTAGACATTTTTGAAATTTAGGTTTGAGATTCAAAGCATTTCTAAAATTTTAGTGCTTGACTATTTAAGAAAATATTTTACATTCTTCAGAATTTGGATATTCTTTTAGTTTTTAGGTCTTAGTAATAAAAATTGATAATAAATTTAAAAATACTCTTCTGAGATCCTAAGAACAGCTTAGTTTCTTTTTCCATAGGATCTAGTTTATCTTATTAACTGTTATTTTAGAGAAGGCAGTGAACCATATATGATTTCACAATAATTCTGTAGAAATAGTTGCTATTCTAATTTTTAGCTTACAATAGAATATATTATAAAGCTTGTGAATTTCAAACTAAGACATTTTTTTGTTTTTCTTTTATATTTAAGTCCTTTGATTATCTAATATGTTTTCCATTAAAATATTTTGTAGAGCCAGGCATGGTGGCGCATGCTTGTAATCCCAGTACTTGGGAGTAGCTAAGACAGGATTGCAGGTTCACGGCTAGCTTCAGCAACATAGTGAGGCCCTCTGCAACTTAGTGAGACCCTGTTTCAAAGAAAGAGTTAAAAGATAGGACTGGGGGTAGAAGGCCCCTCCCTGGGCTCTAGCCCCAGAACCACAAATTTTATTTTGTAGTGTAGAACTTGGGGGCTGAAATTTAGATTAATTGAACATTGATGTGTCTGTCTGTCTGTCTGTCTATTTTGTGGTGTTGGGGATTTAACCCAGGGCCATTCTATCTCCAAGCTACCACCCCAGCTCTGTTTTTTATTTTTTATATTGAGACAAGGTATCCCTAAGTTGCAAAGGGCATTACTCATCCTCCTGTCTTGGCTTCCCAAGTACTGTGATTAACAATATTGTACTACCACGCCTGGCACTGATGTGTCCATTTAAAATTCTTGTTATTGGAAGTATAATTACTTCATATTCACCTATCATGCCTTATGAATTTTTTTTTCAGTACTGGAGGTTGAACCAGGGGTATTCTACCTCTGAGCTTCACCACCAGCCTTTTTTATTTTTTATTTTGAAACAGGGTCTTCCTGAGTTGCTAAGGCTGCCCTTGAACCTGCAATTCGTGTGTCTTAGCCTCCCAAGTATTGGGATTAGAGGCATTCACCACCATACCTGGCTTATTGAGATACTATCAAAGGTCTTACTATACAAAATTTTATTATCAACAAATGATGGTAGGGCAACTGGATATCCACATATAAAAGAGTGAAGCTGGATTCTTCCACCACACTATGTACACAAAATTAGCTCAACATGAATCTTAAATCTAAATATACTATCTGAAATTATAAAACTTTTTTTTTTTTTTTTTTTTTGCAGTACTGGAGATTAAACCCAGGGGCATTCTAATACCTTTGAGTTATACCCCCAGCTCTATTTTTTTTATTATTTATTATTTTGAAACCGGGTCTTACTAAGTTGCAGAGGGCCTCACAAGTAGCTGAGGCTGGCTGTGAACCATCCTCCTGTCTCAGCCTCCCAAGTACTGGAATTACAAGCTTGCGCCACCACGCCCAGCATTATAAAACTTTTAGAAAAACATATACTAAATCTTTGTGCTAGCTGGGCATGGTGGCACATGCTTGTAATCCCAGCATTTGGGAGGCTGAAACAGGAAGATCAAGGTTGGCAGACAGCCTCAGCTACTTAGTGAGGCCCTTTGCAACTCAGTGAGAGGCTGTTTCAAAATAAGGAATGGAAAATAGGGCTGGGTGGGTAGCTTGGAGGTAGAATGCCCATCCTCAGTACTAAAAAAGAAAAAAATCTTTGTGGTTTGGATTAGAGTTTCTTAGCTACAACACCATAAACACCATTGACAAAAGAAAATATCCAATGATACTTTATCATAATTGAAAACATTTGTGTTTCAAAATGTATTCCCAAGAGAGTAAATCTAAAGCCGGGCATGGTGAGCACACTTGTAATCTTAGCATTTGGGAGGCTACTACAAGGAGGATTGTGGTTTGCAGACAGCTTCAGCTACTTAGTGAGGCCTTTTGGAACTCAGTGAGACCCTGTTTGAAAATAAAGAATAAGAAGCCGGGCGTGGTGGTGCACGCTTGTAATCCCTGCGCTTGGGAGGCTGACACAGGAGGATCACGCAGGTTCAAAGGCAGCCTCAGCTGGCTTAAGAGACCCTGTTTCCAAATAAAATATAAAATAGGTCTTGGAGTGTAGCCCAGAGGTAGAAGGCCCCTGGGTTCCATCCCCACTACCGCAAAAAAAAAAAAAAAAAAAAAAAAAAGGCCGGGCTTGGTGGTACACGCTTGTAATCCCCACACTTGGGAGGCAGAGACAGGAGAATCGTGCAGGTTCGAAGCCAGCCTTGCTAGCTTAAGAGACCCTTTTTCCAAATAAAAATATAAAAAATAGGTGTCTGGGAGTGTAGCCCGGAGGTAGAAGGGTTTCCAGGAACCCCAGTACCACCAAAAAAAAAAAAAAAAAAAAAAAGAATAAAAAATAGGGCTGTGGTGTAGCTCAGAGGTTGAATGCCCCTGGGTTCCATCCTCAGACCCACAAAAAAAGAAGAAAAAAAGTGAAAACTAACAAAATGGAGAACATTTTTATAATACTCACCTTTACATATTTTAAGATCTTTTATTCCTCTTTTTAGACATGACTAATTTCTAATTTAATTGTTGTTTCAGTGCTGCAGTGGTATGTTTGGGTTCCTTGTACAAGAAGTTGGGTAGAATACTGGTTAATACCTTTACTGACACAGTGGGGAATATTCTTAAAGCTATGAAGAGTGCAGAAGTAAGTAACTAAGTTCAACCAAAGAATAACATAGTAGCATTTTATAGGTTTTATGCTTTCTTGAATAATAAAATAGCTTTTATTATATTATTATAAACATACATAGGTATCTATTTTTATGAATTAAACATTTGTAGATGCTATACATTATGTACCCTGTATATCAAATTCTTGCTAGAAAAACCATAATACAGTAGAATTTTATGAATTCATATAAATCCAAATGGGGGGGGGTTTCCATTGACAGACCCATCTTTCTTCCTCTCATTCACCTTTCCATTTGATATTATTTACGAGTGCCAGAGCAAGTGCTTGTCACCAGGAACTTGGATATTTGATAACTGCTATATACCTGGTGAGTGGATTATTATCTAGCATCAGAAGGAAGGAAGGAGTGTAAGAGGGAAAACATTGAAGATGTACCTTAGAGTTTAGATGGCCTTTTAACTGCCAGGGGAGCATGTTCTTAACTTTATCTTCATTGATCTGTTTTTATCATTTACTACTCTGAAACACCCTTGTTATTTTTTTTATTTTTTATGTGTATGTGGTACTGGAGATTGAGTCCTGGGGCATTCTACCTCAGAGCTACACACTCAGTCCTATTTTATTTTTATTCTGAAACAGAGTCTCTCTAGGCTGAGGAGAGTGTCATTACTTCCTGAGGTTGTCCTCAAATCTGCAATCTCCTGTCTCAGGTTCCCAAGTACTGGGATTAGAAGCATGCATCGCCATGCCTGACTCACTATGTTTGAGACACTTTATTTAATTTCCAGTATACTGTAATCTCTTGACAAGTATATTTTTGTCTGTTTCTTTCTTTGTTTTGGGTATTTTTTTGGTACTAGAAATTGAACTCAGGAGGATTCTACTCCAAGCTACATTCTTGGCTCTTTTTATTATTATTTATTTTGAAACAGGATTTTAAGTTGTCAAGTCTAGCTTCTAACCTGATTCTCTTGTCTCAGCTTTCCAAATACTAGGAGTGTAAGCATGTGCCACCATGTGCAGCAACAATTGTAGCTTTACTAGTTTTGAAATTAAAGTGTTTGTATGTTTAGATATTAAAATTTTAAATCTATGATTCATAATATGTAGGGTTAACTTTGCACCTTTAAATATAATTTTGGGCATTTGGTAGAACATTAATAAGTAACTTCTGTTTCTTAACTGTTTACTCTTTGCCATCTGTGTGATGAATGTTTATCCACAGGAACTTATTTATTTCTCCCACTTGCTTTGTGAGGTTATTTTACCTCATTTTCTAGAGAGGAAATAATAAGAACAATTTAAAGTAACATAGCTACCAAGAGTTAAAGTTCAAACTTGGGTCTTTTTTTGTATGTGAGTGTTTATGATATTGGGATTGAACCCAGGGGCATTCTACTCCACGCTACACCCCCAGCCTTATTTTATTTTTATCTTGAAACAGGGTTTTGCTAGGTTGATGAGAATCTTCCTACTTGCTGAGGCTGTCCTCCAACCTGCAATCTTCCTGTTTCAGCTTCCTGAGTACTGTGATTATAGGCATGTGCCACCAAGCCCATCAAACTTAGGTCTCTTAAATTCTAACTTCTTAGAGCTCCCAACTAGTGAATGATAACAGCATATTAATAGCTGTCAATTCTTTAGAGCATTTGCTCAATGCCTGTCACTGTTCCAAGCACTTTACAGATAGTAACTCACTTGCTCATTACAACAGTCTGTGAGGCAAATACTATTACCTCTGTTTTACACATAATCAAACAGATTTTGCCCAGGGTTATGTAGCTTTTAGGGAGTAGACCATGCATTTTTTACTGTATTACTTCATATTTTACTAGCCATTTGTCCAATGCTTAATGACATACAGGATTTGTGGTAGGTACTTTTCATATAATTCCATTTAATTGTCCCATTAACCCAGTGAATTGAATTGAAATGTAATGTGTACAAGTAACACTTTTCAAATAGTAACTAGAATAAGTGGGTTCACTAATGTATTTTTCTGTCACATAAATATCAGTGCTTAATGCTGTTCTTTACAGGGGGATTTCTTTTTCTTCTCTCTCTCTCTCTCTCTCTCTCTCTCTCTCTCTCTATATATATATATATATATATATATATATATATTTTTTTTTTTTTTTTTTTTTTTGGTAGTCTCAGGGTCGCTATGAAATTATGCTGAGTCTGCAAAATATACTGAATGGACTTGGAGCTGCTGCAACACCTTGCCACCGAGATGTTTATAAAGCTGCTAGATCCTGCTTAACAGACAGGTCCATGGCTGTTCGTTGTGCTGCTGCAAAGGTAAAATGATCCATAGCCAATTTTCTAAAAATGTATATAAAGAAAATTATAACAGATTCTCTCTGTGAAAGCATTAGTTAACAGTTACAAGATATTAGAGCCAAGCCAGGTGTGGTGGCACATGCTTGTAATCCCCGCACTTGGGAGGCTGAGAAAGGAGGATCGCACAGGTTCGAAGCCAGTGTCAGCTCCTTAGTGAGGCTCTTAGCAATTTAGTGAGACCCTGTTTCCAAATAAAATAGAAAATAGGTCTGGGAGTGTAGCCTGGAGGTAGAAAGCCTCTGGGTTCCACCCCCAGTTCCACCAATTTAAGAAAAAGATATTAGAGCCATAGCCTTGATACTAAGACCCAGAGGGTTAAATGAATTTCTCAGGTTCAAGTACTTAGTAACATATCTTCTGAGAGTGGAAAGTATAACTTGCTACACTACTAAGTATGCTTTCTACCTTACTCTGCTTCCTTTCCATACATGTGTAAAGAAAATTTATATCAAAGGTTTATGTTGTTTCAAAGTGATTTTATTTTTGCTTTTACTCATGCTTTCTTAACATAGTTGATTAGGAAGAAAAGTTGCTTTTTATGTTGGATTTATTCTCACAGTTACTTAGAGCCAGTGGACTGATTCTAAAGGCATTTTTCGTTGCTTACTGAGTTAGAAGTGGGTCCTCCTAGCCGGGCGTGGTGGCGCATGCTTGTAATCCCCACGCTTGGGAGGGTGAGACAGGAGGATCGCCCAGGTTCGAAGCCAGCCTCAGCTACTTAGTGAGACCCTGTTTCCAAATAAAATATAAAATAGGTCTGGGAGTATAGCCCAGAGGTAGAAAGCCTCTGGGTTCCACCCCCAGTACCACCAAAAAAAAAAAAAAAAATGTGGGTCCTCCTCCCATCTTTTGTGGCCTGATACAGTTTAATCTTTATGACATTTAATAAATATTCATTTGCTATTTTTATAACCATTATATAGACACTTTGGATTTGTGTGTTATTTTGGTTAGACCCTTAGCATTTCTACAACTTATATAGATCTGAGCTTGACATTTATATTTTGTTTTTCATTAATTTGTCCATTTGAGTAGTGTCTTCTCGAACTTCAGAACGAGGCCATCTTTATG
Source organism: Muscardinus avellanarius (assembly GCF_963383645.1). NCBI lineage: Eukaryota > Metazoa > Chordata > Mammalia > Rodentia > Gliridae > Muscardinus > Muscardinus avellanarius. Next base: position 37,094,969 of record NC_137798.1, on the reverse strand, counting down.
TGGAGTACAGACCTGGACAGTGTGGCCACACTATGTTTTAAGTCCTTTGAAGGTTCAAATTATGATGTGCGGATTTCGGTTTCAAAACTATTGGGCACAATATTGGCTAAAGCTATAATTTCTAAACATCCAGGAGCAGGTAAAGTAATTATTTTCAGAATATGTTCTGTAATTTTTCCCTATTGATTTAAACAAATACATGTAGAATTATAGCTACTCATTATTAACTTTTTTCATTATTAACTTTTGAAAAGAAGTAGCATATGAATCAATTTTAGTTCATGAACATTGCTATAGGTACTAAAATTCTATTCTCAAACAGTTTCAATAAAAATTTGAGAAAAAATACAAGAACTCTTGAAGTGTAGTATGCTTTATTCAATCATTTAAAAATATATGAAGTAACTGTGCTACCTAATAAAGGATAAGACTTAAATCTTAAATTTAAAAAAAATCAGAACATGTCTGACTACATTCACCTTGCATTTTCTACATTGACACAAGGGAGTAAATTATATAGATTATTTCTAACAGATATTTTTAAATTAATTGTTTTTAGATAGCTCCATTTTGTGTTAGTTTTCAGTCCCTCTTTATAAACTGCTAGGTGATAAGCAGAGATGGGATAGTTTTAAAAACAAGGAAGTTTTCCTAGGTTATATTTATAGAATATATATATATAGCACTCATGAATAGTTGAAAACTTACTTTCTCATTTTAAAGATTAAACAACTTCACACAAATGAAAATTTAACTCTTCTGCAGATCCTTGCTCCTCAAATATCCACAGCCCAGAAAAACTGTCATCACCTGGGAAGTTTTAAGAAACACAAAAACTCAGTCTCCACCTTTTTGCCTAAATCAAAGTGTCATTTTAACAGTATTTTCATATAATTTGTGTGATAAGCATTGCTCTATAAGTCTTTCATTATTATGTAAATTACAATTTTGTTTGTTTATTTGTTTGTTTGTTTTTTCAGTACTGGGGATTGAGCCCAGGGGCATTCTACCTCTGAGTCACATTCCCAGCCCTATTTTTTTATTCTTTATCTTGAAACTAAGTTGTGGAGGTTCTCACTAAGTAGCTGAGGCTGGCCAGGATTCTTCTATCTCATCCTCTCAATTACTGAGATTACAAGCGCATGCCACCATGCCCAGCTCAATTCTAGTTTTTTCTAAAGCAGTGTTTCTAAAGATGAGAGGGCAGATGCCCGGCCTGGTGGCAAAGGCTTGTAATTCCAGTACTAGGGAGGCTGAGACAGGAGTATCACAGGCTTGTAGCCAGCCTCAACAACTTAGTCCATTTCAGAATAAAACAATAAGCCGGGCGTGGTGGCACACACTTGTAATCTCAGCATTCAAGATCACCATTTGCGGACAGTCTCAGCTACTTAGCAAGACCCTTCGCAACTCAGTGAGACCCTGATTCAAAAAATAAAAAAAGCCGGGCGTGGTGGCGCACGCTTGTAATCCCCGCGCTTGGGAGGCAGACAGGAGGATCGCGCTGGTTCGGAGCCAGCCGCGCTGGCTTAGGAGACCCTGTTTCCACATAAAAAAAAGTAAAAAAATAGGTTTGGGAGTGTAGCCTGTGGGAGTGTATCCTGGAGGTAGAAGGGCTTCTAGGAACCCCAGTACCACCACCACAAAATAAATAAATAAATAAATAAATAAATAAATAAATAAATAAATAAAAATAAATAAATAAAAAAAGACTAAAAAGTAAGACTGGGTGTGTAGCTCCTGGGTGTGCAATGCCCCTGGGTTCTATCCTCAGTACCGCAATAAAATAAATAAATAAACAAATAAAATTGGGCTGTGGGTATAACTCAGAGGTAGAATGTCCCGGGTTCCATCCCCAGTACCACAAAAAACAAACAAACAAACAAACAAAAAACCACCAGAGAGAGAGGGAGGGAGAGAGAGAAGGGAGGAGACATTCAGAAACATTCAACTGTACAACCTTTTAATTCTCCCATTGAGATCTGCAAGCTTAAATTTATAAGAAAATTTTGGTTTTACTATGGTTCTTCTAATCTTACAACTCTTCAAGATTTTCTTATTTATGGAGAGGAGAGGAGTGCAGGAGAAACACACACACACACACACACACACACACACACACACACACACACACAGAATCCCAACTAGAGAAAGAGTTCTAAAAGGTAACAATCTCAAACTATCTAAGAAATTGAAATTAAAGATACATTTAATTAAACTCACTTGAAAATGTGAATTGCTCATTTCTGTAAAGGTACAGTGCTACACAATTGTAGTAAAAATCAAAATGTAGAATTACATAAATATCCGCCCTTTTGGAATAGCAGTAAACTAATACCAACAGTTTTATAATCAGACTAAGCAAAGTAAAGAATCACTTTCACTCACACTAAAAACCTTTGACCTACTCTTTTGTTAGAAATTCTTTAATTTTACATCCCAAAGTTTTATCTTGTGTTATAACTGAGTTGTTTTCATGCAATTAAAAAATGATCTAAGCCAGGTGTGGTGGTGCACACTTGCAATCCCAACATCCAGGAGGCTGAGACCAGAGGTTCATGGTTCACAGACAGCCTCAGCTACTTAGTGAGGCCCTCCACAACTTAATGAGACCGTGTTTAAAAAAAAAAAGTAGAGCAAGGGGTGTAGCTTGGAGGTCAGATGTCCCTGGGTTCCATCCCCATACCCCCCCACACACAAAATGATCTAGATGTCATAATAGTTTTTCTTTTTTTACATAGGTGACTAAGAGTTAACAATATAGTGCATAATAATTTGGAAAGCAAACACCAATAGCTTGAACAACTCAAACACAATGTTCAAAGATAGTATATCATACCAAGGCACTCATTTATACTAGGCTAGGGCCTGTTCCAAGCACTTGAGGTATGTTTTTTGTTTTGTTTTGTTTGTTTGTTATTGTTTTTGTGGTACTGGGGATGGAACCCAGGGACATTCTACCTCCAAGCTACACCCCCAGCCCTATTTTTTTTATTATTCTTTATTTTTAAAAAAGGGTCTCATTAAAGAACTGAGGTTGCCCTTGAACCAAAATCCTCCTGTCTCAGCCTCCCAAATGCTGGGATTACAAGTGTGCACCGCCATGCCCGGCTGAGGTATGATATTGACTAAAAAACAGATGCCCTTTCCCTTGTAGAGCTTATCTTCTTATATTCAGTCTTGCTAAAACCAGTGAGTAGCTCTCAGCTATCTTACTTGATCACGCAGCAACACTGAGCTCAGTTGTTCCTCCTCCGTATCTTTTTTTCTCTTGCTTTCTACAACCCCTTTTACAAACTCACTTGTTTTTCCCTTCTCCTCACTAGAAATTTCTCTTCATTCTATTTTATGGTTTCTTATTTTCTACTGGAAATATTGAATGCCAATGGCTTAGTAGTTGGTCATCTGTCTTTCCCTACATATGCTTACTCTATTGTGATCTTATTCAATCTCGTGGCTTTATTTCCACCTATATATTCATAGGGATTCCTGGATATCTATCTTTAGCTCAGTCTTCTGGACACCAGACTCATATGCAATTAGGTGCTATTTGATGTCTCATTTCGATGTCTACTCAGTGTTTCAGATTAACTTGCCAGTTAAGTGCTTTAACTCTTTCTCCCCCACATAAATATATACCTGCTTCACTTGTATTCTTGCCCATGAAAGTTGGTGACAACTCTGTCCTTCCAGTTGTTCAGACAGTATTTATGAAGTCACCCTTGGCTTCTCTCTTGCACGCTCACCACCTATTCTACTACATATCTTTTTTTTTTTTTAATGATACATCACTTTGGAATACAAGACTTGAGAGGATATACAAGCACCTATCATCCAATAAGCCCTCATCCAATCCCCATCCCATTCCCTCCCCCTCCCTTGATTCCATGCTTAATTGGTGATTATCTTTGATATAATTGTTTACGCACCTCATGAGTTTTAAAGAGATTCCATCCTCCTCATCCCCTCCCCTCTGATTGGTCACCTTAATTGCTTTTCAATAGGCCCCTTTCTACTACTCGACCTCCTCCTGTACCCCCTTTCCTCCTAGTTCTTGCTAATTAGGGGAAGCATCTGCATTTTATTTTCTGTGCTATTTCTCTGTACATGCTGCATTGCAAGTTCCGATCCCACTCCTGACGACCCCAGTTCTACTACATATCTTAACACATACCCAGGATTGGGACTCCTAGGAGAATGTTTAATTCTGGGGTTGGAGCAGAGAAAGTCAAAGAGAATCCTGGAACACCTAATGCCCAAAAGTAAGGAGCTTCTGTTGTAAAGAGACTACTAATCCAGGATAGCATTAACATCAGAATAAATAGTGAAGCTGGGCATGGTGGCACATGCTTGTAATCCCAGCATTAGGGGAGGCTGAGACCAGAGGATCGCAGTTCGCAGACAGCCTCAGCTACTAAGAGGCTGTCCACAATTTAGCGAGACCCTGTTTCAAAATAAAGAATTAAAAAAAAAATTAGGGCAGGGGGTGTAACTCAGAGGTCGAATGCCCCTGGGTTCCATCCCCATACCCACAAAAAAAAAAAAAAAAAAAATTAGTAAAAAGTTGATGTGGTGGTGCAGATCTATAATCCCAGTACTCAAGAGGCTGAGGCAGGATTCAATTACAGGTTTGAGGCCAGCCTCGGCAACTTAGCAAGACCAACAACTTAGACCCTTTTTCAAAATGAAAATGAAATAGGGCCGGAAAGTTAGCCCAAAGGTAGAATGAATGCCCCTAGTTTCAATCCCAAGTACCACAAAAGAAAAGGACAGAAATGGATTATGACCTATTAAATAAAAAGGGATTTTGTAAGCACATACTCATATAAATAAAAAAATAGAAAGAAAGAAAGATAGGGAAAAGCTCTTTTTTTTCTTTTTTAAAGCACTGAAGATTGAGCTCAGAGGCATTCTGCCTTCAAGCTACACTCCCAGCCCTATTTTTTATTCTTAAGTTTTTGTAAAGGGCCACACTAAATTGCAGAGGGCCTCACTAAGTAGCTGAACCTACAGTCCTCCTGTCTCAGCCTCTCAGGTACTGGGATTACAAGTGTGTGTGGCTGGAAAAGCTCTGTGGGTATGGGTTGTGGGTGTGAGTGTGGTACTGGGGGTTGGAACACGGGCTTTTCTACCCCCGGGCTATACTCCCAGATCTACTTTATACTTTATTTGGAATAGGCTCTCACTAAGTTGCTGAGAGCCTCACTAAGTAGCTGAGGCTGGCTTCAAACCTATGCAATCCTTCTGTCTCAGCCTCCCCAGTGCTGAGATTACAAGCGTGTGCCACCATGCCCGGCTAGAGAAGCTCTTTTTTAATAGTGGATGCCAACTAAGAAGTATGGAAGTAGTTGTTAGAAATGACTTTTTTTTTGCAATCATAATAATAAACATTTGCAGGATTTACAGTAGATTCTTGGATAAAAATTTGATGGGATTCAAGTTATTTATGGCATCTTAAAATATTGGCACAAAATATTGTGGTTTCAAATGATAATTTTACAGTGAACATATTTGGCAGACTTACCTTATTCAAATGTTCACACTAATATCACCAATGTATAGGCATAGACTACATTGGTTACAGACTGATTTCTTTTTCTTTTCTTTTTTTTTTTTTTTTTTTTTTGGTGGTGCTGGGGTTCCTGGAAGCCCTTCTATCTCCAGCTACACTCCCAGACCTATTTTATACTTTTTTTTATTTTTGGAAACAGGGCCTCTTAAGCCAGCATGGCTGGCTTCAAACCTGCTCAATCCTCCTGTCTCCGCCTTCCAAGTGCAGGAATTTCAAGCATGTGCAGCTCAGACTGATTTCTAATGTTAGGTACTAAGGAAGATACAGTATCATTTTGGTAGTTCTTTGCCAAAACCCTAAGAAAATATCAGACACACTCAAGTTGAGAGTCTTTCTGTAAAACAATCAAAAGTCCTGTCTGTCTGCCACTCTTTACCCTAATATGATGTCAAATTTACAGTGCACCAAATTTAAAAAAAAATTTTTTTTTTAAGTGAGAAAGTAGCTGGGCGTGGTGGCACACTCTTGTAATCCCAGCATTTGGGAGGCAGGGACTGGATGATCGTGGCTCCCATACAGCCTCAGCTACTTAGTGAGGCCCTTTGCAAGTCAGTGAGATCCAGTTTCAAAATAAAGAATAAAAAATAGGGCTGGAGGTGTAGCCCGGAGGCAGAATACCCCTGCATTCCATCCCCAGCACCATAATAATAATAATAATAATTATTATTATTATTATTATTATTATTAATAATAATAATAATAAAGTGAGAAAGTAATGAGGAAAATGCAATGAGTCTAGGTGAAAGGTATATTGGAACTTAATATTCTTGCAGTTTTCATGGTAATTTTGAATTTTCTTAATAAAAATATTTCAAATATATGTATCTATATCTAGATTCTATCCACTCTCTCACTGAACCACCTTGATCCTCTTGCTTGAATTAATCACTCCTAAGGGGTCTCCCACTTCTGCCTTTGTCTGCCTCCAGGACAAAGGCAAGTGACAGCCTTCTAATTCCCCTCTGCTCAGTGTCCTCCACTGGTGTCTCATTTCAGCTGCATCCCTGCTGTTATGACCTGCAAGGCCCTGTCTTTCACACTCTCCTGATCCCTCTGCTCTGCCCAGTCTCCTGCTCCGCCTTCACTGCCCCGCCCACACTGGTCCTCTAACTCACTGTGCATTCAGCTGACCGCAGGGCCTTTTTGCCACAGCTCTTTCTTCTACGTACAAACTATTTCTCCAAATATGCTCATCCCTGATTCCTTGTCGGCAGTCAGACTGTGTCCAAACATCATCCTTTTAGTGAATCCTATCCCAGGATCTCTAGTTAAATATCATAATACTTTACTCTATTGGTGGTATTTCTAACCTAATTTGCCATATCCTAATGCATGGGTTTAAATCATTGTTGAATGTACTTAGTCATTTATTAAGTATTGTCTCAGCAGAATTTATGATCCACAAAGGCAAGAATTTTATACTATTCACTAATTGATTCTCTCCCAAATGTCAAAGTAGATTTCATTTGTCTCAGATGGTCTTCTACTCTTTAGGCTAAGGAGTAGATTTTTGTTCATAACATTAACAAAAGGTTATTTCTCTACCGCTATGTGATTTGAGTCTGTAACAAAGATCAGAACTTGCAACTATTAATTTTCAAATAAAACGGGGGAAAGTGTTTTATTACTTTTTCTTTTCTTAGAGGAGATACTATTCCATAGATAGTCACACTGAGAAATTCAGCTGTGTCAAACTAAGAGCAACCTTGAACATTCCTCCCCTGACTACTTACTCTCTTAGTTATTATAGCCTAAAAGCCAACTGAGTAGGTTTAGTGATATTTAACTTTGATTTCTTCAGAGACTGCGGGAACAAGTTGTATTGCTAGTTGAGAATTTTTTAAATTGAATGTGGTGGTTACTTTATGCAGCTTTCAAAGTTTTAAAGCCTTTGGGGGGGAAATTGTATTTTGATGGTTTTAATATTTCAGAAGAATTTTCAAAACAACATTTTAATTTGTAGAGAAGTACACCAGTTTTATTTATGTTTTCCCTTATTTTAGGAGACTTTTAACTTTTTCATTGAGGAAGGTGAACAGTCAAACAGGATCCTAAAGTGGCATTGACTTTAAGAGATCTTTGACATGGCTCTTCAGGGCTCATTCTGATTTGATTGTGTGTGTGTGTGTGTGTGTGTGTGTGTGTGTGTTTACGTTAGTGTATAGAATGTCCTGTAAATTTTGCATTATGTTTGAGTTTTTAGTTTATTTTTGTTCCTATTAACATGCAGGTCTTTTGTAAATCAAGATCGGCATTAATTAATAGGGCTGAAGGTGTAGCTCAGTTGTAGAGTATGTGCTTTGTATGCACAAAGCCCTGGGGTTAGTCCCCAACATCCAAAAAAAAAAAAAAAAAAAGATGATGCGTTAAATTTTAGTCTGTAAAATATGAGTCACAGTTTTGTTTTGTTCTTTGTCATAGCAGCCTTACGTCAAAACATTCGCAGAGTAACTTTGGAAGAAGTTCTGGAATTACTAGGAACAGGGTTTCTACGTGGGAGTTCAGGATTTCTTCGAGCCAGTGGAGATATGCTGAAAGGAACCAGTTCAGTCAGTAGGGATGTTCGAGTTGGAGTTACTCAGGTTGGAATCACAAATGAGTATCTAAATGTAATTCTCACTGGCATATGATGAAAGTTTTGGTATCTGATTCCACAAAAAAAGATACCATGCGAGGTTATTAATTACACTCTCATATGTATAAACAGACATGGTAAGGCTAAAATACTTTTGTAAAACTAGTTCATAAATAAGTAAATCTATTACTCACAGTGTGTTTTAAGTTTCTAATAATAGAGGATTTTTGTTTCTTTTCTTTGAAACATAACATTTTTCATTTATAGCCATTGAGCTTTCCTATGTCTTGTACTTTAACATTTCTGTTTATGTGTGTTAATAGAGTTCTTTTGAAGCTACTAGGTGCATATTTAGCATGGACAAAATAAGCATTTATATGGTTAACTCCTAAATAAAGGTTATAGCATGCAGGCTACTTTAGTACTTAGAATTTTTGGTCCTAAACAAAATTTTTAAAGCTAAAACCCCTATGGCACACCCCTGTAATCCCAGTTACCAGGGGGGCTGAGGCAGGAGGATTACAAGTTTGAGTCCATCCTGGGCAACTTGGAAGGACCCTATCTCAAAATAAAAAATGAAAAGGGTTAGGAATGTAGTTCAGTAGTAGAGCATTCCTAGATTCAATTTCTAGAACCATAAAAACAAAAAGCTAAACCTAGAAAGGGTGTCTTAGAATAAAACAGCACAAAGTTTCTTCATTCTTTTGTTCAATTAATCTTTTTTGTTGTCCTAAATGCCATTAGAGTTCAAAGCAAACTTGTAGAAATTCACATATATCCTCATTATTTTGTACTATATATAGACCATGTGAGCTTCCCAATATAATGGTGGACTGTGTTTTTAAAGAACAGATTACTTAAGAAAACTCTTTGACTTTGCATCTCTAGAGTAGGACACAGTATTCAGCTTCATGCAAATAAAGAGTAGTGATTCATCACTGTAAACTTTCCTCAGACTTATAGAACTGAATTCCCTGGAGCATAGTGAATACTTAAAATGTGTTCATATGTTTGAATTAAGTTTGTTGTTCAAACTGTTAAATAGCTTGAGCTGGGTATAGCAGTGCATGCCTGTAATCCTGGCTCGGGAATCTGGAACAGGTGGATCACAGGTTTGACGCACATGTAACTTAGTGAGACCCCATTTCAAAATAAAAAGGGCTGGGCAAATAGCTCAAGAGATAGAACACCTCCAGGTTCAGTCCCTACTACCACCAAAAAAGAAAGAAAAAACCATGTTAGATAGCTAAAACTTGAGTTTGAAGAAGCTGCAGACACATTTTACAGTTTTGCTGAAGATACCTGCTATCCTGAAAATTAGTACAGTCTGGCCAAAATAAAACAGGGGCAATATGCATAAAATCTCATTCAGAATACTAATATATATATATATGAAGTTGCTATAAATGAAAGAATATAGTTTGTAGGGAATAAAGAAATATTAGTAAGCCTTACATATTTTATATAAGATAATGTTAATATAAAATTGGGAATGACTTAATTTTGAAGATAAAACTTCTTTCTTTTTTAGGCTTACGTGGTATTTGTTTCAACATTAGGAGGAGCTTGGCTAGAGAAAAATTTTGCTGTCTTTCTTTCTCATATCCTAAGCCTTGTGTCACAGTCACACCCTAAAGCCACCCAAACTCAAATTGATGCTATCTGCTGTCGCCGGTGTGTTTCATTTATCCTTCGAGCTACTATAGGTGGCCTCCTTGGAGAAAAGGCTCAAATTGCTGCTGCAAAGGATATCTGCCAGGCCATCTGGAAGCTAAAGAAAGTTGTGGGTATGGATCTACTAAGACAGTCTGTTTTAACAGTGCCAAAAGTTGGCCCTTTAGAAAACTAGGCTGATATATTGCTATATTAATATAAAAAAAAACTTAAGGCTGCTTATACAGTTCCTCATAATTCATGTTGAGCATCTTTTTTTTCTTTTTTCTTTTTTTTTTTTTTTTGTGGTACTGGGGTTCCTGGAAGCCCTTCTACCTCTGGGCTACACTCCCAGACCTATTTTATATTTTTGAAACAGGGTCTCTTAAGCCAGCACAGCTGGCTTCGAACCTGTGCGATCCTCCTGTCTCCGCCTCCCAAGCGCTGGGATTACAAGCTTGCGCCACCATGCCTGGCCCATGTTGAACATCTTATAGAAATTAAATTATTTTTTAAACAATTCATCTATTTCAGGACCTGTATTATAAACCCATTCTGCTTGAGTATCAGTAATTTTGGAATATTTCTTAGTTTCTAATGAGATCTCCTTTTCAGTGACTTCTGCTAAAAAAAAAAAAAATAAGAGAGTTCTAATAAAGTTACTTTAATTAAAATCAATTATACAATTATATTAGTTTGGTTTGTTCTCTATTGATGCAGTTTCCCATTGAAACTTTTTTTTTTTTTGTGTGTGTGTGTGTGTGTGTGTGTGTGTGTCTGGGGATGGGACCCAGGGGCATTCGACCTCCAAGCTACACCCACTGCCCTATTTTTTTATTCTTTATTGTGAAACGGTCTCATTAAGTTGCGGAGGGCCTCACTAAGTAGCTGAGGCTGTCAGCGAACTGCAATCCTCAGGTCTCAGCCTCCCAAATGCTGGAATTACAAGTGTGGGCCACCCTGCCTGGCTCCGTTAAAACATTTAGGTTACTCAAGGGTTTTATATTGATCAAGTAGATGTACTATGTTAATTTCTGCCGTTATCTTTTCTGCTCCTACAACCTATCTTCTACAGTTTATTCTTAAAAATAGTGATGCGTAGTTCATTCATGTGTTTCTATTAGATGCTGCATTGAGTGATGGTAATTTGGAAACCCGGCTTGGTTCCACGGATGTGGCCGCCAGCCAGCACATGCTGGTATGTGCTTTACAGGAACTTGGAAATCTCATACACAGTCTTGGCACTACAGCTGCACCTTTGCTGCAAGACTCAAGTACAGGTATAGCTGTTGTTTATGACTAGTTTGAATTTTTATTTATACTTGTACTGAAAGAATGAAATCTCCTTCATGGTGCCGGGCGTAGTGGCAAATGCTTGTAATCCCAGCACTTGGGAGGCTGAGACAGGAGGATCACACAAGGTTAGAAGCCAGCCTCAGCTACTTAGTGAGGCGCTCAGCAACTTAGTGAGACCCTATTTCCAAATAAAGTATAAAATAGGTCTGGGAGTGTAGCCTGGAGGTAGAGAAGCCCCTGGGGTTCCACCCCCAGTACCACACACACACACACACACACACACACACACACACACACACACACACACGATTTATGAAAAAATTATAATCAATATAATTTGAAGTATATAAGAGTTTTAGGGGTTGTTTTGGGACTGGGAATTTAACCCAAGGACATTCTTAATCCTGTAAGCTACACCCCCTAGCCCTTTTCTTAAATTATTATTTTTACATAGGATCTCACTAAGTTGCTGAGGCTGGCTTCAAACTTGAGTCCTCCTGTTTTAGCCTACCAAGTACTGGGATTACTGGATATGTGCCTCCAAACCCAGCTGGAGTTTTGTTGTTTCCTAAATCTCTCCCCCCACTTTTTCTGGACATAGTTAATACATAACATGGAAAAACTTACAGAGAAGTAAACCTGAGCTCTTAATGTCTCATCTGCACTAGAAACATTAGTATCTGTATGGTACATTAAATCAGTTCCTCAGAGGGCTTTTCTAACAATCTTTATTTTCTTTCTTTGAAATTATTTAATTACTTTTTAGAACAATTTTATTGAGCTATAAATATATGGCATAAAGATCACCCTTTTTTACTTTTTTTTGTGTGTGACACTGGGGATTGAATTTGGGGGTGCTGTACTGCTAAACTACACTCCCAGCCCTTTTATTTTTTACTTTGAACAGGGTCTCCCTAAGCATGTGCTCAAACCTGTGATCCTCCTGTCAGCTTCCAAAATACTGACTAGTATTCTAGGGGTGTTCCACTGCACCCAGTTGACTTCACCCTTTTCTAGAATGTTTTCATGAGCCCAAAAGGAAATCCGTTAGTTCTCACTCCCAGTCACTCCCGTTTACTTTCCCCCAGCCTCTGATTACCACTAATCTACTTTCTGGCTATATGGATTTACCTATTTAGAACATTTCATCTAAATGGAATAATACAATGTATTTAGTGACTTCTTTTTTTTTTTTAATAACTTTTAAAATGTGATGTTTATCCGGGCTTGGTGGCGCACACTTGTAATCCCTGCGCTTGGGAGGCTGAGACAGGAGGATCGTGTAGGTTCAAAGCCAGCCTCAGCTACTTAGTGAGGCTCTCATCAACTTAGTGGGACCCTGTTTCCAAATAAAATATAAAAAATAGGTCTGAGATTGTAGCCCAGGGATAGAAAGTCCCTCGGTTCCATCCCAGTCCCGCAAAAAAATAATAAACAAATAAATAAATAAATAATAAATAAAAATGTGATGTTTGTCTTTTGTGATTTACATTACCTGATGATTGAGAGGCTTTACATTATATTGTGTTTGTAAGCTATTTAAATCTGGGACACATTATTTAAGTATTGGTTGATATGAAACTTAACATGTTTTGATGAAGCATAGCAAGAATAGACTTTTCAGTCTTTTTGTGTATGTGTGTGCATGTAGCACTCAGAATTGAACCCAGAAGCATTTCTACCTCTGACCTATACCACCAGTACTATATATATATATATTTTTTTAAACAGGGTCTCACTAAGTTGCTAAGACTGTCTTCAAACCTGTAGTCTTCCTGCCTCAGCCACCCAGGTACTGGGTTACAGGCATGTGTTGCCACACTGGGCTTTCCACTGTCTTTGCAATAGCTTAGTAGCCCACTGAGGACCCAGTGAAACCTTGGTTTTAATATCTTGTTCACAGAAAATAAGAATACTATGGATAAAAAGTATATTATATAGTGCATCAGGGATTTTTTATAAAGGAGAATGGGGCAAGGTGTGACTTTTTAAGGTGTTTAGGTTATTGATAATTTTAACATCTTGTACCAAATTAATAATGGCCTATAGGCAAAATACGCAAAACATTGACTTATCTAGGAAATAAAAATTTTTCTTTGAACCAGGTGTGGTGGCGCACACTTGTAATCCCCGCACTTGGGAGGCTGAGACAGGAGGATCACACAGGTTCAAAGCCAACCTCAGCTACTTAGTGAGGCTCTTAGCAACTTAGTGAGACCCTGTTTCCAAATAAAGTATAAAACAGGTCTGGGAGTATAGCCCAGAGGTAGAAAAGTCCCTGAGTTCCACCCCAAGTACTAAAAAAAAAATTTTTTTTTGGTATGTACTTACTTTTTTTGTGTGTGGTAGTAGGAATTTAACCCAGGGGCAGTCTAACTCTGAGCTATATCCTCAGCCCTATTTTTTTATTCTTTATTTTAAGTGTGCACCACCATGCCCGGCTGTACTGGTTTATTTTAAAATAAACTGGCTTAAGCCAGTTTTCATGAGAAAATGTTAGAAGTAACTCCTAGGTTTTTTAAAAAAAAAGAAAAACTTTAAATTATGTATCAATTTTTTCATTCTCATTTGACTTTTAATAAAAATTATGTGTTATTTATAGATCGCTTTTTTTCCTTTCTTTTCTTGTGGTACTGGGGATTGAGCTCAGGACCCCATGCTGGTCATGCATTCTCACTTAGCTACATCCCCAGCCCTTTTTTATTTTTTATTTTGAGCCAGGGTGAGTTGCCCAGGCTGATCTTGAACTTGTGACTCTCAGTTCAGCCAATTGAGTAGCTGGGCTTTCAGCTCCTTTCCTGTGTCCAGCCTACTGACTCTCCTGCGTCCGTGAGGATTGGTTTTACCTGTGTAGCTACACCATCATTTGTTTGTTCTGTCTTTCCAGGCCTTCTTGACAGTGTCATTTCAGCAATTCCTCATCCCAGCATTTCTGCTCGACTATCAGCAGCTTGGTGTCTACGCTGCGTAGCTGTGGCCCTGCCTTCCTACCTGACACCTCTCTTAGATCGTTGCCTTGAGCGGCTTACTGTACTCAAATCTTCACCAGAAGCAGTGATTGGCTTTAGTTTTGCTGTGGCAGCTCTGCTGGGAGCAGTGAAACATTGTCCTTTAGGAATTCCTCATGGAAAGGGCAAGGTAATGATTTCATTCTCTCCATATAATAAAGACTTTTTTCTTAAAACATTATAGTCTTTGTATAGTACCTAGCTAAAGCCATGCAGGGTAACTTTTTAAGCAGTCAGCTACTCCTTAAATGTTACATCAACATGATTGTTAAGAAAAATTAAGGGACAGGTTTTAAAATGTTTTGTCCAAGCGGGGCGTGGTGGCGCATGCTTGTCATCCCCGTGCTTGGGAGGCGGAGACAGGAGGATACTGCAGGTTCGAAGCCGGCCTCCGTTGGCTAAGAGACCCTGTTTCCAAATAAAAAACATAAAATAGGTCTGGGAGTGTAGCCTGGAGGTAGAAGGCCTCTGGGTTCCATCCCCAATACCACCGAAAAAGAAAATGTTTTTTTCCACACTAAAAAAGTATTTTCTAGCCGGGCACGGTGGTGCACACCCGTAATCCCAGCATTCGGGAGGCTGAGACCAAAGGATCATAGTTCGCGGACAGCCTCATCTATTTAGTGAAGCCCTCTGCAACTTAGTGAGACCCTGTTTCAAAATGAAGAATAAAAAAGCCGTGTACGGTGGTGCATGCTTGTAATCTCAGAGTTTGGGAGGCTGAGACAGGAGACTTGCACAGGTTCGAAGCCAGCCTCAGCTACTTAGTGAGGCTCTCAGCAACTTAGTGAGACCTTGTTTCCAAATAAAATATAAAATAGGTCTGGGAGTGTAGCCCAGAGGTAGAAGCCCCCAGGTTCTATCCCCAGTACCACAAAAAAATAAAAAAAAGTATTTTATGTAAGTTTTGTTTAGAAGGATCTCCATGTAGTAAGAGAATTCATTCCTAAAGGCTTCTTTTGGGCTACGTCTCTTCTTGCTACATAAGTACATACAGATCCTATTGTCAGGATGGATAGAGCTGTCAAAGAAATCTTAAACTTCATTTAATAGTTTTATAGTTACTGTAATTGATGATGGTGTTACTTCAAAATTAGTTTACATGTAAAAAATAGATAAATCATTATGTTAATATTCTTAGGAATCAATATTTTTCTATATAAGAAGGAAATACATTTTTAGAATCAAGAAACTTAAGGCAGGCATGGTAATGCACACCTGTAATCCCAGTACTTGGGAAACTGAGACAGGAAGATCTCAGGTTCACGGCCAACCTCTTAAACAACTTAATGGAGCCCTCTGCAACTTGGTGAGACTCTGTTCCAAAAAAATAATTTGTTTTTGTGATACTGAGGATTAAACCCAAGAGCATTCTACCTCTGACCTCCACCCCCAGTTAGATTTGTTTTTTTATTCTTTATTTTGAAACAGGGTCTTACTGAGTTGCAGAGAGCCTCACACAAGTTCCTGAAGCTGGCCACGAACCTGCAATCCTCCTGTTTCAGCCACACACACACACACACACACACACACACACACACACACACTCACACACACTCACACACAATCAAGAAAGTTAAAGCTCTGTATATTAAATTCAAATTGGAATTATCACTATCAAGCCACCATGTCATTTAATTTTATTTTAAATTACTAGGGATTGAACCTAGGAGCGTTCTACTTCTGAGTTACACTCCCAGCCCTTTTTATTTTTAATTTTTATTTTGTTTTATTTCTTATTTTTGTTTTATTTTTATTTTATTTTTGTTTTATTTTTTATTTTTGTTTTGTTATTTTTGTTTATTGAGTCTTGCTAAGTTATTGAGGCTGGCCCCAAATCTGTAATCATTCTATTTTAAACTCCCAAGTACCAGATTACAGGATGTTGCACCACACCAAGCCCATAATCTTATTTTTTATAAGTACTTACATTCCTGCTCTGTTCTGTGAAAGGGCATAGAAGCAATGATAACCCAGTAGCAGGAAATATCCTGGTTTCCAGATTGTGGTTGTAAATATCATTTCCCACCAAAAAGTTGAATAAGGGTCCATTAAAGAGTACCTGTTTTCAGGTCTGGAACAATAAATACATAATAAGCCTGAGATAGCTTGTCATGACAGAAAGCAAGGAACTCATCAAAGAAATAAACCTGTGCAATCCTCCTGTCTCAGCCTCCCAAGCACAGGGAATACAAACGTGCACCACCACGCCTGGCTTTATTTTTATTTTTGAAACAGGGTCTTGCTAGGTTGATGAGTCTCACTATTGGCTGAGGCTGTCCTCTAACCTGTGATACTCTTGCCTTGGCTTCCCGAGTACTGGGAAGTTACCATACTTCCCGAGTATGGTACATACTCAACTCATTGTCATTCTTATGTCATTATTGTGTTTTATAGTATATCCTATACAGTTTGGGCTCTGCAAATTTAACAAATTCCAAAAATATTTGAGTATTGTCAGTGCCTTTGAACAAAGTGGTTAACAACTTTAGGAAGCAATGTTATCCATTTATATTTATTATTTTAGTTATATTCTGAACATGTTTTGCTAAAGAATTGTCATTGCATATATTTAATTAAATGTATCCTCACATTCCATTAATTTAGATAAGTTTCTTTGAGAGAATGTTCATTTGTCCTGACTAAAATAGTTTACCTTTTTTCTATTTTTGGTCCTGGTTTCTAGTCTGTGAGAGCCACGCCCCTAGCGCTTTTTATTTTTTACTTTGAAAGATGGTCTAACTAAGTTATTGAGGCTGACCTTGAGCCTGGTATCTTCAGGCACGTGCCACTGCACCCAGCCTGTCCTTAACCTTTTTTGATTGCTATCCATTGACTACAGACTGCAGGCAATTCTAATTTAGTAGTACATTCTTTGGTCGGTTGGTTGGTTGGTTGGTCGGTCGGTCAGTTGGTCATTCAGTTGGTTTAAAATACCCTAGCCTTCTTCTTTAGATAATATTAATATAATACTTGCTGATTCATTCTCTCTCTCTCTCTCTCTCTCTCTCTCTCTCTCTCTCTCTTTTTGTGGTACTGGGAATGGAACCCAGGGGCATTCTACCTCTGAGCTTACACCTCCAGCCCTATTTTTTATTCTTTATTTTGAACTGGGTCTCAGTGGTTTCCTTGTGGACTGAGGCTGTTGGCAAACTGGGATCCTCTGGTCTCAGCCTCCCAAATGCTGGGATTACAAGCATGCACTACCACGCCCAGCTCTACTTGCTGATTTTCCATAGGATATTGGTAACATTTTTTCTCAGATATATTTCATGCTCTCTGAACTTAGTACTATATAAGCTTTATTATCCATAATTGTGAAATGGCTGGTTTTTTTCCCCTCTTTTAGGCCTATTTCATAGACTTTTAAAATATAACATATTAACAAATCCCACTCTACAGTGAAACTATTTTGTCTCCTTTTTTTTTTTTTTTTTTTTTTGTGATCTGGTTCCTGGAAGCCTTTCTACCTCCAGGCTACACTCCCAGACCTTTTTATATTTGGAAACAGGGTCTCTTAAGCCAGCAAGACTGGCTTCAAACCTACGCAGTCCTCCTGTCTCCGCCTCCCAAGCACGGGGATTACAAGCGTTTGTCACCACACCCAGTTTATTTTGTCTACTTTCAACCACAAGAAATGCACTGCCTTTGGAAAGGCTACTATTAGCCACAGAGGTATCAAAGTGATTTGTAGAATTTTAGAAAGGGAGACTTATAATGAACTTTTCTGATAACTACTGATCAAAGAGAACAGTTGCTTAAAACTGAAAGCAAGTTCAAATTCTGTGTACGTATATTTGAACAGCCGCACAGTGCCATTGCATACGCTCCGCAAAGGATTATAGCTTTGCTGTGTCCTGTGTAATATACCATTATTTAAGCTTGAAAACTTAACTTTTTATGGTTTTCTACATAGCATTGTTCTATCACGTAGTCTATAAAAAGGAAATGATATTCTTTCACTTATGTGTAAGAATTAATTTTTCAAGAGATTGTAATTAGCTGCTCTCCATTGTCCACTAATTTATAAACAATTTTTTTACCTTGTTCTTCTATACATAGATTATTATGACATTAGCAGAGGATTTGCTGTGTTCTGCTGCTCAAAACAGTCGCCTGGCAGCTCAGCGCACACAAGCTGGATGGTTGCTAATTGCCGCTCTGATGACATTGGGTAATAGTCAACCTGTTTTTATATGGTCTGTGAGTCAAGAATGGTTCTACATGTTTTATAATTGGGAAAAGAACAAAAGAAAAGTATTTCATGGTACATGAGAATTATATGAGAGTCAGATTTCAGTGTCCATAAATGAAGTTTTATTTGAGTATGGCCATACTCCTTTGTTTTTACATTTTCTGTGGTCTTTAGGTACTACAATGACAATTTAATCACTGCAACAGTGTGTGACTCTGGAAGCCTGAAATGTTTACTGGCTCACCCTTTATAGAATATGTTCATTGGTCACTAGCGTAGATCAGCATTTCACAATATAATGTGTAGAATATAGAAAATTTTCTTTTTTCTTTCGTGTATGTGGGGGCGAGTGTGGGGGTGTGAATGTGTGGTGTGTATTGTACTGGGGATTGAGCCCAGAGGCAGCCTACCTCCAAGCTTATCTCTAGGCCTTTTGTATTACTTGTTTTGAAATAACCTTGTCCTTGAACTGTCCATCTTCCTATCTAAGCCTGGCAAGTACTGAGATTATACATGTGCTACCACACACGCCTCAGTTTTCCTTTTCTTTTTGATGAGTATTTCATGCCTTCCATTATTGACTTTGCTAGTGAGCTAAGGCAAAATAACCTACTTAATAAATGCAATGTCTTGATACAAATCTCTTAAATTTTTTTTTTTTTTTTGAGGTACCAGGGATGGAACCCAGGGGCATTGTACCTCCGAGCTACACCTCCAGCCCTAATTTTTATTCTTTATTTTGAAACAGGGTCTCACTGAGTTGCAAAAGGCCTCACTAAGTAGCTGAGGCTGTCCTCGAACCACGATCTTCCTGTCTTAGCCTCCCAAATGCTGGGATTACAAGCATGCATCACACACCAGGCCTGAAACAATCTCTTAAAACCAGTGTTTATTGGAGGAAGACATCCTTTTTTCTTTGAGAGATCCATACATTATATTTTATTGTATATTCATAGTTGCTTTACAAAGAGATTGAAATTTTTGATAAATGTTTTGTTTAACTACTGTGCTTTCTTGGGTTTATTCATTATTTATGCATTCTTTCCCTATTAAATTTTAGACTGTGTTAGGATTCTTACAAAGGGAATTAGTGATGAAATTTGTCAGTATTATCATTGTTAGTTAATTTGTGGGATTGTATATATTTGTATGTTTTTTTAATCCTTAAATTGTCTTATCTTTGATCAGCAGGAGCCCCTTCAAGTTGGTTCATGGATTCTTTTTACATGAATCTAGTATTCTTTGATAGCATGTTTGTTTTTTACATGATAAGATGTCCCATGTTTTGCATTATACCATTTCTGTCCCAGGCTTGTCATCAGCCATTTCTTCAAAGAGTCTTTATTCTTTTTTGTGGGAAGTGGTTTTTAGCTAATAGTGTGTGTTATTAAAATAGTTGCCTTGTAGTTTTATCAGTTCCTTATATTTTCATTACCCATTTTATAATTTTCTTGCTGGGAGCAGTAGTACACAGCTGCAATCCCAGTACTTGGGAGACTGAGATAGAAGGATCACAAGTTTGAGGCCAGCTTCAAGAACTTAGTGAGACCCTGTTTTAAAATAAAAAGTAAAATGGGCTATGGGTGTAGCTCAGAGATCAAGAATATCCGGTACCAAAAAATTAAAAATAAATCAAATAATTATCTTCATTATTTTAATATATTCACTACTCTGAATTAACATAAACTTAAGAAAACTACATTAAATATGCTCCTTGAATGTGAACTACAATAGTTTTATTTGTTGTTGTTCTTTTTTTGTGGTACTATGGGTGGAACCCAGGGCCTTTTCTACCTCTGGGCTATACTCCCAGACCATTTTTTTTTTTTTTTTTTTTTTTTTTTGCAGGTCTGGGGATGGAACCCAGGGGCATTTGACCTCCGAGCTACATCCCCTGCCCTATTTTTTAATTCTTTATTTTGAAACCGGGTCTCACTGAGTTGCAGAGGGCCTCACTAAGTAGCTGAGGCTGTCCGCGAACTGCTATCCTCCAGGTCTCAGCCTCCCGAATGCTGTGATTACAAGTGTGGGCCACCACGCCCAGCTCCAGATCTATTTTATACATTATTTGGAAACAGGGTCTCACTAAGTAGCTGAGGCTGGCTTTAAACTTGTATGATTCTCCTGTCTCAGACTCCCAAGTACTGGGATTACAAACATGTGCCACCACACCTGGCATCTACAATAGTTTTTAAGCTTTCTTGCTATAGTTCTTATTTACCTGGTGGCATATTGAATGACTTCGATTCACCTACAGATATCCTCATGTCTTTTAATATCTGCACATCTCATAGAATATGTATGTGTATTACATTTGATAGAATCTTATTCTTAATATAAAAAAACTCTTGCCTATGTTTTAGCTCTGCAATTACTATAAACGTTTTTAAGTAAGTTAGTTCATATGTCTTAGTTCATATATTTTATAGACATATGAACTTATATTTTTTATTTTGGTTTTTGGTATGTGATTAAATTTTGATTTCAGAATTTGCTGAAGCCAGGTATGGTGGAACATGCCTATAATTCTAGTACTTGGGAGGCTGAGATAGGAGGTTCTCAAATTCACTGCTAGCCTCAGCCACTTGGCAAGGCCCTCTTCAACTGGTGAGACCGTGTTAAAAATTAAAAAAAAAAAAATAGGGCTAGAGGTATCAGCTCAGAGGTAAATGTCACTTAGTTCAATTCCCAGTGTCATACACACACAAACAAATTTTCTGTCCCCATACCCATTGTATGAATGTGAATGTGCAACATATGTGGTCTCACACACCTCTTAAAATCATTTTTTTCTTTCTAACCTCACCTTATTCCCTACTTTTCTTCCAATGTTTATTTGTTTGTTTGTTTGTTTGTTTGTTTGTTTTTTAAAGCATTACTTTAGCAAGACAGAAGTGAGCAGGCTGGAATATAGCACAGTGGCAGAGCACGGAACTTGCATAAAACCTTGGGTTCAATCTCCAGCACCACAAAAAAAGAAAAGAAAGTAGTGAGCAATGAATGTTGACTGTATTTTGCTGTAGAAATTAACATAATGCCTCATCTTAAAAACCAAGTCAGAAGAAAAATGGGGAAATTATATTTTAATCTACTAACTTTTTGTTGCTATTTTATTTTTTTCAGGACAGGGGATTGAACCCACGGGTATTCTACCTTCGAGATACACCCCCATCCCTATTTTTGTGCTTTATTTTGAAACAGGGCCTTATTTCCAGAGGGCCTCACTAAGGAGCTGAGGCTGGCTTTGAACCTGCAATACTCATGTCTCAGCCTTCCAAATACTGGGAGTACAAGGGCCCACCACTATGCCCAACTCTAATCTACTAAATTACATTTTTTACAAAATTGACTTCAAATTCTTTTTTATTTTGTTATTAGGCATCTTTCTGTAAAAATAAGGCAATTTTTGGAATGATAATTGCATGTCAATCATTATATAAATACTTACCATTAGCTAAGCATTATCCTATATATAAACTCATATTACCCTCAGAAATTGTCCAATAAGATAGCTACTATTTTTTTTTTCATTTGTAGGTGAGGAAATTGAGGCACAAGAAAGATAAGTTTTTCATTCAACTTGACACAACTAATAAATGGGCAGAGCCAGCATATTAACCTAGACAGTCTCCCTCCAAAGCCCAGTGCAGTTCCCAACTGTGTTGTCATACTCAAAAGAAAGGTGTACAGTCAGCAGAATGTGGGAATAAGAAGAAAGAAGCTCTTGTTTGTAAGAGAATTTTAAAGTAGCTTCAGAACTTAAAAAAAAAATACTACTTTGTGTGAAAAGCTATCAGTTTTAGTTTTTATGTTTCATAGTTTTGCTCCTTTTTTAAAATTGATGTTATCATTGTATGTTATCTTTTATTAGTGGGTGTTTTGGTTTGGGTTTTTGTGGTACTGGGGACTGAATCCAGGAGAATTCTACCACTGAGCTACACCCCTAACCCCATTTTATTTTTTATTTTGAAACAGGGTCTTAATAAGTTGCAGAAGGTCTTAATAAGGTGCTGAGGGTCAGGTATGGTGGTGCATACTTGTTATCCCAGTGCTAGGGAGGCTGAGACAGGAGGATCACAGGTTTGAGGACAGCCTCAGCAAGTAGTGAGACTTATCAACGTAATAAGACCCTGTTTCAAAGTAAAAATTAAAGCTGGGCGTGGTGGAACACGCTTGTAATCCCGTGCTTGGGAGGCTGAGACAGGAGGATCGCGCAGGTTCGAAGCCAGCCGCACTTGCTTGAGAAACCCTGTTTCCAAATTTAAAAGTATATCCGGGTGTGTTTGTGCACACTTGTAATCCCCGTGCTTGGTAGGCTGAGACAGGAGGATCGCATAGGTTCGAAGCCAGCCTCAGCTGCTTAGTGAGGCTCTCATCAACTTAGTGAGACCCTGTTTCCAAATAAAATAGAAAATAGGTCTGAAAGTATAGCCCAGAGGTAGAAGGCCTGTGGGTTCTACTCCCAGTACCAACACACACACACACACACACACAAAAATTAAAAGTATTAAAATAGGTCTGGGAGTGTAGCCCAGAGGTACAAGGGTTTCCAGGAACCCCAGTACCACCAAAACAAAACAAAACAACAAAAACAAAAAAAAGTAAAATTTTTTTGTGTGTAATTTTAATTTTGTGGGTCTGGGAATGGAACCCAGGGTCATTCGACCTCCAAGCTACATCTCCTGCTTGCTTGCTTGCTTGCTTGCTTGCTTGCTTGCTTGCTTGCTTGCTTGCTTGCTTGCTTGCTTCCTTCCTTCCTTCCTTCCTTCCTTCCTTCCTTTCTTTCTTTCTTTCTTTCTTTCTTTCTTTCTTTCTTTCTTTTGGTGGTACTGGGGTTCCTGGAAGCCCTTCTACCTACGGGCTACACTCCCAGACCTATTTTTACATTTTTATTTGGAAACAGGGTCTCCTAAGCCAGCGCACGCGGCCAGCTTCGAACCTGCGCGATCCTCCTGTCTCTGCCTCCCAAGCGCGGGGATTACAAGCGTGCGCCACCACACCCGGCCCTATTTTTTTATTATTTATTTTGAAACCGGGTCTCATTGAGTTGCAGAGGGCCTCACTAAGTAGCTGAGGCTGTCCGCGAACCATGATCCTCTGGTCTCAGCCTCCCGAATGCATGTGCCACCACGCCCGGCTAAAATAAAAAGTTAAAAATAGGGCTGGGGGTATAGCTTGAAGCTAGAATACCCCTGCGTTCAATCCCCAGTACCACATACACACACAAAAAAAGAGTTGCTGAGACTGGCCTTGAACATGTGATCTTCTTGTTTCAGCCTCCCAAGGACTAATTACAGATGTGTACCATGCCTTGCTATTACTGGGTTTTTGTGTTCATGATACCCCAGTTCATTAATGTTCTAAAAAATTTTTTTTTGTTGTTGTTGTTGTTGTTGTACTGGGGTGAAACCCAGGGGCTTTTCTACCTCCTAGCTATACTCCCAGAGATATTTTTTATACTTTTTGGAAACAGGGTCTCACTAAGTTGCTGAGAGCCTTAGCTATTCTAAGGCTGACTTCGAACCTGTGCGATCCTCCTGTCTCAGCCTCCCAAGCATGGGATTACAAGCGTGCGCCACCATACCTGACTCCTAAAAAAATTTTAAAGGTATTTTATTCAGATTCTTCACTTGTGATTTTATTTTTTATTTTTAGCATATGGAAAGCCCTGAGTTCAACCCCCAGCACCAAAAAAAGTTAATATTCTGAGAATCAGAGATACAGTGTTATTTGACACAATAGCAGTGTACTCTTTATTTATGTGATATGTTACAGTTTTTCCAAGTGCTTCAAAATACATTCTGTCATTTGGATTTATCAAACCCTTTTAGAGAAACTATAGATAGAACTAGCTTCATTTTATACATATAATAAATTCAAAAGGGATATAGTGATAGTAGAAGAGCTAATTCCCAGTTTATTCTTTGTTTTTCCTCTCTACTCCAACCCTTTCCAGTAGTAATTCATTCAATAGAGATTCAGATAGAACCAAAAGGTTAGAAAAGAGACAAGATCACAGGGGTTGTGGCACATGCTTGTAATCCTGGTACCTAGGAGACTGAGACAGGAGGATCATAGGTTCATGGTCAGCCTCAACAACTTTAGTGAGACCCTATTTCAAAAAAATAAATAGGGCTGAGGGTATACCTCAGAGGTAGAACACCCCCCTGTGTTCAATTCCCAGTACCAAAAAATAAATAAATAAAGGAGAGAAGAAGAGATAAAGTATTGCAGTTATTATGATATGCTGCTTTGATGGGAGTGTTCTCGCTTAAATAATTGACCTTTTTTTGTTTGTTTTCCATACTGGTTATCAAACCCAGAGCCTTGCACATGCTATACAAGTGCTGTACAAGTGCTATACATGCTATACAAGTGCTATACAAGCTTTTGGGGAGCTACATCCCCAAACCCCAATAATAAGAGTTTTAAAGATGGCCTTTTGGGTACTTTCACAAGTGACAGATTAAATGTTCTTGCAGGTCCTGCAGTTGTCGGTCATCACCTCCCTCGAGTTCTGCTGTTGTGGAAGTGTGTCTTTCCAGCATCTCCTAAAGATCTAGAAACAGAAAAGAGCCGAGGAGATTCGTTCACGTGGCAGGTAACCCTGGAAGGCCGAGCTGGTGCACTCTGTGGTAGGTTAAGTTTGGTCTTCACTCCCCTTCCTTTGGCTTTCCTCAACCTTTTGTCTTTACATGTACTGATTGTTTCAATTAATGTAGGGGGAGGGGCTTGATCTGCCCCTGGTCATTTTTGTAACAACATAATTGATTGTTTGGTAATGATGACTGAAGAAGAAGGTAATAGACCAAGTTTGAGAGTTCTAATACTTACCCTACTGCATGTTTTGTTAAATGCAGTCTAGTTGAAAACTTATCAAGGTTGCTTTCTCTTCAGGAGAATTAATTCCTGTTTTCAGAAAAACTAGCATTTGGTTTAATTAGCATGGATTAAGCTGGTTTCCATTTAGTCTACACATACATGAAAGTTGTACCCTTCCTTCAACAATACAGACACATTTGAAAATAATACTCCAAGCTGGGTTTGTTGGTGCATGCTAGTAATCCCAGTACTTGGGATGCTGAGACAGGAGGATCGCAAGTTCACAACCAGCCTCAGCTACTTAATGAGGCCCTCAGCAACTTAGTGAGACCCTGTTTCAAAAATAAAGAATAAAAAATAGGGCTGAGGTTATATCTCAGAAGTAGAATGCCCCTGGGTTCAATCCCCACTACTGCCAAGAAAAAGATAATAATACCTTACCATTAAAATTTGAACAAAGAGTGGGTTCTCTTAAAGGCTGGGAAGTGTTGATTTTGAATTTGCTTACCTATGGCACTTTTATTCTTAATAAAAACCAACTTTGAATTTGATCTTGAAATTTGGGCTAACTTTAAAATACTCACTTTAAGCCGGGCGTGGTGGCGCACATCTGTAATCCCCGCGCTTGGGAGGCAGAGACAGGAGGATCGCATGGGTTCGAAGCCAGCCTCAACAACTTAGTGAGACCCTGTTTCAAAATAAAATATAAAATAGGTCTGGGAGTATAGCCTGGAGGTAGAAAGCCTCTGGGTTCCACCCCCAGTACCACAAAAAAAAAAAAAAAAAACTCACTTTATACCTCATAGGAAGTAACTCCTAATAAAAAATATTTTGTTTCAGATAACATCTATAACATCCTAGCATGTTGACTTGAGCCAAAATGGTTCTAAAGAACTAGTCTAAAACTGGCTAGTTCAGCCGGGCGTGGTGG
This sequence comes from Muscardinus avellanarius, assembly GCF_963383645.1. Taxonomy (NCBI): domain Eukaryota; kingdom Metazoa; phylum Chordata; class Mammalia; order Rodentia; family Gliridae; genus Muscardinus; species Muscardinus avellanarius. Next base: position 37,068,917 of record NC_137798.1, on the reverse strand, counting down.
CGCACGCTTGTAATCCCCGCGCTTGGGAGGCTGAGACAGGAGGATCACACAGGTTCAAAGCCAGCCTCAGCTACTTAGTGAGGCTTTCAGCAATTTAGTGAGACCCTGTTTCCAAATAAAATGTAAAAAAAGGTCTGGGAGTATAGCCTGGAGGTAGAAAGCCTCTGGGTTCCACCCCCAGTACCATCAAAAAAATAAAGATAAAAAAATAAAACTGGCCAGTTCAAAAGTCTAAGCTCATTTCTTCTCCCCCCCCCCCAGGGGTGGAACCCAGAAACTTTCTACCTCCAGGCTATACTCCCAGACCTATTTTATATATTTTATTTGGAAATAGGGTTTCAACAAGTTGCCGAGAGCCTAAGTAGCTGAGGCTGGCTTTGAACGTGTGCGATCCTCCTGTCTCAGCCTTACAAGCACAGGGATTACAAGGGTTCACCACCATGTCCGACAGCTCATTTCTTTTTGTACTTCTGAGCTAAAGGACTGAGTAAAACCCCAGAACAGAAGCTAAGTGTGGTGGTGCACACTTGTATTCCTAGTACTTGTGAGGCTGAAACAGGAGGATCACAGGTTCACGGCCAGACTCAGCTACTTAGTGAGGCCCTCCACAACATAGTGAGACCCTGTTTCAAAATAAAGAATAAAAAATGGGGTATAGCTCAGGGGTAGAATTCCCCTGGGTTCAGTCCCCAGTACTGCAGAAAAACTATAAAAAGGACAGCACCATTTTGTTAATTTAGTTATGAGGGTAGCACACTAGCTTCTTTTTTCATACTAGAATTTAAAGGATGTTTTTTGTTTGTCACATGTCCATATTTTTCTAATAAAATGCTAATGCTGTACCATATCAACCCCTTTTTTCATGGTTAATTACACTGAGTCAAAGTCTCTTCTCTTTCAGCCATCAAGAGCTTGGTTTCCCATTGTGGAGATCTCCTTACTGAGGAAGTCATTCATCGTCTTCTCCCACCACTTCCTTGTGCTGTGGCTTTGCTCACCCAGTAAGGATCAGCTGTTTAGATTGATTACATTTTCTGAGAGCAATTAGATACCCTCTAATTATGTAATTTCCCTTTAGTGCATTAATAAGGCAAGTTTCTGCAGTTGGTGAATGATTTTTCTTTTTCAGAGAAAGGCAATCGTTTAGTTGTGTGATTTTTTTTTTTTTTTTAGGCTAGGATCTTGAAAGAAAAATACATATTAAAAGGGAAGGAAAATTACTTGATGAATAATGTACCTTTCATACAGGCAGATTTAACAAGAAATTAAATATTAAGCCTGTTAACCTTTTCAGGTATGCATTTTATTGGTTTGTTAGTGCTGTTCTGTGTTCGTTAAGAACCAGATGCTTGTTACATTTTCAGTTTTTTTGTTTATATTTTTCTTAAGTTTGAATTATGAGAAAACATTGAGAAAAGCCAGTGTATACAATAAGAACTTACAACTTCCAAATTAATAAAATGTATAGAGAAACTCTTTCCCCAAAATGTTTAATGATATACTCTATATACACACAAAAAAAATCATTTAAGAAGTGGCTTATAGCCGGGCGTGGTGGCGCACACTTGTAATCCCCGCGCTTGGGAGGCAGAGACCGGAGGATCGCGCAAGTTCGAAGTCAGCCGCACTGGCTTAAGAGACCCTGTTTCCAAATACAAAGTATAAAATAGGTCTGGGAGTGTAGCCCAGAGGTAGAAGGGATTCCAGGAACCCCAGTAACACGCAAAAAAAAAAGAAGTGGCTTATAGCCAACTGTGGTGGTGCATCTTGTAATCCCACTGCTTGGGAGGTTTTGAGACAGGAAGATCCCAAGTTTAAGGCTAGCCTCAGCAACATAGTGAGAACCTGTTTCAAAATAAAGAGGACTGGTGTAGTTCAGAGGTATAATGGCCCTGATTTCAGTCCCCAGTACAAAAAAGAAAGATATGGCATATACAACATAATAATTAAAAAAACACACACCTGGGAGTCCAAAGAACTAGCAACTAGAGTAGAGCTAGAAATGTTTCCTGCAAAAGGCCAACTGGTAAATAGTTTAGGCTTTGTAAACTCTGAGTTCAGTGTTACAATTCTCTATCTTTGTAGCTCAGAAGAAGTCATAGATAATGCATGAATGAAAGAATCTGGTTGTGTTCCAAGAAAACTTTTTCACAAAAATATACAGTGGGCTATATTTGGATACCACGGAACCAGAGCATTAACAATAGACATGGCACTGACCTATTTTTTTTTTTAGTTTATTTCCCTTTTTATTGATTCAGTGAATTTTCAATACAGCTTTTTTGTTGTTCATAGAAATATTTTAAATAGCTTCTAAATTTTTAACATTCTTTTTTTAAGTGTAAATGGACTATATTCTCCAACTAATGTCAATTTTTTTTAATTTTTATTGGTGCATTATATTCATACATCATATTGGGGTAAAAAACTTGTGTGTGCATACATGTACACATCACCAATTTAACCTCTACCCAATTCCTACCCCATTCCCTCCCCATCTTTTTTCTTTCTTTCTTTCTTTTTTTTTTTTTTTTTTTTTTTTGGTGGTACTGGGGTTCCTGGAAACCCTTCTACTTCCGGGCTACACTCCCAGACCTAATATATATATTTTTCTTTCTTTTTTTTTTTTTTTTTTTTTACTTGGCAACAGAGTCTCTTAAGCCAGTGAGTCTGGCTTCGAACCTGTGCGATCCTCCTGTCTCCACCTCCCAAGCGCGGGGATTACAAGCGTGCGCCACACCCGGCTCTTTAACATTCTTTTTGTTTTGGTGTGTGTGTACTGGAGATTGAACCCAGGGGTGTTCTACCTCTGAGCTACACCCCCAGCCCTATTTTTATTTATAGTTATGTATTTATTTATTTGTGGTACTGGGGATGGAACCCAGGGACTTTCTATGTCCGGGTTATACTCCCAGACTTATTTTTATATTTTATTTGGAAACAGAGTCTCACTAAGTTGCTGAGAGCCTCACTTTGTAGCTGAGGCTGGCTTTGAACCTGTGCGATCCTCCTGTCTCAGTCTCCCAAGTGCTGGGATTGCAAGCGTGCGCCACCACGCCTGGCTCTTATTTTTTGTTTTGAAATGGGGTCTTGCTAAGTTTCTAAGGTTGGCCATGAACGTATGGTTCTCTTGTCTCATCATCTCAAGTGCAAGGATTACAGGTGTGTGCCACTGTGCCTAAAACATTTTTTTAACTTTTTATTGGTGCATTTTAGTCATACATCTTGATGGACTACAAGATGGTGAAGACCTACATACACACATCGCCCATTTAATGTGTCAGATTTATGAGTCTTTTACTTTTTTGGTTAGTACATTTTGTCATTTGGTTTAAAAAGTCTTCCTGCAAAGTTATATTTTCCTATATTTCTAAAGTATTTTAAGTTTTTTCTTTCATATATAAGTCTTTAATTCATCTGGAATTAATTTTTTTTAATTTGGAATGAGATAGAAATTTGTGTTTGTGCTGCTACAACAAAATACCTTCTACTTGGATAATTTATAAGGAAGAGAAATTTATTTCTCATAGTTTTGGAGGATAAAAGTCTAAACCGTCTAAGATCAAGATAAATAGAAGCAGTACTTATTTTTTAACAAGAAAAAGAACACATAAAATCTTTTACATAGACTTTAAGCAAAGCATAAAAGTATTAGACTCCTGAAAGTTTTGTGGGTTTTTTTGTTTTTTGTTTTGTTTTGTTTTGTTTTTGCAATACTAAAGATTGAACTCAGGGGCATATTACCTCTCAGCTACATCCCCAGCCCGATTTTATTCTTTATTTCGAAACAGGGTCTCACTAAGCTGCGGAGGGCCTCACTAAGTAGCTGAGTCTGGTCGCGAACCCAGATCCTCCCGTCTCAGCCTCCCAAGTACTGGAATTACAAGTGTGCGCCACCACGCCTGGCTCTGAAAGTCATTTTTTTAAAACATGAAGTTAGTCAAAAGATAACTCTTATAAAAATAATAGAAAATAGTAGTTTTCTAGAAAATCCAAATAACATTACCAGAATTTTATAGAGAACCTAGGAACTTCATGCCATGATAGCTGTTATCCAGTATATAATAAGCATAATTTCATTAAATTTTTATATTGCTAGAGGAGATATTTTGTATTGCTAGAGAAGATCACAATCATACTCTAATTGATAGCATAGTACCTTGCAAAGAATGCTACTTTTTTAATAAGTGTTTGTTATATGAGTGAGCATTGATAAAGTGATATCTTAACACCAGTAGTAAAGATGAACAGAAGATAAAGAATAAAAGCACATGTAAATGAGAGAGTGAAAAAAGTAGAAAGATGATATCAGAGTTTGTAAATTGAATTTATAGGAAAATACTGGCTTGGATTTTTTTTTTTTTTTAACAAAATCTCACTAAGTTAGTAGGACTTCACCAAGTTGCTAAGCTTGGCATCAAACCTGCAATCCTCCTATCTCAGCCTCCCAAGTACTGGGATTATAGACTTGTCACCATGCTTTGTTTGTCTTATATTTTATTAAAAGTTTGCTTGCTTGGTGTGGTGGCACACGCTCGTAATCCCCGCACTTGGGAGGTAGAGACAGGAGGATTGCACAGGTTTGAAGCCAGCCTCGCTGGCTTAAGAGACCCTGTTTCCAAATAAAAATATAAAATATGTCTGGGAGTGTAGCCGGGAGGTAAAAGGGTTTCCAAGAACCCCCCAAATTAAAAAAAGAAAAAAGTTTGCTTTATGATTTTGCAGTTTGGGGTATTTCATTGTTATTTAGTGATAGCATTTCAAATCAAGTTTCTAACAGATGCTTGGGTTTTCTCTAGCTATTTGTGTTTCCTATTTTTATGTATCAGAAATAGTCTGATAACTTTTCTACAAAATAGACTTGTTTTTGACAAATGCCAAGTTATAAAGTTTGAACTTTTATAGTAAGAGTTTCAGGTTTGAGACCTAGCACTTGTGGCCTTAGAAATCAAAGCTGGCTATATAGTTTTGTTTTATGAAGTATGATAGAAAAGTTAGCAGAGCTGGGTGTGGTGGCACACTTCTTTAATCCCAGTACCTGGAAGACTGAGACAAGAGGACCACAGGTTTGAGGCCAATACAGGGTAATTTAGCAAAACCCTATTTCAAAAATAAAAAGGGCTGAGGGTGTAGCTTAGTATTAGAACACCCCTGGGTTCAAACTCCAGGGCCATGAGAAAAGGAAGGAAGGGAGAGAGAGGAGGAAAGGAGAGGTGGGAAGGAAGGAAAAGATAGCAGAATTATTTCCATATATGATACTTGTAATCTGTCTTATACCTTGCAATCATACCTTAATAAAAATAATAAAGCAGCTTACATATGTTTATATATTAACCTATTCAGTGTTTATATTTTGTCTGTACATTGTCATATAATCTACACTTAAGATGTACTTTTTCTTTTATTTTAAGGCTTTCTTCAATACTTAAAACATATGGGAATCCTTTGAAAATACCATCAGTAGTTTATAGACAAAGGCTTTATGAACTGTTGACACTCTTGCCTCCTGAAACCTATGAAGGTATGTTCCTTAGACCAAATGTTTTATAGTTTATAGGTGATATAGTACCTAGAAAGTAATAGTTACTCATTAAATATTTGAATGAAGCTGGGCATGGTGGTGCATACCTGTAATTCCAGTACTTAGGAGGCTGAGACGGAAGAACCGCATTTTTGAGGCCAGCCTTGGCAACTTAGCAAGACCCTGTTTCAAAGTAAAAAATAAAATAAAGCTGGGAGTGTAGCTCAGAAGTAGTGCTACCCTGGCTTCAATTCCCAGTAACACACACACACACACACACACACACACACACACACACACACAGCATAGAATTGAATGAATGAATGAATGAATGAATGAATTTAATTATTTAGTGCTTTGTTTCTAGGCAGTTTAGACAGTTTAATTTTTATCCATACCCTTACTGTTTTATAGTAAATACATATTGTGTGTGTGTGTGTGTGTGTGTGTGGTACCAGGAATGTATTCCAGGGGCTTTCTACTTCTACCTCTGGGCTATACTCCCAGACCCATTTTATATTTTATTTGGAAACAGGGTCTCACTTAAGTTGCTGAGAGCCTCACTAAGAGCTGAGGCTGGCTTCGAACCTGTGTGATCCTCCTGTCTCGCCCTCCCAAGTGCCTCAATTAAAACGTGCACCACCACACTCGGCTTATAAAATATTTTTTTAAAAAAAGCATTCTTTCATCCAGACATGGTGCTGTATACCTGTAATCCCAGTATTTGGGAGCCTGAGACAAGAAGATTGCAGGTGTCAAGCCAGTGGATGGTATCTTAGCAACACTCTATTTCAAAATCAGAAGGGCTGGAGATATAGCTCAGACCTTGAATGCCTCTGTGTTCAATCCCAGTACCACAAAAATCAGAAGAGAGAGTATCTTGCTATATTGCTCACACTGACCCCCAACTCCTAGGCTTAAGCAATCCTGCCTCATCCTTTCCAATAGCTGGGACTATAGGCACACACCACCTGCCCAGTTAAATATTTTTTAACAGTAAAAAGAACACACAAAAGTTATTATATCCTAAGGCATGGGAGTATTTGACTTTCTTTTTTGTATTTTATGTTGTTTTATTTTAAGTGATGATAGTATTTACTCAATATGATAAGGTATAAACTGTGAGTTGGTAGGGGTGATACTGGGGATTGAACCCAGGGGTATTCTACCTCGATCTACATCCCCAGCCCTTGTTTTGTTTGTTTTTGAAACAGGGTTTCATTAGGTCTCCGAGAGCCTCGCTATGTTGCTGAGGTATATACTTTGAAATGTCTTTTCACTATTTATTCTTAGTTTTATGAGCATTAACACTTAGTTGAGACATTCATTTGTACAGCAGTTTTCAAAGGTGAGAAATTTGGGGCTGTAATATATTAAGGTTGGCTATTGTGTGTATTAAACTTCAGTCTGGGTTTTTTTAATCCCTTACTCTAACCAGTTAACTGCTAGTACTCAGTGCTAATTGTTCCTTTCTCTTATTCAACAGGAAACCTCTGCGCTATCCTCAAAGAGCTGGCTGCAGACCTGACTGCCCCAGATGTCCAGGTGGCGGCGTCTACAGTTTTACTCCCACCTCTTTGTCATCAGGATGATCTTGTGATATTAAGTCCTTTGCTACAAGAAACTGACCACAGATTTATTGAAGAACAGGTGTGCCCTTTTTCATATATCTTGGACAAATTCAAGTCTATAAACTGTGATTTTTTTTTAACCTCATATACCTTTTTATTTTTTAGCTACTGCTTGGTAATGGTGTTGCCTGTGGAAGTCTTGAATATGACCCTTATTCTATTTATGAGAAGGACGTAGAGGGAGATTCTGTGCCTAAGCCCCTGCCTCCAGCACTCTCAGTTATTAGTTCTGCAGCCAAGCTCTTTGGGGTTGTCTGTGCTCATGTAGAAGAAGCTCAGAGGTAAATCTTTTCAATAGTTCACTTTTCCTAAAATATATATAAATAGTTCAGTGAGTATGTAATAGAACGCTTGTGGGAAAGAAGACAGTTCTCAGAAGATCTTATTAACACAGAAGATTCTTCATAAATGACAAATGAAGGTGAGATAAAAGCTCTTGTTTATTTACATGGCTAATATTGAATAAGGAATTGTTAACTATCCCAAGCCATTGGGCAGTATGGTGGATACAATATTTTGCCCACACTTAGCTTAATATCTAGTGAAAAACCAAATGTACAAGTCATTATTAGCAAAAGAATACTGATTTATGACCAACACTGATTTTTTTCCCTTACAGTAAGGTCTTACAGGTTCATGGGCTAGTCTTGAGTTGTTTGAATCTCAAACTGTTGATTTTGCCAGGTATGGTGGCGCATGCTTGTAATTCCAAGTACTTAGGAGGCTGAGACAGGAGGATCACAGGTTGGTGGCCAGCCTCAGCTACTTAGTGAGGCCTTCCACAACTTAGTAAGACCCTGTTTTGGAATAAAATAGGGCTGGGGATGTAGCACAGAGGTTAAATGCCCCTGGTTCAATCCCGTTTATTGTAAATGAACTTTGGCTCACACAAAAATTATATATTTGATATCATTTGGTATATTAATTAGCTTGATCATTGTGATCAAGCTAATTGTGGTGACTAGTTTGATATATTAATTAGCTTGATTGTGGTGATCATTGCATAGAACAGAACATTGCTTCTATACCTTTTTTTTTTTTTTTTTTTTTTTTTTTTTTTTTTTTGGTGGTACTGGGTGTGGAACCCAGAGGCTTTCTACCTCCGGGCTACACTCCCAGACCTATTTTATACTTTATGTGGAAACAGGGTCTCACTAAGTTGCTGAGAGCCTCACTAAGTAGCTGAGGCTGGCTTCGAACCTGTGCGATCCTCCTGTCTCAGCCTCCCAAGCGCGGGAATAACAAGCGTGCACCACCATGCCCGGCTTGCATTCTATACCTTAACTACACGATTTTTATTTGTCAGTTATATCCCAATAAAAATAGAAAAAATAAAGAGCATTGAAACATAATATGTAAGGATTTCCATCTTATGATGTTATGAGAAAATAAATGTAGGATGCTTTTCCCTACACTACCCCCAGAAAAAGAACTTTGGTTTTGAAAAACCAAAAGCTGATACTGATTTCTCATTGAGAATGAAAGTTTTAGTTTTTGTTGTTGTTGTTTTGGGTACTGAGGATTGACCTAGGGGCATTCTACCTCTGAGGTATGCCCCAAACCCGATTTTTATTTGGAAACACAGTTTCTCTAAATTACTAAGGCTGGCTTCGAATTTGCAATCATCCAATCTTAGCCTCTCAAATATTGGGATTATAGGCATGCAGCACCACACCTGGCTTAGTTTATTTATTTATTTATTTTTTTACCCAGGGGCTTTCTATCTCTGTGCTATACTTTCAGACCTATTTTTATATTTTATTTGGAAACAGGGTCTCACTAAGTTGCTGAGAGCCTCACTAAGTAGCTGAGGCTGACTTCGAACCTGCGTGATCCTCCTGTCTCAGCCTCCCAAATGCAGGGATTACAAGCATGTGCCACCACTCCCGGCTTGGCTTAGTTTCTTAATTGATAATTGGACATATCTCTTTTTCAGGGATCAGAATCCAATATCTAGCACCATACTTGGCGCACGCGCACACGTGTGTGTGTGTGTGTGTGTGTGTAAGAGAGAGAGAGAGAGAGAGAGAGAGAGAGAGAGAGAAAGAGAGAGAGAGAGAGAGAGAGAGAGAGAGAGAGAGAGATACTGGAGATTGAACCCAGAGGCATTCTACCTCTGAACTAAACTTCCAGCTCGATTTTATTTCTTATTTGGAAACAGGATCTCACTAAGCTGCAGAGAGCCTCATTAAGTAGCTGAGGCAGGCTTCGAACCTGCAATCCTCCTGTCTCAGCCTCCCAAGTACTGGGATTACAAGTGTGCACCACAACACCTGGCAATTAATTTTTTAATTGTTAACTGGACATTTATTTTTCTCAGGGACCAAAATGTGGTGTTCAGGAAATTCTATTATCATCTGAAAAACAATGGGAAGCTAATCTCTCCCATGATAGTCTGGCTAGAGCAGGGCATGGTGGGCGCACTCTTGTAATCCTAGCATTCACTTGTAATCCCAGCATTTGAGAGGCTGAGACAGGAGGATCGCAGTTCTCAGCCAGCCTCAGCTACTTGGGCTCTCTGCAATCAGTGAGACCGGGTGGCGCACGCTTGTAATCCCCGCGCTTGGGAGGCAGAGACAGGAGGATGGCGCAGGTTTGAAGCCAGCCTCACTGGGTTAAGAGACCCTGTTTCCAAATAAAAAAATATAAAAATATGTCTGGGAGTGTAGCCCGGAGGTAGAAGGGTTTCCAGGAACCCTAATACCACCCAAAAATAAAATAAAATAAAATAAAATAAATAAAGAATACAAAATAGGGCTAGGGGTGTAGCTCTTAGATAAAATGCCCCTGGGTTCCATTCCCAGTACTATGGGGGGAAAAAAAAGATAGTCTGGCTAATAGTTCATAGATTATTACAATCCTCATTCATTCATATTCTTCCCTCTTCCCTTTTCCTCATACTAACTAATGACTAATAGCAGTGCATTTGGATGGATCATAGCTTTTATTACTTCGTTTGTCTAGTTATGTCTCCCAGAATATACCATTTAGGTAGAGAATTTACCTTGGTCTTTTGATAAAGACTTTAAAAATATTTTAGTCTTGTCAACTACTTATTTACTTTTGATACTTATTTACTTTTGATACATAGTTTACTTTCGATACATAGAAAAGTGAATTAAATTTATGTTGATTTTTATTAACTTCATTTCAAAGCATAATTTTTTCACCAATTTATTTGTAATTCCCCAAATATACTGTACTTAGAAAGTTATGGTACTAAGATATTTAAGATAATATACCACCGAATTGTAAATAAATAAAGATAAGAAAATTACAGTTGTCTGGAATATTCAGAGATTCTTAGAATGAGACTTGAATTAAGTCTCTGCTATTTTATAAATAATATAATTAATTTAAAATAATTAAGCTGGATTAGTATAGCAGTAACTACTGTGAATGAAACAGGGGATAGCCTTTGGATGAAGAATTTAAATGAAATATGTTCATAAATAACTATTTTTATACATCTGAGGTAGAAAGCAAAAAATGTATTTCCTACAACCTTTTAAAAAAAAAAATAGTGATTTTCTGCCAGGCATGGTGACGCATGCTTGTAATCCCTCCGCTTGGGAGGCTGAGACAGGAGGATCGCACAGGTTCGAAAGTAGCCTCAGCTACTTAGTGAGGCTTTCAGCAACTTAGTGAGACCCTGTTTCCAAATAAAATATAAAAAAAAGATCTGGGAGTATAGCCCGGAGGTAGAAAGCCTCTGGGTTCCACCCCCAGTATCACCCAAAAAAAAAAAAAAAAAGTGATTTTCTTATTCTCCTAGAGAAACTTTCTCATTTCAGATTTGTTGCCCGGTTATTGTTTCAGGAAAATTATTTAATTTTCTTATTTTCAGTTTAACAAACTTTAAAAAGTGTTCATATTTCTCCCTACCACCACTACCCGGATTATAATAAAATAATGGATTAAGTTTTAGAGAGGTGAGATTTTTAAAAAGTTGAGACCTGATAAAAGTAAAACCTTTCATTCTGTTTGGAGTCTCAACTAAATGAAAATAGTAGATACTCGTTTGGAGATTAAATGGTCTGCCAGTATTCCAGATACAGAAAGTAGATCATAACCATCGGCAGCTTCCAGTGAGTGTTGTTAGATAACCAGAGGGGACAGAATACTTCATACATGAATTGAAAAGTTGAGTTGTTTTTGTTTTGTTTTGTTTTGTTTTAGCAGTACTGGGGATGGAACCCAAGGGCATTCTACCTCCAAGCTACACCCCTAGCCCTATTTTTTTATTCTTTATTTTGAAACCGGGTCTCACTAGGTTGCAAAGGGCCTCACTAAGTAGCTGAGGCTGTCCTTGAGCCATGATCCTCCAGTCTCAGCTTCCCAAATGCTGGGAATCCAAGTGTGTGTCACCATGCCCATTGAGTTTTTTTGTTTTGTTTTGTTTGTTTGTTTGTTTGTTTGTTGTTTGTTTGGTGGTACTGGGGTTCCTGGAAACCCTTCTACCTCCGGGCTATACTCCCAGACCTATTTTATATATTTTTTAAATTTAGAAACAGAGTCTCTTAAGCCAGCAAGGCTGGCTTCGAACCTGCGCCATCCTCCTGTCCCCACCTCCCAAGGGCGGGGATTACAAGCCTGCATCACCATACCCGGCAAATGTTGAGTTTTTAATTTCCTAATATTCCAGTGATGATACTTGTTTGTGGTAGACCTTTACATATTTTTATGAGAAATTAAATTATCCTTTAAACTAATTGATCCTTTCTATTTTGACAAAAGAAAATGTAGCTGTGAATGGGGGTACTACTGGGGACTGAACTCTGGACATTTTACCTCTGATCTACACCCCCAGGGCTCTTTTTAATTTTAATTTTAAAATAGGGTCTTACCAAGTTAACCGCATGCTGACCTCAAACCTGTAATCCTATCTCAGCAAGGTATAGCTCAGTGGTAGAGAGCCCCTCAGTTCAATTTCTATTACCACACACACAAAAAAAAGTATTGAAAGATTAAAAAGTCAAAATAAACCGGGCATGGTGGCACACACTTGTAATCCCTGCACATGGGAGGCGGAGACAGGAGGATTACGCAGGTTGGAAGCCAGCCTCGGTGGCTTAAGAGACCCTGTTTCCAAATAAAAATATAAAATAGGTCTGGGAGTGTAGCCTGGAGGTAGAAGGGTTTCCAGGAACCTCAGTACCACCAAAAAAAAAAAAAAAAGTCAAAATAGTATAGAGCTTGTTCAGGTGGTGTTTGTGTTTACTTTAAACATGTTTTGCACCTAATTACAAAAAATGAATTATTAAATTCACCTGAGGATTGTTTCACCCTTGGTTTACACATTGAAAATCATCTAAACAACCCTTAAAAATCCTCAAGATTCTAATTTGGCACAGTGACACACCTGTAATTCTTCATACTCGGTAGGCTGAGGCAGGAAGATTATAAGTTTGAGGCTAGCCTTGGTAACTTACCAAGACCCTGTTTCAAAATAAAAAAATAAAAGGGCTAGGAATATAGCCCAATGGTAGAGTGCTTCTGCATTTAATGTCCAGTACTGCAAAAAAATAAAAATAAAGATTCTGGTTTATTAGTATGATATGCGTATTACAGTAGGCACTGGGATTTTTTAACTCCTTGGGTGGTTCCGATATACATCATTGGGAACTACTGCTATAAATGTGCTACTTTAACAAATGATATTCCCTGTGACTTGATGTGCAGTGAGGAAAGTCTTAGCAGTTCAAGTTCTCAATACTACTCTCTCTGGAAGTCAAAAGTATATCAGCATTTTCATGTGGATATCTTTGCCCTTTACTCTGTGAACTGTGTATTTGTGGTCCAACTATGCCTAAAAGTTTTAGTGCTTTTTTATTTCCTTCCAAACTGATGATTACATGTTATAATTGGCACTTCTTAGGAATACCAGTCAGAATTACTATGAATGAATCATCTGCATCTTCCTGAAGATTCAGAATCTTTTGTTGAGGTCTCTAAAGGAATTGGTGACATAGTTTCTTCTAAGGTCTTAGTTAATAGCATATTCAGGCTGTCAGAAGAGAGAGGATGGAAAAAACATTTGGGTCTCTGGCAACCCCATATAGTTTGGCCCATGAATTTTGTCCAAAAAAATAGTACAGGTCAAGTGATATAATAATGTGACAAAATTCTCAGACATAAGCCTTACATGTTTCTGGTGCTTTCAATGCAATAGAATTCCATTATATCAGATATATAAGATCTAATAATGATACTTTAGGTTTTTAAATTTAGCTTGACCATATTTATATGGTGGTTGTCCTTAATTCCCCCTTGATGTCATATTTACCCCCCACGTTCTTCCTGAAGGGCAGTTTGGGCATAAATATGTTCATAAAACAAAGTGCCTTAAATATGGTTTTGCACAATGGGCAGAAATATAGATAAAATATTTATTGTGCTGCTTATAGTAAAGAAAATTAGAAGTTTTCTAGATAACCCAGTCTAGAGAATTGGTGAAGTATATTATTTTAGTGGCAGACTAAATTTTTTTTTTTTTTTTTTTTTGGTTGGGTCTGGGGATGGAACCCAGGGGCATTTGAACCCCGAGCTACACCCCCTGCTCTATTTTTTATTCTTTATTTTGAAAAAGGGTCTCACTAAGTTACGGAGGGCCTCACTAAGTAGCTGAGGCTGTCCATGAACTGCTGTCCTCCCGTCTCGGCTTCCCCAATACTGGGATTACAAGGGTGTGCCACCACACCCGGCTAGTAAGACAATTTTTAAAAATTTAGTCTGGTGCCAGGCGTGGGGGCGCACCCTTGTAATCCCAGCATTAGAAAATAGAACCAAATTATTAGCAAAGAGTTCAATATGATCCCCATTTCCTTCTCTTCTCTTTTCTTGTTGTACTGGATCAAAGACCCAGGGCCTCACATATGCTGAACAAACATTGCCACAGAGTTAATCCTCAGTCCCATGGTTCCTTTTTTCTTTTCTTTTCTCTTTTTTTTTCTTTCTTTTTTTAACTGAAGATTGAACTCAAGGGCACTCTTATCACTGAAATCCCCCCTCCAGCTCTTTTTATTTAGATTTTGAAACACAGTCTTGCTAAATTCCTTAAAGTGTTGCTAAATTGCTAAGGACTGAAATCGACAGTCCTTCTGTTTTAGCCTCCCAAGTATTGATGCAAGGAGCTTCTATGCATTTTTGTTTAGAAAATAGTTACTGAAATGACTGGATTTGCCAGAGTAAAATCAATTTTGTATTATCTGTAAAAAAAAAAAAAGATACACTTGTAATTTTTTTCACAAATAATGTTTCTCCCCTACTGTCAGAGTGATTCATAATCAAAATATTTTTCTTTTGGTTATAATATATATTTCTAAAGCATTTCAGGGTCTTCACATTAAAATATTTGTCTCATTTTAGTATTGCAAGAAAATATTGCAGCAGAACAAATTAGCAGCAGAACTTAGCTGTCCCCTGGCTTGCTTATCTTAAAAATGTATCCTACTTGGTTTTAAGTCTGTTGTTTCTGCTTTTAGGCTTCTTATTTTGGAACAACTTTTGAACAGTATAAAGCACACAAAAGGAGCCTGGCAGCAAGTAGTTCAGTTACATGTTGCTTCTTCAGTTTCTAATTTCTTGAAGGTAATTCTTTTTTTTTTTTTTTCATCTCTCAATATTTGCTTAATTTCAAAAAGTCTGTGACTAATTAAGTTGGTTGGGAAATGTTTTTAAAGGCCATTTTTTTTTTCATTTGTCTTAATCTCCTAATGAATGTGCTTCAGGATGTGAAATTCTTACACTTTTTCTTCATATAACACTAAACCAGAAATTAATGATCTTTGGCCTGTGGACCAAATCCTGCTCACTATTGCATTTATGACTTATTTCTCAGAAAAATGTAGTAGGGTTCATTGGTCATTCATCTTGAAGGCATCTCCATCAGTGTTTTCTGAATACATTTATGCCACAGTGATAATGATTATTATATTATTTGCCTGAAGGTAAATTTCTGCTTTGTGTGGGGGGAATCAAATTATGTTTGTATAATCAGTGTATATTTTTGTGTTGTGATTTTTTTTAAGTAGGAACATAGTTGGTTAACTAGAATATATACTCCAAGGTAGACAAGAGAATTTGCTAGAGTTATAAATTTGGATTGTTCTTTATGTACTTCAGTATGTGGCTGGCTCCAAGGGAAGTTTAGGTCCAGAAGAAATGAAAAGACTTGCCCTAACGTTAGTGATGGGAGCCCTAGAAAGCTGCAACCCCCTTTTGAGATGTGCAGCTGCAGAGGCTTGGGCTAGATTAGCCCAAGTAGTTGATGATGGAGCTTTTACTGCTGGACTAGCTCAAGTTAGCTTTGACAAGTAAGTGAATTTCTTATTTAATACTCATGGGCTTTGTATCAAAACTGGATGTAGCATGCTGGTTTGTTGGGGCTAGTGAGAACTTCATTCTGAAATTTAGCTAAGAAAAGTGACAGAGTGGGTGCTTTAAAATAAGAGGGCTGCTGATCTTAAAACATAAAATTATTAGTGTTTTAGTTTTAATCTTTTGGTTTGGGGGCCTTGGGGAAGGGGAGGGATGCTGAGGATTGAACCCAAGAGCATTCTATCTCTGAGCTGGAACCTACGATCCTCCTGTCTCGATCTCCAGAGTACTAGGATTACAGGTGTGCACCACTGCAATTGGCTTATAATATATTTCTTAATTTTGTAACTATTCTTTTTTTTTTTTTTTTTTGGTACTGGGGATGAAACCCAGGGGCATTCTACCTCCGAGCTACACCCCCAGCCCTATTTTTTTTATTTAACTCAGAGTCTCACTGAGTTACAAAGAGCCTCACTAAGTAGTAGCTGAGGCTGTCCGTGAACAGCAATCCTCCTGTTTCAGCTTGCCAAATGCTGGGATTACAAATGTGCGCCACCACCCCAGCTTTGTGTTTATTCTTATAAAAAATTTTGTCTAGTTAGGCTCAGTAGTACATGCCTGTAGTCACAACTACTCAGGAGACTGAAGCAAGAGGATTGCAATTTTGATGTCAGCCTGAACAGTTTATCAAGGCCCTATCTCAATAAAATTTAAAAACAGGTGAGAGCCAGGCAAGGTGGCACACGCTTGTAATCTCAGCAGCACATGGGAGGCTGAGACAAGAGGATCACAGTTTGAGGACAGCCTCAGCTACTTAATGAAGCCCTTTGCAACTCAGTGAGATCCTGTTTCAAAATAAAGAATAAAGCCAGATGTGGTGGCACACGCTTGTAATCCCCATGCTTGGGAGGCAAAGACAGGAGAATCACGCAGGTTTGAAGCTAGCCACGCTGGCTTAAGAGACCCTGTTTCCAAATAAAAAAATATAAAAATAGGTCTGGGAGTGTAACCCGGAGGCAGAAGGGTTTCCAAGAATCCCAGTACCACCAAATTAATTAATTAATTAATTAAAAATAAAGAATAAAAATTAGGGCTGGGAGCCAGGTGTGGTGGCGTATTCTTGTAATCTCAGTACATGGTTGGTTGAAACAGGAGGATCACAGTTTTGAAGCCAGCCTCAGCTACTTAGGCTCTCAGCAACTTAGTGAGACCCTGTTTCCAAATAAAATATAAAATAGGTCTGGGAGTCTAGCCCAGAGGTAGAAGGCCCCTGGGTTCCATCTCCAGTACCACAAAAATTAATTAATTAATTAATTAATTAAATAAAAATAAGTGAGAATGTAGCTCAGTGGTAGAACACTGGCTAGCATGAACAAGGCCCTGAGTTTGATACCCAGTACTGCGCCAAAGAAAAAAAAACTTTTTTTGGTCTAAGTAACAAGGTTACATACATTAGTTTTTGTTTTGTTTTTTCCAGTGCTGTCATATATTTTTATTTCTATGATTACAGATTAAAGTCAGCAAGAGACGTGGTTACCAGAACAGGACACTCGTTGGCTTTGGGATCCCTACACAGGTACATAGGAGGAGTAGGGTCTTCTCAGCACTTGAATTCTTGCATTGGAATCCTTTATACTTTGTCTCAGGACAGCACTTCTCCTGATGTGCAGGTGAGTACCTCACATGACACCTTTCTTGAAATTCAAGGCTTGTAAAAATACTGATTATATTTTTACTGACTAATTTGTGAATAACATTTCCCCCATACTAAATGTCAAATGAGATTATTAACTTTGATGGATTTTTAAAATTCAAGTCTATCTTCTTCTCACACTCAGAGGATCTAAAGTCAGTGTCAGTGTCTTCTCCTAAAAATGATTCAACCTTAGGCCAGGTATGGTGGCTCATGCTTGTAATCCCAGCGTTCGGGAGGCTGAGACAGGAGGATCGCGGTTCGCAGGCAGCGTCAGCTACTTCGTGAGGCCCTGCACAACTTAGTGAGATCCTGTTTCAAAATAAAGAATGAAAAAAATAGGGCAGGGGGTGTAGCTGGAGGTAGAATGCCCCTGGGTTCCATCCCCACCCCACCCCCACACACACAAATGAGTTACCCTTCTATCATAATAGCTTCTACTATATTTAAGAACTTAGTATGTATGAAGCATTGTGTTATATTTTTCTACATATATTAGCTTATTTAATCTTCATAGTAATTTAGGAGGTAGAATTTATTACAGGGAAATGCAGTAAGCTTACAGAAGCTAAGTAACTTGTTTACAGCTGAAAAGCTATTAAATCATGGAATGAGATAAAAAATCCAAATCAGAGGTTCATTTAGAGCCCATTTTTTGTGGTACTGGAGATTGAACCCAGAGACAGTCCTACTTCTGAACTATGCCACCAGCCCTTTTAATTTTTGTTTTGAAACGGGCTAGGTTGCTGAGTCTTGCTAAGTTGCTGAGGCTGGAGTCAAACCTGTGATCCTCCTCCTACTAGTCTTAGCCTCCCTAGTACTACAATTACAGGTGTGCCTTATTCGTAACCAGTATAACATATTGATGTACTTATTATACCCATTTCTGTCAAAATTATTATTCTATGTGTGTGGGGGGTTGTCTTGGGGATCACTCTGTCTCTAGTACACCCCCAGCCTTGTTTTTCTATCATTATTATTTTCTTGGAAGAGTCTGCTGTGTAGCTGAGGGTCTTGCCAAGTTGCTGAGCAGGTCCTTGAACCTTTGGTCCTCCTGCCTCAGCCCCCAAATACTGGGATTACAGGCATGCGCCACCACTCCCGGCTCTTTCTCCTGACATCTTAACTCTGAACTGGTTTTTATTCTTTCTGTCACTTTACTTTTCATGTCTTATCTCTTCCCCCTATGTGTGTATAATATAGTAATTAGGGGATTACTGTAATAGCCTCCTAATAGGTCATATTATTTTTAGATTTTTTTCTTTCAAACCCTCTCTAAATATGAAACCATATTTGCTTTTCAAAAAAAACTTTTCATTTTAACAGCTCCCTACTGAAAAGGTAGGCAAACTACTTCTCAGCCTCTATTTTCAGTCCCATCAACTGACCCAGAAACTATCTCTGTTAATCCTGCAACACACTGACTTTTTCTTTTTTTGGTGGGGGGGGGGTCTGGGGTTGGAACCCAGGGGCATTTGACCTCCAAGCTACACCCCCTCCCCCTATTTTTTATTCTTTATTTTGAAACCGGGTCTCACTGAGTTGCAGAGGGCCTCACTAAGTAGCTGAGGCTGTCCGCGAACCGTGATCCTCCAGGTCTCAGCCTCCCGAATGCTGGGATTACAAGCGTGCGCCACCACGCCTGGCCATACTGGCTTTTTCTATATATGATCTGCCTATTCTCTTTCCACACATTCTTATATTTGCACTATATATTTTTCCATGTTGTTGCATATAGTTGTCGATTTTATTGAATCTTTAAAAAACACTTGAATTTTCTTTCTTTCTTTCTTTTTTTTTGTGGTACTGGGGTTCCTGGAAACCTTTCTACCTCCGGGCTATACTCCCAGACCTATTTTATATTTCTTTATTTGGAAACAGGGTCTCTTAAGCCAGCTGAGGCTGGCTTCGAACCTGCACGATCCTCCTGTCTCTGCCTCCCAAGCGCAGGATTACAAGTGTGAGCCCCCATGCCCGTCAAATTTTCATTTTTATGTAGGATAAAGAATAAGCAGCTTTCAAAACACTACATTTGATTCAGACTGTCAGCTAGAGTGCCAAACATTATCTTAGAATTTTTGTATACGTTTTTTATATTTTAATTTTTTTGGCAGTGATAGGGATTGAACTGATGGCCTCATGCTAGGCAAGCACTCTACCACTTAGCCACATCCTAGCCCTATAACTTGGAATTCTTAGTTGCTCACATATATCTAAATTTGATGATTGTTTCTGAGTTGGTTGTATAGTGAATATTTAATAAGAATTTTCTTAAACTCTTAAAGACTTCAGTTTCTCTTTCCAAATTCTTAGTGCCACACACACAAAACATAATACTGTGCCATTACTTTATCATGTGCTTCGACAAAAAACTTAACGTCTTTTCTGTTTCTTGATGCTCCTGCAACATTTTTAATGGTTTTTCTTTTCTTCACAGACCTGGGCACTGCATTCTCTGTCACTGGTAATCGACTCTGCTGGCCCACTCTACTACGTGCATGTGGAACCTACCCTTTCTCTCATTATAGCATTGCTGCTCAATGTGCCTCCTACACATGCCGAAGTTCACCAGAGTCTTGGTCGCTGTTTGAATGCACTTATTACCACACTAGGCCCAGAGCTACAAGGTATGCATGGGCTGTTTTTGTGACATTTTACATTTAATGCATATACATAAAAATGAGTTCAGTTCCCAGTCTCTCTGTTCGGCATTTGGTACATGTTCAGTATGTTTTATTAAACGAATGAATAAATGTCATTTGGCCTGATTTCGTACACCTTCTAAAGACAAGGAATAAATACCATTTTTAGAAAGGTAAAATATAAGCCAGGTGTGGTGGCACACACTTGTAATCCCAGTACTTGGGAGGCTGAGACAATAGGTTCACAGGTTTGCAGCCAGCCTCAGCTACTCAGTGAGGCCCTATTTCAAAATAAAGAATGTCGGGCGTGGTGGCGCATGCTTGTAATCCCTGGGTTTGGAAAGCTGAGAGAGGAGGATTGCACAGGTTCGAACCTGGCCTCAGCTGGTTTAAGAGACCCTGTTTCCAAATAAAATGTAAAATAGGTCTGGGAGTATAGCCCGGAGGTAGAAGGCCCTGGGTTCCATCCCCAGTACCACAAAAAAATAAAAAAAAAAAAAGAATAAAAAATAGGGCTAGGGTATAGCTCAAAGGTAGAATGCCCCTGGGTTCTATCCCTAGTACCAGAAAAAAAGGTAAGATATATACCTTAGAAATTAAAATGGCAGACATGAGCCAGGTGTGGTGGTACACTGTCGTAATTTCAGTACTTGAGAGGCTGAGACAAGAGGATTGTGGTTTGAGGATAGCCTCGCCTTAACTACTTAGTGAGGCCCTTTGCAACTCAGTGAGACCCTGTTTCAAAATAAAGAATAAAAAAATATAGGGCTGTGGGTATAGCTCAGAGGTAGAATGCCACCGGGTTCCTTCCCCAGTCCTGTTTAAAAAAAAAAAAAAAGGCAAGGCTCTTTAAGCTATTCTACTTCACGTCTGTTATTTTATTTTTGTGGCACTGGGGATTGAGCACAAGAGTATAAATGCTGGGATTACAAGCATGTGCCACCACTCCCGGCTAAGCCCTATCTTTTTAGGGAAAAAAGCCTCAAATCTTAAATATTCTTTTTGTTTATTTGGTTTTTTGTTGTTGTTGTTTCGATAATACTGGGGGTGAAACCTATGGACCTTCCTTTTACCTCCAGGCTATATCTCCTGCCCTATTTTGTTTTTTATTTGGAAACAAGGTATCACTAAGTTGCTGAAAACCTGACTAAGTTGGCTGGCCTCAAACCTACAATCCTTGTGTCTCAGCCTCCCAAGTACTGGGATTACAGGTGTGCATCAATCACCACATCTTACTTCAGATATTCTGATCTGTTCAGGTTGCATGGTATATGACTGTAACTCCCAATTCATACAAACAGGACTAAGTTTACTGTCAATTTTTACTTATTTTTAACTTTTTGGTACTATATATTCAACCCAGGGGCATTATACCTCCTAGATACACCCCAAGCCTTTTTAATTTTTATTTTTGAAATAGGGTCTCACTAAATTGCTGAGGCTGGCATCAAACCTGTAAACCTCCTTTCTCCCAAATACAGGGACCACAGGCATGAACCACCATCCCCAACCTTATCTCTTCTTTTGTAGTAGAAATTTTACTTAGTAGATTCTTAAGGCTAAAACTGGAAATAAATTTTGGTGATTTCTCGACACACATACTTGAATTTGTGATCCTCATTTCCTTCCACTCGTACAAAACCAAAACAGTCCGAATTAGGTAAAAGAGGAGCAAACTAGTCAGCTGGATTAAACCAGTGGAGTCCAGTCAAGGCCAGATACCAACAATCAAAAGAGCTGATAGAGGGATCAAAAGAGATGGAGACCCACTACAAACTTTCACCCTAATTGGAACCCTGAATCTATTCCTAACATTTCCATCCACACTGACCACAATCATTGTTTTCTAATTCCCATACAACTTCTAACGGTCACTCAAACATTTTGTAGTAGAAATTTTACTTCATATATCCTTAAGGCTAAAACTGGAAATAAATTTTAAAATCTGATGTGTTTAAAGAGTAATGATTGTAAAGGCCAATTACTAAAAGCTTTTGGCTTTTTATCTTAGGTAACAGTACTTCAATTTCTGCCTTAAGGACTTCTTGTCTGTTGGGCTGTGCAGTGATGCAAGATAACCCAGACTGCCTCGTTCAAGCCCAGGCCATCTCTTGCCTTCAGCAGCTTCATATGTTTGCTCCACGACATGTCAACTTGTCTAGCCTAGTTAGCTGCCTTTGTGTGAGTATAAAATTATAAATGAGCCTTTAGTTGCTTTTATTTGAAACTCAGATTTACTCCAGTTTAATATTCTTTAGCTGTACAAGATTGTATATCATATTCATAACTATTTTCTTTTGTTCATTTTTGGAGTTGGGACGCAGCTTTCGTATATTTACCTCTTAAATCTCTCATTTCAATTCATTTTTCTCCTATTAGTATTGAATTTAATATTTGGAATATTCATTAAACTGTAAACATATATTAGGTGCTTATAATGTTCCAGGTAATGTATAAATACTGTAGAACAGAAATATTTTTGTGATCCCTTGTCTTTATTTGTCCTCTATTCTAAATTATTACATAAACTTTTTTTTCCTTCAGAGATGGAGAAATGAAACATTTTAATGTATATGTTGCTAAAATATTAAGGGGAAAGTTTTCCCCTTAATGTTCTAATAATGTATCTAACAAATGTAGAAAGATGAAAGCCATTACCTATAAGTTCTGATGAAGTGGTTGATAAGCATCATTAGTTTTAAGGTTATCTTATCTTAAACATAACCAGTTTCTCTCTGAACTTTCCTCAGAAATTGAGTTGTGTTTGAGATTATAATTAGCCACCACTGCTTTTCAACATTTTCGGCTTGCAGTGGTCACGGCACACTCCCATTAGTAGCCTGGCAGTTGAGAAGTGTTGCTATAGACGATCCTTTTCATTTTCAAGTTTGAGGCAAAATGTGCAGCATTTCAGAACTTAAGAGAACCTCCAAATCTAAAAATCTGTCGTATAGACAGATTTCTACTTTTTTGGGTTTGTTTTGTCTACTTTTTTGTTTGTTTGGGCAGTAGTGGTAATTGAATGCACTGGTATACAATCACTAAGCTGTATTCTCACTCCAACCTTTTCTCCCCCCTCCTTCCACCTTTTTTTTCTTTTTGTACTGGGAATTGAACCCAGCAGCAGTCTATCTCCAGTCTATACCCCCAGCCCTTTTTTATTTTTTGTTTTGAAGCAGGGTCTCTGTAGATTGCTGAGAGTCTCACTAAATTGCTTAACCTGGTCTTAAGCCTGTGATCTTCCAGTCACAGCTTCCCAAGGATTAGGATTACAGGTGTGTGCCACCACACATGATAGCCCCATACCTTTTTTAAATTTTTTATTTTTATTTTTAGACAGGGTTTCTCTAAGTTGCTAAGGCTGGCCCCAAGTTTGTGATCTTCCTGCTCGGCCTCTTAAGTAGCTCTGATTACAGATATACTGTTGCACTTGGCCTAAGGCTGGTTTTAATGATGGAAATACCGTTCTTTAAAAGTAGGATTAGCTGGACATGGTGACCCATGCTTGTAATCCCATCATTTGGGAGGCTGTGACAGCAGGATCAAGGTTTTCAGCCAGCCTCAGCTACTTAATGAGGCCCTTTGCAACTCAGTGAGATCCTGTTTCAAAACAAAAATAATTAAAAAAAAAAATAGGACTGGGGGTGTAGCTTGGAGGGAGAATGCCCCTGGGTTTCATCCTCAGTACTGCCAAAAAAAAAAAAAAGTAGGAGCCAGGCACAGTGGCACACACCTGTAATCCCAACTTTTCCTGAGGCTGACGCAGGTTTGTAAATTCAAGGTCACCTCAAACAACTTAGCTGTCTTGAAATAAAATATAAAAGGGCTGAATGTGTAACTCAGAGGTAGAAACACTGGGGTCAATCCCCAGTATCACACACACAAGAGTCTTAATGAAAAGATACTCTTAAGAGCCAGGTGTGGTGGTGCACCCCAGGATTAGGGAAGCTAAGACTGGAGGGGGGAGTCTAAGACCGGAGAGGGGAGGCTAAGACCGGAGGGTCCCGGTTCACGGGTCACAGCCTCAGCTACTTAGCAGGGTCACAGTTTACAGACAGCCTCAGCTACTTAGCTAGGCCCTTTGCAACTCAGTGAGACCCTGTTTTAAAATTTTTTTAAAAAAAGAAAGACTAGAGCTGGGTGTGGTGGCACACGCCTGTAATTCCAGCATTCAGGAGGCTGAAACAGGAGAATTGCAGTACGCAGAGAGCGTTAGCTACTTAGTGAAGCCCTTTGCAACTCAGTGAGACCCTGTTTCAAAAAAAAAGACTAAAAAATAGGGCAGGGGGTATAGCTTGGAGGTATGTCCCTGGGTTCTATCCCCAGTACCCCCCTGAAAAATGAAAGAAAGGATACTCTTAGGACCCACGGAGTCAAATAACTTGCCCAAAATAACACAGCTAAGTAGTGGTAGCTAATTCTAAGTCTAGACTAGGTTTCTGGACTCCTTGTTCAATTATTATTTCATTATTTTAAACTCCTTGGTAGATTTTATAGCTAGATCATAACTGTCACCTCTTAGCTAAGTGGCTATAGGGAAGTTTCTTACAGCCTAAACTACTTCATCTGTTAAATGTGAGGATTATATAAGATACTCCATTTAAAGACACATATCTCACACCTTTAATTAGCCCTCCAAAGTGGTAATTGGTTTTTGTTGGGTTTTTTTTTTGGTCTTGACATATGTTATAAACATAGTCACTTAAGACTGACAGGCATTTCTGACCGAAATTGTTGTTCCTTTATTTCTTAGATCTGGGTCAATTATGTATTAGGGAAAATAGCACTTACAGGAAAACTATTTTACTTTTACTACTCAGGAATATTATTGAGTAGTAATATTTTCCTCAGGAATATTAACTCTTTATATTTGAAAAATCAAAATAATTCTTGAAACTTTTTCCACTTTGCAAGTTGATTTGACTTTAGTCTCCATCTAAATATAGTACTATTTCTTCTTATTGAATTATAGTAGAAAATATTTATTAGTGACTTTTAAAGTTTTCTCCTTTGATATATGAATTCCCTTATTAATTAAAGTTTATTGAGAAATGAAGAGTAAGATTTTTCTTTTGGATACATTGAACCATTCAAAAAATCTGTAGTAACAATTATAGGTCTTATTCATGTTAACACATAAAATACTAAAGAAGTAAAATGATTTTTTCTTATGTAGAAATTATATATGTAAAAATTAACTTCAACTACAGTACATTAATTTTGTGTCTTAATATTTTGGTTACCAATTCTAAATTTATTAGATTGAAATTATATTTTAGAGTGTTCTCTGAAGTAAGGAAATTGCATTTCATCATTAAGCAGGAATCATACTGCAAAGAATTCTAACCGCATGCTGTTTAACTACCATTCTGAACTTGGCCTTAGCTACACTCGCAGTTCTGAGTACTCTCAGTTTTAAAACTTGGCTTCTGAGAGTAAAAGATATCTATAATTAGCTTTATCTGTTGCGGGACACCTGTTCCTGTAAATGAATCCAGATAGCTGCTCTCTCAGACATATTGCTTGATCTGATTCTAATAGTAAGGCTTAATCAGAGATTCCAAAGGAAAACCTGACCACTCGAGTGTACATTTTAATTATTGTGTATTTTATATCTTTACCTCTTGAATTCGTGAGTTAACTGCCTTCCAGATCTCAACTCAGCTCATATTTTATGAAGTTGGAAAATTAAGAATGTGCACCACATTTTTAAATTGGAGCTAAGCCAACTTGAATGATAACTCTATCAACATATTTTAATACTAAGCTGACTGTTGTCAAAGTCATCCTAGTGTTTATCCTTCGGTTCTGTCATGACTGGTCTGTCATTTGTTTTTGTGCAGGAGATCTTGTTGGATAATTCTGTGTTGGTAGGTCCCTGCCCTTGATTGCTAACTTTTTTTGAGGTTTGCAGTGCTCTCTTTGTGTTGTTTTTGGTTGTAGATGTTCTTGTTTTCCGCTGCATCTCTGTGTTTAAGCCAACCATTAATGTGAAGCCCAGTATGTATAGCATGTTACATGGTTTTTATTTAATGCCAATATAAACAAATCCTTCCTAACCTTCTCCAGTTGTTGCACTCACTCCTTGCACTAAATTTTGCATCTTTCAATTTAACATATTCATTTCAGAAAGGAATAGTAACTTACAATTTTATTAATTTCTGTATTTTGCCTGCTTTGTTTGTTTGCCATAACCCACTCTAGTCCTCTCCCCATTGTAAATGCTGGAGAACGAAATGGAGATATTAAGCCTCCCATTTTGCTTTGTGTGGCAGCCTTCACTCTTTTTTCAACCAAACGAATATATCTAAGCATGCTTTTTTTAAAAAAAAGATTGTTTGTTCAGCCTGAATAAATACTGTACCTGCCTTGCATTATATGCTTTTAAAACTTAGTTAAAATAACTAGTCGATTCATTAACTTCTCTTATAGAGTGCTTTCTGTCATTGTTATTAAGTGTAGCAGTAATTTTGGGCACTGAGTAAACCTAATCTTTTTGTATTTTAACTTTTCTGTTATCCTCTGTACTAGTTTCTAACAACAGAAGTTACTAAATCTGACTGAAATTACATTACCTTGAGACTTAACATTTCTCTCTATCCACTTCTGAGTTTACGATATGGCTTGAGGTTATAGTAGAGCATACTTACTGAGCGGTTCCCACACATATATTTCACTGATGACATACTAACTTTATCTGGGTTTTGGCTCATGATAAAATTTAAAAGTCGGCTCCCTTTGCATTCGTTCCCTCATATGCACTGAGAATTAGTCCCTACCACCTGCTGTTCTTCTGTCTCAGAATTTAGCCTTTTGCTCCTTATAACAAACTCACCTATTTCAGTCCTACTTTCTCTACATATGCCAAACTGCCATAAGACCACTCTCCTAATTATGCCATTATTTCTCAGAGTTTGCTTTGAAAATCACTATCATAAGCTATATATTGTGCTGGGGTGTGGCTTAGTGGTAGAACACATTGCAGCATGTGCAAGGCCCTGAGTTCAGACACCAGCATCAGAAGAAGAAAAAAATCTATTATTGCAAACCACACCAAACTTACCTTTACATTCTGAGTTAGAAGCAAATAAATTTTTAAATCTCCACACTTTATTTCACTTATAAAATCCTGATGTAAGAATTTATATATAAAACTCTGGTTCATAGTTGATCATTTAAAGTAAAATACCAAGGTTATTATTTGCCATGGATAGATACAGCCTTCTGAGATTTACGTTGTAACTCTAAGATATGTACATATATGTGTATTATCTCCATTTATAAGTATGTTTAAGCTGAGCATGGTAGTGCACAGTTGTATTCCCAGCATTTGGGAGGTTGAGACAGGAGGATCTGGGTTTGCAGACAGCCTCAGCTACTTAGTGAGGCCCTCTGAACTTAGTGAGACCCTGTTTCAAAATAAAGAATAAAATAAAGGGCGTGGTGGCGCACACTTGTAATCCCCACGCTTGGGAGGCGGAGACAGGAGAATCACGCAGGTTCGAAGCCAGCGATTCGATATAAAAGTGGGTCTGGGAGTGTAGCCCAGAGGTAGAAGGGTTTCCAGGAACCCCAGTACCACCAATAAATAAATAAATAAATAAATAAATAAATAAATAAATAAATAAATAAATAAATAAATGGCGGGCTGTAGCTCAGAGGTAGAATCCCCCTGGGTTCCATCTGTAGTACCTCCAAAAAAATCATATATATATGAAAATATATATTTATTTATGTGTATATACATGTATTTATATATGTATATAAAAATTGCTATTCTGCAATATCTCTAAGAGATATCTTTAGTGAATGTTTTCTGAGTAAAACTCTTTCTGCTTTACTTGAAAATGCATTTATCCCATGTATTCTGAATAAAATACTACTGCTAGAGACTACATTAATAATAACTGACACTAATTGAGCATTGCTGTTTGCCAGGCTCTGTGGTAAGCACTGTGAATGTTATTTTGTGTTAACTTTATCACAGCCCTGTGAAGTGAGAGTGTTACTGACTAGGAAACTAAAGCACAGAGAGATTCACTGATTTGCCAAGTTACACAGTTAGTGAGTTGGGGTCGAGCACTTAACTGAGTCCGTTTGACTCCAGAGCCTCCAGTTTAGCGATGTCATACATTGCTATATTTATGTAAGTTTCTTAGAAAATCATAAAATATTATTATGTAGTTGCATGAAAACAAATGTATAAATTCTTTCAATTGTTTTTTTTTTATCTTTCAAAACTACTTTTCCTCAAGTGAATTTTGTCTTCTAACACTATTAAGAGGCTTTTGCTTGGATTCGTTCACTTGGATTTTGTGCATAATTTAGTATATGTATTATTCCTTTACCTGTTTATAAGTTGTATATTCATAAGTATATACTCGGATAGTTAAAGAAGTTTCTATGTATTTAGTACATTGTGATCAGGAGGAAGTTCAGTGAATATCTAGCAAACTTGCTGAGTGCCACCAAGAATTTTAGCTCTTTCATCCCCTAAATGGTATTTTTCAGGTGAATCTCTGTAGTCCCTACTTGTTATTGAGAAGAGCAGTTTTGGCTTGTTTACGTCAGCTTGTACAGAGAGAAGCAGCCGAAGTCTCAGAACATGCTGTTATGCTTGCTAAGGATAGCAGAGAAAAGTTGGCCCTGGGTAATTCTTCTTATCAACATTATGTCCAACTCAAATGGTTGTGTTAATCTTAAATTTTCTATATATACATGAGTCTAAATCAAAATTTTAAAGTTAATATGCATAATATGTTTTAAACCTGCTGCAAGAACAATTACTAACAATTATCATTTCATCCACTGATTGTAGTGGTTTAGAGCATCGGTTCTCATTCTGAGACCCATCCCCAGCCCCAAACCAGCGACATCTGCCTCAGTGGACAACTTGTTAGAATACCAACAAGTAACGCTGGGCGTGATGGCACACGCCTGTAATCCCTGCGCTTGGGAGGCTGAGACAGGAGGATCGCACAGGTTCGAAGCCAGCCTCAGCTATTTAGTGAGGCTCTCAGCAACTTAGTGAGACCCTGTTTCCAAATAAAATATAAAATAGGTCTGGGAGTATAGCCCAAAGGTAGAAAGCCCCTGGGTTCCATCCCCAGTACCACCCAAAAAAAAAAAAAAAAAAAAAAAGAAGAATGCCAACAAGTGGCTCCATCCCAGACCTATTGAACCAGAAAATCTGAGAGTCCACCCAGCCGTCTGTGTTTTTACAGTCACTATGTTTGTACTGAAGTTTGAGAACTATTGATATACAGCAAGTTTTTTTAATAGCATTAAATGGAAATTAGACTTAGTCTTTAAGTAATTTCTTATACATGCTTTTTGTGTGTGTGTGGTACTAGGGATTGAACCAAGGGGCACCCTACTCCCAATCCTATTATTTATTTATTTATTTATTTGTGATACTGGGGATGGAACAACTCAAGGGCATTCTACCTCTGAGCTACACCCCCAGCCCCATTTTTTTATTCTTTGATTTGAAACAGGGTCTCACTGAGTTGCAGAGGGCCTCTCTTAAGTAGCTGAGACACTTCGTGAACCACAATCCTCCTGTGTCAGCCTCCCAAATGCTGAGATTAAAACGTGTGCCACCATGCCTGGCCCTATTTATTTTTATTTTGAAAGAGAGTCTCACTAGGTTGATGAGAACATCACTACTGGCTGAGGCTGTCCACGGACGTGCGATCCTCTTGTCTCAGCCTCCCAAGTACTGGGATTATAACCATGTGCCACCACACTGTGCTCCTGCACCTCCCCCCTTTAAGTTATATTGAACCCAGGAACATTGTACCTCTGAACTAGACCCTCAGCCCTATTTTATTTGTATTTTGAAACAGGGTCTCGCTAGGTAGATGAGAGTCCACTATTTGCGGAGATCCCCAGCCTTTTTAATTTTTCATTTTGAAATAGGATCTCACTAAGTTGCTAAGTGTTTTGCTAAATTGCTAAGATTGGCCTCAAACCTATGAAACTTCGGTTTCAGTCACACCTGACTTAATCTATTCTCTTAAAATTACAGTTTGGCCGCCAGGCATGGTGGCACATGGTTGTAATCCCTGTGCTTGGGAGGCGGAGACAGGAGGATCACGCAGGTTCAAAGCCAGCCTTGCTGGCTTAAGAGACCCTGTTTCCAAATAAAAATATAAAAAATAAGGAGTGTAGCCCAGAGGTAGAAGGGTTTCCAGGACAAAAAAAAAAAAAAGAAAAAAAAATTGCAGTTTGGTTATTAAAACGTTTGTGCTAAATCAGTTCCATGGCTAGACTGATATAATAATCATATAACAGGTTGCAGAACTCATTTGAAAACTATTCTATGAGCTGGGCGTGGTGGCACACGCTTGTAATCCTAGTACTTTGGGATGATGAGACAGTAGGATTACAGGTTTGCAGCCAGTCTCACCTACTTATTGAGGCCCTCTACAACTCAGTGAGACCCTGTTTCAAAATAAAGAATAAAAAATAGGGCTGAGTGTGTAGCTTGGAGGTAGAATGCCCCTGGTTTCAATCCCCAGTACTGCAAAAAAAAGGAAAGGAAAGGAAGAAAGAAAGGAAAAAGGAAGGAAGGAAGATATTCTATGATTCCTCTCCTTAACCAGGTTATTTTATTCTTCTTACAGTTTCATATATTTTTCCCAAAGAGACCTTCAGTTTATATGCACCACTGAAATCTTCTATGGCTGTTGCTGTAAGCTTTGTGTTAACATGCTAGTATGTTTTTAGAAATATTGAATTACCTATGTGAGTAAAATTATAGTAAAGAACTCTGTGTTCTTTCTTAGACATTTGTACTATTTTGAACACACAGAAAAGTTGAAAGAACTGTATAGTGAATACATTGATTCACCTACCTAATATTTCTATGACATTCATTTTATCTTCATCTATACACATATGCAAATTTTTTTTGCCCAGTCATTTCAACACATACTGCAGACCTGAAAGTTTACTCCTAAATGCTTTAGTTTATTTCACATGAAGGACATTCTACATAACCATACCCTGCTTGTATACCTATAAAAGTCAACACTGATTTAGTAGTGCCATAGAATTTACAGACCCAAAACTGTCCTTTATGACTCTCCCTATCTCATTACCCCCAACTGAAGCTAGGATGAAATCATTACTCACATAATGTAGTAGCTGTTACATCCATTTAGACTGCTAATCTGAAGCATTCTTGTCACTTCCTTTTGATCTTTAAAGATAATTCCACTTTTAAAATAGTCTAGCATAATTTCGAGAATATAAATGATTTCATGAATGCTAAGTGAGTTGGATCTCCAAGAGAACATTTTTTGGCATTTTCAGAATTAAAGGAAGTAGATGCTAGATCAAGGCTTGTATTTCTCCTTTGAGAAGTTTTATTACTTTCAGTGAGAATATTGTGTAGTAACTTACGTTAATTTAATAGTTCACAGCCAGGCATAGTAGTGCATGCTTGCAATTCCAGAATTTGGGAGACTGAGAGAGGGATTTGCAGGTTCAAAATTAGGCTCGGCAACTTCGTGAGGCTTTCAACAACCTAGTGAGACCCTGTTTCCAAATAAGAAATAAAATTGGGCTGATGATATAACTTTGGCGGTAGAATGCCTCACCAAAAAATAATAATAATATTAAATGACAGTTTCAGAATTATAGTAATTAAGTTTCTCCTACAATAATTATTTTTTATTTGGCTTTTAACTCACATGTTAAAAAAAAAAAAAAACAGAGCTGGGGCTGGGCGTGGTGGTGCAGGCTTGTAATCCCAGCGTTTGGGAGGCCGAGACAGGAGGATCGCACAGGTTCGAAGCCAGCCTCAGCTACTTAGTGAGGCTCTCAGCAACTTTGTGAGACCCTGTTTACAAATAAGATATAAAATAGGTCTGGGAGTATGGCCTGGAGATAGAAAAACCCCTGGCTTCCACCTCCAGTACCACACACACGAAAAAAAAAAATCAGAGCTGGAATGAGGAAGAATAATATGTTTATTTATTTGAAATTTACTCTTGAGAAAAAAATAAATACTAAACCAAGAAATATTGGATAGAGCGGGCATAGTTTGCATACTTATTATAATCCTAGTACTTGGGAGGCTGAGACAGAAGGATCACAGGTTTTTGGTCAGCCTCAGCTATATAGTGAGGCTCTCCACAACTTAGTGAGACCCTGTTTCAAAATAAAGAATAAAAAATAGGGCTGGGGGTATAGCTTGAAGGTAGAATACCCCTGGGTTCCATTCCAAGTACACCAAAGGAAAAAAATGAAGAAATATTGGATAAAATGTATATGTACTGTGTTGAACTTTAACTGGATAATATTTACCTAATTCAAGAAGACAGTTTAAAAGCCAGGAGTGGTGGTGCATGCTTGTAATCCCCGCGCTTGGGAAGCTGAGACAGGAGGATCACACAGGTTCAAAGCCAGCCTTAGCTACTTAGGATTTCAGCAACTTAGTGAGACCCTGTTTCCAAATAAAATATAAAATAGGTCTGGGAGTATAGCCCAGAGGTAGAGCCTCTGGGTTCTACCCCAAGTACCACACACACACACACACACACACACACACACACACACACACACACACACACACAAAGCCAGGCGTGGAGGCACACACTTGTAATCCCAGCATTTGGGAGGCTGAGACAGGAGGATTCCGGTTCGCGGCCAGCCTCAGCAACTTAGCCCTCTGTAACTCAGTGAGACCCTGCTTCAAAAATAAAGAATAAAAATTAGGGCTGGGGGTGTAGCTCAGAGGTAGAATGCCCCTAAGTTCTACCCCCAATACCGCAACAAAAAGACATATTAATATGTTTTAATAAAGACTTGATATTCAGTGACTTTATATTTTTTAAAAAGCTGTACAAATTCATAAATAACCCCAAAATTCAATTGTAAAGTAAAATCTACCTCAGTGGATTAGGGCACAATATTTAGTCTAGTTCTTCAAAGCATATTTGTATGTAATACTCAGTAACTGTCGAATGTGTGTGCTTCTCATATGGCAGTTTTGTTTTCTGTATTACTTAGATCATCGATTTTCTTCTTGTCAGATGCTAACATCAGAGAAGTGGGCCTCGAAGGGGCATTATTAAGCTTACTAGACAAAGAGACAGATCAGAGACTGTGCCAAGATATCAAAGAGACTTTAAACCATATGCTTACATCTATGGCCGTGGAAAAACTCTCCCTCTGGTTAAAGCTTTGTAAAGATGTACTTGCTGCATCAGCTGGTAAGTACTGATGATTTCCAGTTGAAATAATAAACTTGAAAGTAAAAACCTTACATAAAATTATTTTTCACTCACAGTTCATCAGTCATTGTTTTCTTCAACTTAAGATTTTGCTTGTAGTGTTAGATTTTCCTTTCATTTGAACAACGAAGAATCACACTTATGTCTGCTTTTCCCCCTTTTCATTGCCTTAAACAACTTTCCTGCATCAAACAAACAATATTAAAAAAATAAAATAAAATAGGGTTGGAGCTGGGCATAGTGGCGCATGCTTATAATCCCAGCATTTGGGCGGCTGAGACTCGAGGATTTTGGTTCACAGACATCCTCAGCTACTTAGTGAGGCACTCTGTAACCTAGTGAGACCTTGTTTCAAAATAAAGAATGAAAAAAAAAAAAAAAAATAGGGCAGGAGGTGTAGCTTGGAGGTAGATTTCTCCTGGGTTCCATCCCCAGGCCTGCAAAGGGGGGGGGGGGGTTGGGGTTGTAGCTCAGAGGTAGAATGCCCTGAGTTTAATCCCCAACACCATACACACACGGTATTTTTAGAATAGCAAATGGTTTGTTTTATAGCATTAGTTCCATTTTAAGTTGAGTAAAATAGTTGTGAATTTCATAGTTATAGAGGAGATACTTAATTAGTCAGCAGCTTCAGCCATCAATACAGCTTTCAAATTATAATGACAGCCTAGGGTCTCTTCTAACAAAAATATTTTTAGTGAATTCAAGAATTTTAAATCTATTCAAGGTCCAGTGTTAAACCAACATCTTAAAAAAAAAAATCACCAGTGTACTCTACTCATATTCCCTGCTAAAAAATGTTGAGCTTTCCATAAGTACAGCCATCTACATACACGGGATTGATCACTGTCCCAGTATCTAGTGTTGTATTTGACAATTTCACAGCTTTGTTGTTGTTTTTTGTTTGTTTGTTTTGTTTTTTTGGTGGTACTGGAGGTAGAACCCCGGGGGCTTTCTACCTCCGGGCTGTACTCCCAGATCTATTTTTTTATACTTCATTTGGATACAGGGTCTCACTGAGTTGCTGAGAGCCTCACTAAGTAGCTGAGGCTGGCTTCGAACCTGTGCAATCCTCCTGTCTCAGCCTCCCAAGCACAGGGATTACAAGTGTGCGCCACCACGCCAGGCTGAGCTTTGTCATTTTGACCTGGAACAGCTGTCATTGCATGTCCTTTAGGCAACACTTTTATCTATAGTTATTGGAACCAGTTATTTGATGTTATTACACAAGGTGGTGGCGCATGCTTGTAATTCCAGCGTTTAGGAGGCTGAGACAGGAGGATCATGGTTTGCGGACAGCCTCAGCTACTTAGTGAGGCCCCTTGCAACTCAGTGAGACCCTGTTTCAAAATAAATAATAAAAAATAGGGCAGGGGGTGTAACTCGGAGGTCGAATGCCTCTGAGTTCCATTCCCATACCTAAAAAAAAAAAAAAAAAAAAAATTAGTAGTAATTCTAGTTTGCATTTAAAGTCTCTTTTGTGTTCCTTTTAGCTACCCATTAATTACAATTACATTTTGTTCTCCATTGATAAAAGATTTTGCAACTGTAACCTGTGTGGATGCAATGCAAGAGGAAGAAGGAGATAAACTTGATGATGGCTCAGTCCTGACCACCAGAAGTGATGAAAAATCCCATCCTTTTACCAATCCCCGATGGACTACTAGGGTCTTCGCTGCTGAATGTGTCTGTAGGATAATTAACCAATGTGAGAATGCAAACAGCGCACACTTTGACATTGTTTTGGCACAAGAAATGAAAAAAAGGGATTCAAGAAGTAAGTGGCATAGTGATGAAAAGACCAAATGATATAAACAGAAATACTGTCTGCTTACGGTTTTAATATTAATTAAAAATGAAGCCGGGCATGGTGGCACATGCTTGTAATCAGAGCACTCGGGAAGCTGAGACCAGAGGATCTTGGTTCACAGATAAGCCTCAGCTATTTAGTGAGGCCATTTGCAACTCAGTGAGACCCTTTTTCAAAATAAAGAATATAAAATAGCTAGGCGTGATGGCACACGCTTGTAATCCCCGCCCTTGGGAGGCGGAGACAGGAGGATCGCGCAGGCTCGAAGCCAGCTGCACTGGCTTAAGAGACCCTGTTTCCAAATAAAAAAGTATATAAAAAAAAAAATAGGTCTGGGAGTGTAGCCCGGAGGTAGAAGGGTTTCCAGGAACCTCAGTACCACCAAAAAAAAAAAAAAAAAAAGAATATAAAATAGGGCAGGGGATGTAGCTCGGAGGTCAAAAGCTCCTAGGTTCCATCCCCAGGCCCATAAAAAATAAAAATGAAAGTAAAATATTTTTATTCACCCAAATAATTATAAAACTTGATTCCAATTTGTATATAAGATTTTTAATGTTTAAATACAGTCTTTTTTTTTTTTTTTTTTGATACTGGAACTCAGGGGCATTCTATCTCCAAGCTACACCCCAGCCCTTTTTATTCTTTATTTTGAAACAGGGTCTCACTGAGTTGCCAAGGGCCTCACTAAGTGCTGAGGCTGTCCAAAACCACAATCCTCTTATCTCAGCCTCCCGAATGCTGTGATTACAAGTGTGCACCACCACATCCAGCCTTAAATACGTTCTTAATGAGTGAGCTTCAAATATGAATACAAATTTCACTTTGGGCATGTGCAGTGAGTTAAGTTTTTAGACAGTGATCATGTTCTTTGGAACTAATGTGTATATTAGCTAGTTCCCCAAAATAAAATTGTAGTTGGCATTATGAAATGTTAGTTCTTCAGTGTAAGCTATAACTTTGTTCTTTGATTTTCTCTCAGATATATTCTAGTTAAAAGCTTTGTCTCTAAACATTATTGGAACACTCAAGTGATTTTCCAAAGTCATTTCCCCAAATTCTTATACAAAATACTGTGTTAAACAGATAAAAGGGAAAAAATTTATTTTTTGCAGTACCAGGTATTGAACTCAGGCATTCTACCTCTGAGCTATACCGCAGACATATTTTTAACACTTTATTTTGAAACAGGGTCTCACTGCATTGCCTAGGGTCTCACTAAGTAGCTGAGGCTGGCCGTGACTCTGCTGTCCTCCTGTCTCAGCCTCCCAAGTACTGGGATTACAAGTGTGCACCACCACGCTCAGCTTAAAAAGAATTCTCTTTCATTACTTCTATAGGTACGGTTGTGTTTTATTTATATTTCTATCATTTGGATATTTGGCAAGACATACAAAAATATGATAATCTAATCCATATAAAGAGCCAAATGAAACTTTCTTAAAGGGTCATTGAATCTTTTAGCTTCAATGTGAAAAAAAAGAATAAATTACTGCCTAATTCATCAAAGTCTGAGGTCTCCTAAGTACCAACTAATTTACTTTTATCAGAGCTTAATAACAACTTAATAACTCTTTAGTAAACAAATTTTGTTGTTGTTGTTGTTGTTGTTGTTGTTGTTGTTGTTGTTGTTTTGGTGGTATTGTGGTGCCTGAAAACCCTTCTACCTCCAGGCTACACTCCCAGACCTATTTTTATACTTTTTTATTTGGAAACAGGGTCTCTTAAGCCAGTGTGGCTGGCTTCGAACCTGCGCGATCCTCCTGTCTGCCTCCCAAGTGAGGGGATTACAAGCGTGCACACCCGGCACAAATGTTGTGTGTGTGTGTGTGTGTGTGTGTGTGTGTGTGTGTGTGTGTTTTGTTTTTTGTGTTGTTTTTTGTTGTTGTTGTTGGTACTCGGGGTGGAACCCAGGGGCTTTCTGCTTCCAGGCTATACTCCCAGACCTATTTTATATTTTATTTGGAAACAGGATTTCACTAAGTTTCTGAGAGCCTTACTAAGTAGGTAAGGCTGGCTTTGAACCTGTGCGATCCTTCTGTCTCAGCCTCCCCAGCACTGGGATTACAAGTGTGAGCCACCACACCTGGCTAAACAAATATTTATTAAAAAGACTGCTAGTACTCTTTAAAAAAATACTACTTCAGCCGAGCATGGTGGCACATGCCTATAATACCAGTACTTGGGGAGCTGAAACAGAAAAATCACGGGTTTGAGTACAGCCTCAGCAAGTAGTGAAACTCTCATTAACCTAGGGGAGATCCTATTTCAAAATAAAAATAAAAGCCGAATGTGGTGGTGCACACTTGTAATCCCAGCATTTGGGAGGCTGAGATAGGAAGACTGGGTCACAGGCAGTCTCAGCTACTTAGTGATGCCCTTTGCAACTCAGTGAGACCCTGTTTCAAAATAAAGAATAAAAAGTGGGGCTGGGGGACCAAGCAAGGTGGTGCACGCTTATAATCCCAGCATTTGGGAGGTAGAGACCAGAGGATTGTGGTTCTCGGACAACCTCGGCTACTTAGTAAGGCCCTTCACAACTCAGACCTTATTTTAAAAAATAAAAAAAAAACTAGCCAGGTGTGACGGCGCACACTTGTAATCCCAGCATTCAGGAGGCTGAGACTAGAAGATCATGGTTCGCAGACAGCCTCAGCTACTTAGGGAAGCCAGGCCCTCTGCAACTTAGTGAGACCCTGTTTCAAAATAAAGAATAAAAAATAGGGCAGGTGGTGTAGCTCAGCTTAGAGGTTGAATACCCCTAGGTTCCATCCCCAGACTTGGCAGAAAAAAATAAAAAATTAAATTAAATTAAATATAGGCTGGGGGTGTAGCTCAGAGGTATAGTGCCCCTGGGTTCCATCCCCAGTACTGCAAAAAAAAAAAAAAAAAAAATGGGGCTGAGGTTGTAGCTCAAAGGTAGAATGCCCCTGGTTTCCATTTCCAGTACCACTACATACATACATACATACATACATACATACATACATACATACATACAGGCTGGGGGCTGGGGGTGTAGCTCGAGATAAAATGTCCCAGGGTTTAATCACCCGTACATAGAGGGGAAAAAATATTACTTCTGCTTTTAGTTTTTTAAGAACCACATATAATTGTTTGGTTTAAGATAGTTTTGTGTGTATGAACATTTGAGTGTGCATTAAAATCAGCTTTAAAGTCTGTATCACAGAGTAAAATAATAAATCAAATCAGAGGTACCTAAAAGAAAATTTAGGCCATGAATTTAGGGAGAAGTTACTATCACTTAATGTAAATCTTAGTTCTGGCATATTCTTTTTCTTAATAAGATGTTTTTTAATCTTGTAGATGACTTCTTGGTGCTACATCTGGCTGACTTAATTCGCATGGCTTTTATGGCTGCCACAGATCACAGTGACCAGCTCCGTCTTTCTGGCCTTGAAGCACTCTTAGTTGTTATTCGGCGATTTGCAACTATTCCAGAACCAGAGTTTCCAGGTCATGTGATTCTGGAACAGTATCAAGCTAATGTAAGCATTTTCTGTTACAATTTTTTTTTTTTTTTACATAAAAAACACTGATGAAGCTGGGCACAGTGCCACATGCCTGTAATTTTGGAAGACTAATAGAGGATTGCAGATTTGAGACTAGCCTCAGCAACTTAGTGAGACCCTGTTTCAAAATAAAAATAAAACAAGGCTGAGGGTATAGCTCAGAGGTCGAATGTCCCTGGGTTCAATCCCCGGTATCACATACACACACACACACACACACACACACACACACACACACACACACACACACACATTCTCTCTCTCTCTCTCTCTCTCTCTCTCTATATATATATATATATATATATATATATATATATATATATATGGCTTAGAGTATAGGTCAGAGATAGAATGCCTGTGGATTCAATTCATAGTACCAAACAAACAAACAAACAAAAAAAAAACTAATGAAAAAAATCTATGAAACTATTTGGCATGTCACCTCCAAGCTCATAAAAGAAGATATAGTTCTTCTGACATATCAGTTAATATCAGTTTGTAGAAAATATGTATATTTGTAGAAGAAATCTAGTAGTTATTATTTTATAGAGCCTGAAGTAAAAGCAAAGCAAAATGATACATAAAAACAGGTCTTTTATAACTTAGGTTTTTATTTTCTTTGGGGGGAGCTGTACTAGAGATTGAACCAAGGGGCATTCTACCTGAGTTACATTCCCAGCTCTCTCTCTTTTTTTTTTTTTTTTTTTTTTGGTAGCACTGGGGACGGAACCCAGGGGCATTGTACCTCCAAGCTACACTCCCAGCCATATTTTTTAGTCTTTTTATTTTCAGAACAGGTCTCACTGATTTGCGAAGGGCCTTACTAAATATCTGAGGCTGCCCGCGAACCATGGTTTTCTGTTCTGTCTCCTGAATGCTGGGATTACAAGCATGTGCCACCACACCCATCACTCCCCAGCCTATTTTAATTTTTTTTTTTTTTTTATGGTACTGGTGGTGGATCCCAGGGGCTTTTCTACCTCTGGGCTGTACTCCCAGACCTATTTTATACTTTATTTGGAAACAGGGTCTCACTAAGTTTCTGAGAGCCTCACTATGTAGCTGAGGCTGCCTTCAAACCTGTGTGTTCCTCCTGTCTCAGCCTCTCAAGCTCTAGGATTACAAGCGTGCACCACCAACAGGGTCTCACTAAGTTGTGAGGGTCTTAATAAGCTGCTGAGGTTGGCCTCAAACCTGGGATCCTCTTGTTTCAGCTGCCCCAGTAGTGGAATTCCAGGCATAAGTTTAAGGGTTAGTTTACATAACTCAAACCTTCTTGCCAATTTTAAGAAACAAAGGACTTTTAGTAATGAAATCTTTAACAAATGTCTGACTAAGTACCATAAGACTATCCTATTTAGAGTACATGCATGTTTTTTGTTTTTAGGTTTTGTTTTTGTTTTTTTTTTGTTTTTTTTTTTTGTTTTTTTTTTTGGTGTGGTACTTGGGTGAGACCCAGGGGCTTTTCTACCTCTGGGCTAAACTCTCAGACCTATTTTATACTTTATTTGGGAATAGGGTCTCACTAAGTTGCTGAGAGCCTCACTAAGTAACTGAGGCTGGCTTCAAACCTCCTGTCTCAGCATCCCAAGCGCAGGGATCACAAGTGTGCACCACCACGCCCAACAGTTTTGTTTTTTTTTTTTTTGTTTTTTTTTTGTGGGTCTGAGGAATGGAACCCAGGGGCATTCAACCACTGAACTACACCTCCTGCTGCCCTATTTTTTATTCTTTATTTTGAAACAGGGTCTCACTAAGTTACAGAGGGCCTCAATAAGTAGCTGAGGCTGTCCACAAGCCATCACCCTCCTATCTCAGCCTCCCAAATGCTGGGATTACAAGCGTGTGCCACCACGCCTGGCTTGGCATTGTTTTATTTTTAAATCATTAGTCCTACAATAGAATGTATGTTTAACTTTTATTATTATTTTTATTCTGAACTTAGTAAATGAATCAGGCTTCTATTACTGGTTTTATAATCTTTTTAACTAATTGTGTATGATTGGTACATCGGGCAATCTAGGAAGAACAAGGAAGACAACAAATCATCTCCTGTCTTCCTCTGTCAGCATTCATCGAGGGATATCTCACATAATGACTCACAGGCAGCTTCTGGCTAGGAGTTAGGGAAAACAAAGCAATTCGCCAAGTGGTTAACAGTGTCCATCACCTTTTCCTGGCAGGAAGTGCCAGTGCATGTTTAGGGAGAAAGCAAAAGAAAGGGATTGAAGTTACATATAACTGTCATCTTAGAATAAAATATTATAATTCAGCCAGGCGTGGTGGCGCACGCTTGTAATCCCTGCCCTTGGGAGGCTGAGACAGGAGGATCACACAGGTTCGAAGCCAGCCTCAGCTACTTAGTGAGGCTCTCAGCAACTTAGTGAGACCCTGTTTCCAAATAAAATATAAAAAGGGTCTGGGAGTATAGCCCGGAGGTAGAAAGCCTCTGGGTTCCACCCCCAGTACCACGAGAAAAAAAAAATTATAATTCAGCTTAATAAGGGAGTGCTTATATTTTTAGCTTTTTAGAATTGCAAATGCTAGAAATACAGTTACAACTCATTTAAGCAGAAGTTCTTGTGATTATTGTCAGAAATCTCTTATTTGGCTCTGCTTTCTTCCACACTTGCTTGATTCTGAAGTTTGCTTTCTCCAAGTGATATCAAGATGGCTCTCCTAGCACCCAGGTCCTTATAAAGAGATAGTACTTCTTTCCCGATATTTCAAGCAAAAATCTTAAGAGCTTTTAGTATCCCAGTGTTGGTCCTTAGAGCCAAACAGTGCTATCAGCTCTAAAGCTGCCATATGAAACAGTTGAGGGGAGAGACAGTTTCCCAAAGGAAAAACTGGGATGCAGTTATCTAAAAATAAGAGATGTGCAAAGCAGGCAAAAAGAAAGTAGATGCCCGGAATTCTTATTATGAATATATAATTTTAAAATAATGTTAGCTGAGCCAGGCATGGTGGCGCACGCTTGTAATCCCAGCTCTTGGGAGGCTGAGACAGGAGGATCACATAGGTTCAAAGCCAGCCTCAGCTACTTAGTGAGGCTCTGAGCAACTTAGTGAGACCCTGTTTCCAAATAAAATATAAAATAGGTCTGGGAGTATAGCCCGGATTTAGAAGGCCCCTGGGTTCCATCCCCAGTACCACAGGAAAAAAAAAGAATAAATAATAATAATAATAATAACAACAATAATAATAATGATGATGATGATGATGATGTTAGCTGGGTGTGGTGGTGCACACCTGTAACCCCATACTTGGGAAGCTGAGACAAGAGGGTTGTAGGTTCAGAATCAGCCTCAGCAACCAAGAGAGACCCTGTTTCAAAGTTTAAAAAAAAAAAAAAGAGGGGGCCGGGGATATAGCTAAAAGGAAGAATGATTCTATGTTCAATCCCCAATACCACAAAAATTTTATAATAAATTTTAAAAATTAATAATAGAAGAAAATAATAATAAAAAAGGAAGAACTTGTGCTCTCTTGCTGATGTTTGATATGTCATGTAATTTCTCTCTAGGTAGGAGCAGCACTTAGACCAGCCTTCACATCAGAGACACCACCTGATGTCACTGCCAAAGCATGTCAGGTAAATGGTTAAAATGACAAAACATAAGAAGCGGCCTCAAGAAACAGTTCCATTAGTATTAGATACCAGGGTCCTTGGATTTTTGGGTGGTACTGGGGTTGAACCCACAGGTTTTCTATCTCCAGGCTATACTCCCAAACCTATTTATATTTTATTTGGAAGCAGGGTCTCACTAAGTTGCAGAAGGCCTTACTAAGTAGCTGAGGCTGGCTTCAAACCTGCAATCCTCTTGTCTCAGCCTCCCAAGTACTGGGATACAAGTGTGCACCACCACGCCCGGCAAGGTCCTTCTTTATAGTTGTTTTACCGTCAATCTCTACTCACCCTTTTCCTTTTATTTTTAAATTTAGAGAACTTCCTTTTCCACAAGTACATAGGAACCCAGTCTGCGCCTGTGTCATAATTTAAACAGTTCCATATCGGTGGACATACAAACTTTTTGTTCTTTTGCTGTTACAAATAGTGTTGCAATGAGTGATCTTCTACATAGGCCCTTTTCAGTGGACACAAGCATATCTGTGAGATACTTTCTCAAAAATGAATTGATGGGTT
The DNA here is from genome assembly GCF_963383645.1 of Muscardinus avellanarius. Lineage (NCBI taxonomy): Eukaryota > Metazoa > Chordata > Mammalia > Rodentia > Gliridae > Muscardinus > Muscardinus avellanarius. The sequence continues at coordinate 37,026,380 of NC_137798.1, read as the reverse complement.
AAAGAGTATGTTGGAGAGCTGGGCATGGTGGCATACACTTGTAATCCCAGTACTTGGGAGGCTGAGACAAGAGGATTGCAGGTTTGAAGCCGGCCTCAGCTACTTAGGCCCTCTGCAATTTAGTGAGACCCTCTTTCAAAATAAAGAATAAATATATAGGGCTCAGGATGTAGCTCAGAGATAGAATACCTCTGGGTCCAATCCCCAGGACCAAAAAACAAATTTTTTTAAAGTATATATTAGGGCCGGGCATGGTGGCGCATACTTGTAATCCCAGCATTCGGGAGGCAGAGACCATGGGATCGTGGTTAAAGGACAGCCTCAGCTACTTAGAGAGGCCCTTCACAACTCAGTGAGACCCTGTTTCAAACGTAAAAAACAAAAGACTACAAAATAGGACCAAGAGTATAGCTCAGAGGTAGGATGCCCCTGGGTTCCATCCCCACATCCCCAGTACCGTAAAAAAAAAAAAAAGTGTATGTTAGGAGTTTCCCAATTTCAACTCCCATTAGCAATGTATGAAAGTACCTGTTTTTTTCTACAGTCTCAGAAAAATTACTAGTTGACAAACAGATTTTTGTCTATGTGATAGAGTAAAGAGTATCTCAGGAGAGTTTAGAGTGAGAGTTCAAGCAAAGTTGAATGTTTTTCATGTCTAAGAGCCATATAATACACAGGATTGTTTTGTTTTGTTTTGTTTTTTTTGGTGGTACTGGGGTTCCTGGAAACCCTTCTACTTCTAGGCTACGCTCCTAGACCTATTTTATACTTTTTTTTTAATTTGGAAACAGGGTCTCTTAAGCCAGTGCGGCTGGCTTCAAACCTGCACGATCCTCCTGTCTCCGCCTCCCAAGCACAGGGATTACAAGTGTGCGCCACCACGCCTGGCTAATACACAGTTTTTTGTTTTTGTTTTTGTTTTTGTTTTGGTGGTACTGGGGGTGGAACCCAGAGGCTTTCTACCTCCAGGCTATATTCCCAGACCTTTTTTAAAAAATATATTTTATTTGGAAACAGGGTCTCCTAAGTTGCTCAAAGCCTCACTAAGTAACTGAGGCTGGCTTCGAACCCATGCAATCCTCCTGTCTCAGCCTCCCAAGCGCGGGGATTACAAGCGTGCGCCACCACGCCCGGCCTAATACACAGTTTTAAACAGTTGCTTTGCTTGAAGTGAGTTGACAAACATTTAACATCTAGTCCTAGGTCACCTGAAGTAATTAAAGCAGGACTGCATGAATAGATTAATTAGAAAAATAATGGAAAAATCTGTAAGTTCTTTTTCCTCTTTTTTTGGTGCTAAGATTTGATCTCAGGGCTACATACATATAAAGCACATGCACTGTGCCACCAAACTACACCCCCTACCTCATCAGCTTTTACTCAATTATATTTAGGAAATATTTGAGTGTCTTCAATATTCAGTGAACTGAAATTAGACAGAAATTAAGTAAATACAAATGTTCCTCGACATACATGGAGTTGTATATCAATAAACCCATCATAGCTAAGCTCAGTAGCACACTTCTGTAATCATAGTACTTGAAAGGCTGAAACGAGGATCACAGGTTCAAAGCCAGCCTCAGCAACTTAGACTCTCAGCAACTTAGCGAGACCCTGTTTCAAAATAAAAAAAAAGCTGGGGGTATAGCTTGGAATTAGAATGCCCTGTTTCCATCGCCAGTACCACACAAAAAAATAAAATAAAACAGACCCATCATAAGTTGAAATGTCTTAAGTAGGACATGTGTTTAATATATTTAACCTTCTGAACATCATAGCTTAGCAACCCAGTACACTGTAGAATATCAGGAGGGTATTTACAGAGTAAATCCCATGATCATATAACTGACTAGCAGCTGTGTCTCCTGTCACTCCCAGTATCACAAGATAGTATTTTACTGTATATCACTAACCCTGGAAAAGATCAAAATTCAAAGTATAGTTTTTACTGATGTATATCATCTTCATACCATTCTGAAGCCCAAATATTGATAAATCGAACCATTTTAAGTTGGGCACCACCTATATGTACGTGGAAGAGGGCAAATAAATTTTCTTTAGAAAAAGAAATACCATATATAACACCTGAGGAAAACATACACCTCTCGATAATTGAGTAACTTTTTGCATTGTGGAATTATTAATGATTTTTGGTTTTTTGCTTCATTCTGGGATGTTTGTGGTACTTTATTGAACCCAGGGACATTCTACCTAAATTTCTCACTAAATTGCTAAGCCTGATATTGAACCTTTGATCCTCCTGTCCCAGGCTCCCAAAACTGAGATTACAGGCCTGTGCAACCACATCCAGCTAATGTTTTGTTTTTAAAATTAAAAAAAAATTGTCACTTGGGTATGGTAGTGCACACTTGAAAAACCCAATACTTGGGAGGCAGACACAAGAGGATCAAGGGTTCACAGCCAGCCTCAGCTACTCAAAATAAAGAGTTAAAAATAGGGCTGGGAGTATAGCTCAGAGGTAGAATACTCCTGGGTTCAATCCTTGGTATCACAAAATTAATTAATTAACTAATTAATTGTCACCAAGAGAATCAAAATCTTTATTGGAGGCTTAGAGATGCAGTTCAGTGGCAGAGCACTTATCAATCATGTGTGGGGCTTCAGACCCCAGCACCGCCAAAAAAACCTTCATTAGAGATTTGTATATTAAGTGCTTTATCTAATAACCTTTAAAACTCTTCAATTTACATATTAAATAACTTTGGTTTTCTTGCTTAGAGTTCATTCTCTTTTGAAATCTAACTTTCTATTTTCTTTTTCTTTTCTCTTTTTTCTTTTTCTTTTTCTGGTGCTACTGGGGTTCCTGGAAGCCCGTCTACCTCCGGGCTACACTCCCAGACCTATTTTATACTTTTTTTTAATTTTTTGGAAACAGGGTCTCTTAAGCCAGCAGGGCAGGCTTCAAACCAGCGCGATCCTCCTGTCTCTGCCTCCCAAGCGCGGGGATTACAAGCGTGCACCACCATGCCTGGTTAACTTTCTAATTTCTTAAAAAACAGGTTTGCAGTGCCTGGATAGCAAGTGGAGTTGTCAGTGACCTTAATGATCTTCGAAGAGTTCATCAGTTGCTTGTTTCATCATTAACAAAAATACAGGCTGGAAAAGAAACTCTAAGTCACATATATAATGAAAGTGCTTCTACCATGGAGATCCTAGCTGTGCTAAAAGCCTGGGCAGAGGTTGGCTCTTTTTCATTTATAACTAGAATTTTGGAAGTTGTTTATAAACATCTTGAGCGATAAACTGAAATTAACTGTTTAAGATACAAAATAAATCAGCAGAGTCTGGTGGCATATGTCTGTAACCCCAGTACATAGGAGGCTAGGCCAGGAGGATCGTTGATTCAATACCAGCCTCAGCAATTTAGCAAGACTCTCAGCAACCTAGTGAGCCCCTACTTCAAAACAAAAAGCAAAAAAGACTGGGTGGGTAGCTTGGAGGTAGAGAATCCTCATCACCAGGGATCTATAACCAGATCATGACATGCATGTGTGGTTACACAAGTATGCCTTATGATTAAATACTTTTTAAGTTCAGTATGCTCAGAGATAAACCTGCCTCCTCAGGGAGGTATTCCAGCTTTTCATCAGATACAAGATTTTCATATTTGTAAATTAATCTTTAACAGGTCTACATCATTGCTGTACAATCTCATAAAAACCACAAACAAACTTCGAAGACTACTGCGTGTTCAGAGGAAAGTTTCAGAAATGGGTCTCATTCATCAGCTGGACTGCTTGACTTGGTCTACACAGATCTTGCCACACTAAGCAAACTCTGGCTTGCTGCGCTTCAAGATTTTGCTCTGTTAACTTTGCCTTTAGAATTTGCTTCCCAGCTTCCTGTTGAAGGTAAGGAGGTAAAAAATTAGAGTGACAACAACTTTTATTTCCAAAACTTCTCCTTTAGCAGATAATGTTTATCCAAATATTTCCCCAAAACAATTTTTATTCACAGAAAAGTGTTAAAGAGTTACTTCAGGGTAGACACCAACAAGTTGATTTCCGAGTTCATAAGGTACATCATACCTTACAAGATTCTGCCAAGAAGCTGGGTGTGGTGGTGCACACTTGTAACCCCCACGCTTGGGAGGGCGGAGACAGGAGGATCGCACAGGTTCAAAGCCAGCCACGCTGGCTTAAGAGACCCTGTTTCCAAATAAAAAATATAAAATAGGTCTGGGAGTGTAACCTGGAGGTAGAAGGGCTTCCAGAAACCCCAGTACCACCAGAAAAAAAGATACTGCCAAGTTATTCTCTGAAGTGGTTATACCCATTGTGTATACTGACTAAAAACATGTTTCTATTTTTTCATAGTTTTCCAACATGATTTACTATCAAATTTAATAATTTTTGCTAATCTGGCTAATGAGAGCCTTTATTTATTTATTTATTTATTTATTTATTTATTTATTTATTTATTTATTTTGTAGTACTGGAACCCAGCGGCTTTTCTACCAGACCTATTTTATGCTTTATATATAGTATATATATATACTATATATATACTATACTTCCAGACCTATTTTATGCTTTATTTGGAAACAGGGTCTCACTAAGTTGCTGAGAGCCTCACTAAGTACCTGAGGCTGGCTTTGAACCTGTGCGATCCTCCTGTCTCAGCCTCCCAAGCGCTGGGATTATAAGCATGTGCCACCATGCCTGGCTAGTGAGAGCCTTTTTTAAAATTTATAAAATTTTTTAAGGGCTGGGGGTATAACTCACACCTGAGTTCCATACCCAGTACCACAAAAAAGAATAAATTTGCTACTCAGATAGCTATAAAATAATATTGTTTTTTTATTTGAGTCTTTTTTATGGTTATGTACTTTTCAAGTTGTTTATTCCATAAATATCCTAATCATAATCTTTGTCCCTCTCTTCTGTTGGAGTTTGTACTTTCTATATGATTCATTAATACATTCTGTATGCATTTTAATACTGTTCCTTTGCCATGTTTATCTTATACATATTTTCTCCAAATCCACATCTTGTCCTTTCTCATATAGCTTTAATATTAATATAATCATAATCACTTATGATTTGCGTTCCTATGTATTTACCTAACTTAAGATCTTTTTTTTCCAGGTCTGGGGATGGAACCCAGGGGCATTCGACTTCTGAGCTACACCCCCTGCCCTATTTTTCATTCTTTATTTTGAAACAGGGTCTCACTAACTTGCGGAGGGCCTCACTAAATAGCTGAGGCTGTCCACGAACCGCGATCCTCTAGTCTTAGCCTTCCAAATTCTGGAATTTTAAGCATGTACCACCATGCCTGGCTTCCAGCCCTATTTTTTATTCTTTATTTTTAATCTTAGGTCTCACTGAGTTGCAAAGGGCGTCGCTATGTAGCTGAAACTGACCACAAACCACGATCCTCCTGTCTCAGCCTTCCAAATGCTGGGATTACAAGCATGTGCCACCACGCCTAGCTTTTATTCTTTATTTTGAAACAGAGTCTCAATGAGGTACAAAGGGCCTCACTAAGTAGCTGAGGCTGTCTACAAACTGCGACCCTCATGTCTCAGCCTCCCAAATGCTGGGATTACAAGTGTGCACCACCACGCTCAGCTTCTAACTTACGATCTTAAAGACCTATAAGTTTTACAGTTTTGCATTTGTATTTTGAACTTTTTTATACGTGTGTGCAGTACTGGGGATGGAAACTGGGGCATTCTACCTCTGAGCTACACCCCTGCCCTATTTTTTTATTTTTATTTTGAAACAGAGTCTCACTAAATTGCAGAAGGCCTCACTAAGTAGCCAAGACTGGTCAGCCTCCCAGTATGGAGATTACAAGTGTGTGCCACCATGCCTGGCTTCTATTTTGAACTTAAGTTGAACTGAACTGAAATTTATTCTGTGAGTGTGAAAGGGAGTAGGGATCTAATTGTGTAGTCAGTTATTAGTGTCATATCTTCTGTGTTGGATACTTGGTAGCCAGCCTTAGTCTTCCTTCAGAATCCCTTGGCGAGCCCGGCCTGGTGGCGTGCGCTTGTAATCCCAGCATTCGAGAGGCTGAGACCATAGAATCACGGTTCGTGAACAGCCTCAGCTACTTAGCCAAGGCCCTTTGCAACTCAGTGAGACCCAGTTTCAAAATAATTTAAAAAAATAGGGCTGGGGGTGCAGCTCGGAGGTATAATACCCATGGGTTCCGTCCTCAATACCACAAAAAAAATGTCTTGGCTATTGTTTTTACTTTATGATACTTATTTTATTTTATTTTATTTTATTTTATTTTATTTTATTTTATTTTTGGTGGTACTGGAGGTGGAACCCAGAGGCTTTCTACCTCCTGGCTATACTCCCAGACCCATTTTATATTTTATTTGGAAACAGGGTCTCACTTAAGTTGCTGAGAGCCTCACTAAGTAGCTGAGGCTGGCTTCGAACCTGCGCGATCCTCCTGTCTCAGCCTCCCAAGGCGGGGATTACAAGCGTGCGCCACCACGCCCGGCTATGATACGTATTTTAGATTCAGCCTGTTGCATTCTATTGGGATTTTGATTGGTTTAAGGCCAGAACGTGGTAACTTAGCAAGACTTTTTCAAAATAAAAAATAAAATAGTTCTTCAATATAGCTTAGAGGTAGAAAACCCCTATGTTTAATCTGCAGTATTGAAATAATTTTATTGAAATTATATATAGAGTGTTTATTATACTTTTAGTAGCATAAAAATATAGACAAAACAAAAATAAACTGATTTATTGACACAGTTTAACAGCAAAAATGATAAGACATTTATCAACATAATATTAAAAGCAAATATTAGAGCATACTTGTAATTCCAGTACTTGAGAGGCTGAGACAGGAGGATCACAGGTTCGCAGCCAGCCTTAGCTACTTAATGAGGCCCTCTGCAGCTTAGTAAGACCCTTTTTCAAAATAAAGAATAAAAAATAGAGGTGGGGGTGTAGCTTGGAGGTAGAATGCCACTGGGCTCCATCCCCGGTACCAGAAAGAAAAAAGAATAATAAATAGGGCTGGGGTGTAACACAGACATAGAATGCCCCTGGGTTCAATCCCCAGTACTGCAAAAATAGCAATAATAATAAAAAATCAGTAAAAATAAAAAGGACTAGAGGTGTACCTCGGAGGTAAAACACCCCTGGATTCAGTTCTAAGTACAGAAAGAAAGGTTTTGTTTTTTTTTTTTATGAGGGAAAAAATATATATACTAAATATATTTTTATATTTATATATGTAAATATATATATTTGGATATATATGGATATACATATTTATCCACAATAAATAAACAAATGGACAAACTGTACACCAATCCACAGATGCTTAGTATGTTCACAAAGCTGTACAATTTTCACCACATCATCAATTTTAGGACACTTTAACTGCATTTTTTTAACTGCAGTACTGGGGATGGAGATGGAACCCAAGGGCATTCTACTTCTGAACTACACTCCCATCCCTATTTTTTATTCTTTATTTTGAAACAGGGTTTCACTAAATTGTAAAAGGGCTCACTAAGTAGGTGAGACTGTCCGCAAACAACAGTCCTCCCAGCTCAGCCTCCCAAATGCTGGGATTACAAGCGTGCACCACCATGCCCAGCAGATTTAAGAAATTTAAGAAAATAAGGTAGGTGATGGGCGTGGTAGTACATGCTCGTAATCCCAGTACTTGGGTGACTGAAACAAGAGGATCGTAGTTCTCGAACAGCCTCAGCTACTTAGTGATGTCCTCCACAACTCAGGGAGACCCTGTTTCAAAATAAAATAAGGCTAGAGGTGTAGCTCGGAAGTAGAATGCCTCCCTGGGTTCCATTCCCAGTACCGCAAAAAAGAAGGTAAACCAGGTTTGGTGGCACACACCTATAACCCAGTACTTGGCAAATTGAGACAGAAAGATTGCAGGTTTTCGGCCAGCCTCAGCAACTTAGTGTGAGACCCTGTTTCAAAAATAAAAAGGACCCAGGCATGGTGGCACACGCTTGTAATCCCCCCGCTTGGGAGGCTGAGACAGGAGGATCCACAGGTTCAAAGCCAGCCTCAGCTACTTAGTGAGGCTCTCAGCAACTTAGTGAGACCCTGTTTCTAAATAAAGTATAAAATACGTCTGGGAGTATAGCCCGGAGGTAGAAAGCCCCTGGGTTCCATCCTAGTACCACCAAAAATAAAATAAAATTTAAAAAGCTAGGAGTATACCTTAGAGATGGAATGCCCATGTTCAGTTTCTAGTACTTAAAAAAAATTAGTGACAAAATATTGATAACATAGCAACATGAATGACTCTCTAAAAACATTAAATCAATCACAAGTGAATATAATATTTATATGAAGTCCAAGAATAGGCAGAATTTATCTGTGCTAATGAAAATCAGAAATTAGCTGCCATGGCCGGGCGTGGTGGCGCACGCTTGTAATCCCCGTGCTTGGGAGGCAGAGACAGGAGGATCGCGCATGTTCGAAGCCAGCCACGCGCACTGGTTTAGGAGACCCTGTTTCCAAAATAAAAATGTAAAAATAGGTCTGGGAGTGTAGCCCGGAGGTAGAAGGGCTTCCAGGAACCCCAGTACCACCAAAAAAAAAAAAAAGAAAGAAAGAAATTAGCTGCCTTGGGGTATGCAGGACTGACTGAAAGAGGCTACAATTGAACTTGTCAAGTGATAGAAATGGCCTTGATCTTGTAACCAAGAAAAGAAAACATTGGGCTGGGCGTGGTGGTGCACGCTTGTAATCCCAGCATTCGGGAGGCTGAGACTGGAGGCTCATGGTTCGCAGACAACCTCAGCTGCTTAGTGAGGCCCTCTACAGCTCAGTGAGACCTGGATTCAAAATAAAGAATAAAAAATAGGGCAGGGGGTGTAGCTCGGAGGTCAAATGCCCCTGGGTTCCATCCCCAGACCCACAAAATATAAATAAATAAAAATAAAAAATAAAAATAAACATACTGGAAACTAATCTCTTATTCCTCCTGAAACTGTTCACTTCCTCTCTTTTATTTTTTTCTATAGGTGGTGCTTTTTACACAGCAGAAACTAGTGAAAATGCAAAGTTGCATTATTATAATTCCTGGGCCCTTATTCTTCATGCAACAGCATTGTGGCTTACAAGCACAGGCTTTGTTGTTGCTGATCCAGATGAAGGAGCATCTAATCTCTCAAGGCCTGTAACACCGACCTCCATGTGTCAGGGTTCGTCATCTGGGGCTGCAGTAAAGTCCCCTGAGGATGTCTACACCGATAGATTCCATCTGATTTTAGGTCAGTAAAAGCGCTTCCATGCTGACAGTGTAGAGGGTTTTCCTTGAGTTGTGCCTTGCTGCCCATCTTCCTGGGGACTGTCACATCGTTCTTTGCTGAGTATGAGAGAGAGCCTCAACGCAACTGGATAAACGTATACACCTTTTATAAAATTAAGAATTTTATTATAAGCCTATAATTCTACAGGCTTATTAAGTCAAATAAATTACAGAAATTTTTGTAGAGGAAACCTAGTTCTTTTCACACAAATTTTAAAAGCTCTGTCAGCCAGGCGTGGTGGCACACGCTTGTAATCCCTGCACTTGGGAGGCTCAGACAGGAGGATCACACAGATTCAAAGCCAGCCTCAGCTACTTAATAAGGCTCTCAGCAACTTAGTGAGACCCTGTTTTTCAAATAAAGTATAAAATAGGTCTGGGAGTATAGCATGAAGGTAGATAGCCCCTGGGTTCCAACCCCAGTACCACAAAAAAAAAAATCTGTGTCATGTCTACAAATGTTCTCTCACTGTATAATAAAAAAGCTGCAGTATTTTGATGGGTAGTCCCCTTGTTCTCAACAATTGAAAGTTTCAAATATGCTCAGGTAGAGACAGTGCATGCCTGTCATCCCAGTACTTGGAGGGCTGAGACAGGTTCACAGGTTTAAGGCCAGCATGTGACCACTTGGTAAGAACCTGTATCAAAATAAAAAATGTAGAGCTGGGCACGATGGCACACACTTGTAATCCCAGTATTTGGGAGGCTGAGACAGTAGGATTGCAGGTTCACTTACAGCCTCACCTACTTAGGCCCCTTGCAATTCAGTGAGACCCTATTTCAAAATAAAGAATAAAAACAGGGCTGGGAGTGTACTATGGACGTAGAATACCCCTGGGTTTAGTTCCCTGTACTGTAAAAATGAATAAATAAATAAATAAATAAAACCTTTTAAAAGGGCTGAGGGTAAAATAGCTTCGTGGTAGAATGTCCTGAGGTTTAATCTCTAGTACCACAGAAAAAGAAAATAAATAATCCCAGCATTTGTGAGGCTGAAACCAGAGGATCGCAGTTTGCAGACAGCCTCAGCTACTTAGTGAGGCCCTCCACAAGTTAGTGAGACCCTGTTTCAAAATAATGAATAAAACTAGGGCAGGGGGTGTGGGTTGGAGGTCAGATGCCCCTGGGTTCCATCCCCAGACGAAAGAAAGAAAGAAAGAAAAGAAAAGAAAGAAAGAAAGAAAGAAAGAAAGAAAGAAAGAAAGAAAGAAAGAAAGAAAGAAGGAAAGAAAGAAAGAAAGAAAGAAAGAAGGAAAGGAGAGAGACAGAGAGAGAAAGAGAGAAGGAGAGAGAGAAAGAAAGAAAATAAAGTATGCTCACTGGCACAGAACTGCAAGTAGATATTAAAGATTAAGAGTTAATGAAATTTTTAGATTTATGAAATTTAATTTTTTTTTAGCTTTCCTACAACTGATTTTATTTTATTTATTTTTGATGATATTTCTGGGATCAAACTCAGGTGTTGTACCACAGCTTTTTTTTTTTTTTTTTTTTTTTTTTTTTTTGGCGGTACTGGGGATGGAACCCAGGGGCATTCTACACCCCCAGCCCTAATTTTTTATTCTTTATTTATTTAACTTTTTTGTGGTACTGGGGGTGGAACCCAGAGGCTTTTCTATCTCCAGGCCATACTTCCAGACCTATTTTATATTTTATTTGGAAACAGGGTCTCACTAAGTTGCTGAGAACCTCACTAAGTAGCTGAGGCTGGCTTCGAACCTGTGCAATCTTCCTGTCTCGGCCTCCCAAGTGCTGGGATTACAAGCGTGCACCACCACGCCCAGCATTATTCTTTATTTTTGAAACAGGGTCTCACTGAGTTGCAAGGGGCCTCACTAAGTAGCTGAGGCCGTCCGAGAACCGTGATCTTCCTGTCTCCTCCTCCTGAATGCTGGGATTATAAGCATGTGTCACCACGCCCGGCTACAACTTTATTTTTAAAGTGAGGTGTCTTAACACAGTGAGCTTTCACAATAACATTTTTTTCTATATAATTTGGTTCTAAGGAAACAAACTGTAAGTTCATTATTTATTGTCCAGGCATGGTGGCACATGCCTATAATCCCAGTTCTTGGTGGCCTGAGACAGGAGGATTGCAGGTTCAAGGACAGCCTCAGGAAGTAATCAGACTCTCATCACCCTAGTATTAAGATCCTATTTCAAAATAAAAATAAAATAAGACTGGAGGTACAGCTCAGAGGTAGAATGCCTCTGGATTCAATCCCCAGTACACACAAAAAAAGAAGAAATTTGTGATTAAATGAAATGTAAAGATTATAAAAGTAAATCAATATGTAAGATTTGTAGTTCATAGAACTTCTGTTATTTTTCATTTCCAGGCCTGAAATGACCTGATTCTTACATCCTTGAGCCTATTAAATTATTTCTAGGGCCTGAAGGTGTATGTCGCTCTGTGGTAGAAGGTGTAGGCAGAATTTGCAAGATCCTGAGTTCAATCTCAACCACCCCCAACTCCACATTTTTATATTTGTTTCCAGTTGCCTTAGGGTGAGAGCATTTTAAAAGGAACTTTTAAAGGCTGGGATTATAGCTCAGTAGTAGAGCACTTGCCAAGCATATGCAAGGCCCTGAGTCCAATCCCCACTACTACCAAAAAAAAAAAAAATACTGGTTATAATAGTACCTATTTTCATTCAGTATCATGAGAATGTAGTAAGAAAATTACTAAATAATAATAGTATACATATAAAGCATGGTGCCTGATACATGATAATCACTTAAATTTTATTCAAAATTATGAAACCACATGTTAAGTTCCCTCATACAGTTTTATTGTAATTTTTGCATCTATGAGCTGTTTTATAGCAACCTAAGCAAATTATACACAGACCTAGTTGAGATTATGCTTTGTGTTTGTGTAGGTAACACAGGAAAGAGACTTGCCATGTCACTTGTTTAATTGGATTTATTTGTTAAGCCTATTTGAATATCTTATCAAAATAGAAGATTAACTCTTTAACTGCATAGTCTGAGGATCTCTCTTGCCCTCCACAGGAATCAGTGTGGGCTTTCTCTGTTCACTGCGAGCGGAGGCAACAATGGAGAGCATCACTGCTTGTTTACATGCGTTACAGGCCCTCCTGGACGTTCCTTGGCCCAGATCGAAAATTGGCAGTGATCAGGTGATTCCTTGTTTTTTGTACAGCTGCTGTAATTTGAAGGAACAGAAACATGTTCCGGTTACTACAGTGAACCGAAGTGAACAGAAAGGTGTAAAGAAAATTAAATAGCTGTGCAGCTTGGCCTTGGCACTGTAGGGCCATCAGAACACGTGACGACCCAGGCGCAGTCAGACCTCTGACTCCGCCACCTTTGTGTCTGTGCTTTCTGCTGCAGCAAGAAGGTCCTGTGTTTGGTCTGGGACAGCAGCCACTGATTACATGTGGCATTCATTCTTGGCTCTTTCTGTTTCTGTGAACCCTGATCTCTGCATTCATCCATATCTTCTTACATTCCATTTTCCCACAAGAATCTAATTTATTCTTTTAGTTACTATCCATTACAAAGTATTCCTGTTGGTGAGATCAATGGCAAGTGTTTTCAAGAAACTGCTGTCTAGCGTGTAGGTGGTTTCGCCTGTAGGTGCAGTTGTGTCCATGGTGAAAGGACTACTGTGCAAATGTGGCGCTCCCTTGGGCTGCTCTTCTCAGGGGTAAATACACACTCAGCAGGCCCTTATGGCACCATGTGTTATCCAGTGTACTAATTTTGTTGTTATTGACTCAGGTTTTAAGGTGAATAGGGAGTATGATTGCCCGTCTACATAGACTATCTATTATTTAATTACACTGTCGTTTATCAGGTTTAAAGCATTAGGTCCTGACCTGACTTGAATGGGGCTTAAATAAATCGTAGACTTAGTGCTTCATTTCTCCATGTGTTAAAACAAGTGTGATGACAGATGTGCTCTGTTATTTTCAAAGGTGAAAGAAAGCAACCAGAGTAGCCAGTAAAAAAAGAGAGAAAGGGAAATGGAGTAGTATTTCTCTAGTGTATTTATTCCTTAGAGAGCAATCTATTTTAATACCATACCTCTCCCTCAGTCTTTATTACTACTAGAAAACCTTAATGTAAGCCTGGGAATCTACTTGTCAGCCTCTGTGTTCATTAGCCAGTTCTCCCATCCTGTTTTTGAAATGTCCTTCTCTGTTTGCCCAGTTTAGAACCTGTATGAAAATGATCTTTACCATAGTGCCATCTTCCAAAAGACTGGACAAAATATAGTGTGGAGTTGGTTTAAAGTGTTTTTACATAAGTTTATTACACAGACATCTTTATTTTTTATGGGCTGTTTGTCATACTTTCTTTTTCTAAATTTTGTCAAAATGACATTTTACATTGGTATTTTTTTACCAAAACAAAATAGTGTGTAACTCCCCACGCAGTGTCCTCTACCTGTTCTCTATAATAGGACTTGGGTATTGAGTTGCTGAATGTGCTGCATCGAGTGGTTTTGACCAGAGAATCGCCTTCCGTTCAGTTGGCGTCACTTGAAGTGGTGAGGCAGATTATCTATGCAGCTCAAGAACACGTGAGGGAGAAAAGACGAAGTGCAGAAGGTAAATCTAATATCTATGTAGTCTTGAAAATGTGTGATGTACAGGACAAATGGAAGATCTCTAGGCTTAGCTTTAAACCTCGTATTCTTCTGTGCATGTTAGTTTGGATATTGTCTATAGTTAAGCCATTTTTGGGGAAAATGAGAATTTTAACAAAGCTTGAAGAAAAAAAATATTCCTGTGCTGCTAGACCACTTACCAATGTACATGGGAAGAACTATTGATAAACCAGATGTGGTGTGCACACCTGTAATCCCAGGACTTGTGAGGCTGAGAAAGGAGGATTACAGTTTCAAGGCCGGCCTCAACAACTTAGCAAGTTCAAAATCAAAAGTAAAATAGGACTGGCGGGTAGCTCAGAAATAGAACATCCCTGGGTTCCATCCCCAGTGCCACCAAAAAAACCCAAAAACTGTTGATAGTTATTTAATCTCTTAGTTTGACACCTGCTTGTTTACAGGTCTGATACATTATTGGTAAGTTTATCATTTAAGATTACATTTGGCTACATATAATAAAAATCCCAATATAAAAGTAGATTTAAGACAGAACGATTTATTCTCTCACTTAACAAGAAGTCTAGAGACAAGCAGTCCAGGGTGATAGGGCAATTTCTTAGAACACGAGGGAGCTGGGCACGGTGGCACACACTTGTGGTCCCAATACTTGGGGGGCTGAGACAGGTGGACCGCCAGTTCACAACCAGTCTCAATAACTCATGGAGTCTTCCACAACTTAGTGAGAACCTGTCTCAGAATAAAGAATAAAATAGCATTGGGGGAATAGCTCAGAGGTAGAATGCCCCTGGGTTCAATCCCCAGTACCGCAAAAACAAACAAGCATGAGGGACCTAGGTCACTATTAAGAGCTCTGTCACGTTCACATTCTTAACAGCAAGGAGTTAAATGGGCTAAACAGGCAATATTTTTAAAGCTGACAGGGTGACAGGTTTGTTGTTGTTGTTTTTAACCCATAACAGCTTTAACACTACCAAGACTTAAGCCATTAAATGTTACCTATAAAAAGATGAAAATTGTCATTTTCCAGAAACCAAGCAGGCACAAAGTATTTTATTAAACACCATTCTTTCTATGTTTTAGTTGATGATGGGGCTGCTGAGAAGGAAACTCTGCCAGAATTTGGAGAAGGAAAGGATACAGGAGGACTGGTGCCTGGGAAGTCTTTGGTCTTTGCAACTCTGGAATTGTGTGTATGCATTCTTGTTAGACAACTCCCAGAACTAAATCCTAAATTGACGGGTAGTCCGGGAGTAAAAGCTGCAAAGCCACAGCTACTGACTGAAGATGGAAGTAGATTGGTTTCAGCTGCACTGGTTATTCTCTCTGAACTTCCTGCAGTGTGCTCTCCTGAAGGTATGCTGTGGTCATGTGATTGCTTTACTTGGTGCAAAAGAAGAGAAATCGCATTAGCAGATGATGCAGCCTTGTTGCTAATCTTTTTTTTTTCTTTTTTTTTTTTTTTCTCTCTCACTGCTGAGGATGGAATCTAGGATCTCACACATGCTAGGCCAGCACTCTGCCACTGAGCTCTACCCACAGCTCCCAGGCCGTACACTTTTTAACCTAGGGTTTAAGGCTCTCCGTCTAGTTCAGCTGATTCATTCTATGCAAATCCTAAACCCAGAAGGCTTCATGTTCATCCTTGTTCTGTGCTGTTGTCCTTGCTGTCACTTGTTCTGAAACAACCCCATCTCTTCTTTGCTTTTAAATTTTTTTCTTCCTTCAAAGTTCAACACTAGGGCTGGGAGTGTAGCTCAGTGGTAGAGCACTTGCCTAGAATGCTTGAGGCCTTGGGTTCAATCCTCCATACTACAAAGAATATATATATATATATATTAGTTCTAACTATAGATGAGTTACATCTATAAAGTTTTCCCTAAAAATTCTAGCTCATGCTGGGCCTGGTGGCGCACGCTTGTAATCCCAGCATTCGAGAGGCCTAGACCGGAGGATCGCGGTTCGCGGACAGCCTCAGCTACTTAGGCCCTTCGCAACTTAGTGAGACCCTGTTTCAAAATAAAGAATAAAAAATGGGGCAGGGGGTGTAGCTCGGAGGTCAGATGCCCCTGGGTTCCACCCTCAGACCTGTAAAAAATAAAAATAAAAATTCTAGCTCATACTAAGTTTTGAGTGTATGCATACATATGTTCTTTCTGTATGTAAATCTGTAGCTTTAATCTGTCATATGGAAGCATTTTATGTAATTATAAGATAATATATGTAAAGATATGTGTCTTAATTCCAACTAAATGTTGCATACTCTACAAAATCTAGCACATAACAGCTATTCAGTACTTAATATATACTTCTTAATTGGTAAGCACATTTTTGCTTAGATGTGTCTTATGCTATCTTATTTTTAGCTTCACAACTTTAAGCTTCAGTTTAACTAAATCTTTTACTCCTTTTTCTCACATCCTGTCTTATACCAAGAGTGGGGGGGTGCAGTGACTAGCAGAGGATTGGGGTAAAAATACACTATATGAGTTTTGTTGAGTGGACTCCGGAAAATTAAATTAAATTTTAGCTTTAGTTTCTTCATGTTCATTTTAAACTTAAAAATAACTTTTTTGGGGGGAGGGAACTGGGGACGGGACCCAGGGGCCTTCTACCTGTGGACTATACCCCCAGACCTATTTTATATTTTATTTGGAAACAGGGTCTCACTAAGTTGCTGAGAGCCTCACTAAGTAGCTGAGGCTGGCTTCAAATCCATGCAATCCTCCTGTCTCAGCCTCCCAAGCACTGGGATTACAAGCATGCCCCACCATGCCCAACCCTTAACTACCTTTTCAACTGTTTTCAGTGGCCATGAAAACTCCTAGTATTTTGTTTGGTGGGGTTTTTTTGGTTGTTGGTGGTGGTGGTTTGTTGTTGTTGTTGTTTCTTTTCTTTTCTTTTTTTTTTTTTTTTTTTTTTTTTGGTGATACTAGGGATGGAACCCTTCTACCTCTGGGCTCTGGGCTACACTCCCAGACCTATTTTATATTTTATTTGGAAACAGGGTCTCATAAGCCAGCATGGCTAGCTTTGAACCTGCATGATCCTCCTGTCTCCACCTCCCAAGCGCGAGGATTACAAGCGTGTATCACCACACCCAGCCGAAAACGTCTAGTATTTTGTACTGAGTGGATTTCCACAAATTTTTTTTTTCTTTTTTTGCGGGTCTGGGAATGGAACCCAGAGGTATTTGACCTCCAAGTTACACCCCTGCCCTATTTTTTATTCTTTATTTTGAAACACGGTCTCACTAAGTTGCGGAGAGCCTCACTAAGTAGCTGAGGCTGTCCGCGAACCACGATCCTCCGGTCTCAGCCTCCCGACTGCTGGGATTACAAGCGTGCACCATCACGCCTGGCTTCCACAAATTTCTTGAAAGAGCATAGTATAGCTGGGCGTAGTGGTACATGCTTGTAATTTCAGTACTTGGGAGGCTGAGACAGGAGGATCACAGGTTCGAAGCCAGCCTTAACAGCTTAGCAAGGCCCTCTGCAATTTAGCAAGACCCCATTTCCAAATAAGAAATAAAATCAGGCTGGGAGTTTAACTCAGAGGTAAATGCCTCTGGGTTTAATCCCCAGTGCCACCAAAAAAAGGTCGGGGTGGGGGGGGACGTGGCGGTGTAACACTTGTAAACCCAGCATTCAGGAGGCAGAGATGGGAGGATTGTGGTGCACGGACAGCTTCAGCTACTACTTAGTGAGGTCCTGTTTCAAACCTTAAAAAAATGACTAAAAGAGTGCTGGCCTTTGTGGCGCACGCTTGTAATCCCAGTGCTTGGGAGGCTGAGACGAGAGGATCGCGCAGGTTCAAAGCCAGCCTCAGCTACTTAGGCTCTCAGCAACTTAGTGAGACCCTGTTTCCAAATAAAGTATAAAATAGGTTTGGAAGTATAGCCCAGAGATAGAAGAGCTCCTGGGTTCCACCCCCAGTACCACAAAAAAAAAAAAGGCTAAAAAGGCTAAAAGATAGGACTAGTAGTGTAGCTCAGAGGTAGAATGCCCCTGGGTTCCATCCCCAGTACCGCAAAAAATTAAAAAAAAATTTAATTTAAAATAAAAATGGTTAACCTGGGCATGGTGGAGCACATTTATAATCCTAGTACTTGAGCCGGGCGTGGTGGTGCACGCTTGTAATCCCTGCGCTAGGGAGCTGGAGACAGGAGGATCATGCAGGTTCAAAGCCAGCCTCTCTGGCTTAAGAGACCCTGTTTCCAAATAAAAAGTATAAAATCGGTCTGGGAGTGTAGCTTGGAGATAGAAGGGCTTCTAGGAACCCCAGTACCACACACACAAAAAAAATCCCAGTACTTTGAGAGGCTGAGATGCAGATCACAGATTCAAAGCCAACCTTCACAATTTAGCGAGGCCCTCTTTAGTGAAACCCTGTTTCCAAATAAGAAATAAAATCAGTTTGGGGGTATAACTTGGAGGTAGAATACCTCCAGATTCCATCCCGAGTATCAAAAAAAAGGGGGGGGGGTAAAATACAGCAGAGTTATGTGAGGCTGAGATAGTAGGATTAGCAGGTTCCAGGCCAAACTCCACAACTGAGTGTAGATAAAATGCTCCTAGGTTCAATCCGAAGTACCAAAAAAAAAAAATTATTAAAAGATCTGGTATTAGCTCAACTACCAAAAAATATAAGACAACAAAACCTTAATTATACTAATAATACTGTTGTACAGTTTAAATATCAATTATAGCCATCAATATTTTTGTGTGTGGTATTGAGGGTAGAACTCAGGGACTTTTCTAACTCCAAGCTATACTCCCAAACCTATTTTTGTACTTTATTTGAAAACAGGGTCTCACTAAGTAGCTGAGGCTGGCTTCAAACCTGTGCGATCTCCTATCTCAGCCTCCCAATTGCTGGGATTAAATTCATGCACCACCACGCCCGGCTAGTCATCAAAATTTAATACAACCTTAAAAACTTAATATAAGTTACTTAATTATCTTAGCAGTTATAATGGCAGTACTTAAGAGGCTGAGACAGGAGGATTACAGGTTCACAGGCAGCCTCAGCTACTTAGTAAGACCTTGTTTCAAAATAAAGAATAAAAAAATAGGACTGGAGTTATATCTTGGAGGTAGAATGCCCCTGGGTTCCAGTCCAGAATATGTCTAAAAATTGTGTGTGTGTGGCACTAGGGATTGAACCCAAGGGCATTCTCTCTCCAAGATACACCCCCAGCCCTAGGATTACAGGCATGCACCACCACACCTGGCTGAGTGTTTCTAACATTTGTCTTATAGGAAGCATCTCAATTCTTCCTACTATATTGTACCTCACAATTGGGGTCCTCAGAGAAACCGCTGTAAAGTTACCTGGGGGCCAGTTATCTTCAACGGTGGCAGCTTCCCTCCAGGCTCTAAAGGGAATACTGTCTTCCCCCATGGCCCGAGCAGAGAAGAGCCACACTGCGTGGACCAACCTGCTTCGCAGTGCTTTAACAACTGTTCTCGATTGTTGGGATCCAGGTAATTAAGGCTGTTTGGAAGCATTTGTTCAGATTGTCTTAAACAGTGAAATGCTTTTTTGAGGATAAGCAATTTACTTGACTATAGTTGTGATTCTCACCTAGAGGATTCTCACCTTAAGATATGTGTACATTTAATGCCTTTTACCTTTTAGTACAGTTAAATGACAAGTAGCCTATGTGTTTATGGTAAGAAACCTTTAGAATTAAGAGTATGTTTATATAAAAATGGTCTATGACAGAACTTTTTATATACACTGTACTGAAAAATGGATAAGTCATTATAAATAAAACAAAATCAGTCTGGCTCATCACTCCAGTATTTACTAGCTGAGTGACTGGCCAGGTTACAGGGCCGGGCGTGGTGGTACACGTTTGTAATCTCTCCACTTGGGAGGCTGAGACAGGAAGATCGCACAGTTTCAAAGCCAGCCTCAGCTACTTAGTGAGGCTCTCAGCAACTTAGTGAGACCGTTTCCAAATAAAATATAAAATAGGTCTGGGAGTGCAGCCCAGAGGTAGAAAGCCCCTGGATTCCACCCCTACTACCACAAGAAAAAAAAAAAAAATCAGGATATTATGATTTAAAACAAGGGTCTCACTAATTGGACCAGGCTGATCTTAAACTTCTGATCCCCTCCCTCAGTCTCCAGAGTAGCTAGGATCATATATCACTGGCATCCAGCAAGGACATTATTTTATAGGAAATTGTAAACACAGTAACATAATACATGAAGCATCTTGTTTATTACTAGCATGCATCAATAAAATGACAGCCAGTATTATTTTCCTTATTATGTTTTTTCATCTTCTCTTATCATTGTGTGGGTCTTTTGTTTTAGGGGGTGACATTTTTGCAGTGCCAGGGATCAAATTCAGAGCCTTGTACACTTAGGCATGTGCTCTACCACTGACCTACACTTCCAGACCCTGTTATGTGATTTTTATTGTTTGTTTATTTGCTGGTTCTGGGGATTTAATCCAGGAGCATTCTACCTTTTAGCTATACCCCCAGTTCTATTTTATTTATACTTTATTTTGGAAAAAGGGCCTCATTAATTCACTGAGGTCAGCCTCAAGTCCGCTATCCTCCTGTCTCAGCCTTCCAAATGCTGGGATTATAGGTGTACACCACCATAGTTTTTATTTTTAATAGCATATTACAGTGGTTGTAAAATGTCTTTAGACATATAAAACATTATCCCTGCCACTCTTGTCCAATAGCTAGGTGTGGTGGTGCACACTTATAATCCCAGTACTTGGGAGGTTGAGACAGGAGGATGCACCACCATACCCAGCTATCAGGCCTTCTTAGAATTACTTATAACCAGGCATGGTGACACACTCTTGTAATCCCAGCATTTGGGAGGCTGAGACTGGAGGATCGCGGTTCGCAGACAGGCTCAGCTACTTAGTGAGGCACTCCGTAACTTAGTGAGACCCTGTTTCAAAATAAAGAATAAAAAACAGGGCAGGAGGTGTAGCTCGGAGGTCGAATGCCCCTGGGTTTCATCACAGACCCTCACAAAAAAAAAAAGAATTACTTAATAATACACATCTTAAAATCTCCAATATTTGCCAAAGTTTTTAAAGCCTGTCAGTCAGTGTTTGTTACCTGTGTTCATTGTATACACAAAAAAGTTATTGCTATCAAACTAAAGCTACACAGATGCATAAAGTATAAATACGATCTGTTCTAATGGATCATTTCTCCTTAGGCGATGGAACACATCAAGACCTTGATGAAGTCAGTCTGCTTACTGCCATCACAGTATTTATTTTGTCTACCAGTCCAGAGGTGACTAGCATCCCATGCCTTCAGGAGCGTTGCATTGAGAAATTCAAGGCTACTCTTAGCATAAAAGATCCTATGGTAAGTGTCTCTCAGCAGGCAGATGATTGTAATAGGAAAGTATTAGGAGTTTTGCAAACCTTTTCTTTGTGATTTTGTTGGCTTCAACAAGAAGCTTCAGACAACAGTTTTTTGTTTTTAGATTTGGGATTAATTCCTACTCTTGGGTAACAAAGACAAATAATAGTCTTTATTCTTTCACCCTCAGGGTAAAGGGTAATGAGGAAAAGAGAAAGGAAATATTATGAAGCTAAATTTGAAATAAGGGCATCTTAAAATTAGTGTAACTCTAGAAAATATTTTGATAGGAAGTTTTATTGCTATAATTAGAACAAGGGACATGTGTGTCATACACTCACACGGATTGAACCTAGGGACATTCTACCACTAATCTATACCCCCGCCTTTTTTTTTTCTCTTTTTCCTTTTTTTCAGTGTCAGAGGCATTCTACCTCTGAGCTACACTCCCAGCCCTATTTTTTATTCTTGAATTTTTTTGTAGTACTAGGAATGGAACCCAGGGGCATTCCACCTCCAAGCTACGTCCCCAACCTTATTTTGTATTGTTTTTTTTTTTTTTTTTTTTTTCCCCTCAGTACTGGGATGAAACCCAGGGGCTATACCCCCAGTCCTATTTATTTTTACTCTTTATTTTTGAAACAGAGTCTCACTGAGTTGCTAAGGGCCTCACTAAATAACTGAGGCTATCCACGAACCATGATCCTCCAGTCTCTGCCTCCCAAATGCTGGAATTACAAGTGTGCACCACCATGCCCAGCTTTTGGTCTTTATTTTGAAACAGGGTCTTAGTAAGTTGCGGAAGATCTCACTAAGTAGCTGAGGCTGGCCAGGAACCTGCAATCCTCCTGTCTCAGCCTCCCAAATACTGGGATTACAAGTGTGCGCCACCATGCCTGGCGTGGATTTCCTTTTTTTAAAAATAAAAAGAGAGAAATAAATTCACTAACATGTTTTCAGCAGTATAATTGTGAAATAATACTACCTGTTCAAAAAACAATGCACACAAGTTCATTCCATTCTTTTATGACCACTTCATTTGCTAGATTAATTTTCCCATTCCTTTAGGTGCTACAAATGGAATTGGTAGCTCATGCTCACAGTATATCTACTCCCAGAAATATAGGATGACACCTACTTGGTGTGGTTCAGACATGGTTCCTAAAAAACTTCATACCATGACCTGTGAACATCTAACATTAGGCTGGGGGTGTGGCTCAGCGATAGTACACTTTGCCTAGCATGCTGGGTTCAGTCCCCAACACTGCCAAAAAAAAAGAGAGAGAAAGAAATACATGAAATGTATGTGCTTTTTGTTTAAAACAGTTTCTAAAGTATTTTGTGCAAAATATTTTTGTATTTTATTGCTTCTAGTTTTTGTTGTTGTTGTTGTTGTCATTGTATATTATAGAGAGGGACATGAAGGAGAAAATGGGACCTGGAGAAAAGTAGAAAAAGTAACCACTCGTTATTATCCTTCTCTATTGTACTCATATACTTCTATCCCACTCCAAATTGTTAGGACCTTTATTTGAATACTTGCTTCACACAGTGGCAGTATCAGTCAGTGAAATGTATCCGAGGCTCAGTTATTACTAACTGAAAACTTCTCCAGCCAGGCGCAGTGGCACACACCTGTAATCCTAGCAACTCTGGAGAATTGTAATTTTGAGGCCAACCTAGGCAACTCTGTGATCCTTGTCTCAAAAGAAAAGATAAAGGGCCGAGAGTGAGGTTCAGTGGTAGAGTGCGCTAGGTTCAATCTCCAGTCTCAAAAAGAAAAAAATATCTTTTGGTACTTGGACTTCCAAAATTAAAGATAAATTTAAATACCTTTGCAACTTTAATTGCAAAGAATTTTTAGTTGCTCAAATGTTTGTTTTAGAGACTCTTTTATATTTATAGTTTATACTATTTTTTATATTTATAGTTTATACTATTCTTGTCTCTTACCTGTTAGGTACAAGTCAAGACCTATCAGCTCCTACATTCCATTTTTCAGTATCCGAATCCAGCAGTTTCCTACCCATACATTTACTCTTTAGCATCCTCTATTGTGGAAAAACTGCAGGAAATAGACAAGAGAAAACCTGAGGACACTACCGAGCTTCAGGTCTTTGAAGAAGGCATAAAGGTCTTGGAGGCACTGGTCACTGTCGCTGAAGAACAGCATCGTAAGTGTCAGCACTACATTGATAATGTTGCAGAATCTCTCCAAAGTCAGAACCTCAGTGTTATTTACGTAGTAAACCATTCATCGAGTCACGTTGGATCTGTATTTCACAATCATTAATCCAAGTATTGATATTATTTAGTGTTAATTTGGGAGAAAAGGTAGGAAGAATGCTTCCTCCCAAGGGAAACCGCCATCAGGTATTTTTGCCACCTTGACTGAGGAAGGCTCGTGTTCTGAACTTGCACCATTTATACTTTCTAGGCTCTCCGCTGGTGGCCTGTCTTCTGCCCATGCTCATTTCCTTCCTTTTGGACGAGAATTCTCTGGGATCAGCACCTTCAGTAATGAGAAGTTTACATGACTTTGCTTTACAAAGTCTCATGCAGATTGGGCCTCAGTATTCATCAGTTTTTAAAAACGTGATGGCTTCCTCTCCAGCCCTGAAAGCCCGCCTTGAGGCCGCGCTGAAGGGCAATCAGGAAAGCGTCAAAGTCAAGTTCCCTTCATCTAAACACACCAAGAACCCTGGAAAGAATTCAAGCATCCAGTTAAAGACTAATTTCCTCTGATATTATTTTTCTGGAAGAGTAAGCACCTTAATATAATACTTGATCATTTCCTTCTCTTTTGGGGACAAAAGCAAAATTTTAGACATAAGTGCACTTGGAGGTCTAGTTGATTGTTTTAATTTAAATAGCTGTGACTTTGCAGAGTGACAGCAAACAACATTTTTTTTTTTTTATTCTCTCCATTTAATAAGGCCATAGAACTATCAGAATTCTTGCCAGGAATTTCAAGGAAATGCTAAAGAATTAAATCTCCTAAACAACCCACTGCTTTAAAAATGAAATGAACCAGCCGGGCGTACGCTTGTAATCCCAGCATTCGGAAGGCTGAGACAGGAGGATCCTGGTTCAAGGCCAGCCTTAGCTACTTAGTGAGGCCCTCTGCAACTCAGTGAGACCCTGTTTCAAAATTAAGAATAAAAAATAGGGCTGGGGGTGTAGCTCAGAGGTCGAATGCTCCTGGGTTCCATCTCCAGTACCACTAAGAAAATAAATAAAAGAAATGAACCTCTTCTATCGGTCCATATACATGTGGCATACTTAATTCTTGGCAGATATAGATTTAACTCTAATATAAATTATCTGCATTTATATTCTATCCCAGTGGCTAATTGAAAATTCTACCTTATTCAATAATAGTATTAAACTTTATTGGATTTCTCCAGCAAGACTACATGATCTTAAAGCTATTTATAATCAAAGGATATATAATGGTACAAATTATATACAGCTCTACAGTGTAACATAAGATTTGGTGCCCATAAAATATCATGACTTTTCACCGTCTTTTGGGTTAGTTCAAAATTGCATTCACAAAATGAAAGCTACTCATTTTAAATAGAATAACTCCATGTCACTATTTTTAAATGGATTTTCTGTTACCTCTATTCCTAATAATTTTGTTGATTTTCATTTTTGTCAAACATTCATGTTGATGTTTCATATAGATTCATATCTATGTTATATTTCGATCAACTATGGGTTTACATGAATGCCAAATTTAGTATAATAAGTTTAGATCATCAGTGAATACAAGTATGTTTTTTTAACATGGGACATATTTTAATACAGAAAAAATTAATGATGAAATCATATTGGTTTAAATATTTTTTTAACTCTGTTCATGATCATTGACCTTCCTTCCACTTCAATTTATTTTATTGTATGGGTTAAGCACTGTGTCAGCATAAAGTATTTCCCTGTTAAAAATTACAAACCGGCCGGGCGTGGTGGTGCACGCTTGTAATCCCAGCGCTGGGAGGTTGAGACAGGAGGGTTGCACAGGTTCAAAGCCAGCCTCAACTACTTAGTGAGGCTCTCAGCAACTTAGTGAGACCCTGTTTCCAAATAAAGTATAAAATAGGTCTGGGAGTGTAGCCCGGAGGTAGAAAAACCCCTGGGTTCCACGCCCAGCACCACACACACACAAAAAAAAATACAAGCTGAAGTGATAGAGGCATGTTCAGAATTGAGAAAACACTGATTCACGCGAAAGCAATGTGATATACTCTATTTTATTATGTTTGTATATAAGTACTCTTGTAAATTGTTCAGAATGAAAAACATTTGACAAATTCTAACACTACAATCAATTTTTCTAAATTACATAAATAAAGTTACTTTTCTTTATCTCTTTTGTATTTTAAATTATTTTACACAGAAGCGATAACTAGCTAGCCTTAAAAATTCCAGAAAATCATTACAATGGAATAGTAATAACCTTATAACTTCAAGGAGCCCATCTTTAGAGCATTCTTTGCACTGGTTTAAATTCTGGTTTCCAAGTGTGTACTACCATTCGCAGCCACACTGCATTTTAATATCCTCTTCCCTTTTCCTAGAATGTGCTTCCTCAAAGCGGGAAGCTTGAAGCCAGGCGTGGTGGTACATGCCTGTAATCCCAGTACTTGGGAGATGGAGACAGGATTCACAGCTTCAGGGTCAGCCTCAGCTACTAAGTGAGGCCTTCTGTAATCTAGTGAGACCTGATTTCAAAATAATGAATAAAAAATAGGGCTGGGGGTATCACTCACAGGTAGCATGGCCCGGGGTTCAATCCCTTGGATATACACACACGTGCACACGCGCGTGCACGCACACACACACACATTTCTATAAAGTGTCCAACAGTGCACAGTGGCAAATGGCTGTGATCCCAGCAACTCAGGAATCTGAGACAGAAAGATCACAAGCTCAAGGCCAGCCTGGACAATTTAGTGAAACACTGTCTCAAAATAAAATAGAGAAAAGGCTGGAAATGTAGCTCGGTGGGTGGTAGATTACCATTGGGTTCAATCCTCAGTACCACAAAAAAACTTTTTTTTTTTTTTTTGGTGGTGCTGGGGATGGATTTCAGGAGCATTGTACCTCTCAGCTACACCCTCAGCCCTATTTTTTATTCTTTATATTTGAAACAGGATCTCACTTTGTAGCTGAAGCTGGCCGCGAACCACAATCCTCCTATCTCAGCCTCCCAGATGCTGGGATTACAAGTATGCGCCACCATACCTGGCTTCAGTTTTTTCTAAGCAAAAGAAAATTATGAATATTTCCCCTTCTCTTTGGTTTTTTTTTTTTCCTAATTTTCTATAGTATGCTTATGTGGGTTTTGTTTTTGTTTTTATGGTACTGAGGATGGAACCCAGAGGCTTTCTACCTCCAAGCTACACCCCTAGCCCTATTTTTTATTTTTATTTTTAGTTTTTACTTTGAAACAGTCTCACTGACTTGCAAAGGGCCTCACTAATAAGTAGTAGCTGAGGCTGTCCACAAAGTTCTGATCCTCCTGTCTCAGCCTCCCAAATGCTGGGATTACAAGCATGCACCACCATGCCCAGTACAAAAATAATAATAATTTTAAGTTAACAATAAAAAAAAAACATGGAGCCAGGCATGGTGGCACACGCTTGTAATCAGAGACCCTGTTTCCAAATAAAAAGTATAAAATAGGTCTGGGAGTGTAGCCTGGAAGTAGAAGGGCTTCCAAGAACCGCAGTACCACCAAAAAAAAATAAACAAACCATGGAGCTGGGCGTGGTGGCGGACGCTTGTAATCTGAGCATTCAGGAGGCTGAGACAGGAGGATCACACCGGTTTGAAGCCAGCCTCAGCTACTTAATGAGGCGCTCAGCAACTTAGTGAGACCCTGTTTCCAAATAAAATATAAAATAGGTCTGGGAGTGTAGCGCGGAGGTAGAAAGCCCCTGGATTTCATCCCCAGCACCACACACACACACACACACACACACACACACACACACACACACACGTAAATAGTTGAAAAGTACATTGTTATTTTCATCCTTTGTGTGTGTGTGTGTGTGTGTGTGTGTGTGTGTAATAATGGGGGTTGAATATCAGAGAGCTCTACCTCTGAGTACACATCTCCATCTCTGTTTATTTTTTATTTTGAAACAGGATCTTGCTAAACTGCCGAGGCTGGACTTGAACCTGTGATCCTCCTGTCTCAGCCTTCCAAGTACTGGGCTTACAAGAGTGCACCACCACACCCAGCTATGGTTTTACTTTAATGAGATGATGATTGTTATAAGGCAGTTGTGTATTTATTGGCATAGTAACTCTGTGTGTGTGTGTGTGTGGGTGTGGGTGGGTGTGTGAGTGTGGGTGTGCACGTGTGCACATGTGCTTATGAGAGAGAGAACATGAATGAGAGATTGATTGAGGATTGATTCCAGGGTCTCTACCACTGAGCTACACTCCACCTCCCCACATTTTTCTTTTCTTTTTTTTTTTTTTTTCTTTTTTGTGGTACTGGGAATTGAACCCAGGAGAATTCTACCTCTAAGCTACACCCCCAACCCCCTTTTTTATTTTGAAACAGGGTCTTGCTAGGTTGATGAGAATCTCACTGCTTCCTGAAGTTCTCCTAGAACCCGAGATACTCCTGCCCCAGCTCCCCAAGTACTGGGATTACAGACGTGTGCTGCCACACCTGACTTCCTTTTTGTTTTTTATTTTGAGACAGCATTACCCTAAATCGCCCAAGCCGGCCTTGAACTTGAAATCCTTATGTCAGCCTACCAAGTACATATTAGGCATCCGCCACCATTCCTGGCTCCTTTTTATTTTTATTTGTTTAATTTGGAAACAGGTTCTCACTAAATTGTCAAAGCTGGCTTCTAACCTGCCATCCTCCTATCCCAGCCTCCAAAGTACTGGATGACAGGCTTGTGTCAGCCACCCTCCCCTGGTAACTCTTTGCAAATTAGATATGTTTGGCTCAGGATGTAACTTAATGGTAGAGTGCTTGCCCAACATACTAAAGTCTCTGATTTTAATCCCTAATTTTAAAAACAAGTTGATTAGCAACTTGAATGAAACAAAGTGGCATAATATTTATATTGAGTTTTATTCTTTTTCTAAGGGAAGAAATAGAGGCAAGCTACTGGTTGAGTCATTCTGTTTAATCAATTGCTTAAAAACTTAACATTGGTTATAACAGATTTTTATTACCAGAGCATTGGAACTAAATTTACTTCTAAAAATAAACTTCCCAGCCAGGCGTGGTGGCTCACTGGGAATTCCAATACTTGGGAAGCTGAGACAGGAGGATCACAGGTTTGCAGCCAGCCTCAGCTACTTAGGCCCTCCACAATTTAGTGAAACTCTGTTTCAAAATAAAGAATAATAAGCCAGGCGTGGTGGTGCAAGCTTGTAATCTCAGTATTTGGAAGGCTGAGACAGGAGGATCCAGGTTCATGACCAGCCTCAGCTACTCAGTGAGGCCTCTGTGACTTAGTGAGACCCTGTTTGAAAATAAAGAAGAAAAAATTGGGCTGGGGGTGTAGATCGCAGGTAGAACGCCCCTGGGTTCAATCACCAGCACTGCAGTTAAAATAATAAAGAATAAAATAAGACTGGGTGTGTAGTTCAGAAGTAGAATGCCCCTGGATTCAATCCCTACTACTGCAAAAAAAAAAAAATTTATGTGAAAAAAAAATAGGTTTTATCATCAACTCAGATGGAAGCTTAATGCACTTAAAAAGATAAATAAGTACTGGGGGTGGTGGCGCACACTTGTAATCCCAGCATTCAGGAGGATTGCGGTATGCAGACAGCCTCAGCTACTTAGGCCCTCTGCAACAGTGAGACCCTGTTTCAAAATAAAGAATAAAAAGTAGGGCTGAGGGTGCAGCTTGGAGGTAGAATGCCCCTGGGTTCCATCCCAGTACCACAAAAAAAGAAAAAAGATAAATAAGTGTTGTAATAGGTATAAGCCCAGCTAGATGGTGCATACCTGTAATCCCCAGCAATTTGGGAGGCTGAGAGATTGCCAATGTGGGCAGTTAGTGAAATCCTATCTCCAAATAAATAAATAAACAGATAAATAAGCCAAGGGTGGTGGGACATGCTTATAATCCCAGCATTTGGGATTGAGGTTCACGGACAGCCTTAGCTACTTAGTGAGGCTCTTTCCAACTCGTTGAGACCCTGTTCCAAAATAAAGACTTAAAGAGCCAGGCATCCCACAGGTAATCCCAGTGCTGGGAGGCTGAGACAAGAGGGTCACACGGGTTCAAAGCCAGCCTTAGCTGGCTTAAGAGACCCTGTTTCCAAATAAAGTATAAAATAGGTCTGGGAGTATAGCCCAGAGTAGGAAAGCCCCTGGGTTCCACCCCAAATGCCACCAAAAAATAAAAATAAAAAAATAAAGAATAAAAAATAGTGCTGGGAGTGTAGCTCAGAGGTAGAATGCCCCTGGACTCCATCCCCAATACCGCAAAAAATAAAATAAAATAAAATAGACAAATAAATAAAAGAGGTACAGGCATAATGCCATGAGAGCCCAGAGAGGAAAAGTGGGGCTACCAAAATGAACTTCACAGAAAGAGTATCATGTGATGCAGGCTTAAAGAATCACACTTAATGGAATACATGTATAATCCAAGAGCCTTTTGCAACACCTTTGAAGGAAAGCATTCCCTTGACTCTTTTAATAATACATTTGCATTATGAAGGAAGAAATTCAACCCTCAAACTGATAATGCAAAATTGGCAATCTGTAGCCAGGTGTGGTGGCACACACTTGTAATCCCAGCATTCGGGAGACTGAGACCGGAGGATCACGGTTCGTGGACAGCCTCAGCTACTTAGTGAGGCCCTCCTCAACTCAGTGAGACCCTGTTTCAAAAGTAAAGAATGAAAAATAGGCCGGGCGTTATGGTGCGCACTTATAATCCCAGTACTTGGGAGGCTGAAATAGGAAGATCACGCAGGTTCGAAGCCAGCCTCAGCTACTAGTGAGGCTCTCAGCAACTTAGTGAGACACTGTTTCCAAATAAAATATAAAAAATAGGTCTCGGAGTTTAGCCTGGAGGTAGAAGGCCCCTGGGTTCCATCACAAGTACCCATTCAAAAAAGGAAAAATAGGGCTGGGGGTGTAGCTCAGAGGTAGAATGTCCCTGGGTTCAAACCCCAGTACTGCAAAAAAAAAAAAAAAAAAAAAACTGTAAAGTTAAAAATATTGAATCCTTTCAGACAGTTTAATGATTGCATTACCTTGTCTGACCACAATCATAAAACTTCAAGTCTATTAGTATCTTTCCAGAGCTCATTAATATTCATAACTGTAAAGTCTGTAAACAAGGTAATTAAAATATTGCATATTCTCCACAGTTGACTATACATTCCGCTTTAGAAATAACTTGCTAAACTAGGTGTGGTGGTGCACGCTTGTAATCCCAGCATTTGGGAGCTGAGACAGGAGGATCACAGTTTGCGGACAGCCTCAGCTACTTAGTGAGGAACTTTGCAACTCAGTGAGACCGTGTTTCAAAATAAAGAATGAAAATAGGCCAGGTAAAGCCGGGCGTGGTGGTGCACGCCTGTAATCCCTGCGCTTGGGAGGCTGAGACAGGAGGATCGCACGGGTTCGAAGCCAGCCTCAGCTACTTAGTGAGACCCTGTTTCCAAATAAAATATAAAAAAGGTCTGGGAGTATAGCCCAGAGGTAGAAAGCCTCTGGGTTCCACCCCAGTACCACCAAAAAAACAAAAACAAAAATAGGCCAGGTATGGTGGCGCACCCTTGTAATCCCAGTACGTGGGAGGCGGAGACAGGAGGATCACAGGTTCGCAGCCAACCTAAGCTACTTAGTGAGGCCCTCCACAACTTAGTGAGACCCTGTTTCAAAATAAAGAATAAAAAAGTAGGGCTGAGGCCAGACGTGGTGGCACATGCCTGTAATCCCCGTGCTTGGGAGGCAGAGACAGGAGGATTGCACAGGTTCGAAGCCAGCCGCACTGGCTTAAGAGACCCTGTTCCCAAATTTTTAAAAAAAAGAGCATTAAAAAATAGGTCTGGGAGTGGAGTGTAGCCCAGAGGTAGAAGGGTTTCCACGAACCCCAGTACCACAAAAAAAAAAAAAAAAAAAAAAATAGGGCTGAGGATGTAGCTTGGTGGTAGAATGCCTCTGGGTTCAATCCCTAGTTTCACACACACACAACAACAACAACAAAAAAAAAAGAATAAAAAAATAGGGTTGGGGGTGTAACTTGGAGGTAGAATGCGCCTGGGTTCCATCCCCAGTACCAGAAAGAAAGAAAGAAGGAAAGAAAGAAAAAAAAGAAGAAAGAATTTGCTAATCCTTGCAAGACCTCAATTTATCAGGAAAAGCTGGGCGTGGTGGCGCACGCTTGTAATCCCTGCGCTTGGGAGGCTGAGACCGGAGGAATGTGCAGGTTCAAAGCCAGCCTCAGCTACTGAGTGAGGCTCTCAGCAAATTAGTAAGACCCTGTTCCAAATTTAAAAAAATATAAAATAGGTCTGGGAGTATAGCCCAGAGGTAGAAAGCCTCTGGGTTCCACACCCAGTACCACCAAAAAAAAAAAAAAAAAAAAAATCAATTTATCAGGAAAAATTTATTTTCATGAGTGCTAGAAATACAGTGTTCCAGCCGGGCGTGGTGGCGCACGCTTTGTAATCCCAGCATTTGGGAGGCTGAGACTGGAGGATCACGGTTCATGGACAGCCTCAGCTACTTAGTAAAGCCCTCCGCAACTCAGTGAGACCCGGTATCAGAATAAAGAATAAAAAATTGGGCAGGGGGTGTAGCTCGGAGGTCAAATGCCCCTGGGTTCCATCCCCAGACCCGCAAAAAAAAGAAAGAAAAAAGAAATACAGTATTCCAGCTGCTTGCTGGCTGACAGTGATCAGCCACTTAATGAATTGTGCCCATGTGACTTTTGAAGATTTTACAATTTATTTAGCTGATGTACAGGCTTTTAAACTTGCAGGAAATGGAAGATTTTGTGTTGAGAAACATAGACCTGGAATATATCCAGTACAGACCACAAGTATAATCCCTTGTTATGTAAATTCAAAGATTCTAGTTTTTTTTATCATCTTTTTTCTTTGCTTAATACTACTGCACCGTCTCATTGTGAGATTATTAAAAAATGATTCCAATGCTGGGCGTGGTGGCGCACGCTTGTAATCCCCGCGCTTGGGAGGCAGAGACAGGAGGATCGCGCAGGTTCGAAGCCAGCCGCGCGCGCTGGCTTAGGAGACCCTGTTTCCAAATAAAAATGTAAAAATAGGTCTGGGAGTGTAGCCCGGAGGTAGAAGGGCTTCCAGGAACCCCAGTACCACCAAAAAAAAAAAAAAAAAAAGATTCCAAGCCTACTTGTGTAAAATTCCTATTAGTAGCTATTCTTTTGTGTGTGTGTGTGTGTATTGTGGTAGTAGAGATTGAATGGAGGCGTGTTCTATTTCTGAGCTATACCCCTAGTATTTTATTGTAGATTTTGAAACAGGGTCTCACTAAAATACAGAAAGCCTAGTGTTGCTGACCCTGGCCTCAAACTTGCAATCTTCCTGTCTCACCTTCCAAGTACTGGGACTGCAGGTGTGCACCACTGACTAGACAGTTTATTTATTTGTTTGTTTATTTATTTTTATTTTTGTGTGTGTGGTACTGGGGGTGGAACCCAGGGCCTTTTTCTACCGCCAGGCTATACTCTCAGACCTATTTTATACTTTATTTGGAAACAGTCTCACTAAGTTGCCGAGAGCCTCACTAAGTAGCTCAGGCTGGCTTTGAACCTGTGTGATCCTCCTGTCTCAGCCTCCCAAGCACTGGGATTACAAGTGTGTGCCACCATGCCTGCTTAGACAATATATATACTATAGTATATATACTAAAATATATACTATATATATATAGTATATATTTTGTGTGTGTGTGTGTGTGTGTGTGTGTGTGTGTGTGTTGGTCTGGGTATGAAACCCAGGGGCATTCAGCATCCGAGCTACAACCCCTGCCCTATTTTTTATTCTTTATTTGAAACCAGGTCTCACTGAGTTGCAGAGGGCATCACTAAGTAACTGAGGCTGTCCTCGAACTGCGATCCTCAGGTCTCAGCCTCCCAAATGCTGGGATTACAAGCATGTGCCACCACGCCTGGCAAAAAAAAAAGGACTTTTTAAAAAGGAGTCTGATCGCTGAGCATGATGTAATCCAAGTACGTGGGAAGCTAAGACAGGAGGATCAGAAGTTCATTGCCAGCCTTCGCTACTTAGGCCCTCCACAATTTAGTGAGACCCTGTTTCAAAATAAAGAATAAAGCCGGGCGTGGTGGCGCACGCTTGTAATCCCCGCGCTTGGGAGGCGGAGACAGGAGGATCGCGGAGGTTCGAAGCCAGCCGCGCTGGCGTAGAGACCCTGTTTCAAAAATATAAAATGTACTGGTAGTGGGAAAAGGTTTTAAAATTTATTAATGTATCAGTATTGGGAAAGATTTCCAATTTTATAATATATCTTCTTTACTAAGAAAGCCAGGGCTAGCTAGCAGGAAAGAAGGCTGGAGCCAGGAGAAAAATGTGTCTTTGCATTCCTAAGAACAACTTCACACATTTTGGGGGATAAAACAAAAGGTAAAAGCCTATGTCTGGAGACAGAGATGCCTCCCCCCCTCAGGCCATAAATTCGGCTGGAGAGATAACAGAAGCAGAGCCGGGGCTGGAGATAAGGGGTAACATTATCTCCAAAATCAGAGGGACCTGCTGGACTTAGACAGGATAAAAACTCAGTAAACTGGAGTTCTTTGGCATTTTCATTCGAATTGCCCCCCTGTGCCCCCGCTCCGGCACAGAGCTGTAACTATCTCTATATTTCTATCTTTTTAATAAATTTCTTTAAATCTTCAGCAGCTGTCCAAGCGATGAATACTTATTCCTAGCTTAGGACAAGAATCCATGGTTTTTCTGTTTGTCTGTCTATGTGGTGAGGGGGGATTACTTCTCCACACACACATACCACGCACATTTCACCCCTGCAACATAAAATAGGTCTGGGAGTGTAGCCCGGAGGTAGAAGGGCTTCCAGGAACCCCAGTACCACCAAAAAAAAAAAAAAAAGAATAAAAAGTAGGGCAGGGGGTGTAGCTCGGAGGTCGAATGCCCCTGGGTTCCATCCCCAGCCCTGCAAAAATAAAATAAAATAAAGAATAAAAAATAGACCTGGGGGTGTAGGTCAAGGTAGAATGACCCTGGGCTCCATCCCCAGTACTGAAAAAGAAAAGTTTGCCAGTGGCAGATTAAGGGCAAGTTTGTTAGTGCTGCTGTTGGAAGTAAAGGAGCCTCAAGAAAACTGTGTCTGTGCGTCCACAGCTGAGACTCTGATGACCAGGAAGCTGGAGGCCGGGATTCTGCTGTGGCTGCCAGAGTTCCATTTTCTGCTCATTCAGATCTCGACTGTCAGGCCTCCTGCGCTTCTCACATCCTCTCTTCTCTCTCCTAAAAGTACCACACACATCATCTAGGCCTTTGTTTAAACACAAAAGCGTCTTAAAAATAGACTTTCTAAACTGTGGACACGTCTTTCTTCTTGTGGTCAAGAGGCCCATGGTGAGTCAATAGCAAGTGAGAAGTGGTTAGACTGCTTCCCCTCACGGAGGCAGCTGCGGCCTTGCTTTGCCTCATCTCCACTGGAGACGCTTTTTCTCATTTTAACAATTTGATCACGCGGGTATTTTGATGTATATATATTTAAAAAAAAAAAAAGGCATTTGAGCCGGGTATGATGGTGCGCACCTGTAATCCCAGTATTTGGGAGGCTGAGACAGGAAGGTACAGATTCAAGGACAGCCTCAGCAACCTAGCCAGACACTGTTTCCAAATAAAAAATAATTTCAGGCTAGGGGTGTAGCTGGAAGGTAGAATGTGTCTGGGTTCAATCCCAAGGACCATAAAATAAAATAAAATGAAATGAAATGAAATGAAATGAAATAAAATAAAATGGAGCCGGGCGTGGTGGCGCATGCTTGTAATCCCCCCGCTTGGGAGGCAGAGACAGGAGGATCCCGCAGGTTCGAAGCCAGCCTTGCTGGTTTAAGAGACCCTGTTTCCAAATAAAATATAAAATAGGTCTGGGAGTATAGCCCGGAGGTAGAAGGGCTTCCAGGAACCCCAGTACCACCAAAATAAATAAATAAATAAATGGAATAAAAAATAGGGCTGGGGATGTAGCTCAGAGGTAGAATGTCCCAGGTTCCATCCCCAGTACCACACACACACACACACACACACACACACACACACACACACACAAAGATTATCTGGGGATTGCATTCTATCTCCAAACTGTACCCCCAGCCCTATTTTATTTTTTATTTAGGAACAGAGTCTCACTGAGTTGCTGAGGCTGGCTTTATTATTTATTTATTTATTTGTTTGTTTGTTTATTTATTTATTTATTTTTATTTTTTGCAGGTCTGGGGATGGAGCCCAGAGGCATTTGACCTCCGAACTACACCCACTGCTCTATTTTTTATTCTTTATTTTGAAACAGGGTCTCACTAAATTGCGGAGGGTCTCACCAAGCAGCTGAGGCTGTCCACAACCTTGATCCTCCTGTCTCAGCCTCCCGAATGTTAGGATTACAAGCATGCGCCACCACGCCCGGCTTGCTTATTTATTTATTTATTTATTTATTTATTTATTGCGGTACTAGGGATGGTACCTAGGGGATTCTATCTCAGAGCTACACCCCCAGCCCTATTTTTTTTTTTTTTTTTAGTCTTTTTATTTCTTGAAACAAGGTCTCACTGAGTTGCAAAGGACCTCAATAAGTAGCTGAGGCTGTCTGCAAACTACTATCCTCTGGTCTCCGCCTCTCAAATGCTGGGATAACAAGCATGCACCACCAGGCCCGGCAAGATAGTCTCAATTTAGTTATACCCACAAAGACCTATTTTAAAAATAAAACCTAACTCTGGGTATGGTGGTGCATGCTTGTAATCCCAGGATTTGGAGTGGCAGGTTCAAATCTAACCTCGATAATTTAATGAGACTCTTAGCAACCAAGTAAGACCCTGTTTCCAAATAAAAAATAAAATCAGGCTGGGGGTGTAGGTTGGAGGTAGAATGCCTCTGGGTTCAATCCCCAGGATCAAAAAATAAAATAAAAATGAAAATCACATTCACAGACTCTGAGACATGGATATATTTTTGGAGAAACCATCATCCAACCCTGTAGAGAGCCCTAATTCCTAAAATCCAAGCTTAGCATTGCAATTAATACAGCAATATTTCTTACTCGTCAGCTGATCGTTTATTTTTATTTTCTCAAGTTAGTCAAGCATTGAGTTACTTGCTGGGACAGTTGGATAGCCACATGATACATATATATTTAGAGATTGGCCTCATACCATATGCAAAGGCTAAAATGGATCAAATACCCAAATGTGACCTAAAATTAAAATGTAACCAGGCATGGTGGCGCACGCTTGTAATCCCAGCATTTGGGAGGCTGAGACCGGAGGATCAGGGTTCGCGGACAGCCTCAGCTACTTAGTGAGGCCTTCCGCAACTCAATGAAACCCTGTTTCAAAATAAAAAATAAAAAATTGGGCAGGGGGTATAGCTCGGAGGTCGAATGCCTCTGGGTTCCATCCCCAGGCCCACAAAAATAAATAAATTACTTAATTAAATTAAAATGTGCCAGCGGGGCGTGGTGGCACACACTTGTAATCCCAGCATTCGGGAAGTTGAGACTGGAGGATCACGGTTCGGTTCATGGACAGCTACTTAGTGAGGCCCACTGTAACTTGAGACCCTGTTTCAAAATAAAGAATAAAAAAAATAGGCCAGGGGTGTAGCTCGGAGGTCGAATGCCCCTAGGCTCCATCTCCAGGCCCACACACACAAAAAAATGTCCTAGAAGAAAATGTAGATGTCAATTTCTATGACTTTGGCTGAAACAAAAGAAAAAGATAATTTGGGCTCAAAACTAAGACTGTTGTGCTTAGGACACCATCAAGAGAATGAAAAAAATCTCATAGAATGAGTAGGACATTCTTGAAAATCATGTCTAATAAAACTCTAGTATTAGCTGGGTGTGGTGGCACACGCTTATAATCCCAGCATTTGAGAGGCTGAGACCGGAGGATCATGGTTTGAGGACGGCCTCAGCTACTGAGGCCCTCTGCAACTTAATGAGACCCTGTTTCAAAATAAAGAATAAAAAATAGTGCAGGGGTTGTAGCTCAGAGGTAGACTGCCCCTGGGTTCCATCCCCAAACCCGCAAAAAAAAAAAAAAAAAAAAAAAACTCTAGTATCACCGGGCATGGTGGTGCACAGTTGCACATTTGTAATCTCAGTACTTGGGAGGCTGAGACAGGAGAATTGATCGCACAGGTTCAAAGCCAGCCTCAGCTACTTAGTGAGACTCTCAGCAACTTAGTGGAGACCTTGTTTCCAAATAAAATATAAAATAGGTCTAGGGGTGTAGCCTGGAGATAGAATGTCCCTGGGTTCCATCCCCAGTACCACAAAAAAAAAGAGGAAAAAGAAAAAATGTTTGGGATTAGATAAAAGTGATGGTTGCACAATCTTGTAATTATACCAAAAACCACTGAATCATACTTTATTTTTTATATTTATTTATTTATGGTACCAAGATCATTCTACACCCTCAGCCTTTTTTTTTTTTTTTTTTTTTTACACAGAGTTTCACTAAATTGCCATGACTGGTCTCAAACCTGGGATCTTCCTGTCTCAGCCTCCCAAGTACTGGGATTACAGTTTTGCCACCACACCACATAGGGTGGTTCCAGCCACCTTATTTTTTAAATAGAGATCTTTATTGCATCATTAAAGTATCACAAGGTGGTTTTATAATCCAGGAATCCAGGATCTTCTTTCTGTAACCAGACAATTAGTTTTGTTGTTGTTGCTGCTGTTTTTGCAGTACTGGGCGTCAAGCCCAGAGCCTCACGCACACACGCGAGGTAAGTGCTCTACCACTGAGCTACGTCCCCAGCACTGACTCAGATCTTAGTCAACCACGCTGAACTCTTCCTTTTGTGGGAGATGTAGATACCATCCCCAGATTTTCTGATACCCTTGTTTCTTACTGTTGAGGCTTGCTGAATCAAAGCAGCTGAATGTGAGTCAAGTTCAATGTCCTGTCTTTCGAGGATGACTCATTGTTCTGGGCTTGAGATCCTGAACAAGAACAGCTGGACTCATGCAAACCCTGCAGAAACATCCTCACACCGGGAATGTTCGACGCCAGCAAGAAGCTGGTTCTCCCGAGTAGTGACCTGGGTGGAAGGTGAGTGTCCGCAGGGAGCCGGTGTCTATACTGTGCTCATGTTCTACCTGACTCCAGGTGATGCAGACAGCAGCCAGCCCCTTCTTGTGCCCCCACCCCGACAACAAGCAGCCTCTTCTTCCCAAGGAGATGAAGGTCTGCACTGATGTGAGTGAAGCCCTTCCTCAAGGTTCCCCTGGAGCTCTCCCCAAGAACCGCGTCCCTGCAGCGAGGTGTCCACACTCGCTGGAACACTAACAGTCTGGTTGCTGAGAGAGGATTTGTTTTTGCAGTAGATACAGCAAAGCTGAAGGGTATTTTTTCCCCCTGCGGTTCTGAGGATTGAACCCAGGGGCATCCTACCTCTAAGCCACACACCCAGCCCTATTTTTATGTTTTTTTTTTTTTTTTTTTTTTTTTTTTGTTGTTGTTGTTGTTGTTGCTGTTGTTTTTGCAGTACCAGTACCAGGGATGGAACCCAGGACATTCAATCTAATAGCTACACCCTCAGCCCTCTTTTTTAGCCTTTTTATTGTTGAAACAGGGTCTCAGTTGCAAAGGGCCTCGCTAAGTAGCTGAAGCGTGCATCACCACGCTCAGCTTTTATGTTCTGTTTTGAAACAGGGTCTCACTAAATTGCAGAGGGCCTCACAAGATTGCTGAAGATGGCCACAAACCTTCTGTCCTCCTGTCTCAACTTCCCAACTACTGGATTACAAGCTTGCACCACCATACCCAACTTAAAATTTTATTTTATTTATTTATTTATTAATTTTTGCAGGTCTGGGATGGAACCCAGAGGCATTTGACCTCTGAGCTACAATACCTGCCCAATTTTTTATTCTTTATTTTGAAACAGGGTCTCACTGAGTTGCAAAGGGCCTCACTAAGTAGCTGAGGCTGTCTGCGAACCGTGATCCTCTGGTCTTAGCCTCCCAAATGCTGGGATTACAAGAGTACACCACCACGCCCGGCTGTAAAATTTTATTTTTAGAAACATTCTGACTCGGCCGGGCGTGGTGGCGCACGCTTGTAATCTCCGCGCTTGGGAGGCAGAGACAGGAGGATCACGCAGGTTCGAAGCCAGCCGCGCACGCTGGCTTAGGAGACCCTATTTCCAAATAAAAATGTAAAAATAGGTCTGGGAGTGTAGCCCAGAGGTAGAAGGGCTTCCAGTAACCCCAGTACCACCAAAAAAATAAAAAAATTAAAAAAAAAAAAACATTCTGACTCGAGTCAGGCATGGTGGCGCTTGCTTGTAATCCCAGCGCTTGGGAGGCTGAGACAGGAGGATCACACAGGTTCCAAGCCAGCCTCAGCTACTTAGTGAGGCTCTCACCAACTTACTGAGACCCTGTTTCAAAATAAAATATAAAATAGGACTGGAAGTATAGCCTGGAGCTGGAAAAGCCCCTGGGTTCCACCCCCAGTACCACAATAAAATAAAAATAAAAACATTCTGACTCAGCATAAGTGGGGGTAAGGACCAACAATTTGCAATTGACCTAGCACTCATTTCTTTCTTTCTTTCTTTCTTTCTTTCTTTCTGTACTGGGAATTGAACCCAGGGCATTCTACCTCCAAGCTACACCTCCAGCCCTATTTTTTAATTCTTTATTTTTAAAACAAGGCCTCACTAAGTTGCAGAGGGCCTCACTAAGTAGCTAAGGCTGGCCGTGAACCTATGATCCTCCAGTCTCAGCCTCCCAAGTACTAGGATTTCAGACATGCACCACCGTACTGGGCCTTGCACTCATTTCTTACCCCCCTCCTCATTTCTGCAGGGTGGCCACAAGTCCATTCTTTTTTTGCCACAAGTCCATTCTTTTTTTTTTTTTTTTTTATGGAGGCCAACTTGAGAACTTTGTTTTTATATTTTTATTGGTAGACTAGAATTATACCTCATAATGAGGTACAGAGGGAAAGGAGCACATATGCGCACACACGTTGTGGGCTTCCCTCTAGATCCCCTACCCCTCCCCTGCCCAGAAGTGTGATTCAGATTGGCATTGATAATTCATGTACACACATAGCACTTATTTATTTATTTATTTATTTATTTATTTTTGTGGTGTTGGAGATAGAACCCAGAAGCTTTTTTTTTTTTTTTTTTTGGTGGTACTGGGGTTCCTAGAAGCCCTTCTACCTCCGGGCTACACTCCCAGACCTATTTTTATACTTTTTTATTTCAAAACAGGGTCTTTTAAGCCAGCGCAGCTGGCTTCAAACCTACGTGATCCTCCTGTCTCTGCCTCCCAAGCGCAGGGATTACAGGCGTGCAACACCACACCCAGTTTATTCTTTATTTTGAAACTGGGTCTCACTGAGTTGCAGAGGGCCTCACTAAGTAGCTGAGGCTGTCCGCGAACTGCGATCCTCCTGTCTCAGCCTCCCAAGCACTGGGATTGCAGGCGTGCAACACCACGCCTGACTACATTGCATTATTTAAGCTGTTACTTTCTTCACAACTCTCTTCCTTTTCCCTAAGCCCCCTCCGTCGCTCCATGGAGTCTCTGCTCCTTTACCTGAGGTCTCTGGTTTCCCAATTTCTCTTTTAGGTACCACGAAGTCAGCTCCTGGTCTAGCCCTCAGCCTTAAAGCAGAGCTGTGAGGCAC
Source organism: Muscardinus avellanarius (assembly GCF_963383645.1). Taxonomy (NCBI): domain Eukaryota; kingdom Metazoa; phylum Chordata; class Mammalia; order Rodentia; family Gliridae; genus Muscardinus; species Muscardinus avellanarius. The sequence continues at coordinate 36,985,227 of NC_137798.1, read as the reverse complement.
ACTGACCACGGCTGCCCTGCGTTCACTGCTTAACATCCTATCTGCAAAGTAGGTCAACTCAGCCTTGGTTCACCTGCATTTTTTGGAATTAGTCAGAAGAATTGGGAACCTGTGTCTGGTCCCCAGCAGGAAAAGGCGTGGTGGAATAGCAAAGTAGGCAACCAGCTTCCAGGGGTGGAACACCCATCCTCAGGAGTGTCAAAACACCTTAGTCACTTCCATTCTGTCTACGGCACTCCTTTCCCAGCCCCACTTCCTGGGTCTCCATCCCGAAAAGAAGTCAAGAGCCACAGCGCTGTCCCGCAAAGGGCCTTGCTGCAGAGGGCCGCCATAAGGACAGGTTGCTGGGCCCTCTTTCCAAGAGCCATCTTTCCAGTTTTAGTTCTCAGTCACCTTCACCTTCCCGATCATACTTCGCCCGGTCCCTCATTCAAGGCATTCGGTGCCTCTTGTTGGTGAGAAGCCTGCAGCACTGAGGAGAACACAGCAGTGTTTAAATATTCTTTTTTTTTTGGGGGGGGGATACTGGGGAGTGGAACCCAGGGACTTTCTACCTCCGGGCTACACCCCCAGCCCTATTTTTTTTTTTTTTTTTTTTTTTGGTGGTACTGGGGTTCCTGGAAGCCCTTCTACCTCTGGGCTACACTCCCAGACCTATCTTTTTATATTTTTATTTGGAAACAGGGTCTCTTAAGCCAGCAAGGCTGGCTTCAAACCTGTGCGATCCTCCTGTCTCTGCCTCCCAAGCGCAGAGATTACAAGCATGCGCCACCACACCTGGCCCCAGCCCTATTTTTTTTTTTTTACTTTATTTGGAAACAGGGTCTCACTAAGTTGCTGAGAGCCTAACTAAGTAGCTGAGGCTGGCTTCGAACCTGTGTGATCCTCCTGTCTCAGCCTCCCAAGCGCTGGGATTACAGGCGTGCACCACCACGCCTGGCTTCACAGCAGTGTGTAAAGTGATCAAATATTCGAGTCTGGAAGGACACACCTGTGATCCCAGTACTTGGGAGGCTGAGACCAAAGGATCAAGGTGTGAGACCAGCCTCAGCAATATAGAGACCCTAAAAAATTTAGGGAGACCTTGTTTCAGAAATAAAAAGAGAGAGTTGGGCTTGGTGATGTAGGCTTGTAATCCCAGTTAGTACTTGAGAGACTGAGACAGGAGGATTGAAGATTCGTGGCCTGCCTCAGCAATTTGTGAGGCCTTCTGCAACTTAGTAGGACCTTGTTTTATTTATTTATTTATTTATTTTATATTTATTTATTTATTTATTTTTTGGTGGTACTGGGGGTGGAACCCAGAGGCTTTCTACCTCCAGACTACACTCCCAGACCTGTTTTATATTTTATTTGGAAACAGGGTCTCACTAAGTTGCTGAGAGCCTCACTAAGTAGCTGAGGCTGGCTTCGAACCTGTGCAATTCTCCTGTCTCAGCCTCCCAAGTGCGGGGATTACAAGTGTGCACCACCACACCCGGCTAGGACCTTGTTTTAAAATAAAGAATAAGAGCCGGGCATGGTGGCCCACACTTGTAATCCAAGCATTTGGGAGGCTGAGACCAGAGCATCGCCATTTGCAGACAAGTCTCAGCTACTTAGTGAGGCTATTTGCAAATCAGTGAGACTCAGTTTCAAAATAAAAAATAGGGCAGGGGGTTTAGCTTGGAGGTTGAATGCCCCTGGGTTCCATCCCCAGACCTGCAAAAATAAAATAAAATAAAGAATAAAAAATAGGGCTGAGAGCTGGGCGTGGTGGTGCACGCTTGTAATCCCAGCGCTTGGGAGGCTGGGACAGGAGGATCTCACAGGATGGAAGCCCAGCCTCAGCTATTTAGTGAGACCATGTTTCCAAATAAATTATAAAATAGGGCTGGGGTGTAGCCCGAAGGTAGAAAGCCCCTGGGTCCCACCCCCCAGTACCACACACACACACACACACACACACACACACACATTCCCAGGAACAATAAACGAAGTGATCAAAAATCTATACATAACATACTAATGATTTTGAGTTATTTGGACTATTGTATGAAAAAATTCAGTATCTGGCCGGGCGTGGTGGCGCACGCTTGTAATCCCCGCGCTTGGGAGGTGGAGACAGGAGGATCGCGCAGGTTCAAAGCCAGCCACGCTGGCGTAAGAGACCCTGTTTCAAAAATATAAAATAGGTCTGGGAATGTAGCACGGAGGTAGAAGGGCTTCCAGGAACCCCAGTACCACCAAAAAAAAAAAATGTAAAAATAGGTCTGGGAGTGTAGCCCGGAGGTAGAAGGGCTTCCAGGAACCCCAGTACCACCAAAAAAAAAAAAAAAAAAAAAATTCAATATCCGGGGAAGAATACTGGCAAGGAAAATGGGGCAAATCTCAGCTCTAGAAAGATAGGGTACTGCTGGGAGTTATATTATTTTGAAGACCTTGAAAACATGACCGTGTCAGGTGGTGTCATTTTATTACATGCTCATTACCACACGGGGGCTGCACCTCCCTGGTTACCTTTCTTCCCAGTCAGAGAACTACCATGTTTCCTTCCTACCGTTTTTTTTTTTTAAATCTGAAGACAAAAAATACTTCCTTGTCTTTGGTGTTTACACCACACCATGTTTCTTTGTGCTCCTGTTATGGAGCCGCTCAGCTGACCTGCTATATAGGTCTCTTCATTTTGCATAACCCTTCTGTTTACCTAACCACTTCTGTTATGACTCACCAAGCTCCCGCCCTTCTGCTCACACTGTTCTGTTCAGAGTGGAGAAGCAGAGACCTGATTTCACCATAATTCATGATGACCTTGACTGAGATCCACTGCTAATTAGGAATGACCTTAGCTGAGAAAAACACATCCCCAGAAATTAAAAAATAACCACGATAGAAAAGTGAGCACCTGTCTGTGCAAATCATTGCAGGGAATAAAAGAAAGTTCCAGAGCATTTCTGTCATCCCAGTATTCTGGGAGGCTAAAGCAGGAAAATTGTAGGTTTACGATAGCAATTTAGCAAAACTTTTTCAAGAAAATAAATAGAGCCAGGCATGGTGGTGCACACTTATAATCTCAGTACTTGGGGGGCTGAGACAGGAGGATCGAAGGTTTGCAGCCAGCCTCAACTACTTAGTAACACCCTATTTCAAAATAAAAAATTAAAAATAGGGTTGAGGGTATAGCTTGGAAGTAGAATACCCCTGGGTTCAATCACCACGACTGCAAAAATTAAAAAAAGGGCTAGTGGTATAGCTCAGGTGTAGAATGCCACTGGGTTTAATAATCCCCAGTCCAGAAAAAAAAATGTATATTTTTAATTTAAAATTTAAAAAAGAGCCAGGCGTGGTGGCGCACGCTTGTAATCCCCGCGCTTGGGAGGCAGAGACAGGAGGATCAGGCAGGTTCAAAGCCAGCTATGCTGGCTTAGGAGACCCTGTTTCCAAATAAAAAGTGTAAAATAGGTCTGGGAGTGTAGCCCGGAGGTAGAAGGGCTTCCAGGAACCCCAGTAACACACACACACACACACAAAAAAAAAAAAAAAAAAAAAAGAGGCTGGGCTTTGTGGCACACGCTTGTAATCCCAGCATTGGGGAGGTGAAGACCAGAGGATCAAGGTTCGCCAACAGCCTCAGCAACTTAGTGAGGCCCCTTGCAACTCAGTGAGACCCTGTTTCAAAAATAAAGAATAAAAAATTAGGGATGGGGGTATCACTCAGAGGTAGAATGCCCCTGGGTTCCATCCCCAGTACTGCAAAAAAAAAGAAAGAAAGAAAGAAAGAAAGAAAGAAAGAAAGAAAGAAAGAAAGAAAGAAAGGAAGAAAGAAAGGAAGGAAGAAAGAATTGCTGGGTACAAGCCGGGCATGGTGGCGCATGCCTGTAATCCCAGCACTTGGGAAGCTGGGACAAGAGGATCACAGGTTCAAGACCAGATTCAACAGTCTTACTGAGGATTGAGTGAAACTCTCAGCAACCCAGGGAGACTGTTTCAAAACAAAGAAAAAGAAAAAGTCCTGGGGTCGTAGCTCAGAGGTAGAATGCCCCTGGGTTCCATCTCCAGGAACACGCGCACGCGCACGCGCATGCGTGCACACACACGGAATGGCTGGGTACATTATGACCAACTACTTCAGTTTACCTAGGACTCCTCGTTTTAGTATTGAAAGTTCTGGCCGGGCGTGGTGGCGCACGCTTGTAATCCCCGCGCTTGGGAGGCGGAGACAGGAGGATCGCGCAGGTTCGAAACCAGCCGTGCGCTGGTTTAGGAGACCCTGTTTCCAAATAAAAATGTAAAAATAGGTCTGGGAGTGTAGCCCGGAGGTAGAAGGGCTTTCAGGAACCCCAGTACCACCAAAAAAAAAAAAAAAAAAAAAAACCCTTAGCCGGGTGTGGTGGCAGACGCTTGTAATCCCCGTGCTTGGGAGGCTGAGACAGGAGGATCACACAACTGAAGCCAGCCTCAGTTACTTAGTGAGGCTCTCAGCAACTTAGTGAGACCCTGTTTCCAAATAAAAATATAAAATGGGTCTGGGAGTATAGCCCAGAGGTAGAAAGCCTCTGGGTTCCACTCCCAGTACCACCAAAAAAAAAAAAAAAAAAAAAAGTTCTGTGTCCCAGATAGTCTCTCAGTACCAGGTAAGCCAGCGCGGTGAGTTCCCTTGTTGGTCAGGCCGTCTGAGCACCTTGCTGGGCCTGACACTTTGGGGTCAGAGCCTCGGGTGCTTCCTCAAGGCACCGGCGTGGCCTGAGTCATGGGGAAGGGGCAGGGACACTATGCAAAGGACTTGGAAGGCACCTGCCTCCTGACCTCTGACTCACCGTGGGTGCAGCGCGACACCATTCCTAGCATCGCAGCGGAAAAGAGATCGGCTGAGAATGTACGCTCAAGAAAGAGGACGTCTTGGGTTTTCCAATAGAAAAGAAATTCAAAAACAACTGACTAACGAGAGGAATGTGGAGCGAATGTCGAGTCTGCCAGCCTTCCTGCGAGTGAGCCAATAACCTTTTAAGCCACAGCCGCAACTGGCTAACGTCTTGGCTGGCTCCCAGCATAGGCTCCTTTCCCAGTTTAGACTGTACTCAACACTGGCTTGGCAGCAAAGCTTTTAGCATCCTCAAATAGAGAGTTAGCCCAGCCTGAGATCACATGAAATCAGCTTTCTAATAAAGGACGTTCAAAAGAAAAGACCAGCAGAACAAGGGACATTAGTGTTGACAATTGAACCCATGGTCCTACTGTCCTGGCGTTCAGGAAGAAGCTCCTTGGGGGCACACACCTGGGATGCCAAGTTTGAGGCCAGCCTGGTTAACTAAGCAAGACTCTGTTTCAAAATAAAAAATTAAAAGGGCTGGGGGTGTCGTTAGTGGTAGAACGCTCCTGGGTTTAATCTCTAGTACCAGAAAGAGAAGAAGCCAGGTGTATTGGTGCATGCCTATAATGTCAGAATTTGGGATACTGAGACAAGAAGATCACAGGTTCAAGGCCACCCTCAGCAACTTAACAGGAGCCTGTTTTGAAATAAAAATTAAAAACTCTGTTGGTATAGCTTGGAGGTAGAAAGCCCCCGGATTGAACCCCCAGTACCAAAAAGAAAGAAAGAAGGATAAAAAGAAAGAAAAGGAGGAGAAGGAGGGGAGGAAAGAAAGAAAGAAAATAAAGTTTTGGGATGACGAGTATGGGGAGAATAGCTGAACTGGAAGTCTTGGGGAGATTTTTCATATTGAAGGAACTCACGGCCAGCTGGCCCTCAGCTGACTCTCAAAGAGATGCGGCATGCCATAGATTTATATTTAATTTAGAAGCGAACTTCATAATCACCTTGTACATTTACTGTGTGCCTGGTTTCACTTTGGCTTCATGCTTAAGTCAACTCCTATTTCAATCTCACCTCATAGAATAAATTTGGCCCTTCTGCAGCTAGAAGCAAAGCAGCCCCAAGCAATTACGGGGCAGCGACAGAGTGCTCCCGGAGAGAGTCAACAGAGGAGATCAACAGCAGCTATTTAAGGAACTAAAGGAGCAAAGCAAAGATCTTTTCCAACTCAGCAAATGAAGATGTAGCTATTTAAAGTCTCTTCCCACTGCTGACCAATCGAAAATACTGTAATAATCAAGTCAATCGGGTTCGAATACACAGCAAAATCAAGTCAAACTGGTTTCAGAAGTGTATCAAATAGTCGTATTTTCCCCAACTGAATGCGCCCTTCTCTCTTGTCTGTGAGCCCAACTTTAGTAGAATCTAAGGCTGCTAACAAAGGAAACTTTTAGCCACCGCAGTTCATGAGTTAATTATCTAGAGACTAATTATGACTCAAATGGAAATTTCTGTTTACACATAACCAGGATCCAGTCTCATGAATACCTGCACATGGTATTCTGGGTGATGCCTGATGGACCCGGGAAGACGGGCTAAATAAGGAGGCTCCAGGCATGTGACTTTGAATTCCTCCAATTGAAGAGTATCCTGTTATTTAATGGACTGAGAAGAAATTAAAAGACACGTGTGGATTTGCTTTGTGAACGCAGGTGGCTAAGGCTTTCACAGCAGGTAAGATCTGGCCACCTGCCCTGTGCCCTGGCCTTTGAGTTTGTTAACTCCCCATCTCTGGAGCCTGGGGAGGAGCTGGGGGAACATGTTTCTTTAATCCTGGCTGGAGTGGAGTTTTTGAGGAGAGGTTTTATGACGCAAGGAGGTCCAGTCAAAGCCTGATTTACACCTGTGTTTATGAGAGTCACCAAACCTGTGGCCACGCTTGTGCTGCACAAGACGCAGGGCAGCACTGTCCTCTGCATACCTACTATGTGCCAGGGACATTTAGCTCTGACGGTGCACAAAAGTACACACACACACACACACACACACACACACACACACATCTTTTCTTCCTAAGAGATGGAGAGTTTGTACATGTGTGAGTTCATGAGAAAAGCTTACTTCTGTCAGGGACCACCTTATGATTCTAATAGTAAAGCTGTAGCCAGATGCGTGGTGGTACACACCTGTAATCCTAGTACTTGGGAAACTAAGACAGGAGGATCGAAGGTTTGAGACCAGCCTCAACAATTTAGTGAGACCCTCAGCAATATAGCAAGACCCTGGATCAAAAAAAAATAAATGAAAATAAAAAAGTCTGGGGTGTGGCTCAGAGATAGAATGCTCCTGGGCTGAAACTCCAGTACAAAAATATATGCAAAATAAAGCGGTAAGCTGGGCATGGTGGCACACACTTGTAATCCCAGCGCTTGGGAGGCTGAGACACAAGGATTGCACAGGTTCGAAGCCAGCCTCAGCTACTTAGTGAGGCTCTCAGCAACTTAGACCCTGTTTCCAAATAAAGTAAAAAAAAAAAAAAAAAAATAGGTCTGGGAGTATAGCCCAGAGATAGAAAAGCCCCTGGGTTCCACCCTCAGTAACACACACACACACACACACATACACACACACACACACACACACACACACACACACACACAATACAAATAAAGTATAAAATAGGTCTGGGAGTATGGCCTGGAGGTAAAAAGCCCCTGAGTTCGACCCCCAGTACTACAAATAAGTAAATAAATAAATAAAGCTGTTTAACTGATCTCTGACACCTGATCCTCAGGGCTTCTGTACACACTCCACCCTGGTCCTATGGGACCAGTCATAGGACCAGTACTTGCAAAGCTGAGACAGGAGGATCACAGGGTTGAGGCCAGCCTCAGCTAAATTAGTGAGACCCTCCACAACTTAGACCCTATTTCAAAATAAAGAATAATAAAATAAGGCTGGGGTGTGGCTCGGAGGTAGAATGCCCCTGGATTCCATGCCCAGTACCACAAAAGAAAAAAATAATAATTTCTGCTTCTGGAAGTTATGCATCCTGCAGCTGATTTGCACTCCTGATTTTGTTCCGCTCCAAATCTCGTGCAGATCTGAAGCATCGTTTTTTAAACGGGGGAAGGGTAGACTCAGGGCCACACTTACTGCCGCTGAGGAGGCAGGAAGCTGGCACTAGACTGGCATCGCTTCTGGCCCCCGATGCTCTGGGACCGAGCTGTGGTATTCCTTCTGCAAACAGAATCCTTACAGCTCCAGGCTCCGGTACCAGAAATTGGCTCCACACATAGCCTCCTAAATGGGAACACAGTTTGCAGTGTGTTTCCAAAGTTTCCAGGAAAAATGGCACATTGTTTTTTGCTGATTGATGATTTGGTTTATTTGGTCTGAAAGTCCTCCTGGAAAGTCTTGATTCCTCTAGTGGACAAAAAAAAAAGTCTCCAGCTGCCTTTGGGAGTTACAGCTGATCAATACAAAGGTAGAACTTAGCAATTAAACAGGAATAGGGCTGGGTATCGCTTGACTAGCGTGTGTAAGACCCTGGGTTTGATTCTCAGCATCACAAAATGGAGAGAAACAGAGAGGGGGGAGGAGGAGGGGAGGGAGGGAGGGGGAGAGAGGGAGAGGGGAGGGGAGGAGGAGGGAGGGGAAGAGGGAGAGCGCGCAGTCTTTCTCCTTCCCAGGAAATAAGGGTTTTTAAAGTAGAGGCTGCCTAGGAATAGTCGCATATGGAGGAAGAGAAAAGAGTAAAGCACACGATCCTTGTCTAGCAGTTTCTTCTGGTCCTAAAGTTCAAACTTTTTTGTTATAAAGGAGGTTTAGCTAGGCATGGTGGCACATACCTGTAATCCCAGCACTTGAGAGACTGAGACAGGAGTATCACAGGTTTGAGGCCAGCCTCAGCAACTTAGTGATATCCTCAACAACTTAATGATTACCTATTTTAAAGTTTAAAAAATTAATAAATACAAGGGTTGAGAGCATAGCTCAGAGGTAGAATGCCCCTGGGTTCAAAACCTGGTACCAAAGCCAAGCATGGTGGCACATGCTTGTAATCCCAGCATTCGGAAGGCTGAGACCAGAGGATCATGGTTTACAGAGAGGGTCAGCTGCTTACCAAGGCCCTTTGCAACTCAGTGAGACCTTGTCTCAAAAATAAGAAACACTAAGCCGGGCGTGGTGGCGCACGCGTGTAATCCCAGCATTTGGGAGGCTGAAACCGGAGGATCACGGTTTGAGGACAGCCTCAGCTACTTAGTGAGACCCTTTGCAACTCAGTGAGATCCTGTTTCCAAATAAAGAATAAAAAAAATAGGGCTGGGGGTATAACTCAGAGGTAGAATGCCCCTGGGTTCCATGCCCAGTACCGCAAAAATAAATAAATAAATAAATAAATAAATAAATAATTTTAAAAGGCTAAAAAAGAGGGCTGGAGGTGTAGCTCAGAGGTACAATGCCCCTAGGTTCCATCCTCAATACTGAAAAAAAAAAAAAAAAAAGCAGTACCAAAAAATAAAAAGACAGTACATTATTCATCAGTCTGGAAATAATAATCAACCTTCCTAATGTTGAAAAGCAAGAATCATAGAGTTGGAGCTATGTTTAATGGCAGCTTTTGAATCCCCATTAGTCACTCAGGCACTAAAGTGCTCCCAAATGCATTAGCACACTAAGCCCTTCTACTGACTTCTACATTTGAGAAAATTAGTGTAATCCTTGTGTCTGGAACTGAGTATGTGTCCAGTGTGCTGTTATAAACTGCCATATAAGCTGGATGCACTGGTGCATGCCTGTGATCCCAGGTTTGGAAAGCTTAGACAGGAGGATCATACTGTTGAACACCAGCCTCAGCGTCTTAGCAGGACTATCCGAAACTTAGTGAGACCCTGTTTCAAAATAATAAGTAAGCTGGGGATGGTGAGGCACACTGTTTGTTTTTTATTTTTTATTTTTTTGTAGTACTGGGAATGGAACCCAGGAGCATTCTATTCTTTATTTTGAAACAGGGTCTCACTGTGTTGCAGAGGGCCTCACTAAGTAGCTGAGGCTGTCTGTGAACCACGATCTTCCTGTCTCAGTCTCCCGAATGCTGGTAGTTTTAATTTTTTTTTTTTTTTTTTTTTTTTTTTTGGTGCTGGGCTGGGGATGGAACCCAGGGGCATTCTACCTCTGAGTTACCCACCAGCCCAATTTTGTTGTTGTTGTTCTTGATTTTGAAACAGGATCCCACTAAGTTGTTGAGAGCCTCACTAAGTAATAGAGTCAGACTCCAAACCTGAACGGAACCTGGATCCTCCTGTCTCTGCCTCCCAAGTACTGGAATTACAAGCATTTGCCACCATGCCTGGCTTGTTTGTTGTTTTTTATTTTTATTTTTATTTTTATTTTTGCGGATCCGGGGATGGAACCCGGGAGCATTCGACCTCCGAGCTACACCCCCTGCCCTATTTTTTATTCTTTATTTTGAAACAGGGTCTCACTAAGTTGCAGAGGGCCTCACTAAGGAGCTGAGGCTGTCCAGGAACCGCGATCCTCAGGTCTCAGCCTCCCGAATGCTGGGATTACAAGTGTGCACCACCACTCCTAGCTTTAGGATTTCTTTCTTTCTTTCTTTTTTTTTTTTTTTTTTGCGTGTGTGTAGTGCTGGGGATGGAACCCAGCCCAGGGCCTCAGAAATGCTAGGCAAGCCCTCTATCACTGATGTGGTAGCACACACTTGTAATCCCCGCCTTCGGGAGGCTGAGACTGGAGGATCACGGTTGGTGGACAGCCTCAGCTAATTAGTGAGGCTCTCTGCACCTCAGTGAGACCCGGTTTCAAAATAAAGAATAAAAAATAGGGCAGGGGCTGTAGATCGGTGGTGGAATGCCCCTGGCTTCCATTCCCAGACCCGCCAAAAAAAAAAAGAGAGAAATATTAAGCTGAGACAGGAGGATCACTTCGCCGCCAGCCTCAGCTACTTAGGCCCTTTGCAAGTCAGTGAGACCCTGCTTCAAGATAAAGAAAAATAAGACTGGGGATGTAGCTCAGAGGTAGAATACCCCTGGGTTCCATCCCCAGTACAAAAAATAATAATAATAAATTAGTCTTGTGATGTCCTGTGCTAGAAATGCAAGTCTGTGTCTTAGCTTTTTGTCTTATTTTGTTTTACTATTTTATCTTTTTGGTACTGAGGATTTAACCCAGGGGCGTTCTACCTCCGAGCTACAGCTCTGGCCCTTTTTACTTTTTATTTTGAAACAGAGTGTCTCAAGCAATGGGCCACAAGGTCCTAAGACCAATAAGCTCTGTTGGTATTGGAAAACTGTTCCAGTATTGATTTACAATAAAGACATAAAGGCAGTCAAAGTCTGGAAGCTGCGCAGGCGCTCAGGCAGGGAGAAACCCAGCTTTTCCTGTTAGACTTCAAAACTCTTATCCCCTCTCCTTTGCCTTGATGCTCTTTGTTTGTTTGTTTGTTGCATGTCTGGGGATGCAACCCAGAGGCATTTGACCTCTGAGCTACACCCCCTGCCCTATTTTTTATTCTTTATTTTAAAACAGGGTCTCACTGAGTTGCAGAGGGCCTCACTAAGTAGCTGAGAGTGTCCGTGAACCACGATCCTCCGGTCTCAGCCTCCCAAAAGCTGGGATTACAAGCGTGCGCCACCACATTCCGCTCGCCTTGATGTTAATCCATCATAAGAATGTTGAGGCAATTAAAGCCTTTAGCCCTAAAAATATAGACAAGCAATTAAAAGTCTTAAGATTACAGTTATTCTGCCTGACACTTTTTTTGTGTGTGTGTATGGTACTGGGGGTAGAACCCAGGGGCTTTCTACCTCCAGGCTATACTCCCAGACCTATTTTATACTTTATTTGGAAACAGGGTCTCACTAAGTTGCTGAGAGCCTCACTAAGTAGCTGAGGCTGCTTCGAACCTGCACGATCCTCCTGTCTCAGCCTCCCAAGCGCTGGGATTACAAGCGTGCGCCACCATGCCTGGCTCAGCTTGACACCATATAGGTAGCAAGAGCCTCATGTCTTGCTCTTAGAGATTATACGCAGGTGCCCGGACTGCAATTAGTACCTCTGTTTCCCTCTTCTTCTTTGTGACCCGACCTTGGTGTGTGGAATGTAAATTCCACATGTGACTTCAAAGCACTCAGATTAATAGGCAACTGATACAGCCTGATACAACAGATTTAGAAAAAAAGATAGATTATTAACCCTTGTACTTAGTAAGTACATTGTCCAGAGATAAGAAGGCACCACCTGCCTAAGAAATAAGTTACTAGCCTGTTGTCTTGGTAACGCTGATAACATACCAATAAGAAAACTGTATTTAAGGCCTGGGGTCAGAGAGGGGAGGCAGAGTTCCATTTTCAGCCTCTCCCGTGTGTCTTCCAGGCACGCTGCTCTTTTTCTCTTCCCTTTCTGTTTCCTACTGACTTTGATTTGTTTAAGGTACAACCGAACTTTTTTTTTTTTTTTTTTTTTTTTGCGGTACTGGGGAGATGGAACCCAGGGGCATTCGACCTCCAAGCTACACCCCCAGCCCTATTTTTTATTCTTTATTTTGAAACAGGGTCTCAGTGAATTGCAAAGGGCCTCACTAAGTAGCTGAAGCTGTCCGCAAACCACGATCCTCCGGTCTCAGCCTCCCGAATGCTGGGATTACAAGAGTGCGCCACCATTCCCGGCTGTCTATTAGTTTTAATTTCATGATTCAACATATTAATTTGAATCCAGGAAAAGAGCCCACAGGGCTGTTACAACTGTAACAAAGCCACGTCACACACAATTTGTGACTTTCCACAATGTCATGAAGTTTATTCAATACTTGAAGGTTATAGCATGTGAGAAATTATTAGTAAATTCTATAGGTTAGGTTAGGCTAGTTTTGGATGCTGGGCAGCTACTTTGCCAAAAACCAATTAGCTATGATTAAGCATCAAACAATACACTTTACCCTAGCAAATCTAACAATTTAGGTTGAACTAGTATATAAACAATATACAAATCCTAACACCTACGCACTTCAGGTACTTAACAAGTGACTAGTTACAAACAAGCAGGGAGATAACAAACCAATTTCAAGAATGGCAGAGGAAATTCCGAAGTTGCTCTGGGCACTGAGAGGGCTGAAGACTGGCACTGATTCTCCGTCAGCAAAGAGCAGGGCCGAAGCGAAGGTGCTGGATCTGCGTTGTACACACGGTAGACTCATCATGGTGTAGACAGTAGCTCAGTGTGCTCAGTTTTAGGGTTCCTTCAGGTTTCTGTAAGTGCTATCAATTGTCTTTAGCAGACTTATTAAACATTAGCAGATACTTGTCATTTCCACAAATGTATTGATGATGTAAGTCCATCCGACTCAGAAAATAGATTTGTAATCCAAGGGTCCATTATCCATCGTAGCACAGGCGTGTTGGTCTGGGCCATATGCTGGCAGATCAGTACAAGTTGCCGTATGAGTTCCTAAGCTAGGTCCCATGTTCTATACAATCGACATGTCCAAACAAGTTGTTTATGAGCTCCTGAAGTTGTTTTACATCCCATGCTGTACACACAGCGTCTCACTAAGTTGCTGAGGGACTTGCTAAGTTGCTACGGCTGACTTCAAATCTATGATCCTCCTGTCTCAGCCTCTCAAATACTGGGATCACGGCCTTGTGCCAACACACCTGGCTAGTTTTATTCGTTTATTTCAATACTGGGAATGGAACCCAAAGTCATTCTACCTGTGAGCTATACCCCAGTCTTGTGTGTGTGTGTGTGTGTGTGTGTGTGTGTGTGTGTGTGTACAGTACTGGGGATGGAACCCAGGGGCATTCTACCTATGAGCTACATCCTCAGCCCCTATTTTTATTCTTTATTTTGAAACAGGGACTCACTGAGTTGGAGAGGGCCTCACTAAGTAATAGCTGAGGCTGTCCGTGAACCGCCATTCTTCTGTCTCAACCTCCCAAATGCTGGGATTATTGGCATGCATGCCACGATGCCCGGCTCCAGTCTTATTTTTATCTTTTATTTTGAAACAGGGTCTAAGTTGTGATGGGCGTCGCTAAAATCTTGAGACTGTCCTCAAACCTGTGATTTTCCTGTCTCAGCCTTGATAAGTTGGGTCCTGCACTCGTGTGACTTTGTGTCACATGACCTCTGCAGGGCAAGGGAGGGGAGAATTGGGCATTCCTGTGAGTAAACCCCCATCTCGTGAGATGCATACCTTGAAAAGGAGAGCCCTCTAGCTTCGGACAGTCGAGCGGGCCCCATGGTGCCTCTCCCTGATCCCCGGGAGAGCCGTGCCATTAAAACTTTACATGCCACGTGTACCGGACCTCTCTCGTGTTTTTCACACTCCACCATACTCACATTATTTTTTATTTTACTCGCATAATTTTTCATTTTACTTAACAAGCCTCCCAAGGACTGGAATTATAGGTACGTACCAGCTCAGGGTTTATATCTCCATTTTTAATTGCTGTCCTTGAACCTGTAGTCCTCCTGTTTCAGCCTCCCAAGTACTGGGATTACAAGTGTGCACCACCACGCCCGGCTTCCATTTTTAAATTTGTAAGATTAGAAAGGCAATATTCCCCTAGCTCCTGGAATCTTGCGCTCTGTGAAGGAACACTAGAGGTCTTAATGAGAAGCCCATGGGTTTTTTCCTGAGTCATTGCTCTGGTTGGGACATGATTTGAGTGTGCTGCCCAAGGAAGAGTTCATTTGTTGGAAGCTGGGTCCTCAGTGTAGCATTGTTGGGAATGAAGCACTATAGAAGAAATAAAAGAAAGTGGTAGAGCTAGACGTGGTGGTGCACGCTTGTAATCCCATTATTTGGGAGGTTGAGAAAGGAGGATCGCGGTTTGAGGACAACCTCAGCTACTTAAGGAAACCCTTTGCAAGTCAGTGAGACCCTGTTTCAAAATAAAAGAATAAAAAATAGGACTTGGGGTTTCAAATGGCCCAGGGTTTCACCCCTAGTACCACGTACACACACACACACACACACACACACACACACACACACACACACACCAGGTAGAAAATATCAAAGCCTAGTGCTCAAGTTTCTCTTACCTTTACTTGCCAAACCAGTTTGGCCCAGGCCTGTATCTTCCAAATTTCTGGGAAATCTTTAAATAAATCTTAAAATTAACCAAAAAGAAAAAAAAGCTACTTGTCCTATGCACTGATAAGACAGATATGACATCCAGAAAAACCTGTAATTTAGGAGACTTTCCAGTTTATCTCTTTATCAAATGATAGAGACCATAATCGGCCTAAGGATCTGGTAGACAAACAGACCACCATCTGTACCAGTATCGGAAATGGCCTCGGAAGATTTGAGAAAGCTATGATTATTAATATATTTCAAAAATTGGGTGCGGGGCAAATCTGTGCAAGGACTTGGTTTCTGCCTAAAAGCAGGCAACTATTCCAATGTAAATTAACATTTCTAAAGGTAGTTAACAAGTCAATAGGAGAGGAGAACTAGGCCTTTCTCTATCTAAAGACAGATCTACATGATAATCTAGGGAGGATAGAGCAGGGTTTGACCTTGCCCTTCATGAAAGGAGACACCTCTCCACACCTGGCTGGAGAAGGTACCTTACAGGTAAGGGGAGGTACCTTACAGGGATGTTCACTAAGTCAGAATTATGCAAACAAGATGGAGGTCATGGGTATAAAAAAAGCAAGTCCACGTGTGGTCCCTTTGATGTATTCATTTGACTCACCCCTCCATGCCAGTCTGGTATGGAGCTGTACCTATTTTCTGTATTTCTATCTTTTTAATAAACTTCTTTAAATCTTCAGCAACTGTCCAAGCTATGCATATTTATTCTTAGCTTAGGACAAGAACCCGAGGTAATTTTTTGTTTTGGGTCATTTTGGAGTTGTTTTGGTTTGAGGGAAATTGTGTCTGGGACCCTAACAGGAGTTCCCGGGAACAGTTTCCCCACAACCATACTCTCCCAATCCGTAACAACTTCAACTGACTAGTGAGCACCACCAGACTGGCGGCATCCTTGCAAATCTTCCCAGGCTCATCCTTCACCACATTACTTTTAAAAGAAGAGCAATTAGCCAGGTAGTGCAGCCTGTAATCCCAGTACATGGAGGATTGCAGATTTGAGGCCAGCCTCAGCAACTTAGTGAGACTCTCATCAACCTAGCAGGACCCTGTTTGAAAATAAAATTGGGCTGGATTCAAGATGTAGAACACCTTGGATTCGAGGGTATAGAGCACCCTTGGATTCAATCCCCAGTACCACACACAAAAAAAAGAGCTACGAACCCCCAAAAGGTAACTCTCACTTTGGAGATGGCCCACACTCTCCTTTGAATGTGTATTTCTTGCTTTCCAAAATAAATCTCAGCTGAGTATGGTGTCCCATGCCTGTAATCCCACTACTTGGGAGGCTGAGACAGGAAGATCACAGGTTCAAGGACAGCCTCAACAAGTAGTGAGATTCTCATCAACCTAGTGAGACCCTGTTTCAGTATAAAAATAAAATAGGGGTGGGGGTGTAACTCAGAAGTAAAATGTCTCTGATGAGTTCAATTCCCAGTACCACACAAAAAAAAGTAAAAAAAAAAAAAAAAAAGCCAAGTGTAGTGGTTCGCACTTGTAATCCCAGTACTTGGGAGACTGAGACAGGAGAATTGCAGTTTCGCGGCCACTCAGCTACTGGGTGAGACCCTCTGCAACTTCGTGAGACCCTGTTTCAAAGTAAAGAATAAAAAATAGGGCTGGGATTGTAGTTTGGAGGTAGAATGCCCATGGGTTCAATCCCTAGCACCACACAACAAAACACACACACACGTAAAAAACAAGCTGGATGTTGTGGTGCACACCTGTAATCTTAGTACTTGGTAGGCGAGACAGGAGGATTGCATGTTCAAGGACAACCTCAATAACATAGGGAGACAATCAGCAACCTAGCAGACCCCATTTCCAAACCAAAATAAAAAGGAGGGTTGCTGAAGTGTAGTTCAGAGGTAGAATGCCCTGAGGTATAATCCCCAGTACCAAAATAATATAAAATGTAAGAGATCAAAGTTTTACATAAAGATGTAATATTCTCTACATAGATACATAAACAATATTACAATCACCCAGAACTGAGTATTCTCACTATTTTACTTGAACAACCAGATAGTTGGACAATATAGTATCTCATTGTTTTTATTTGTGTTTCTTTTACTATCAGGGGCTCTAATACTGAGCTAGAGTCCGTCTTTTTTTTTTTTTTTCAGTACTGGGGATGGAGTCCAGAGGCATTTTACTTCTTAACTACACACTTAGCCCTTTTTATTATTTTTTTTTTAGTCTTTTTATTTTTTGAAACAGGGTCTCATTGAGTTGCCAAGGGCGTCGCTAAGTAGCTGAGGCTATCCATGAACCGCAGTCCTCTGGTCTCCCAAGTACTGGCATTACAAGCATGTGCCACCATGCCAAGCTCATTGTTGTTATTATTACTGTTAGTATTTGGTGCGGGGGCTGAACCTAAGGCTTTGCACATACTAGGTGCATACTCCATACTCCACCACTCACTACTGAGCTACACATCCTAGTTATTTTTAAAACATTAGTTTTAGCCGGGCGTGGTGGCGCACGCTTGTAATCCCCGAGCTTGGGAGGCTGAGACAGGAGGATCGTGCAGGTTCAAAGCCAGCCTCAGCTAGTTAGTGAGGCTCTCAGCAACTTAGTGAGACCCTGTTTCAAAAATAAAATATAAAATAGGGGTGGGAGTATAGCCCAGAGGTAGAAAGCCTCTGGGTTCCACCCCCAGTACCACACACACACACACAAAAAAAATTTAGTTTTGCCTTTTCTTTTCTTCCTTCCCTCTTTTGTTCTTTCTTTCTTTGTTTTTTTTTCTTTCTTTCTTTTTTGTGATACTGAGGATTGAACTCAGGTGCGTTCCACCTCTGAGGTACAAATCTAGCCCTATTTTATTCTTTGTTTTGAAACAGAGTCTCACTAAATTGCAGAGGGTCTCACTAAGTAGTGAGGAACCTGCGATCCTCCTGTCTCAGCCTCCCAAGTACTGGGATTACAAGCATGGGCCACCAGGTCTGGCTTTAGTTTTGTCCTCTCTAAAACCAAAGAGCTAAACCAGGTGTGGTGGCGCACACTTGTAACCCCAGCATTTGGGAGGCTGAGACAGGATGATCGCAGTTCGCGGACAGCCTACTTAGTGAGGCCCTCTGCAACTCAGTGAGACCCTGTTTCAAAATAAAGAATAAAAAATTGGGCAGGGGGTGTAGCTTGGAGGTCAAATGACCCTGGGTTCCATCCCCAGACCCGCAAAATAAATAAATAAATAAATAAATAAATAAATAAATAAATCCAAGGAGCTAAATCTGGGGCTAGGGATATACTTCAGTGGTAGAGCACTTGCCTAGCACTTGTGAGGGTCTGGGTTTCATCCCCAGTATTACAAAAACAAAACAAAAAGAAGATAAATCTGATCAATCTAATTTCTTGAGTTAAAGATGAAGATGATTATATAGATATTTCTCTCAGAAGACAGACAACAATATGCTCAGCAAAGAAGACAACTTTTTTTGTGTGTGTGGTACTAGGGGTGGAACCCAGAGGCTTTCTACCTCTGGGCTATACTCCCAGACCCATTTATATTTTATTTTGGAAACAGGGTCTCACGAAGTTGCTGAGAGCCTCACTAAGTAGCTGAGGCTGGCTTCGAACCTGTGAGATCCTCCTGTCTCAGACTCCCAGGCGCGGGGATTACAAGCGTGTGCCACCACGCCCAGCTCAAGACAACTTTTTTTTTGGTTGGTTTGGTTGGTTTTATTTTGTTTGGTACTGGGTGTTGAACCCAGAGCCTCTCACATGCTAGGCAAAGCTCTACCACTGAATCACAATCTTCAGCCCCAGAACTGCCTTTTGTGTGTGTGTGTGTGTGTGATACTGGGGATGGAACCTAAAGGCATTCTACCTCAGAGTTACACCCCCAGCCCTATTTTTTTATTTTTTACTAAAATTTTTTTTTATTTTTTACTAAGCGTGCGCCACCACGCTCAGCTTATTCTTTACTTTGAAACAGGGTCTCACTAAGTTGCAGAGGGCCTCACTAAGTAGCTGAGGCTGGCCGTGAACCTGAGATCCTCTTGTTTCAGCCTCACCAAGTACTGAGATTACAAGCATGTGCAACCAAGCCCAGCTGGCAGAACTGCCCAATTTTAAATGAATGAGCAATTTAAAAAGTACAAACAATAAGCCGGCTGTGGTGGCACACAGGTTCAAAGACAGCCTTAGCAACTTCCCGAGACTTTCAGCAACCTAGAGAGACCCTGTTTGAAAATAAAATATAAAATAGCCGGGCGTGGAGGCGCATGCTGTAATCCCAGAGCTTGAAAGGTGAGACAGGAGGATTGCAGAGGTGCGAAGCCAGCCTCAGCTACTTAGTGAGACCCTGTTTTCAAATAAAGTATAAAATAGGTCGGGGAGTATAGCCCGGAGGCAGAAAGCCCCTGGGTTCCATCCTCAGTAACACCAAATATAAATAAATAAAATAAAATAAAATAAAAAGGGTTGAGGGTGTATCTTGGAGGTAGAATGGCCTGGATTTAATCTCTAGTACAATGAATAAATGAGTGAATGAAAGAATGAATGAATGACAATGGGGGTCACATAGTGGCAACAGGCTTGTAGTCTCAGCATTCAGGAGGCTGAGACAGGAGGATCAAGCAGGTTCCAAGCCAGCCTCAGCTGGTTTAAGAGACCCTGTTTCCAAATAAAATATAAAATAGGTCTTGGAATGAATGTAGCCCAGAGGTAGAAGGCCCCTGGGTTCTATCCCTATTACCCACAAAAAAAAAAAAAAAAAAAAAAAAAAAAAAAATATATATATATATATATATATATATATATATATATATATGCAAGAGTTGGGCGTGGTGGCACACACTTGTAATCCCCGCGCTTGGGAGGCGCAGAGATAGGAGGATTGCGCAGGTTCAAAGGTCTGAGAATATAGCCCGGAGGTAGAAGGGTTCCCAGGAACACCAGTACCACATACACACACACAAAAGTAGAATAAAGAAAATAAGGCTGGGGTTGTAGCTCGGAGGTAGAATACCCCTGGGTTCCATCTCCAGTAACACACACACACACACACACACACACACACACACACACACACAATAAATAAGTAATAAAAAATCAGGCTGGGAGTGTAGTTCAGAGGTAGAATGCCCCTGGGTTCCATCCCCAATACTGAGAAAAATAAAAAATAATAAAAAATAATAATAACTGGGGAATGGAGGGAGGACTGGCAGGAGGGAGGATAATCATATCAAAAGTGAAGAATGACCCCCTTCTAGGGTAACTCTTCTCAAGCCTAACCCCTAATACACACTACAGAAGGCTGTTACAGAGCACTCCGCCTCTGAGCTCAGTGCCTCTCTCTGGGCTATGGGCCCACCCTGTCTTTTTGGGTGTGGTAAGACTGATAATTTCTGGAGTAGTAACGAGAGCCAAGTGCTTTCCACGAACATCAGACACTAGCTTGATAAACATGTAACCAATTTACCTTAACTATTGGGTTCTTCTAGAAAGGACCTACACTAAGGAAAAAACCAATATATAGACATATGCAAGAGACAAAAGATTAAAGCTAGTAGTTATTCCTACTAATGAAGAAACAGGATGTCACCAGATGGTCACACTCAGGGGCCTTCTAAATGATGGCAGAAATACATATATATATATATATATATATATATATATATATATATATATATATATATATAATTTTCGACCTCTGAGTTACACCCCCAGCCCTTCTTAAACATTTTTATTTTGAAATAGGGTCTTGCTAACATTGCTGATGTTACAGATTGAGAGAATATGGTTGTGGGGAAACTGTTCCCGGGGACCCCTGTTAGGGTCCCGGACACACTTTCCCTCAAACCACAACAAAACCCAAAATGACCAAAAACAGAAAATTACCACGGGTTCTTGTCCTGAGCTAAGAATAAATATGCATAGTTTGGACAGTTGCTGAAGATTTAAAGAAGTTTATTAAAAAGATAGAAATACAGAAAATAGAAATACAGAAAATAGTTACAGCCCCATGCCAAAATGGCATGAGGGGGGAGGGTAGCCCAGGCCAATGCACCATTCCCCAGATAAACCATGTGGACTGGAAGTTTTATACCCATGACCTCCATCTTGTTTGCATAATTCTGACGTAGTGACGTCCCTATAAGGTACCTCCCCTTAACCCTGTAAGGTACCTTCCCCAGCCAGGTGTGGCGAGGTGTCTCCTTTCATGAAGGTCGACCCCTCCTACCATCTTAGCTAGCTTATCCTAAGATCTGTCTTTTTTTTTTTTTAAGATTGAAATAAGTTTATTAAAAGATAGAAATACAGAAAATAGAAATAAAGCCCCATGCCAAAATGGCATGAGGGGGTGACTCGAAATGAATACAACCTAAAATCTGTCTTTAGATAGAGAAAGGCGTAGTTCTCCTCTCCTATTGACTTGTTAATCACCTTTAGCTAGGTTAATTTACATTGGAATAATTGCCTGCTTCTAGGCAGAAACCAAGTCCTTTCACAGAGTTGCCCCTCACCCAATTTTTGAAATATATTAATAATCATAGCTTTCTCAAATCTTCCTAGGCCATTCCCAATACTGGTACAACTGGGGCTGATCTTGTGGTCATCCTGTCTCACCCTCCCAAACTGGGATTAAAGGGATGTGTCACCACATCTGGCTAGTGTTTTATATCTTAGTCAGACGAGGACTCAGCTCTTCATTTTGTTATTATTCTATAAGCTGTTTCTAGATACTTAATGCAAGTTTTGTATATGGTATTAATAATTCAACATTTTTTTGTGGAGATTGACCCAGAGGCATTCTAGCTTCAATATATAACCCCCGCCCAATTTCATTTCATATTTGAAAACAGGGTCTCACTAGGTTAAGAGTCTCACTACTTACTGAAGCTGTCCTTGGACCTGTGAGCCCTCCTGTCTCAGCCTCCCAGGTACTGGGATTACAGGTGCGCACCACCATGCCTAGTTTATATCATCCAGAATGTAACAATTTTTATTTTTATTTTTTGTGGTATTTGGTATTGAGCCTGAGGGTGTCCTTCCTCTAAGCTATACCCCCAACCCTACTATAAATAAATATATATATATATATATATATATATATATTTTTTTTTTTTTAAATAAGGCCTCACTAGATTGATAAAAGTCTCACTAGTTGCTGATGCTGTCCTCCAACTTGTGATCCTTCCAGTCTCAGCCTCCCAAGAACTGGGATTACAAGCGTGTGCCACTGCATCCGGTTCAATAATTTTTTTTTTTTTTTTTGCAATACCAGGAATTGAACCCAGGTACATTCTACCTCCAAGCTACACCCCCAGCCCTATTTTTAACTCTGTTTGTTTGTTTGTTTGTTTGTTTGTTTTGCAGGTCTGGGGATGGAACCCAGAGGCATTTGACCTCCGAGCTACACCCCTGCCCAATTTTTTATTCTTTATCTTGAAACAGGGTCTCACTGAGTTGTGGAAGGACTCACTAAGTAGCCGAGGCTATCTGTGAACCATGATCCTCAGGTCTCAGCCTCCCAAATGCTGGGATTACAAGTGTGTGCCACCACGCCCGGCTTAACTTTATTTTGAAACAGGGTCTCACTAAGTTGCTGAGAGCCTCACTAAGTAGCTGAGGCCGGCTTCGAACCTGTGGGATCCTCCTGTCTCAGCCTCCCAAGCGCGGGGATTACAAGCGTGCGCCACCACGCCCGGTTTAATTCTTTATTTTGAAACAGGTTCACACTGAGTTGCAAAGGGCCTCACTAAGTAGCTGAAGTTGGCTGCTAACCGTGATCCTCCTGTATCAGCCTTTCAAATGCTGGGATTACAAGCATGCGTCACCATACCTGGCTTCAGTTGTTTCTTAGCAGAAGAAAATTATAAATATTTCCTCTTTGTTTTTTCTAATTATCTATAAAGTATGGTTGGGTTTTTTGTTTGTTTGTTTGTTTGTTTTTGTTTGCGGTACTGGGAATGGAACCCAGGGGCTTTCTACCGCTGAGCTACAACCCTAGCCCTTTTTAAAAATTCTTTTTTTTTTTTTTTTTTTTTTTAATGGTACTGGGGGTGGAACCCAGGGGCTTTCTACCTCCGGGCTATACTACCAGACCCATTTTACATTTTATTTGGAAACGGGGTCTCACTAAGATGCTGAGAGCCTCATTAAGTAACTGAAGCTGGCTTCGAACCTGCGTGATCCTCCTGTCTCAGCCTCCCAAGCGTGGGGATTACAAGTTCTTTCTTTTGTGTGTGTGTGTGGTACTGGGGGTGGAACCCAGGAGCCTTATACCTCCAGGTTATACTCCCAGACCTATTTTTTATATATGTGGAAACAGGGTCTCTTAAACCAGCTGAGACTGGCTTCGAACCTGCACCAAATCGTCCTGTCTCAGCCTCCCCACCATGCCCGGCTTATTATTCTATATTTTGAAACAGGGTCTCACTGAATAGTAACTGCAAAGGGCCTCACTAAATAGTAACTGAGGCTGACTGCAAACCACGATCTTTCAGTCTCAGCCTCTTGAATGCTGGGATTATAAGTGTGTGCCACCACGCCCAGCTATCATTAACCTTTTATTACTAAAAGAAAGAGATTTTTGAGCTGGGAGTGGTGGCACACACTTGAAATCTCAGCATTAGGGAGGCTGAGACTTGAGGATTCCCAGAGTCTCAGCTACTTAGTGAGGCCTCCTCAATTTAGCGAGACAGGAGAATCCCAGAGGTTCAAAGCCAGCCTCAGCCACTGAGTGAGGTTCTCAGCAACTTAGTGATACCTTGTTTCCAAATAAAGTATAAAATAGGTCCGGGAGTATAGCCTGGAGGTAGAAAAACCCTTGGGTTCCACCCCACTACCACCAAGAAAAATAAATAAATAAATAAAAAATAGGGCAGAAGGTGTAGTTCAGAGGTTTCGTCCCCAGAACTGCAAAAAAAAAAAAAAAGTAAATTTTTCAGCTGGGTGTGGTGGTGCAGGTTTGTAATCCCAGTACAGGAGAATCGTAGGTTTGTGGCCAGCCTCAGCTATTTAGTGAAGTACTCTGCAACTTAACGAGACCTTGGTTCAAAATAAAAAAATTCAAGCCGGGCACGGTGGCACATGCTTGTAATATCAGTGCTTGGGAGGCTGAGACAAGAGGATCTCGCAGGAAGCCAGCCTCAGCTACTTAGGCTCTCAGTAACTTAGCAAGACTCTGTTTCCAAATAAAATATAAAATAGGGCTGGGAGTATAGCCTGGAGGTAGAAAGCCTCTGGGTTCCACTCCTAGTACCACACACACAAAATAAAACAAAATAAAATTAAAAATTAAAAAATTCACACTTGTAATAGACTTCAGAGGCTGAAATAGGAGGATTGCAGGTTCACAGTCAGCCTAAGCAACTTGTAAGGCCCTCTGTAACTTAGTGAGACCCTGTTTCAAAATAAAGAATAAAAAATCAGGCTTGGAATATACCTCAGAGGTAGAATGCCCCTAGGTTCTATCCCCAGTACCATAACACATACATAAACACATACATAAACACATACATACATACATACATACATACATACCAAACATAAAATAGGGCTAGGGATATAGCCTAGAGGTAGGCTGCCTCTGCGTTCAATTCCTCACACACACAAAAAAGAATAAAACAGAGCTGTAGGTGGAGCTTGGAGGTAGAATGCCCCTGGGTTCTATTCCCAGCAATATGCTGTGGTTCCACTGTAGGTTAACATGGTCAGAACCTGCAGGGGAAATTTTTCATGAGAAACACTAGGTCAGAAAACAATGTCTGTCCCTCGGACGTTTCCTGGCGGCTTCTGCCCCTGTACTTCAAATCCTCTTGCTAGCTAAGTAAAGATCAAGTGTTTGCCAAGAATTGAGTTTCCCCTCCCTTTGGTTCCTGTCATTGGCCGGCCTGCCTTTCCATCTCCAGCGACTTCCAGCCTGTTGGTCGCATACCTCTCCTGCAAGGAGCTGACTAATCCTGAAGCCAGGCGGCTGGTTGGGCAACCTTTCGCACAGTGCCCATTGTGGCCCATTGCACAACAGGTTTGACTGGGAATGATAAACGTCGCGGTTTCCATCTGACTCCTGTCGGCTGGTTGGTGCCAGCAGCTTCAGCGTGTAAACAGTACTCACCGCCTTTAGAAAGACTGGTTGACATTGTGTTCCAGCTCCAAAGGTTGTATAACCCTGGGAGGTGCAGGGGACTAGGAGGGCCTGTCAGGAAGAGTCCCAGCAGATGAGGTTATACACTTGTAATCGCCAGCTATTATTATGAAAGAAATGAAAAGCTGAGCCTGGGTGTTGCAATTTCAACTAAACTTACTTTTAAGATTTAGAAGAGCTGGGCGTGGTGACGCACACTTGTAATCTCAGCATTTGAGAGGCTGAGACCAGAGGATCGCAGTTCACAAACAGCCTCAGCTACTTAGTGAGGCCCTTTGCAACTCAGTGAGACCCTGTTTCAAAATAAAGAATAAAAAATAGGGCTGGGAGTGTAGCTCGGAGGTAGAATGCCCCTGGGTTCCATATCCAGTATCACCAAAAAAAAAAAAAAAAAAAGATTTTAGAATAATTAGAACAAATTAACTGATATGCTTAGTACAAGTCTATTCATCCATCAGTAACACATAAGTCAGTCGCTGGCAGAAGCAGGTACTTTTGTTTTTTCAGGGGCTAAAATAGGTCACATACGAAAAAGTGATTGTCCTGTTACTAAAAATTCTGCTGTCACTTCATCAATACTACAATATAGGATGTATTTGACTAAAGACACCACTACAAAAAGAAGGTTCTGTTCTTTATTCCTTGAGACTAAAAGCTGTGTCTTTTAGAAAATCCTGCACTGCCCGGCTTGGTGGCGCACGCTTGTAATCCCAGCATTCGTGAGGCTGAGACAGGAGGATCGCGGTTCGCGGACAGCCTAGGCTACTTAGTGAGGCCCTCCACAACTCAGTGAGAACCTGTTTCAAAATGAAGAATAAAAATTAGGGCAGGGGGTGTAGCTCGGAGGTAGAATGCCCCTGGGTTCCATCCCCAGACACGCAAAAAAATAAAAAAAAAGAAAGAAAACCCTGCAGTTGTGCCAGGTTAAGGGGGAAACAACCCTTAATGAGGGGAGAATAAGAATTTCAGTTATCATTTTTCAGGAATAAATATTATCTTACTCATATGTTTTTTTCTTTTCTTGATGGTACTGAGGATTGAACTGGGGATATTCTACCTCTAAGCTAGACTCCTCCAGACCCCAACCTCCTCCCCCCATTTTTTTTTTTTTTTTTTTTGAAACAGACTTTCTCTAGGTTATGAGTCTCGCTAATTTGCCCGGACTGGTCTAGAACCTGTGATCCTTCTGTCTCAGCCTCCCAATTACTGGGATTACAGGTGTGTGTCACCAATACCCATCTTATTCAGTTCTTTAAGTATAGGAATATTCAGCCCATACAGTCTGGTCCATTTACTGAAGTGAGGTTAGTTATAATGTCTCCCCGGGTACACTGTGGGAGAGTGACGCTAATATAAAAGCCTCACACAAATTCTGTTTGCTAATGAGACTCTAGACTACTGAGGGAAGAACACAGATTGCTATAGCTAAAGAAAACAAGAATAATTTTTAATGTTCCTTTTGAATATGAAAAAAGAGCAAAATACGTCTTATTTTTGTTTGGTTACAAAGAAATTTGTTTTCTCAGTATTGGGAACTGAACCCAGTGCCTCATGCATGCTGGGTAAGTGCTCTACCACAGAGCTACAGCTCCAGCCCACATTCTCATTGTGTGTGTGTGTGTGTGTGTGTGTGTGTGTGTGTGTGTGTGTTCTACTGATTGAACCCAGGGGCATTTTACCTCCGAGCTACATTTGCAACCTCCTTTATTCTTTTATTTTGAAACAAGGTTTAAGTTGCTAAATTGCTAATGGTCTTCCTAAAAATTTTATTTTGTGTGTGGTACTGAGGGTGGAACCCAGGGGCTTTTCTACCTCTGGGCTATCCTCCCAGACCTATGTTATATTTGATTTGGAAACAGGGCCTCACTAAGTTGCTGAGAGCCTCACTAAAGTGCTGAGGCTGGCTTCGAACATGTCGATCCTCCTGTCTCAGCCTCCCAAGCGCTAAGATTACAAGCGAGCGCCACCATGCCTGGCTTCTCAGCCCTATTTTTAACTCTTTATTTTGAAACAGGGTCTCACTGAGTAGCAGAGGGCCTCACTAAGTGGCTGAGGCTGTCCATGAACCGCGATCCTTCTGTCTCAGCCTTTTAAATGCTGGGATTACAAGCATGTGCCACCATGCCTGGCTTCTTCCTAAAAAAATTTTTTTTGGTGGTACTAGGGTTCCTGAAAACCCTTTTATCTCCAGGCTACACTTCCAGACCTATTTTTTAATATATTTTTATTTGGAAACAGGGTCTCTTAAGCCAGTGAGCTTAGCTTCAAACCTGAGCGATCCTCCTATCTCCTCCCCCCAAGTTTGGAGATTACAAGCGTGCGCCACCACGCCCAGCTCTTCCTAAATTTTTAAGGCTGGCCTAGAACCTGTAGTCCTCCTGTCTCAGCTTCCCAAGTAATGAAGTAATGGGATTATGGGTTTGCGCCACCACACCCCTAAGAATATTTTTATTTTATTTTATATTTATTTATTTATTTATTTATTGGTAATGGGGGTAGAACCAGGGGCTTTCTACCTTCAGGTTTACTCCCTACTCCCTATTTTATATTTTTATTTTGAGCTGAGGCTGGCTTCGAACCTGTGCGATCCTCCTGTCTCAGCCTCCCAAGCGCGGGGATTACAAGCGTGTACCACCACACACAGCTAAGAATATTTTTAAATAACTGGAAGAGAGTAAAGTTCAAACTGGCCACCCACTGGTAAAGTATAATTGCCTTTTTTTTTTTCAATGCTGGGAATCAACACAGGGCTTCACCCATGCTACACTTAGGTAGCATGTGCCCCACCACAGCACACCACCTCTAACCCTCACATGGAAATTTTGCAATGGTTACTAAAATTACAGTGTAGTCGAGTCTGGCTACCTTTTCCTGACTGAGGAACTGAGTTCCTTAGAATGAGTATCACTACATAGTGAGTTTGAATCATACCAGTACATACTAACCAGGTCTTATTTTATCTTATTTTATTTTATTTTTGAACCCAGGAGCATTCTACCGAGCTACACCTCTAGCCCTATTTTTTTTTCTTTATTTTGAAAACAGGGTCTCACTGAGTTGCAAAGGGCCTCACTGAGTAGCTGAGGCTGGTCACAAAGCAATATCTTCTTGTCTCAGCCGTCCAAATGCTGGGATTACAAGTATATGCCACCATACCCGGCTCTAAGTCATATATTTCAACTTGTTCTTTCATTAATATTCAGAAACTAGTCGGGCGTGGTGGCGCACGCTTGTAATCCCCGCACTTGGGAGTCTGAGACAGGAGGATCACAGAGGTTCGAAGCCAGCCTCAGCTACTTAGTGAGGCTCTCAGCACTTAGTGAGACCCTTCTTCCAAATAAAATAGAAAAAAGGTCTGGGAGTATAGTCTGGAGGTAGAAAGCCTCTGGGTTCCACCCCTAGTACCACAAAAAATAAAATAAAATAAAATAAAAAATTCAGAAACTACAGTGGTCAGGATCTCATCAACCAATAAAACCTGAGTGCAAAGGCTGTTTCCAAGTTGGACAAGAACAAGGACTTCTTTCTTATACCAGGAATTCAACCCAGGGGCATTCTACCTCTGAGCTACATCCCCAGCCCTATTTTATTATTTTTATTTTGAAACAGGGTCTCACCAAGTTGCAGATGGCCTCACTTAATAGCTAGGCTTAGCACAAACCTGCGATCCTCCTGTTTTAGCCTCCCAAGCACTGGGATTACAAGCCTGAGACACTAGGCCTGGCTCCCAAACAGATTTTATAGGGTATTAGATTGCAGACTCTAAATGTAATTAATGGTCCTATTCCTTAAAACTAATATCTGAAGCTGGGTATGGTGGCACATGCTTGTAATCCCAGCATTTGGCAGGCTGAGACAGGAGGATTGCAGTACAAGGACAGCCTCAACTACTAGTAAGTGAGACCCTTTCCAACTCAGTGAGACCCTGTTTTTTAAAAAAAATAAAAAATAGGACTAGGGGTGTGGCTTGGAGGTAGAATGCCCCTGGCTCCATCCTCAGCACTGTAAAAATAAATAAATAAATAAATAAATAAATAAATAAATAAATAAAAATAAGACTGGGGCTGTAGCTCAGGGGTACAACATCCCTGGGTTCAATCCCCAGTACTACACAAATAAATAAATAAATAAATAAATAAATAAATAAATAAATACAAAATAAAAATAAGCCAGGTGTGATAACGCACACTTGTAATTCCAGCATTTGGGAGGCTGAGACAGGAGGATCCCGGTTCGCGGACAGATAAAATATAAAAAGAAAGAAAGAAAGAAAGAAAGAAAGAAAGAAAGAAAGAAAGAAAGCTGGAATGTAGCTTAGGTGTGTGTTTGTTTGTTTGTTTGTTTGTTTGTTTGTTTTTGCGGTACTGGGGATGGAAACCCAGGGCATTGTATCTTGAGCTACACCCCCAGCTCTATTTTTCATTCTTTGTTTTGAAACAGGATCTCACAGAATTGCAAAGCTCCTCACTAAGTCGCTGAGGCTGGCCAGGAACTGTGATCATCTGGTCTCAGCCTCTCAAATGCTGGGATTACAAGCATGTGCCACCATGCCCAGCTTTGGGTTATTTTTAATAAAAACCAAAAATAGGGCTGTAGTGTAGTCTCTGAGTTTAATCTCTAGTAACACGCACACACACACACACAGAAATCAGGTACAGCCGGGTGTGGTGGCACACACTTGTAATGCCCACGCTTGGGAGGCTGAGACAGGAGGATCACACAGGTTCGAAGCCAGCCTCAGCTACTTAGTGAGATTCTCAGTAACTTAGTGAGACCCTGTTTCTAAAAATAGGTCTGGGAGTATAGCCCGGAGGTAGAAAGCCTCTGGGTTCCACCCCCAGTACCACCCCTCCAAAAAAAAAATAAGGAATAAAAAACAGACGAAGGCGTATAGCTCAGAGGTCGAATAACACTGGGTTCCACCCCCAGACCTGCAAAAAAAAAAAAAAAAAAAAAAAAAAATCAGGATTTCTGGTCCTGAGGAATGAGTATGTATGATATTGCTGAAAGTGATTATAAGAAGATTCTTTTAGTTATATTTGTTTTCTTAGAAATGTGCCTAGAAAGCAGTTTGCAAGATGAAGAATTTGTATTGCAGCATATCATAAATAGCAATAGGTCACCCAAGGTAGCTTTTATATTTTACTTATTCTCAATAATTTTCCCTTTTTTTTTTTTTTTTGGTGGTGGTACTGGGGATGGAACCCAGGGGCTTTCTACCTCCGGGCTATCCTCTCAGACCTATTTTATATTTTTATTTGGAAACAGGGTCTCTTAAACCAGCTGAGGCTGGCTTCGAACCTGAGTGATCCTCCTGTCTCAGCCTCCCAAGCACAGGGATTACAAGATTGTGCCACCATGCCTGGTTTAATTTTCCTTTTCTATGGGAATCCACATTGGTAATATAAAGTTTTTTTAACCTTTCTGGGCATCAACTGGTAAACTATAACAAAATAACTTCTTTAATCTGTGGTAGGAACCATATTTGAAGAAGTGATATATTTGAAACCAGTAGCCTTTAGCCAGGCATGGTGGCACATGCTTGTAACCCCAGTACTTGAGTGGTTGAAACAGAAAGAGTGCAGGTTCAAGGCCAGGCTCAGCCATTTAGTGAGGCCCTCAGCAACTTAGTGAGATTCTGTTTTAAAATAAAAAATAAAGTAGATCTGGGGATGTAGCCCAGAGGTAGAATGCTCCTGGATTCTACCAGGAAGGAAGGAAGGAAGGGAGGGAGGGAGGGAGGGAGGGAGGGAGGGAGGGAAGGAGGGAGGGAAAGGAAAGGAAATCAGTAGTCATACACTGCTAAATATTATATTCTCCACTTTTGAGTCAAGAAAATTGTAGGCCAAATAATAACTAAATGTCTTAATCCAGATTACAAAATCAGTCAATGGTCTGAAACCCATTAGTAGACTCTAAGACTTTCATCAAAACCCATCAGTCTTTCCACTAACCCACATTACTCTAGATAATTACAATTTAAAAACTATTGCAGGCCGGGTGTGGTGGCACAGGCTTGTAATCCCTGCATTTGGGAGGCGGAGACAGGAGGATCACACAGGTTCGAAGCCAGCCTCTCTGGTTTAAGAGACCCTGTTTCCAAATAAAAATAAAAAGTGTAAAATAGGTCTGGGAGTGTAGCCTGGAGGTAGAAGGGCTTCCAGGAGCTCCAGTACCACCAAAAAAACAAAAACAAACAAACAAACAAACAAACAAACAAAAAACAACTATTGCAAGGGGAAAATAGCTGAAGCAAATCACAGATGTAAGCTCAATGTTTAAAAATTTTTAGGCTGGACATGGTGGTGCATGCCTGTAATCCCACCACTTGGGAGGCTGAGACAGGAGCATCACTGTTTGAGGACAGCCTCAGCTACTTAGTGTGGCCCTCTGGAACTCAGTGAGACCCGGTTTCAAAAATAAAGAATAGGCCGGGCATGGTGGCGCACGCTTGTAACCCTCAGCGCTTGGGAGGCAGAGACAGGAGGATCACGCAAGTTCGAAGCCAGCCTCAGATGGCTTAAGAGACCCCGTTTCCAAATAAAAATATAAAATAGGTCTGTGAGTGTAGCCCAGATTTAGAAGGATTTCCAGGAACCCCAGTACCACAAAAAAAAAAAAAAAAAAAAAAAAAAAAGAAAGAAAGAAAAGAAAAAGAAAGAAAGAATAAAAAAATAAGGCAGGGAGTTTAGCTCGGAGGTTAAATGCCCCTGGGTTCCATCCCCAGACCCGCAAAAAAAAGACAATTACATAAAGCAATAATTATAAAGTTGTGTTGATGGATATACAATGAATAAAGATGAACTTTGGTTGGGTATGGCGGCATACACCTGTAATCTCAATACTTGTACTTCAAGAGGATCACAGGTTCAAGGACGGAGATAAAAACAAAATTTAAAAAGGGGGCTAGGGGTGTAGCATGGAGGTAGGATGCCCTGGGTTCAATCTCCAGTGCCACACACACACACTCACAAAATATCCAAGACTTGTACACTAAACTTTACAAAATACTATTGAGGGATTAATGAGAAGTATACTTCCAACCTGACATAACTATAGCCATCTTGAGTCATAATTCCCATGAATGCTCCAGACTAATCCTAGCCGGCTTTCCAGCATAGCTTCCCAGCAAGCTATAAACAGACCAAACCACTAGAGTCTTATGTCGCGCTTTAGAGCCAGACCCTGCATCCAGGGATGTGCCTGATTCTGATATTATTGTAAGATAAACCAGGTACCATCCTATTAGGATTAAGTTACTTTTTTTTTTTTTTTTTTTTTTGGTGGTACTGGGAGTGGAACCCAGAGGCTTTCTATCTCCGGGGTATACTCCCAGACCTTTTTTTATATTTTATTTGGAAACAGGGTCTCACTAAGCAGCTGAGGCTGGCTTCAAACCCATGCGATCCTCCTGTCTCAGCCTCCAAAGCGCGGGGATTACAAGTGTGTGCCACCACGCCCGGCTGGATTAAGTTACTTTTGTCCTAACACACAAATACATTCTTCTTTCACACCTAAATATCACAGGGATCCAACTGGCTTTGCTGTCCATGACCATACTTTCATCAGTAAGTCCCTCAGTAAATTGCACCTGGTAGGCTAGACATGGTAGCACAGGACTCTAATTCAGCTATTTAGAAGGCTGAAGCAGGAGGATTCCAGGTTCTAGGCCAGCTTGGGCAACTTGTCCGAGGGGTGTTCTACCTCTAAGCTACATCCCCAGCTCTATTTTATTTTTTATTTTGAAACAGGGTCTCAGCTGGGCGTGGTGGCGGACGTTTGTAATCCCAGAACTTGGGAGGCTGAGACAGGACTATTGCAGGTTCGAAGCCAGTCTCAGCAGCTCAGTGAGGCTCTCAGCAACTTAATGAGACTCTCTTTCAAAAAAAAAAAAAAAAAAAGTATATAGCCGGGCGTGGTAGTGCACGCTTGTAATCCCAGCGCTTGGGAGGCGGAGACAGGAGGATCGCGCAGGTTCGAAGCCAGCCGCGCTGGCTTAAGAGACCCTGTTTCCAAATTTTAAAAAAAGTATAAAATAGGTCTGGGAGTATAGTGCAGACGTAGAAGGGTTTCCAGGAACCCCAGTACCACCAAAAAAAAAAAAAAAAAGATAGGAAGAGTGCAGGTTTGAGGCCAGCCTCAACAACTTAGCCAGACCATTTCCAAATAAAAAAAAATAAAAAAATAATAATAATAATATAGAGCCGGGTGTAGTGGCGCACTCTTGTAATCCCTGTGCTTGGGAGGTTGAGACAGGAGGATCGCACAGGTTTGAAGCCAGCCTCAGCTACTTAGTGAGGCTCACAGCAACTTAGTGAGACCTTGTTTCCAAATAAAATAGAAAATTGGTATGGGAGTATAGTCTGGAGGTAGAAAGCCTCTGGGTTCCACTCCCAGTACCACACAAAAAAAGTATATATATATATATATATATATATATATATACACACACACACACACACACACACCTATATACCTATATATATACACATATATATGTATATACATATGTATACATACATATATGTATATATACATACATATATATGTGTATATATACATATATGTGTGTGTGTGTGTATATATATATATATATATATATATATATATATATATATATTTCTGTCTGGAGGTGTAGCACGGAGGTACAAGGCCCTGGGTTCCATCCCCAGTACCACAAAAACAAAATAACAGGGTCTCACTAAATGGCCCAGGCTAGTCTCAAACCTACAAACCTCCTGCCTTGGCCTCGGCCTCCATAGTAGGTGAATGACAAGCCTGTGGGGAGCCATTAAGGTTTTTACTTTATCTTGTTTCACCCATACTCAAAAGTGCACTTCTTGCCAGGCGCAGTGGCGCAAGCTTGTAATCCCCGCGCTGGGAGGCTGAGACAGGAGGATCGCGCAGGTTCGAAGCCAGCCTCAGCTACTTAGTGAGGCTTTCAGCAACTTAGCAAGACCCTGTTTCCAAATAAAATATAAAAAAGGTCTGGGAGTATAGCCTGGAGGTAGAAAGCCTAGTACCACACACACACAAAAAAAGTACACTTCTGACTGTCCTTCGCCCAGAGTCATCAAGGTTTGGAGTCATGGGGGCTTCAAAGTAAATAAGACCCTCTTGGAATGATTGATGCTAATCGTTCTGTCTGAAGGATAAGATTAGGTTTATGTTGTACCAGGGAATTGTTTGACTTGCCCATGATGTATGTACCTTGTACTTGCCTTTCTTGCATCCCTGTGCAACCCAAAGCTAGAAACTGTATAAAAGGTCCATGAGAGAATAAACTTGGCGCTAGTAGTGACTAGCAGCCCTCCCATGCATGAATTCTTTAGTCCTCACTCCTCTCTTCGGAACCCGTACTTTTGCCGGCTGGCTCCGGCACAGGCATGTGGACTGAGTCTGGAAAAGATCTTCTCTTAAAATAAAAAGGCTTGAACCAGGCGTGGTGGTGCACACTTGTAATTCCCGTGCTTGGGAGGCGGAGACAGGAGGATCGCACAGGCTCGAAGCTAGCCTCTCTGGCTTAAGAGACCCTGTTTCCAAAAAAAAATATATAAAAATAGGTCTGGGAGTATAGTGTGGAGGTAAAAGAGTTTCCAGGAACCACAGTACCACAAAAAATAAAATAAAAAAATAAAAAATAATAAAAATAAAAAGGCTTGGAGGAGCTGGGCGTGGTGGTGCACTCTTGTAATCCCAGCATTTGGGAGGCTGAGACTGGAGGATTATGGTTCATGGACAGCTTCAGCTATTTAGTCAGGTCCTCTGCAACTCAATGAGACCCTGTTTCAAAATAAAAGTATAAAAAATAGTGCTAGGGGTGTAGCTCAGAGGTAGAATGCCCCTGGGTTTCACCCCCAATACCACAATAAATAAATAAATAAATAAATATATATATATATATATATATATATATATATATATATATAATATAAAAAGGCTTGGAGGTGCAGCTCAGTGGTAAAGTCCTCCGGGGGTTCATGCCCAACACCCTTCAAACACATACACACATTGTATTCTGTGCCATCCTGTATCTGTCCCCCTCTCTTCAGTTGCACTGGATCTTGGGGCCACTCTTCATACACTAGGTAGGGCTATTCCAGAACAAAAGAGCTTTCTACTCTCATGAATCAGAAGACTTAATATTATTATAATGTTAATGCTTTTTTGTTTTTTGCGGCACTGGGGATTGAACCCAGGGACATTCTACCTACAAGCTACACCCCCAGCCCTATTTTTTTACTTTTTATTTTGAAACAGGGTCTCACTGAGTTTCAGAGGGCCTCACTCAGTAGCTGAGGCTCCTGTCTCAGCCTCCCAAATGCTGGGATTACAAGCGTGCGCCACCACGCCCGGTTTAACGTTCATGTTTTCTAACTGAATCCATAGACCCAATGCTATCTCTATTACAATCTTGGCTATAAACTGGCCGTGGCAGAATAAGCCTGTAATCCCAGTACTTGGGCCTCTGAGACAGGAGGATTGCGGGTTCAAAGCCAGCTTCAGCAACTCAGTGAGAACCTATTTCCAAATAAAAAATAAAATAGGGGTAGGGATGTAGCTCAGAGGTAGAATGCTTCTGAGTTCAATCCCCAGAACACCACACACACACACACACACACACACACACACACACACGCAGAAAAATCACAATAAGGTATTATTTTACACAACAAAAACTCAAAAGCCAGGCATGGTGGCCTTTTGCCCATAGTCTCAGCTTTTTGGGTGGCTAAGGCAGGAGGACCACAAATTCAAGGATAACCTGGGCAATTTATTGAGATCCTACCTGGAAACAAAATTTATAAACTGGGGAGCCAGATATGGTGGAACATGCCTGTAATCCTGTTGTATGCAGAGTTTGCGAGAAACGGGAGACTCGAGAGCCCAAGGGAAATGTGCCGATTGAAGCCTTTATTAGCTGGCCAGCGACGAAGCCCTCAGTCTAAAATCAGACCAGAGGGGCGTGCCAACTGGTTGGGGTGGGGGGCTTATAAGCGGCAGGCAAGCGGGTTACAGAAGCAGAAACTTGCAAGTTAGTGTGTCAGGTGCTGGGTCTGGCCCCACCCAAGGTCAGCGGAGGGAGGGGAGGGACACAGGAATTTCAGGTAGGAGATAAACCATTAACATAGGGCAGGTAGTGGTCCTGCAAAATACAAGGTTACAGCAGTTTACAACAGGAGGGGAGACAAAATGGAGTTTCCTCTGCTTCCACAATCCCAACACTTGGGAGGCTGAGACAGGAGGATCCAGTGCAGTGTAAGCAAGTAGTTAAGACTCTCATCAACCAAGAGAGATTCTGTTTCCAAATAAGAAAATCAAGCCAGGTGTGGTGGTGCGTGCTTGTAATCCCAGCACTTGGAAGGCTGAACAGGAGGATTGCACAGGTTCAAAGCCAGCGCCAGCTACTTATTTTTATTTTTATTTATTTATTTATTTTTTCTGTGGTACTGGGGGTAGAACCCAGGGGCTTTCTACCTCAGGGTTATACTCCCAGACCTATTTTATATTTTATTTGGAAACAGGGTCTCACTAAGTTGCTGAGAGCCTCACTAAAATAGCTGAGGCTGGCTTCGAACCTGTGAGATCCTCCTGTCTCAGCCTCCCAAGTGCTGGGATTACAAGCGTGCACTACCATACTCGGCTTCAGCCTCAGCTACTTAGTGAGGTTCTCAGCAACTTAGTGAGACCCTGTTTCCAAATAAAATATAAAAGTAGGTCTGGGGTGTAGTCTGGGGGTAGAAAGCCCCTGGGTTCCATCCCAGTACCACAAGAAAGAAAGAAAGAGAGAAGAGAGAGAAAAGAAAATCAATTTGGGGTATAGCTTAAAGTTAGAATGCCTCTAGGTTCGATCCTCAGTACCACAAGAGAAAAATAAGGAAAAAAAAAGGGCTGGGGATATAGTAGAGTACTTGCCTAGGATGTACAAGGCCCTGGGTTCAATTCCCAGTGCCACTACCAACAACAAAACAACAACAAACAAACAAACACAGTATATTCACAAAGAAATAAAGTTCTTATAGAAACTACAGTATGAATATATTATGCTAATTGAAAGAAGTCAGAAAGACAGGCGTGGTGGCACAGACTTGTAATCCTAGCATTCGGGAGGTTGAGATGGGAGGATCGCGGTTCGCGGCCAGCCTCAGCTACTTAGTGAGGCCCTCTGCAAGTTAGTGAGACCCTGTTTCAAAATAAAGATTAAAAAACAGGGCACGGGGTATAGCTCGGAGGTTGAATGCCCCTGGCTGGCCCAGACCTGCAAAAAGAAAAAAGAAAAAAAAAAGAAAAAAGAAAAAAGAAAGAAGTCAGATATAGAGCTGGATGTGGTGGCCTATGCCTATAATTTCACAAGGTTGAGGCAGGCAGATCACATGTTTGAGGCCAGCCTCAGCAATTTAGTGTGTCTCTCAGTAACTTAGCAAGACTCTGGTTTTGTTTGTTTGTTTTTTGTTGTTTTACAGGTCTGGGGATGGAATCCAGGGGCATTCTACCTCCGTCTGAGCTATACCTCCTGCCCTATTTTTTATTCTATTTTATTTATTTATTTATTTATTTAATTTATTTATTGCAGTACTGGGGATGGAACCCAAGGGCATTCTACCTCTGAGCTATACCCCCAGCCCTATTTTTATCTCTCTTTTTTTTTGAAACAGGGTCTCACTGAGTTGCAAAGGGCCTCACTAAGTAGCTGAGGCTGTGTTCAAACCGCGATTCTCCTGTCTCAGCCTCCCGAATGCTGGGATTACAAGCGTGCACCACCACACCTAGCTCTATTCTTTATTTTGAAATAGGGACTCACTAAGTTGCAAAGGGCCTCACTAAGTAGCTAAGGCTGTCCACAAACTGCAATCCTCTGATCTCAATTTCCAGAATGCTGAGATTATAAGCATGCACCACCACACCGGGTTTACGACTCTATTTTAAAATAAAAATAGGCCTGGGGGCTATAGTTCAGAGGTAGAATGCCCCTAGGTTCAATTCCCAGTAACACACACACACACACACACACACACACACACACACACACACAAGTTAGATATAAAGGCCACATACTATATAATCCCACTTATATGATAGTAGTTCCTTGAGAGTTTATTGATTGATTTCTTTGGTCAAGAAGCATCCTGCAGCTGGGAAAGGTTGTCCATACCTGAAATCCTAATACTTGGGAGGCTGAAACAGAAAGATTTGCAGGTTCAAGACTGAAGGCTCAAGGATAGCTTCAGTGACCTAGTGAGACCCTGTTTTCAAATAAAAACAGAATAGGAGCCAGGCATGGTGGTGCACGCTTGTAATCCCAGCATTCAGGAGGCTGATTCAGGAGGATCACAGTTCGCGAAGAGCCTCAGCTGCTACTTAGTGATGCCCTTTGTGACTCAGTGAGACCTTGTTTCAAAATAAAGAATAAAAAAATAGGGCTGGGGGGGTGTAGCTCGGAAGTAAAAATCCCCTGGGTTCCATCCCCAGTACCACAAAATAAATAAATAAACAAATACATAAATAAATAAATAAAAAATAAAAAATAGGGCTGGGGATGTAGCTCAATGGTACACTGTCCCTGGATTCAATCCCTGATAACACACACACACACACACACACACACACACACACACACACACACCAAGCGCCCTGCCTTTTCTCCAGTATACCTTAGCACACCCACATTCTCACATTAATAATACATATTTGTAGTCCACAGGTGTTATCAGCCACTAGTATTTACCTAGTAAATCAAACACTATTCTCTGGGCTCTGAATTGATATTAAATTCCAATCTATCTACCTAGGTCTTACAGACAAGGAGTCACATCATTTATGGCACATGACCTCCGGGAAAGTAGAGGGCAATTTGGGTTTTGGATGACCTAGATGGGTTTTCTCTTAAGCAGCTTTTCTGGATAACTGCTCACCACTTTAACTCTGCCATCGCAGGTGCTGATCTCCGAGACCAGAGGCGTAATCCTCAGGGCTCAAGTGAAGCAGCTACTTTTTCTGGCTCAGCTGAAGAGCCTGGCAGGTCGGCTCCTCTAGTTAGTTGAGAGCAGGGATAGAAAGGACACCGAGAAAAATAGGTGAGCTTGGATGGAGATGGGTAGATGGATGTTGGACT
The DNA here is from genome assembly GCF_963383645.1 of Muscardinus avellanarius. Classification (NCBI taxonomy): domain Eukaryota; kingdom Metazoa; phylum Chordata; class Mammalia; order Rodentia; family Gliridae; genus Muscardinus; species Muscardinus avellanarius. Next base: position 36,946,097 of record NC_137798.1, on the reverse strand, counting down.
TAAGCATTACAAAAAGTCCAAGAAGATGGCTTAAGAGTTGAACTTCAGCTGGGCATAGTGGTACATGCCTGAAATCCCAGTACTTGGGAGGCTGAGAAGGAGGATGGGAGGTTCAAGGACAACCTCAGAAAGTAGAGAGACTCTCATCACATAGTGAGATCCTGTTTCAAAATAAAAATAAAATAAAGCTGGGGGTGTAACTCGGAGGTGGAATGCCCCTTGGTTCAATCCCCAGTAACACACACACACACACACACACACACACACACACACGAAAAGAAATAAAAAGAAAAGAAAAGAAAAAGAGTTTCTCTAGGTTACTGAGAGTCGTGTGTGTGTGTGTGTGTGTGTGTGTGTGTGTGTGTGACCCAGGAGTTCTTCTACCTCCAGGCTATACTCCCAGACCTATTTTATACTTTATTTGGAAACAGGGTCTCATTAGATTGCTGAGAGCCTCACTAAGTAGTTGCTGGCAGCCAGAAACCTACAATCCTCCTTTCTTTCTTTCTTTCTTTCTTTCTTTCTTTCTTTCTTTCTTTCTTTCTTTCTTTCTTTTTCTTTAATTCCCAGTCCTATTTTTTATTCTTTATTTTGAAACAGGGTCTCACTGAGTTGCTGAGAACCTCACTAAGTAGCCGAGGCTGGCTTCGAACCTGTGCGATCCTCCTGTCTCAGCCTCCCAAGTGCTAGGATTACAAGTGTGTGCCACCACTCCAAGCTATCTATCTATCTATCTATCTATCTATCTACCTATCTATCTATTTATTTGTTTTTGCGGTACTGGGAATGCAACTCAGGGGCATTCTACCTCAGTGCTACACCCCAGTCCTATTTTTTAGTCTTTTTTTTGAAACAGGGTTTCACTGAGTTGGGAAGGGCCTTGCTAAGTAGCTGAGGCTGTCTGTGAACCGTGATCCTCTGGTCTCAGCCTCTTGCATAGGTTTACTTTTTTTTTTTTTTTTTTTTTTGGTGGTACTGGGGATGGAACTCAGGGGCCTACCTCGGGGCTACACTCCCAGACCTACTTTATATTTTTTATTTGGAAACGGGGTTTCTTAAACCAGCGGAGGCTGGCTTCAAAGCTGCGGGATCCTCCTGTCTCAGCCTCCCAAGCACAGGGATTACAAGTGTGCGCCACCACATCTGGCATAGGTTCACTTTTTAAAACTGCAAATGTGCTGAGCATGGTGTTGCATCCCTGTAATCCCAGTACTTGGGAAGCCCAGACAAGAAGATAGCAGGTTCACAGCCAGCCTCAGCTACTTAGTGAGGCCTTCTACAACTTAGCGTTACCCTGTTTCAAAATAAAGACTAAAAAATAGGGCTGGGGCTGGGCGTGGTGGCACACGCTTGAAATGCCAGCATTCAGGAGGCTGAGACAGGAGGATCATGGTTCGGTTCGTTGACAGCCTCAGCTACTTAGTGAGGCCCTTTGCAATTCAGTGAGACCCGGTTTCAAATAAAGAATAAAAAACAGGGCTGGCGGAGTAGCTCAGAGGTAGAACGCCCCTGGGTTCCATCCCCAGTACCGCAAAAAATAAACAAGTAAGTAAATAAATATTAAAAAAGTAAAAATATATTCCTGCCGGGTGTCGTGGCACACACTTGTAATCCTAGCATTTAGGAGGTTGAGACAGGAGGATCACAGCTCACAGGCAGCCTCAGGTACTTAGCAAGGCCCTTTGCAACTCAGTGAGACTCTGTTTCAAAATAAAGAATAAAAAATAGGGCTGGGGGTGTAGCTCAGAGGATGAATGCCCCTGGGTTTCATCCCCAGTACTGCAATAAATAAATAAATAAATAAATAAATAAATAAAAACTTTCTGTTATGGGATTTTTTTGCTGATGCACAAAAATATAAATACTAATAGAATGAACTATAATGCACTCATTAACCTTGATTCAGTAGATATACTTAATACCAGGTCAATTATGTTTATCTGTTTTCTACCCACTATCTCCTCAAATTATCTTAAAACAAATCCTAATTGTCATTTCATTTCACCTGTAAATATTTTAGTATGCATAGTTAAGCAATTAGGACTCTTTCAGGAAACATAACTGTACTAGTATTATCATAGATAAAACAATAATAATTCTTTAATATAAAATATCCAGAAAGAAAGCTTTCAAAATTATACAATAACTATATAACATTTTCACCAATGCATATTTTGCAATCTATAATAAGAAAATATTCCTTACAGAAGTTGATCCCTTAAAAGTTTTTTTTTTTTTGGTGGTAATACTGGGAGTAGAATCCAGGGGCCTTCTACCTCTGGGCTACACTCCCAGTCCTATTTTATATTTTATTTGGAAACAGGGTCTCACTAAGTTGCTGAAAGCCTCACTAAGTAGCTGAGGCTGGCTTCGAACCTGTGCGATCCTCCTGTCTCAGCCTCCCAAGCGCGGGGATTACAAGCGTGAGCCACCACGCCCGGCTTTTCTTTATTTTTTTAAAAAATTGCAGTACTGGGGATGAAACCCATGGGCATTCTACCTCCGAGTTACACCCCCAGCCCTATTTTTTATTCTTTTATTTTTGAAACAGAGTCTCACTGAGTTGCAAAAGACCTCACTGAGTAGCTGAGGCTGCCCTTGAGCGAGATCCTCCCGTCTCAACCTCCCAAATGCTGAGATTACAAACGTGTGCCACCACTCCTGCCTTTAAAAGTTTTTTATTGGATGAAATTTCAAAAATAGGATCCTATGTTTTCTTTAACTATGCAGAGTATGCGAACTCATAGTAAGACCTTTTTATATACCAGCAAGAACGATTTTCCTCAAGACAAAAGGGATAGTAAGTACATTAGGATATTATAGGAAAGTTTACTATCCCTTTAACAGGAAGAAGTAGGAACATTAAGCATACAGCTTTTACGACTATTCTTTGGTGGGTTTTTTTTTTTTTTTTTTTTTGGTCCAAAGGATATGGTAGTTATAGTGAATCATATAACAAACTGTCAAAATTCTAGAGTTTATTTTTAAATACAGAGTTTATTTAAATACAGAGTTTAAATTCTAGAGTTTATTTTTAAATATTTTAAAGTGGTGGAGCTTGCTTGTAGTCACCGCGCTTGGGAGGCTGAGACAGGAGGATCTCGCAGGTACAAAGCCAGTCTCTGCTGGCTTAAGAGACCCTGTTTCCAAATAAAAAAATATAAAATAGGTCTGGGAGTGTAGCCTGGAGGTAGAAGGCTACTGGGTTCCATCCCCAGTACCACACCACACACACACACACACACACACACACACACACACACACACACTATAAATACACTTAAAAGATCATTAGAAAAGAAGCAATGATTCCTAAAAGACAACAATACTTAGAACTAGTCATCTCAAGCTAACTTACTGTTACTTGTTTTACTCTGAAATAAGTTCAGGTTTATAAGAAGTTGCAAATAAAATTTTTTAAATTCCTATATAGACCTCACCCATTTTCTTCAAATGTTAGTAGGATGGCATGATTGACAGTAAGTGAATTTAAGGAAGGCATTTGACAAGAGTTTCTTTAACATCTTGGGAGGTTGAGACAGGAATCTTGCAGGTTCAAGGACAGCCTCGGTAAGTAATGAGACTCTAATCAACCTAGTGAGACCCTGTTTCAAAATAAAAATAAAATAGAGCTGGGGGTGTAGCTCAGAGTTCGAATGTCCCTGGGTTCAATTTCGAGTACCAAACAAAAAAAAAAACAATTTTTTTTTGTACATTATGTACATTCTGTATTACGTGTTCAATTTTGGTTATTACTTTTATTTTTTTTTTCAGTACTAGGGATGGAACCCAGGAGCATTGTATCTCTGAGCTACACCCCCAGCCCTATTTTTTTATTCTTTAATTTGAAACAGGGTCTCACTGAGTTGCAAAGGACCTCACTAAGTAGCTGAGACTGGCCTTGAACCCAAATCCTCCTGTCTCAGCCTTCCAAATGCTGGGATTACAAGCATGTGCCACTACACCCAGCTTTCTCATTTTGTTAATATCACCTTTTAGATAAAAGTATATTAAGATTTTTTGGGGGGGGACACTGGTTATGGAACCCAGGACATTCTACTTCTGAGCTACAACCCCAGCCTTATTTTTTATTCTTTTTTTTTTTTTTTTTTTTTTTTTGGGTGGTACTGGGGTTTCTGGAAGCCCTTCTACCTCTGGGCTACACTCTCAGACCTATTTTAAACTTTTTTATTTTTGGAAACAGGGTCTCCTAAGCCAGCATGGCTGGCTTAGAACCTGCGCGATCCTCTTGTCTCCACCTCCCAAGCATGGGGATTACAAGCGTGTGCCACCACGCCCACCTTTTATTCTTTATTTTGAAACAGGGTCACATTGAGTGAAAGAATGAAAACCAAAATACCAAACTAATGCATTAGCAACCATGTTCATAGCTGCACAGTTCACCTCTAATGGAAGAGCAGATTGCAAAACTATGGGATGTGTACACAATGGAATTTTGCCCGGCCATAAGGAGAACAAACAAAAAATAAGAAATCAGATGCTTTTCCTAATGTGCAAAAACTAGGGAGAAATGGGTAACAGGAGGAACTCTAGATGAAGAAGGGACCCTATAGAGGAGTAATTAAGGTGACCTATCTGAGGGGATGGGAGGGGGAAAAGAGGGAAACTCTTTAAAGCACATGATGTACTTACACATATCAAAGTCAATCAGGAAGCCAAGCATGGGAAGGAGGGAGGGGGAGGAAAGGGGTTAGAGATTGGGCAGGGGCTGATTGGGTGATGTGTGCATGTATATTTCCACAAGTTTTTTGTTTTTTTCTCATTAAGGTGTATGACTACAATGCACCAATAAAATTTTATTTAAAAAAAAAAAGAATAAGCCGGACATGGTGGCGCACGCTTGTAATCCCAGCCTTTGGGAGGCTGAGACTGGGGGATTGTGGTTCCCGGACAGCCTCAGCTACTTAGTAAGGCCCTTTGCAACTCAGTAAGACCCGGTTTCAAAATAAAGAATAAAAAAATAGGGCAGGGGGTGTAGCTTGGAGGTCGAATGCCCCTGGGTTCCATCACCAGACTTGCAAAAAAAAAGGGGGGGGGAATGGGTTAATAGGGAAGAGGGATGAATAGGCAGAGTTTTAAAACATGGAGTTTTAGGGCGGTGTAGCAATGCTGTATACTATATAGGTGGCTACATGTCACCCTATATGTAGCCCAATCCATAGAATGTGAAGCCATCCTGTGTGCTTTCAAGGTTTGCTACATGTCATTATATATTTCTTCCAAGCATGAACACTAACGTGAACTTCATGGACTCTGGCAATGTAGGGTTACTGTGGATTTTAGCAGGTATAAAGGGGAAGGCTATGCAGCTGTGGAGGCAGGATGTATACTGGAACTCTATACTTTCAGTTCAATTTGCTGTGAATCAAAACTGCTCTAAAAAATAAAGTCGATTTAAAAAAAAAGTTTAAGTTCAGGCATGGTGGCTCATGCTTATAATCCCCACTCTTGGGAGGCTGAGACAGGAGAATCGCACAGGTTCAAAGCCAGCTTCAGCTACTTAGTGAGGCTCTCAGCAACTTAGTGAGACCCTGTTTCCAAATAAAATAGGAAATAGGTCTGGGAGTATAACCTGGAAGTGGAAAGCCCCTGGGTTCCACCCCCAGTACCACCAAAAAAAAAAAAAAAAAAGTTTAAGCTAGGCATGGTGGCACATGCTTGTAATCCCAGTATTTGGGAGGCTGAGACAGGAGGATCATGGTTGGTGGCCAGCCTCAGCTACTTAGTGAGGCCCTTTGCAATTCAGTGAGACCCTATTTCAAAATAAAGAATAAAAAATTGGGCAGGGAGTGTAGCTCGGAGGTCAAATACCTCTGGGTTCCATCCCCAGACCTGCAAAAAAAAAAAAAAAAAAAAAAAAAAAGTAAAATAAGAATAAAAACTATGGCAGGGGGTATAGCTCAGAGGTAGAATGCCCTTGGGTTTAATCTCCAGTACCACAAAAAACAAACAAACACAAACAAAAACAAAACAAAACAAAACAAAAACCACACATTTACACACAGGAAAGGAACTTAGGTCATTTTTTATTTTATTTAATTGTGGTACTGGGAATGGAACCCATGGGCTTTTCTTCCTCTGGGCTATACTCCCAGGTTTATTTTATTTTATTTTTATTTATTTTTTTGGTGATACTGGGGTTCCTGGAAACCTTCTACTTCTGTGCCACACTCACAGACCTATTTTATATTTTTATTTGGAAACAGGCTGGATTCAAACCTTTTGGATCCTCCTGTCTCAGCCTCCAAAGTGCTGGGATTACAAGCATGCCACCATGCCTGGCTCGACTTAGGTCATTAAAAAAAAACTTTTAAAATTTTCTGTTAGCAGCAAATCATTTTCTGAACTTCCAAGTCCTTTTTGTGGGTAATGGCTAAAAGTAATCAATTTAGTCTGGTGTGGTGGTGTGGTGCATGCTTGTAATTCCCAGTACTTGGGACACTGAGACAGGAGGTCTCAGGTTCAAGTATAGCCTCAGCAAGTAGTGAGACTCTCATCAACCTAGTGAGACCCTGTTTCAAAATAAAAATAAAATAGGACTGATGTATATCTCAGAGGTAGTACCAAAGTACCAAAAAATATAATAATAATAATTCATTTAAATTTTGATATAGCTTCTTTTAAAATGTTTCTTAGGTCTACTTCTCCATTCTTATTGCCAGTAACTGGGCCTTCCTTTCCTTCACTGATAGAGCATTTTAATGACTTCCCAGCAATCTCCTGGTTTAGGTAGTTCCTTTTAGCCATTCTGGACATGATTGCCTATAAATCATCGTAGGATTCTAATTGTTCCAGTCCAGAAACTAATGCTTGGCTTAGTCTAATTTCTGCATTGACATTCAAGGCCCTTAATTCAATAGCCCAAACTTTATCTCCCTCCTGTAGCTTGAAGCTGGTTCTTTGCTGAGGGCCCAGGTCCCTTTCCTCTATCAACACACCAGGCTTTCCTTGCATTCTTCCCTGTCCTGTTCATTGGACCCCTTCTTGAAGGTCCACTTCCTCCTTTGAAGATTGTTCTGGCAGCTCTAACTCACACTAGTGGCTTCTTTTTTTTTTTGCGGGTCTGAGGATGGAACCCAGGGGCATTCGACCTCCGAGCTACACCCCCTGCCCTATTTTTTTTTTTTTTTTAATTCTTTATTTTGAAACCGGGTCTTGCTGAGTTGCAGAGGGCCTCACTAAGTAGCTGAGGCTGTCCGCGAACCGCGATCCTCCAGGTCTACCACCACGCCTGGTCTCACACTAGTGGCTTCTAAATAATTTTTTTCATGTGTTGCTGTGACAAGATAGTTGACTCTATTATCATGTTTTCTTGATTCTATTTATTTTTTAATTTTTTGTGGTACTGGGGATGGAACCCAGGGGCATTCTACCTCTAAGCTACACCCCCAGCCCTATTTTTTATTCTTTATTTTGAAACAGGGTCTCAGTGAGTTGCAAAGGGCCTCACTAAGTAGCTGAGGCTGTCCTTGAACTGCAATCCTCCTGTCTCAGCCTCCAAAATGCTGGGATTACAAGCGTGCTCCACCATGCCTGGCTTGATTCTATTTGTTAATAGGAGACCTAGGGGACCTGTGACAGTGGGACATGTGGTAATAACTATCAGAAATGCAAATCTGTAAATTTCCAAAGTGTAAATCTCTAAATTTAAGAATGCACAGCTTAAAGATTGCTTAAGAGTTCATGTCCTAAATACTATGTGTGTGTGTGTGTGTGTGTGTGTGTGTGTATATATATATATATATATATATATATATATATATATTCCATTTATTTGAAAGATTAAAAACTTGAGTAAGGGATTTGAGTTTTAAAAAAGGACCTATATTCGGTTAATTATATACTGCATTATATACTGCAATATCCAAGTGTATCCTGGAGGCAGGCATATGTTTTTAAATAATATTTTGGCACAGGGGATTGAATCCCATGTGCATTTTACCTGAGATAACAGCTCAGCTCTTTTTAACTATTTATCTTTGGTACTGAGGATTAAGTCCAGGGACATTCCCAGCCTTTTAAATTTATTTATTTATTTATTTATTGTGGTGCTGGGGATGGAACCCAGGGGCTTTTCTACTTCCGGGCTATACTCCCAGACCTGTTTTATACTTTATTTGCAAACAGGGTCTCAGTAAGTTGCTGAGAGCCTCACTAAGTAGCTGAGGCTGGCTTTGAACCTGTGCGATCCTTCTGTCTCAGCCTCCCAAGCGCGGGGATTACAAACATGCGCCCGCAATTTTTTTTTTAATTTTTTTTTTTTTTAAATTTTGAAACAGGGTCTTGCTAAATGACCAGGCGCGGGTCTCGAACCTGAAATCTACCCGTCTCAGCCTCCAAATACTGAGTTACAGGCATGCGCCACCGCGCCCGGTTGAGGCATATTTTATTTCCAAGTTGGCCGGGAATAATCATGGAAGTCCCGTGCCCAGAAGCCTCGGGGCAAGGAGCCGAGCGTGCGGGCGGTGCAGCCGCGGAGCCGGGTTCTCTCCCGGCGATGGAGAAGGCGGGCCGGGGGCGCGGCGGCTCCTCCGCGGCCCGGGGGCGCCGGGCCTCCAGCGACGCACTTCCGCGCGGAGGGCGGCCGAGCGGGGCCGGCGCGCGCGGGGGTCGCGGGGCCGCGGCGGGAGCGCGCGCGCGTGCACGGCGCCGGGCGCGCCCGACTGACAGCGGAGCCGGGGCGCCGAGCACAGCTGCGCACAGCGCCCGGCCTCCCGCGCCCCCGGTCGGCGCCCCGCGCGGGGCCCGCGGCCTCCGCAGCGCCCCAGGCGGCCGGCCGCAGGCTCGCGGCCCGCAGCCACACTCGCTCCGCCTCCGCCGCTCCCCGCCCGGCGCGCCCTCGGCCCTCCGCCCTGCCCCCTCCCGGATGGCGACGGTCGCGGCCTGCCCCGCCGCCGCCGGCAGCTCCGCGCGGGCCCGCCTCTGAGCCGCAGGCCGAGCTGCCGCGTGCCGGGGACGCAGCTGCGCCGGCGGCCGCCGCTCGGGGACCCTCTCGCTTCCCGGTCGCCAGGTCCCCGCGGAGGAAGGGGCGGGACGAGGCGCGGCTTTTCCTGCGCCGCCAACCCGGCTCGACCTGCGCGGCCTGCGGCTTCCTGGGAACTCGAGGGCCGCGGCCGGGCCTGGCTCTGCCCGCGGCCTGTGGGAGCTGGACGGAGCGGCGGGGAGACGAGCGCGGGTGAGAGCCGCGCCGGCCGTCGGAGGGCCGCGCCGGGCCGGGGTCCGCGTCGCCCGGCGGGGGCGGGCGGCGGCCTCGGGCCCCCGGGTCGGCCCCTTTGTTCCCTCCCGGCCGTGCCGCGGCGGGCCCGCCCGAGCCCCGCCGGCTCCCCGTGCCCTTGAGCGGGGCCGCAGCCCGCCGGGCTCCGGGGACGTCCCGCGCCCTCCCGGGAGGCTCGCCGCCCTGCGGGGCCGGCGGCGGCCTGTGGAGCGCGCATGCCGGCGGCTGCGCCCCCAACTTCGCCCCCTCGGCGCGCAGGTCGCCAGCCGAGCGGGCTCCGCGCCGGCGCCGTCGGCCGCCCCGCGGTGTCGCCGTTGGGGGCCGCCGCGGCCCGCCCTGGGCGCCCCGGGCAGCCGGGTGGCGGGACCCGAGGCGGCCCTCTCGGCCCGGAGCTTGCGAGGAGCTGGTGTCGTGACCTGCCTCTTGGGGCTGGTCCTCTATTTTTATTTATTTTTTGTAACCAGCTGCCCCATCCTATGGGGATGGGGAAAGAAGGCCCTTAGGATTAGCCGGCATTCCGATTCCTAACCTGTTAAGTTCATTGCATTTCACTTTTAGCATTTATCTTTAAAGTTTTAAGAACAGTTGCCAAGGCTGCCCAAATACTCGTATTTCTTTTTTTGTTTATCGAAATAAAAAAACTAGAGAGTGGTAGTTAACTATCGTTTGTATTTGGACGTATTGAAAACAGGAGTCGAAAAGTCAGCAGAATTTGTGAAGTTGGAGATTATTTTAAAGGAGAAACTCAGTTTCGAGGGGGATTAGTAAAATACTGGTTCTAACTCTTATCTGAAGATCTGCCTTTGGGGAGAGAAAGGGGGAAGTAGTTTGCTGTTTAAAAAAAAAAAACAACCTTTGGTAGGTGTAGGTGTTCTTTGCCTTTTGGCACAGACATTGGTGAGCAGGAGTGGGATCCAAAGCTTGTTTGACTGTGTTTGACAAAGACAGCTCTGGTTTCTAGTTAAGCGGCAACCTAATCAGCTTATACTCTTGTGCAAAACTGGTTTTTGCCTAATGTATTTGAACATTAAATCCGAGGAATAAGGGAAAGTTGAGAAGGACACTAACTAGCACTATATCCAGACATGCTTAGGAGTTTTTTAGTTACTTAGGACAGCACCATGAAAATTTGATTTTAGCACATGTAAGAGATATTAAACTCAAGCCGTTATGAACATTTAAGCAACTTTTTTTCCCTTTTCTTTTTAAATTTAAGCAAAGAGGCTTTTAAAACACCATGGCAGATGTGGATCCGGATACATTGCTGGAATGGCTACAGATGGGACAGGGAGATGAAAGGGACATGCAACTAATAGCCCTTGAACAGCTATGCATGCTGCTTTTGATGTCTGACAACGTGGATCGTTGTTTTGAAACGTAAGTACATTCCTTCATCATCCTTTTTTGGGGGTTGCTGTAGTGACATCTGTTTTCAACCATTTGCTGACTTCAGTTTGTGTAGAAACTTCTCTAGTAAATTTTAAAAGAGTTCCTTTTACAGATTTCTCAGGCTTTATATTTATAGTTTTCTGAAAATAAAAAGTGGCAGGTGAAGTAACTCTTGTAACAGTAATTGTGATCATGTAAATACATATTTGTTGAATGAATGGGAATTAGGAAAACTAATATTAACCCAGAGCTTGGTTGATTCATTTTAAAAATATGTCATAAACTGGGAGAATACAAGTAACTCCTTCAAAGCTCTTTTTGTACCATGAAACTGGTTTGTAGAATAAGAGAAATGATGATGAGCATATGTTTTGAACTGCCCATTTTTTTGTTGGAGTCAAGTCATATGACATTAAACATTTGTTAAGTCAGGTCATTGGCTTATACATTTCATTTTGGGAAGGTATAAATTGAATGTAAAACTTACAGTATACTTTTTGGAATAGCAGAAACATTTTGGTCTATGGAGAGCTTGAACAGTTTTATTGGGAGATTGTAACCGAATTTGTGCAAAACTGTGGAAGAACTCATTATTTTAGGCCATTAAAGTGATGGGTTTTTCCTCTTATATAAGTGATATTGGAGCCAGGCATGGTGGCCCACACTTGTAATCCCTGCGCTTGCGCGGCTGAGACAGAAGGATCGCGGGTTCGAAGCCAGCCTCAGCTACTTAGTGAAGCTCTCAGCAACTTAGCCAGACCCTGTTTCTAAATAAAATATAAAATAGGTCTGGGAGTCTAGCCTGGAGGTAGAAGGCCCCTGGGTTCCATCCCCAGTACCACCACCGAAAAAAAAAAAAAAAAAAAAAAAGGTGATATAGGTCCAATCAGATTAAGCTTTTTTTCTAAGTATTTCTAAGTATTGAACATGCTAGGTTTTTACTGTTTGTATTTACAGTTCTAAATTTGAGTAGTCAAAAACTCTTGTTTGTTTTAATACCATTTTAAGGTAACTAGTAGAAAATGTATGTGGTATTGATCTAAAATTTGGTATAATTAAAGGCTATAGTAGTCACTACAGTATTTGTGTGTGGGGGGGCGGTACTAGGGTGGAATCCAGGGGCTGTTCTACCTCCTGGCTATCCTCCCAGACCTATTTTTTGTACTGTACTTTTATTTGGAAATAGAGTCTCACTAAGTTGCTGAGAGTCTCACTAAGTAGCCGAGGCTGGCGTCTAACCTGTGCGATCCTCCAGTTTCAGCTTCTGAAGCACTGGGATTACAAGCATGCGCCACCATGCCCAGCTTTTACAGTGTATTTTGTTTTTAAATTTTTTTTTTTTTTTTTTTTTTTTTTTTTGTGGTGCTAGGGATGGAACCCAGGCCCATTCTACCTCCAAGTTACACCCCAGCCCTATTTTTTATTCTTTATTTTTGAAACAAGGTCTCACTGAGTTGCAAAGGGTCTCACTAAGTAGCTGAGGCTGTCTGCGAACCCAGATCCTCCTGTCTCAGCCTTTCAAATGCTGGGATTACAAGCATGCACCACCACGCCTGGCTTACAGTGTATTTTTATTTTTTAATTTTTTGTTTGGCGGTGCTAGGGATTTAACCCAGGACCTCATGCATGTTAGGTAAGCTCTAACATTGAGCTATATCTCTAGCCCTGACAAAATGTTTTTGTTTTCTCTCTTGATTTTTAAATAATTGTTGGATGTAAATATTGTCAAAACATTACTATTTTGATAAAAATCTTTATAAACAAAGTTTCTTAATCATGATGAGTAGTCCACTTATTTTAGCTAGTTTTTGTTATCAGCAGTCTTGAAGACATAAGAATAATTTATGTTGACACTTGTTGACACCTTTTTAGGAAGATTTATGGAAAAGTGAAGTAGAGTTTTGAGTATTCATGCTTTATTGGAAGGTCTTCATTAACCTGAACTATTTTTGGTATTTTAAAAAGTCATAGAGAAGCTGGGTGTGGTGGCGCATGCTTGTAATCACAGCATTCTGGAGGCTGAGACAGGAGGATCACGGTTCTCGGACAGCCTCAGCTGCTTAGTGAGGTCCTTTGCAACTAACTCAGTGAGACTGTTTCAAAGTAAAGAATAAAAAATAGGGTTGAGATTAGAGCTCAGAGGTAGAATGCCACTACTGGATTCCATCCCTAGTACCGCAAAAAAAAAAAAAAAAAAAAAAAAAAAGTGGGGCTGGGGATGTAGCTTGGTGGTAGGCTGCTTCCCTAAAATGTTCAAGGGGCCGGGCGTGGTGGTACACGCATGCTTGTAATCCCAGCATTGGGAGGCAGAGACCTGAGAATCGCGGTTCTTAGTGAGGCCCTTAGCAACTCAGTGAGACCCTGTTTCAAAAATACAGACTAAAGCCGGGTGTGGTGACGCACACTTGTAATCCCAGCATTCGGGAGGCTGAGACCGGAGGATCACGGTTAGCTTAGCGGACAGCCTCAGCTACTTAGGCTCTCTGCAACTTAGTGAGACCCTGTTTCAAAATAAAGAATAAAAAATAGGGCAGGGGGTGTAGCTCGGAGGTCAAATGCCCTAAACCTGCAAAAAAAAAAAAAAAAAAAAAAAAAAAAACACCACCAAAGACTAAAAACTAGGGCTGGGGGTATAGCTTGGTGGTATTATAATGCCCCTGGGTTCCATCCCCAGTACTGCAAAAAAAAACAAAACAAAAAAAAAAACAAAGGGGATTCAATTCCTAGTACCACAAGAAAATAAAAGTCTTACTTGCTGGTCAAATTAATATCATTTCAAATCTTCTATTTAGTATTCACATGTAGGAGAGATATTTGTAATGGAATTTTTATTTATTTTTTTGGTGGTACTGGGGGTGGAACCCAGGGGCTTTTCTACCTCTGGGCTATACTCCTAGACCTTTTTTATTTATTTATTTTATTTTATTTTTATTTATTTATTTTTTTGTGGTACTGGGGGTGGAACCCAGGAGCTTTCTACCTCCGGGCTATACTCCCAGACCTTTTTTATATTTTGTTTGGAAACAGGGTCTCACTAAGTTGCTGAGAGCCTTACTAAGTAGCTGAGGCTGGCTTTGAACCCGTGCGATCCTCCTGTCTCAGCCTCCAAGCGCGGGGATTACAAGCGTGCTCCACCACACCTGGTGACCTTTTTTATACTTTATTGGAAACAGGGCCTCACTAAGTTGCTGAGAAACTCACTAAGTAGGAGAGGCTGGCTTTTAACCCATGTGATCCTCCTGTCTCAACCTCCCAAGCGCTGGGATTACAGGTGTGTGCCACCAAGCCCGGCTAATTTAAAAAAAAAAAATATTTACTGAATTTTCAGTATTGAGGATTGAACTCAGTGAGGCTCTGCCACTAAATTCCATCCCCAGCCTTTTTAAATTTTACTTTGAAGCTGGGCATGGTGGTGCATGCTTGCAATCCCAGCGTTTGGGAAGCTGAGACAGGAGGATCACAGTTTGAGGACAGCCATAGCTACTTAGTGAGGTTCTTTGCAACTCAGTGAGACCCTATTTCAAAAATAAAAAAAGAAGCTGGGCGTGGTGGCTCATGCTTGTAATCCCAGCATTTGGTAGGCTGAGACTAGAGGATCATGGTTTGCGGACAGCCTCAGCTACTTAGGCCTTTTGCAACTTCATGAGACCCTGTTTCAAAATAAAGAATAAAACAAAAAACAGGGCAGGAGGTGTAGCTCGGAGGTCAAATGCCCCTGGGTTCTATCTCCAGACTCACTAAATAAATAAATAAATAAATAAATAAATAATATTAAAAAGGAATTAAAAAATAGGATTGGGGTGTAGCTCAGAGGTAGAGTGCCCTCTGGGTTCCATTCTTAGTACCACACAAAAAAAATTATATATATATAATATATATAACTGCGTTACGGAGGCTGGCCTTGAATTTGAGATTCTCCTGCCTCAGCCTTTTAGAGTAGCTGAGATTACAGTTATGCACCAAATGTACTGTGGTTTTTTTTTGGCGGGTCTGGGAATGGAACCCAGGGGCATTTGACCTCTGAGCTACACCCCCTGCCCAATTTTTTATTCTTTATTTTGAAACAGGGTCTCACTGAGTTGTGAAGGGCCTCACTAAGAAGCTGAGGCTGTCGCGAACTCTAATCCTCTGGTCTTAGCCTCCCAAATGCTGGGATTACAAGCGTGTGCCACCATGCTAATTTTACTGTTCTTATAATAGCTTTTATTGTGTGTGTTACTGGGTATTGAACCTAGGAGCATTCTACTTCTGAGTTACACCCCAGCCCTTTTTTATTTTTTATTTTGAAACAGGGTCTCACTAGGTTGCTTGAGGCTATCCTTGAACCTGTGATCTTCCTATTTCAGCTTCCTAGTTTCCTACTGGAATTACATGCCTGGCCTATAATAGCATTTTGCAAAAGAGTTATATATTAAAATAATTTGAGCCAGGCGTGGTGGCGCATGCTGTAATCCCAGCATTTGGGAGGCTGAAACCGGAGGATTGTGGTTTGTGGATAGCCTCAGCTACTTAGTGAGACCCTCCACAACTTAGTGAGACCCTGTTTCAAAATGAATAAAAATAGGGCAGGGGGTGTGGCTTGGAGGTCAAATGCCTCTGGGTTCCATCCCCAGACCCCCCCCCCACAAATAATAATAAAAAAATAATAATAATAATAAATTTGAAGTGTTTTGTGTTTCTGTGGTACTAGGGATTGAACCCAGGAACACTCTACTTCTGAACTATACCCCAGCCCAATTTATTTATTTTATTTATTTGTTTTTAATTTATTTTTATTTTGTGGTGGTACTGGAGTTCCTGGAAACCCTTCTACCTCCCGAGCTACACTCCCAGACCTATTTTTATGCTTTTTATTTGGAAACAGGGTCTCTTAAACTAGCGCGGTTGGTTTTGAACTAGTGCAGGCTGGTTTCAAACAAGTGTGGGGGGGGAATTACAAGCGTGTGCCACCACGCCCGGCTAATTAATTTATTTTAAAATAGGGTCTTTGCTAAGTTGCTGAGGGCCTTACTAAATTGTTGAGGCTGGTCTTGAACCTGTGATTCTCCTGTCTCAACTTCCCAAGTACTGGAATTACAGAATTTTGTGTGTGGTGCTGGGGATTGAACCCAGGCGCATTCTACTTCATGCTACACCCCCAGCCTGTTTTTTTTTATTCTTTAATTTTGAAACAGGGTCTCACTAAGTTGTGAAGGGCCTCAATAAATAGCTGAGGCTAGCCGGGAACCCAGATCCTCCTGTCTCAGCCTCCCAAATACTGGGATTACAAGCATGCACCACCACACCCGGCTCTAAAGGATTTTATTTTTACTGGGGATGGAACCTAGGGATATTCTACTTCCGAGCTACACCCCCAGCCCTATTTTTTATTTTTTATTTTGAAACCAGGTCTAACTGAGCTGCAAAGGGCCTAAGTAGCTAAGACTGGCTGCGAACTGTGATCCTCCAGTCTTAGCCTTCTAATTTCTGGGATTACAAGTGTGCACCACTGTCAGTTTTGCTTTTAAACCTTTATTTTCTTTCGTCATTCTATAGCCAAATTTTTTTTTGTCACAAAGAAAATTGTCTTGGTTCTTTGTTTTGTTTCATTGTTTTTGTGATGAGATCTTAACCGTGTCACCCAGGCTGGGTTCCAATTTGAGATTGTCCTGCATCAGCCTCCCAGATAATGGTAGCTGGGATTTTAGCTGTGTGCTATGGTGCTTGGCTCTTGGTTCTTCCTTTTTTTTGGTACCGGGGATTTAACTCAGGGACAGTCTACCTTCGAGCTACACTCTAAGCCCTGTTTTCTATTCTGTCTGTCTGTCTGTCTTATGTCTGTATGTGTGTGTTTACTTATTTTGCAGTACTGGAGATTGAACGCAGGGGCATTCTACCTACAAGCTACACCCTAGTCCTATTTTTTTTTTTTTTATTCTTTATTTTGAAACAGGGTCTTAAGTTGTGGAGGGCCTGACTAAGTAGCTGAGGCTGGCAGTAAACCTTAGATCCTCCTGTCTCAGCCTCCCAGAGGATTACAAGTGTGTTGTGTCACCATGCCCACCTTTTTGGTTTCTTCTTTAAGCCAGAGAAAAGGCATAGTGAGATGAGGCAGTGGCATCAGAGTCCTGGGTTCACATTCGTAGTACCTGTGTTACTTAAGTGAGCCTGTGAAAGCCTATCTTCCTCTGTAAAAAAGCAGCATTTTTATTTCATTTGGCTTCTTGTGAGGATTAAGGGAGAGAATGTATGTGAAAAATGGTTTTTTTTTTTTTTTTTTTTTTTTTTTTGCGGGTCTGGGGATGGAACCCAGGGGCATTTGACCTCCGGGCTACACCCCCTGCCCTATTTTTTATTCTTTTTATTTTGAAACCGGGTCTCACTGAGTTGCAAAGGGCCTCACTAAGTAGCTGAGGCTGTCCGCGAACCGCGATCCTCCAGGTCTCAGCCTCCCGAAAGCTGGGATTACAAGCGTGCGCCACCACGCCCGGCTCTGAAAAATGTTTTGAGTAAAGTGGGCAGGCTATTTACTGGTATCACTATTAATATCTAATTTTGAATTTTTTTTTCGGGTCTGGGGATGGAACCCAGAGGCATTTGACCTCCAAACTATATCCCCTGCCCTATTTTTTTATTCTTTAGTTTGAAACAGGGTTTCACTAAATTGCAGAGGGCCTCACTAAGTAGCTGAGGATGACCGTGAACGGTGATCCTCCAGTCTCAGCCTCCCAAATGCTATGATTACAGGCGTGCGCCACCACACCGGGCTGAATTAATAATTAGTTAATTAATTTATTTATTTTTAATGTTTATTTTTTGGTGGTACTGGGGTTCCTGGAAGCCCTTCTACCTCTGGGCTACACTCCCAGACCTATTTTTACATTTTTATTTGGAAACAGGGTCTCCTAAGCCAGCGCGCGCGGCTGGCTTCTAACCTGCGCGATCCTCCTGTCCCTGCCTCCCAAGCGCGGGGATTACAAGCATGTGCCATCATGCCTGGCTTGAATTTATTTTTTGAAAAGGTGATTGAGCTGGGCGTAGTGGCACATGCTTGTACTCACAGCATTTGGGAGGCTGAGACAAGAGGACAGCCTCAGCAAGTAGTGAGGCTCACATCAACCTAGTGAGACCTTGTTTCCAAATAAAATAAGAGAGGGCTGGGAGTGTGGCTTCGAGGTAGTATGCCCCTGGGTTCAAGGACCAAAAAAAAAAAAAAGACTGATTTTGGAAAGCCTTAAAATTCTTTTCAACAGTTTACAAATAAGGAAAATCAAAACCAAGATGATGTTCATATTTTCAGTATTGGAGAAAATCTTCACACCAATTTGATTTCGTATGGCAAATAGCTCTCATTTATATCTAATAAAGCAAAAGATGACCATTTATTCAGATACATTTTTGCCTGATTAGCCACCATTAGGAAGTAGACAATCTATTTAGTCAGGAAGGCAGATGGTATATTAAAACCAATGGCCTTTGCAATGGAATAGACCTGAGTGCTCAGATTTTTACTGCTGAATAGTTGTATATAGCTTTTCAAGCTTGTTTTCTCATCCTTGGTGGGTTTTGGTGAAATTAAATGGAATAATACACGTGAAATGCCTGTTTTTTTCTTATTTTTTTTTAATAGTTAAGTGGTGTTTTTAGCTTACTATTTGACTGTCCTTTTTTGGGGGGGGAGGGTAGTACTGGGGATTGAATCTAGGATCATTTTATCTTTGTTACATTTCAGCCCTATTTTTTATTCTTTTGTTTTGAAATGGTCTAAGTTGTGGAGGGCATCACTAAGTAGCTGAGATTGGCAGCGAACCTGAGATCCTCCTGTATCAGCCTCCCAAGTACTGGTATTACAAGTGTGTGCCACCATGCCTGGCTTTATTTTTTACATTTTTGGGGCAGTACTGGGAAATTGAACCCAGGGGCATTCTACCTCTGACTTATACCCCCAGCCCTATTTTTTATCTTTTATTTTGAAACAGGGTCTCACTAAGTTACGAGGGTCTCACTAAGTAGCTGAGGCTGGCCAGGAACCTGTGATTGTCTTGTCTCAGCCTCCTAAGTACTAGGATTACAAGAGTACATCACCACTCCTGACTTGTTCCCCCCCCCTTATTTTTTTGGTACTGGGATGGAACCCAGGGGCATTCTACCTCCAATCTATACCCCCATCCCCACTTTTAATTCTTTTTTTTTTTCCTGTGGTCCTGGGGATGGAACCCAGGGCATTCTACCTCTGAGCTACATCCCCAGCCCCATTTTTTATTCTTTCTTTTTCCTGTGGTACTGGGGATGGAACCCAGGGCCATTCTACCTCCGAGCTACATGCCCAGACACACATTTTATTTCTTATTTTTTTGAAACAGGGTCTCACTGATTTGCAAAGGGCTTCACTAAGTAGCAGCTGAGGCTGTCTTTGCACCACCCTCCTCCTGTTTCAGCCTCCCAAATTGCTGGGATTACAAGCTTGTGCCATTATGCCTGGCCCATTTTTTTTTTTTTTTGGTATTTTTTTTTTTTAATTGGTGCACTGTATTCATACATCATAGTGGGATACAAACTTTTGTAGACATACATGCACACATCGCCCAGTCAGCCCCCACCCGATCCCCACCCCATTCTCTCCCCATCCCTCCCTCCCATGTTTGGCTTAGTGGTTGACATCTAGTATTATAGCAATTTATCCAAAATTAAAAATGATAATCTCACATAACAGTTTCCTTTGTCTGATACCAAGCTTTTGATGACTTAAAGATAACATTTCAATATTTCTTTTTACTTTCTTACCAGAGAATATTTTTTTTTATATTTTTTTTAGGTGTAACTATCATATATTTATATATTTATTTTTCAGAAAAAAAAAATCTAGCCTAATATGGAAAATAGACTCTAGATACCCAAAACAATCTTGAAAAAGAACAAAGCTAGAAGATATATATTTTCTGATATCAAACCATATAAAGCTACAATAATTGAAACAGTGTAGTACTATTCTAAAGGCAGATATATAAACCATTGGAGTTAAATAAAAGCCTAGAGCTAAATTCTTTCCTATATTGTCAAGTTATTTTTGACAAGGTTTCCACGAACATTTGGTAGTGGAAATAATAATCTTTTAACTAAATATTGTTGAAACATAATAATTACATGGAAAAGAATAAAGTTGGACCCTTACCTAATCCCATATCCAAATATTAACTCAAAATAGATAAAAGACCTAAATATAAATCTTAAGACTATAAACTTTTAGGAGAAAATCTGGGTCATAAAACCTCACAACATTGAAATTGGCAGTGATTTCTTGGTTATGATTTTAATGGCACAGGCAACAGAAGAGTATACAAACTCCCTAAAAAATAAAAAAAAATTGTATATCCAAAGACAATGTAAACAGAGTTAACAGTTACTAATAGAATGGGATAAAATATTTCCAAATGCTATATCTGAAGGTATATTAATATTCCAACTAGAAATCCTAAAAATTAACATCAATAAAGGCAAACAATACCATTTAGAGATAGGTAAAAGACTAACATAAATAATGAATCTCCACAGATAACCAATCTTAGTTGTCTGTTGGGTGGAAAATCTTGTTTCTCTGGTTCTGGTGTGTGTTACCTATTTCTTCTTTGTAGTTAATCTCTTTGAGTATTTTCTCTAGTGCTGGTTTTGAAGACATAAATTCCTTCAGTTTCTGTTTGTCATGGAAGCTTCTTATTTTTCCATCTAATTTGATAGAAAGTTTTGCTGGGTAGGAAATTTTTGGCTGGAAGTTGTTTTCTTTCAGAGTTTGGAATATGTTACTCCAAGCCCTTCTGGCTCTCATGACTTGGTTTGGGAAGTCTGGAGTGATTCTAATTGGCTTGCCTCTGAATGTCACTTGGCCCTTTGTTTTTGTTGCCTTTAAGATTCTCTGCTTGGCTTCCACATTGGTCATTTTGACAATTATGTGGCGTGGGGATCCTCTTCTCCGATCCTGTCTAAAGGGAGTTCTATAAGTTTCCTGGACCTGTGTATCAACCTCTTGCTCTAGGTTTGGAAAATTTTCTGCTATTACTTCCTTGAAGAGATTGTCGATCCCTTTGGTTTCACTTTCTTTTCCCTCCTCTATTCCAATTATTCTTAGGTTAGCTCTCTTAAAATGGGCCCATATTTCTTCAATGTCAGATTCCTGTTGTCGGATATTTTTTCCTAGATTAGAAACTGTGCGTTCATTTTTGGAATGATCATCTTCTAAGAGTGAGATTCTGTTCTCCATGTGGTCTAATCGGTTGTTTGTGCTTTGAATTGAGGCCTTTACTTCATTAATTGCATCCTTTATCTCTTTTTGGCTCTCTCTGAGTTCTTTTCGAAGCACCTCTATTATTTCTACAGTTATTTTCCTGATTTGATCTTCTAGAAATCTCTGATTTTCTGTTTTATCGGGTTCTGATGTTGTGGGGTTGTGGGCATTCATTGCTCCAGTATTATTCCTCTTTCCCATGATTTAGGAAGTTTGTGCCTCCTCTGGGTTCTTCCCTTGGGTCACTATGACTTCACTTAAGGTGTTCTGGATCTCGAGTCTGTAGTATCTCAGACCCCACTACTCCTTTACTGGGTTGTATCACAGAGTCTCCAACCCAGAGAGTCGATAGAGGCTGCTTTAGACTGTGGGGGGTGCCAGGTTGCACGTTCTCCTATGGTGTGATATCTCTGCCATCGCCCCTACCCCACTGGGTCAAGTCCCAGGGAGTACAGTACTGGGATTTCTCCTCTGTGGCCCGCAATTTGACTCACTGTTCTTGAGTACGCAGATGTAGCTGTACTGGATTCGGTGAATTCTCTGCTGCTGCCGCCGGTGGCAATACGGCGCTGCTGCTACGCCCTCGGCCGTGAGGCTGGCGTATTTCTTGTTGGTTTTGATTTCCACTCTGAATCCCTGCAGCGTGTGCTGAGCTCAGCCACTGGGAGCTTTAGATTTTGCCTGCGGCGAGAAATCCCGCCTGGCTGTTCCGCAGCAGCTCACCTCGGCTTGCTGTAGCTGTTCGGTGAAGTCGCCGATGCCGCCGGCAGCTGCTGCTGCCGCGTCCTCAGGCGTGAGGCCGGTGTATCTCCTCTGTGGCTCTGAGCTCTGTTCTCAGTCCGCTTTCTCTGTGGAGCCTGGTGATTTTTGTTTCTCTGGTGATGGTGTTTTCTGGCTATGAAAGGCGCTGATTTTGTGGTCATGGAGATTAGTTGTTAGCGGGGCTCTTAAGCCCCACTTTTCTTGGTCGCCATCTTCCCGGAAGTCCCATTTTTTATTCTTATTTTGAAACAGGGTCTCACTGAATTGCAGATGGCCCAGCTGAGGTTGGCCACAAACTTTTGATCTTCCTGTCTCAGCTTCCCAAATACTGAGATTACAAACCTGTGCTACCATGTCTGGCTAAAGTCATTGGCAACAAATACTGTCAGTTGTTTTACTAGAAGTGAAAAGCATATCTCATTAATTTTTTAGAAAATCTTTGCCAAAAACTTAAGTCTGAATAATCAGTTTGATGTTCTTTCAAGTAAAAATAATGTTGCAAGAATAAAAGCTGGTATTTGAGGTCTTAGTTGTACTTTTCCTTGATAACAGCCGTCATTGTTTGGTATGCAGAAGTGCTTTGTGTTTATTTCTCATTTCTTTAGATGAAACATTAAAAAGATATATTTAGGCTGGGCTTGGTGGTATACACCTGCAGTCTTAATAATTGAGAGGTTGAGACAAGAGGATCACAGGTTTGAAGCCAGCCTTAGCAATTTAGTGAGGCTGGCTAAAATAGAATAGTATCTATTAGATAGGGTGTATCTCAGAGGCAGAATGCTCCTGGGTTTAATCACCAGTAATACACACACCCATAAACACACACACACTACAGTATGTATGTATATAAATATGTATATTTAATTTTTTATATTTATTTATTTATTTATTTATTTATTTATTTATTTATTGCTGTACTAGGAATGGAACCCAGGGGCATTCTACCTCAAAGCCACAGTCCCAGCCCTAATTTTTAATTCTTTATATTGAAACAGTTGAGTTGCAAAGGGCTTCACTAGTGGCTGAGACAGCCTGCAAACTCTAATCCTCCTGTTTCAGCCTCCCAAATGCTGGGATTACGGCGTGCGCCATCATGCCCGGCTGTAATATGTATGTATGTGTACATATATTTATATATATGATTGTACCACCTTATTTAGTGGGTCAAATTTGAATGCCTTCAAAGACTCCCGATAACCTCACATGTATATATGACTACCACCCTACTATATTTTTGTGTTCTCCACTGGACCTCATCTTTTTTCCCTCATTGCTAAGTATAGTGCCTGGCACACAAATAGCTAATATCCAGATAATGAGTGAATTGAAGAAAGTCTTTATATTGTACCTGTTTTCACTTATGCCCAAAACGTCTATACAAAATATTTTTGGAGTCATGTAACTGGGAGTGTGCTATAGGAAGTGTTGATTCTTCTCTCTACAAGAAACAGTATAAATATCAATAGATCCTTTCCCTACCCTTTTTACATTAATGTTCCTGCCTTCTCTATTGATCCTTCTTTTCGACCCTCTGTCAGAGTAATAGTGAAGTGAAATTGCTTTCATTGATTTGCCCTGTCTGGGCTATTGTGTCTTGGGTAAGGATTCCCCCCCCCCTCCGCCCCCAGTACTGGGGATAGAACCCAGGGGCATTCTACCTCAAAGCTACACTCCCAACCCTATTTTTTATTCTTTATTTTGAAACAGGGTCTCATTGAGTTGCAAAGGGCCTAAGTAGCTGAGGCTGTCCGTGAACCACGATCCTCCTGTCTCAGCCTCCCAAATGCTGGGGTTACAAGCATGCGCCACTATTCCCGCTTTGTTTGGTGGGAAGGGGTGTAAACACAGGGGCATTCTACCTCTGAGTTATACCCCCAGCCTTATTTTGTGTGTGTGTGGTACCGGGAATGCTGGGGTTACAAGCTGCACCACTACGCCCGGCTTCTTTCGGGGTTCTTATTTGGTAATCTTGAAGGTCCATAGGTGATGAGCTAAATTCAGAAAAATTTTGTGTCTGTGACCAAAAAATGTAAAAAACAAAACACTATTCTAGTCACAACAGGAAAAATGCGATGAAAGTTTATGGAGATAGGTTTTTTTGTGTGTGTATGTGTGTGTGGTACTAGAGATTGAACCAAGGAGCCTTCTACTTCTGAGCTACACCCCTACCCCTATTTTTATTATTGATGAAAGTGGCTGTGAACCTCTGATTTTCCTATCTTGGCCTCCCAAGTACTGGGATTATTGGTATGTGCACCTGTCTGGAGATAGGTTTTTTAACTCTTGGAATTTTTCTGTATATGAACATTGTTTCTTCGAACAATTTGTGTGTATAGTCTGTATAATTGTTGACTGTGTAATGAGACTTTGAGGTTCTCAGTCTAGCACTGTGTCCTATCCCCCCTCCCCGCACCCCCCACACGCCACGTTGCTAGTATAGTACTTGATATGAAAAGGCATTCAGTAGATGTGTTGAATGAGTTGCTGTCAAGTTTGTGTGTATATTATAATTGGAGAAAAGTAAGTTTTACACATTGGAATTGAATTTACCTAACCATGACCCTCCCAACCCTTTTGTAGCACTGGGAATAGAACCCAGGGGCATTCTACCTCCGAGCTACACCCCACTGCCCTATTGTTTGGTCCTTATTTTGAAACAGGTTCTCACTGAATTGCAAAGGGCCTAAGTAGCTGATGCTGTCAATGAACCGCAATCCTGTTTTCTCCGCTCCCAAGTACTGAGATTACAAGCATACTATTCCCGGCTACCTTAACCTTTTTTTTGTGTGTGTGTGGTCCTGGGGATGGAACTCAAGGACATTCTCCTCCAAGCTATATACCACAGCCCTATTTTTTTTTATATATTTATTTTTGTGGTACTGTGGATGGAACCCAGGGGCATTCTATCTCCAAGCTACACCACCAATCCTATTTTTTATTCTTTATTTTATTTTATTATTTTTTTGTGGTGCTGGGGATGGAACCCAGGGGTATTCTATCTCCGAGCCACACTCCCAGCCCTGTTTTTACTCTTTATTTTGAAACAGGGTCTCACTGAGTTGCAAAGGGCCTCACTAAGTAGCCGAGGCTGCTCCTGAACCTGTGATCCTCATGTTTCAATTTCCCTAATGCTGGGGATTACAAGGATGCACCACCACGTCCAGCTATACAAGAATTTTTTAAAGCTGCTAAAGGAATGAAAGGGGCTCACTTGCACGCTAAAAATTTGGGGAAAAATAATTCCACTGAAATGTGGAGAAACTTCTGTGCAGAGAAATTAGAATGATGGCTCAGAGTGGTGGCGCATACTTGCAATCCCAGCTTTTGGGAGGCTGAGACAGGAGGATCAGGGTTCATGGCCAGCCTCAGCTACTTATATAACTTAATTTAAACTTCATAACAACCATGTAATGTAGGTATTGTTTAGTTAATATCTTTGCTGCACAAATGAGGAAACAGGCTAAGAAAGGTCACATAGCAGCAGGGCATGGTGGCATATGCTGCACTCCTAGTACTTGGGAGGCTGAGACAGGAGGATCGCACAGGTTTCAAGCCAGCCAAGCTGCTTAGTGAGGCTCTCAGCAATTCAGTGAGAACCTGTTTCCAAATAAAAAATATATGTAAAAAAGAAAGGTCACATAGCTGCTGTTCTCTGCTTTATTCTGGTTTTTTAGACCCCCATATTAGTGCTTGTTCCTATAAAACAAAATGAGTCAGGTGTACATGCCTGTAGTCCCAGTACTTGGGAGTTGGGGTGCTGAATCGGAAGGATGACAGGCTTGAGGCCAGTGTGCTATATCTTAAGAAGACCCTGTTTTGAAATAAATTTAAAAAAGAGGAAGGGGGTGAAGGAAAGTAGCTTAGAGGTAAAAAACAAAAAACAAACAAAAAAAACCACCTCTAGGTTTAATCCCATTGCCACAAAACCAAACAAAACAAAACACAGGAATTGAACAATGTTCCCTGGCCTGTAGGGAGTCATAAAAATTTAAGGAAATAAAGCTGGGAGCAGTGGTGCATGCCTGTAATCTCAGTACTTGGGAGGCTGAGACAGGATCCATGTTTGAAGCCAGCCTCAGCTATTTAATGAGGCCCTCCACAACTTAGTCATACCCTGTTTCAAAATAAAAAATAGGGCTAGGGGTGTAGCATAGAGGTAGAATGCCCCTAGTTTCCATCTCTAGTACCAAAAAAAGATAAATAAATTAAACAAATAAAGTGTTATATTAAACAGTTGTACCCTGCTTTTATATTTAAGGAACATGAAAGTACTGCTTAACTATTTGGGGAAGTTAGGGAAGGTTTCACAGAACAGTTGATGGTTGAGTTGAGTATACATAAGAATTTCATTTTTTAGTAGGGCATGGTGGCATACACTTGTAATCCCAGCACTTGGGAGGCTGAGAAAGAAGGATTGTGCAGGTTTGAAGCCAGCCTCAGCTACTTAGTGAGTCTCTCAGCTACTTAATGAGACCGTATCCAAATATTAAAAAAAAAAAAAAATAGGTCTGGGAGTGTAGTTTGGGGGTAGAAAGCCCCTGGGTTCCATCTTAAGTAACACACACACATACACACACACACACACCAAAAAAAAAAATATTTTTTTTAATATTTGAAGGTAATGCTGCTACTTTAAACTGCTTGGTGTTTTAAGCAATGGCGAAATTTACATGGTAAAATTATATTGGAAGCTAGAAGAATGTTACCTAATATTAGCACTATTGAGTATAACATTATGGTTTTTTATTTTCTATTAATTTCTTAATACTTTGTTTAGCAATCATATTACTTGTAATATTTCTTTCATTACAGATGTCCTCCTCGTACTTTCTTACCAGCCCTCTGCAAGATTTTTCTTGATGAAAGTGCTCCTGACAATGTGTTAGAGGTTACAGCCCGTGCCATAACATACTACCTGGATGTATCTGCAGAATGCACCCGAAGGATCGTTGGGGTAGATGGAGCTATAAAAGCACTTTGTAATCGTTTGGTTGTAGTTGAACTTAACAACAGAACTAGCAGAGACTTAGCTGAACAGTGTGTAAAGGTAAATATTATTTATCTGCTCATTTGAGCATTACTTAAAGAGTAAAAAGTATATTAAAAGGTAAAATTTGAGCTGAGTGTGATAATGCTTATAATCCCAGTATTTGGGAGGCTGAAACAGGAAAATCACAGGTTGGCAACCAGCCTCAGCTACTTAGTAAAATTCTTCACAATTGGCTGGGTGTGGTGGCGCATGCTTGTAATCCCCGCGCCTGGGAGGCTGAGACAGGAGGATCGCACGGGTTCGAAGCCAGCCTCAGCTACTTAGTGAGGCTCTCAGCAACTTAGTGAGACCCTGTTTCCAAATAAAGTATAAAATAGGTCTGGGAGTATAGCCCGGAGGTAGAAAGCTCCTGGGTTCCACCCCCAGTACCACCAAAAAGAAAAAAAAAAAAAAATTCTTCACAATTTAGTGAGACTCTGTTGAAAATAAAGGATAAAAAAAATATGGCTGGGGGTGTAGCCTGGAGGTGGAATGCCCCTGCATCCAATCCTCAGTACCTCAAAAAAAAAAAAAAAAAAAAAAAAGCCTGATGTGGTGGTGCATGCTTGGGAGGCTGAGACAGGAGGATCATGCAGGTTCGAAGCCAGCCTCAGCTACTTAGTGAGGCTATTAGCAACTTAGTGAGACCCTATTTCCAAATAAAATAAAAGAAAAGAAAAATAGTCCGGTGTTTGAAAGCTCCTGGGATCCATCCCCAGTACCACATACACAAAAAAATATTCTATCATTTCTCTTTTAAAATTTTATTATTTTGAAATAGCCTCTCACTAAGTTGCTAAGGGTCTTGCTAAATTGTTAAAACTGGCCATAAACCTGTGATGATTTTCATGTTTTAGCTTCCCATTGGGATTTCAGGGTGTGCCACCACACCCAGTTTCTCTTACTTTTTTTTTTTTTTGATACCAGGGATTGAACCCAGGGGTAGTCTACCTCTGAGCTACACCCCTACCTCTATTATTTTTTTAATTTTGAAACAGGATCTTGCTAGGTTGATGAAAGTCTTACTACTTGTTGAGACTGTCCCTAGACCTGTCTTAGTTTTCCAGGTTCTGAGATTACAAGTATGTGCCACTATGCCTGGCCTTTTACTTTGTTGAAAGTGAGAAGTCAATCTTGTGGCACCAAAGGATATCCCATTGTACTTGGGAAAAGATATCTTACCTGTGAGTGAAAATTGTAGGTCACTCCTATGCCCTTCAGTTCTGGTTGGCACTTTGAGAAAGGTTACTCATGTATTTGCCGAGTTATTTTATATGAAAATAGTTTCAGAAACCACTATGACAACAATTCAGTTGCCACCAGTGGTGGATATTCTTCTAAACTTTTTTTTTTTTGTGTGTGTGGTACTGGGCATTGAACCCAGGAGCAATCTACCTCCAAGATACATCCCCAGCCCTATTTTTTATTCTTATGTTGAAATAGGGTCTCACTAAGTTATGGAGTGCCTTACTAAGTAGCTGAGGCTGGCCATAAACCTGCAATCCTTCTGTCTTAGCTTCCCAAGTACTGGGATTACAAGTGTGTGCCATCATACCCAGCTTTCTTCTAAACATTTTTTTTTTTTTTTGGTGGTACTGGGGTTCCTGGAAGCCCTTCTACCTCTGGGCTACACTCCCAGACCTATTTTTACATTTTTATTTAGAAACAGGGTCTCCTAAGCCAGCGCACATGGTTGGCTTTGAACCTGTGTGATCCTCCTGTCTCTGCCTCCCAAGTGCGGAGATTACAAGCTTGCGCCACCACACCCAGCGTTCTTCTAAACATTTTTAAGTGTGTTAACTCATTTAATCTTTATGAAATTATACAAGGTAGGTTGTATTAATATTTCCATTTTACAGATGAAAAATATCAAGTATACTAAGGTTGAGTAATTTACTTAAAGGTTATGTCAAGGTTTAAAGATCAGGAATCTGAAAATTAGGAAGTCTGGATCTAGGGCAAATGAATTTAACTATTTTGTTATATTCTTTTCAGAGTAAGCTGTTTTATTTGTGGATTAACTAAATTTTATTCAATTCTAAAATTATTAGTACTGGTTTAGCAATTTATTGGAATTACTTGGTGAACACATTTAGATTTTTGTTTTGTTTTTGAGATAAAGTCTCACTGTGTTACCAGGGCTGGTCTTGAACTCCTGGTCTTAAGTGATTTGTTCTCTTGCCTCACCCTCAAGTGCTAGGGCTACAATTGTATGCCTGGCCATGTTGTTTCTTTTTATGATTTTTGCTTCACTCTTAGAGTTCTTTCTGCTCTAGGTGAACTGTTTTAAAAGGTTTTTGTCTTATGATTCCTTTACAAATCTTAAATGTTTGAGCCTTGCTGGGCGTGGTGGCGCACGCTTGTAATCCCAGTATTCGGGAGGCTGAGACAGGAGGATCGCGGTTCACGGACAGCCTCAGCTACTTAGTGAGGCACTCTGCAAGTCATTGAGACCCGGTTTCAAAATAAAGAATAAAAAATAGGGCAGGCAGTGTAGCTCGGAGGTTGAATGCCCCTGGGTTCCATCTCCAGACCCACAAAAAAAAAAAAAATGTTTGAGCCTCAGCTGGGCGTGGTGGCGCACGCTTGTAATCCCAGCATTCAGGAGGCTAAGACTGGAGGATCACGGACAGCTTCAGTTACCTAGTGAGGCACTCTGCAACTCAGTGAGACCCGGTTTCAAAATAAAGAATAAGAAATAGGTCAGGGGGTATAGCTCAGAGGTCGAATGCCCAGACCCGCAAAAAAAAAAAAAAAAAGTTTGAGCCTCCAAAAGGAGCCTTTGTTTATGTAAGATACATCTATATTTACCATATTAGATATGAAAACTAAGTGTGGCTAGGGATATAGCTCAGTGTTTGAACGCCTGCCTAGAATGTGTTAGGCCTTTGTTTTGATCCTCAGTACCATGACACACAAAAGGAAGTGTGGGAAAAAATTTAAAATATTTCTCTTAAAATAACATACTTATTACATATATGTAACATTTTAAATGAGAAATAACAATTTAAAAAAGTAAAAAGAAGCCTGATGTGGTGGCATGCTTGTGATCCCAGCATTTGGGAGGCTGAGACAGGAGGATTGAACTTGGGAGCTCAAACAGCCTTAGCTACTAAGTGAGACACTTTGTAACTCAGTGAGACCTTGTTTCAAAGTAAAGAACCAAAAATGGGGCTGGAGGTGTATTTTAGAGGTAGAATGCCCCCTGGGTTCCATGTCAGTACCTAAAAAAAAAAAAAAAAGTAAAAAGAAAATTAGGAAAAAACTTTTGTGCCTTTTTTGGGGGAGTAGTACTGGGGGTTGAACTCGGGCATTCTATCTCTGAGCTGTACATCCAACTCTACTTTTTTTTTTTTTTTTTTTTGGTGGTACTGGGGATGGAACCCAGAGGCTTTCTACCTTCGGGCTATACTCCCAGACCTGTTTTATATTTTATTTGGAAACAGGGTCTCACTAAGTTGCTGAGAGCCTCACTAAGTCGCTGAGGCTGGCTTTGAACCTGTGCGATCTTCCTGTCTCAGACTCCCAAGTGCAGGGATTACAAGCATGCGCCACCACGCCCAGCTCCAACTCTACTTATTAAAAATATTTACTTATTGATTAATGGATGGATTGATACTGAGGATTGAACTTGGGAGCTCTGTCTTAACAGCTGTACCCCCAGCTCTTTTTGTGTTTGTATTTTAAACGGTCTTGTTAAAGCTGTAAAAGCTGGCCTTGAAGCTATGATACTCCTGTCTCAGCTTTTGTACCATTATGCCGACTTACTCTTCGTTTTGAAACAGGGTTTTCATAAGTTGCTGAGGCTGGTTTCAAACCTTGATATTTCCTGTTTTAGCCTCACAAGTACTGAGATTACAGGTATTTCACCACATCCAGCTAGTTGTTTATTTTAGAAATCTCTTTAAAAAACCCTCTAGCTAGAAGACAGCGGGATTCTCATATCTGCTTCTGCAGATATGAGATGCTCATACAGCATTTGGAGAATTCTACCATACACTCATGAGAGAATTAGAGTGAGAGACAGAGTGTGTATAGTATTATTATGAAACAAGTTTAATTTGAAGGATCCTTGAAAAAGTTCTGGGGCCCTAAAAACCCTGGACTGTATTTTAGAACTTTCTGTCTCTGCATTTGTGTCTGTCTTGTCTCTAGCCTCAAAGGAATAGGTAATCCATTCAGAGTTCATGGTCTTTCCCTCCTTATTCTCTTGATCTCCTCACCTCATATTTCTTCCAAATCTGAGATTTTACTTCATTGCTTATTCACTGATCTATATTTTCAAGCTCTCTGTAGCAGATTCAGTGTTCTCAGCATATAAACATGCTGATGTGTTGAACCATCTCTTTTTGAAGGTTGTTTTTGTTTGCCTAGATTTATTTATTTATTTATACATACATACATACATACATACATACATATATACAACCAGACACACAATAAAAAAATAAACAAATAATTTTGCCTATGGGTTAAAGGTCTAAATGTTTGTATGTCTGTAAAATCCATGGACCTTGTTAACGCTCAAGTTGTACCTTAGCACCTTAAACATAAACATTATTAGAAAATAAAAGTATAGTTTTAATGTTTTGATATTCACAAATTAGGTGTTGAGGATATTGAATAATAGTAATACCTAGGCATTTATCCAACTTTTCTTTTTTTTCCAGTACTGAGAATGGAACCCAGGGGCTTTCTACCTCTGAGCTATACCCCTAGAGCTATTCTTTATTTTTTATTTTTAAATAATGTCTCACTGAGTTGCAAAGGGCCTCACTAAGTAGCTGAGGCTGTGTGTGAACCTCAATCCTCCTGTCAACCTTCCAAATGCTGGGATTACAAGCATGAGCCCAGTTATTCAACTTTTATATTAATGTCTAACATCTTGTGTTCTTTAGCTAAATTACCCATAGTTCTTTAGCTTGCCACGTACATTTCGCCGTCTAAAACTGTGCTAAAATCTAGCCATATGTGACTATTGAGCACTAAGTATGGATACCCCAAATGAAGATGTGTTGTGAAATATTCCATGTAATTTTGAAGACAATACATAAAAAATGTAAAATATATCAATTTGTATATTGGTTATATGTGGTGGCGCATGCTTGTAATCCCAGCATTCAGGAGGCTGAGACAGGAGGATAATGGTTCACAATAGCCTCTGCTACTTAGTGAGGCCCTTCGCAATCTAGTGAGACCCTGTTTCAAAATAAAGAATAAAAAATAGGGTTGTGGGTGTAACTCACAGGTAATCCCTGTGCTTGGGAGGCTGAGACAAGAGGATCGCACAAGTTTGAAGCCAGCCTCAGCAACGTAGTGAGACCCTCTTTCCAAACAAAGTATAAAATAGGTCTGAGAGTGTAGCCTGGAGGTAGAAAAACCCCTGGGTTCCACCCCCAGTACCCCCCACACACTCACAAAAAGTATTTTATTTGAGCTGGACATGGTGGTGCATGCTTGAAATCCCAGCATTTGGGAGGCTGAGTCCTAAAAAATAGGGCTGGGGTTGTAATTCAGAGGTAGAATGCCCCTGGATTCCAGACCCACACACACACAAAAAATTGTTTGTTTCACTTTATTTAATATACTTTGGAAGGTCCATGATGTTTTCTTTGATTCTAACAAATTAAAATTAGATACATATTTTCTCAATTTTGTTTAGGTGTTGGAACTGATATGCACTCGTGAGTCAGGAGCAGTCTTTGAGGCTGGCGGTTTGAATTGTGTGCTTACCTTCATTCGTGACAGTGGACACCTGGTTCATAAAGATACTTTGCACTCTGCTATGGCAGTGGTATCAAGACTCTGTGGCAAAATGGAACCTCAAGATACTTCGTTAGAAATTTGTGTAGAATCTCTGTCTAGTTTATTAAAGCATGAAGATCATCAGGTAAGTAAATTGCTTTTGTATACCTTCAGTTTTCAAAAAGTGATTATTATGTTCCTATTTAGAACCATGATACACTAATTTGAACTTTTCACTTGAAGTAGAGGTAATCCCATCTTTTCTTTCTTTTATATTTGTATATGCTAACTTTTGGCCATAAAATGTTTTTAATTATAAAAGTGGTATGTGTTGCTGGGCATGGTGGCACAGCTTGTAATCCCAGCATTTGGGAGGCTGAGACTAAAGGATCACAGTTCGCAGACAGCCTCAGCTACTTAGGCCCTTTGCAACTCAGTGAGACACTGTTTCAAAATAAAGAATAAAAAATTGGGCAGGGGGTGTAGCTCGGAGATCAAATGCCTCTGGGTTCCATCCTCAGACCAACCCCCCCCCCCCCAAAAAAAAAATGGTATGTGTTTAATCTTAAGTTTTATTTATTTTTGATTTTTTTGATTTCTTGGGGAGTCTGGGGAAGGAACCCAGGGTCATTTGACCTCCAAACTACACCCTCTGTTTTTCTATTTTTTATTCTTTGTTTTGAAACAAGGTCTCACTAAATTGCAGAGGACCTTTCTAAGTAGCTGAGGCTGTCCACGAACCATAATCCTCTGGTCTCAGCCTCCTGAATGCTGGGATTACAAGTGTGTGCTACCACACCTGGCTTTAAATTTTAAATATAGAACTATGTAAACATTTTTACAGGTAAGCTAGTATTCAGTATAATTTTATTGACTCAGTGCAATTTTGAAGATTAAAAATTAGATCTCAGTAAAAGAACCCAGCATAGCCAGACGTGGTGGTACACACTTGTAATCCCAGTATATGGGAGACTGAGACAGGAGGATTATAACTTTGAAGCCAGTCTCAGCAATTTAGTGAGGCCCTCTACAACTTAGTGAGACCCTGTTTTGTTTTGTTTTATTTTATTTATTTATTTATTTTTTTTGCGGGTCTGGGGATGGAACCCAGAGGCATTTGATCTCCGAGCTACACCCCCTGCCCAATTTTTTATTCTTTATTTTGAAACAGTGTCTCACTGAGTTGCAAAGGGCCTAAGTAGCTGAGGCTGTCTGCGAACTGTGATCCTCTAGTCTCAGCCTCCCAAATGCTGGGATTACAAGCGTGCGCCACCACACCCGGCTGTGAGACCCTGTTTTTTGTTTTTTTTTTTTTAAGATTTAAAGAAGTTTATTAGAAAGATAGAAATACAGAAAATAGAAATACAGCCCCATGCCAAAATGGCATGAGGGGGTGACTCGAAATGAATACACCACAGAGACCCTGTTTTTTTTTTTTTTTTTTTTTTTTGGTGGTACTGGGGTTCCTGGAAGCCCTTCTACCTCCGGCTACACTCCCAGACCTATTTTATATTTTTGAAACAGGGTCTCTTACGCCAGCGCGGCTGGCTTCGAACCTGCGCGATCCTCCTGTCTCCGCCTCCCAAGCGCGGGGATTACAAGCGTGCGCCACCATGCCCGGCAAGACCCTGTTTTAAAATAAAAAAGATAAAATAGGGGTGGGGGTGGAGCAGAGAGGTAGAACACACTGGGTTCAATATCCAGTACAAAAAAAAAAACAGTCATAATTTTATTTGTAAAGCTTGGTTAAATTACTATAGTTTAGAAAATGGAACTTCACTTTTTGTGCTTCTTTACTATTTAGAAAATTTTCAGTGATAACTTAGAGATTATCTTGGCAAAGCTGTACATTATAATAGTAATAAAGCTGGATGTGGTGGTGCATGCTTGTATTCCCAGCATTTGGGAGGCTGAGACAGGAGGATCATATATCATGGACAGCCTCACCTCACGAACAGCCTCAGCTCAGAGAGCCTCAGCTCGCATATATCTTCAGCTACTTAGGCCCTTTGCAACTACTGAGACCCTGTTTCAAAATAAAGAATAAAAAAATCGGGCTGGGAATGTAACTCGGAGGTACCAGCAAAAAACACACACACACAAACACATGCGCGCGTTAACATTTTTGAGCTTTTACTGCCCGTCTACATTTCTTCTATGTGCTAGCTCCCTTAAGGTGAAACAGTGAAATATAGGTATCATTATTATATGTTTTTTACAGATGAAAGAACTGAGTCCTTAAACAGTTAAGTGACTTTCTCACATCATACAGTTAGCAGAAAATGGAGCCATGACATGATTCAAATCTAGATAGATTATACACTTTATCACTTTGCTGCTATGCTTGCCTGCTGGCCTTTCTTTTTCTTCTCTTGTTCATGCTAGGTAAGTACTCTTTTCACTAAGATAATCCCAAACCACTACAGCTGCCTTTCCTCTAGTGTTAATATTGAATTGATCGGTATTAGCCTTTTTTTTTTTTTTTTTTTTTTTTTTTTTTGCGGGTCTGGAGATGGAACCCAGAGGCATTTGACCTCCGAGCTACACCCCCTGCCCTATTTTTTATTCTTTATTTTGAAACAGGGTTTCACTAAGTTGTGGAAGGCCTCACTAAGTAGCTGAGGCTGTCTACGAACTGTGATCCTCTGGTCTCCTGGCTAGTATTAGCCTTTTTTAAGGTGAATATTATCCATGTGCATATTTATGTCTTTAGGTTTCAGATGGAGCTCTGAGATGTTTTGCATCACTGGCTGACCGATTTACCCGTCGTGGTGTTGATCCAGCTCCATTAGCCAAGCATGGGTTAACTGAGGAGCTGTTGTCTCGAATGGCTGCTGCTGGTGGTACTGTGTCAGGACCGTCATCAGCTTGCAAACCAGGTCGCAGCACCACTGGAGCCCCTTCTACAACTGCAGATTCCAAACTGAGTAATCAGGTGTCAACAATTGTAAGTCTGCTCTCAACGCTTTGCAGAGGCTCTCCAGTAGTAACGCACGTAAGAATGTTTTTCAGTCTTTGCTCTTTAATCTTCAGAAAAAGTGTATTTGCTTAATACAAATATATTTAAGGTTTGTTCTCCCATTTTCTTTTAGGATCTCCTGAGGTCAGAGCTTCCAGATTCAATTGAAAGTGCATTACAGGGTGATGAAAGATGTGTGCTTGATACCATGCGTTTGGTTGACCTTCTCTTGGTGCTATTATTTGAAGGACGAAAGGCTTTGCCTAAGTCTAGTGCTGGGTCTACAGGCAGAATCCCAGGACTCCGGAGACTGGATAGTTCTGGGGAGCGCTCACATCGGCAGCTTATAGACTGTATTCGAAGTAAAGATACCGATGCACTTATAGATGCAATTGACACAGGAGGTCAGAATATATGTTTTTTAAAATAAAAAACTATAAGCCAATTATAAGCAATTTCTAGTTTCTCAATTTTCGGACAGTATTCTTAGCAATTGTGCTATGCTGTGCCAATCCCTTCAATATCCTCCCCTCTTCTTATATGTAAGTTCCATAATTATCAGCCTGATGCATGGTAAGATCTTTATAAATACTTGTTGAAAGGATAAAACTTCTACAGAGTTTGGAATTTATCTGTTTTATCACCTGAAGGAAATTCTGCCAGTTCTGTGGTAAATTGGAGAATTTAAGTGTTCTATCAAGATTGATAGAAACTGATAAGAGTAATTTACAGTAATATATACTAAAATTTGCTACTGATGCTGCTTGAGTTGATGATCAAATATAACTGTATAAAGCCAGGCACCTTGACACATGCCTGTAATCCCAGTACTTGGGAGGCCAAGACTGGAAGATCATAAGTTGGGAGCGGCTTTGCCTTGGTCAGTATTTTCATTGGTATAATTAAGAACAACTGACCCAGCTGGGCGTGGTGGTGCATGCTTGTAATCCCAGCATTTGGGGGGGCTAAGACGGGAGGATTGCGGAGACAGCCTCAGCTACTTAATGAGGCACTTTGCAACTCAGTGAGACCTGTTTCAAAATAAAAAACTGACTCTATAACTTAGAGGAAGGGAGATTTATTTGGTTATGGTTTTCTTGGAGATTTTGAGTATAGTCCATGTGAGACTGGGGACCACAGATCTTAGGGCATGGCAGCAGGAAGCAGAGAGAGGGCGAGTGCAAGGCTTTGCTCTCACGATATGGAGACCAAAGCAAGAGAGGGCACCAGCAAGGGAAGGAGGAACCATATATAATCTCCAAGGCTGCACCCCAGGGATCCACCTTCTCCAGCTACACCCTACCAGCCTGGCCACCACCCGGATAAATCCATTACATGTCAACCCTGAGCTTTATACATGATCTCTTTAAGAGGCACTGCTATTTAACTTTGATAGCAACTGATTGAAACTCTGTCTCAAAACTAAAAAAAGCAGGGATCTTGAAGGTATAGCTCAATAGTACCTCCATCACCAAAAAAAAAATTTTTTTTTCCACATTTATGAAAGTGGCTAAGTTGTTTCTTTTCTTTTTCTTTTTTTTTTTTTTTTTTTGGTGGTACTGGGGTGGAACCCAGAGGCCTCCTACCTCCGGGCTATACTCCCAGACCTATTTTCTATTTTATTTGGAAACGGGGTCTCACTAAGTTGCTGAGAGCCTCACTAAGTAGCTGAGGCTGGCTTCGAACTCATGTGATCCTCCTGTCTCAGCTTACCAAGAGCGGGGATTACAAGCGTGCGCCACCACGCCCGGCCTTGTTTCTTTTTTTATTGTGGTACTGGGGATGGAACCTAAGGGCTTTCTATTTTCAAGCTACACCCCCCAGCCATACTTTTTTTTTTTTTTTTTTTTGAAACAGAGTCTCACTAAGTTGCAGAGGGCCTCACTAAGTAACTCAGGCTGGCTGCAAACCTGAGATCCTCCTGTTTCAGCCTCCCAAGTACTAGATTAAGAGTGCGTCACCACGCCTAGTTTAGATTAACTTCTTTTCCACAATTATGTCATTATGCAACTATTACTGTTAGGTTATACTTTAATTTTTTCTATTTCATGTTTATTTTTAAGGTTTAAAGCTTTTTGATTCCTCAGTGATGTAAAAATTTTTAGCTGGGCATAGTGGCACGTGCTTGTAATCCCAGTACTTGGGAGGCTGAGACAGGAGAATCACAGGTCCGTGGCTAGCCTCAGCAATTTAGTGAGACTCTGTTTCAAAATAAAAGAATAAACAAGCCGGGCGTGGTGGCGCACACTTGTAATCCCAGCATTCGAGAGGCTGAGACTGGAGGATCGCCGTTCGCTACTTAGTGAGGCCCTCAGCTACTTAGTGAGGCCTCAGCTACTTAGTGAGGCCCTCCGCAACTTAGTGAGACCCTGTTTCAAAATAAACCATAAAAAATATGGCAGGGGATGTAGCGTGTAGCTCGGAGGTCCAGTGCCCCTGGGTTCCATCCCCAGACCTGCAAAAAAAAAAAAAAAAAGAATAAAATAGGGCTGGGGGAGTAGCTCAGAGGTTGAATGCTTCTGAGTTCATCTCCATGACCACACACATACCCACACAAAAATTAGAATGTTTTCTTAGCTGCCCTTAAGTTTACTGGCTATTTACTATTGTATAATAGACCTCCATATTTAAAACAGTCTAAGCCTGAGCTGGGCGTGGTGGCGCACGCTTGTAATCCCTGCGCTTGGGAGGCTGAGACAGGAGGATCACACAGGTTCGAAGACAGCCTCAGCTACTTAGTGAGGCTCTCAGCAACTTAGTGAGACCCTGTTTCCAAATAAAATATAAAAACGGTCTGGGAGTATAGCCCGAAGGTAGAAAGCCTCTGGGTTCCACCCCCAGTACCACACACACACAAAAAAAACCCAACAAAAAAAAACAGTCTCAGCTGAAATGGTATTGCATGCCTGTGATCCCAGTACTTGAAAGGCTGAAACAGGAATATTGTAGGTTTTTGGCCAGCCTTGGCAACTTAGTGCAATCCTGTTTCAAAATAAAAGATGAAAGCCAAGTGTAATCCCAGTATTTGAGAGGCTGAGATAGTAGAATTGCAGGTTCAAGGTAAGCCTCAGCAACAGTGAGGCCCTGTCTCCAAATAAAAAATAAAATAGAGGATGGAGCTCAGAGGTAGAATGCTC
Organism: Muscardinus avellanarius; assembly: GCF_963383645.1. Lineage (NCBI taxonomy): Eukaryota > Metazoa > Chordata > Mammalia > Rodentia > Gliridae > Muscardinus > Muscardinus avellanarius. The sequence continues at coordinate 36,907,583 of NC_137798.1, read as the reverse complement.
CTGTGTTTAATTCGTAGTATCACATGTACACACAATAAATAAAACAATCTCTTGGCTCTGTACTTAGTTGATTATTAATAGTAACCTATAAATGTTGTAAACTTTAGAATAAAGCTCACTGTTATAATGACTTTAAAATTAAGTTTTTTTCCTTCAAACTTTCAGCCTTTGAAGTAAATTTTATGGATGACGTAGGTCAGACTCTATTAAACTGGGCATCTGCTTTTGGAACTCAGGAAATGGTAAGCTAATAAATAAAAGCTAGTGTTTTAAATCAAGGTAGAAGTATTAATAAAGCAACTTTATGATTCTTCATCATTTTATAGGTAGAATTTCTTTGTGAGAGAGGTGCTGATGTTAATAGGGGTCAAAGGTCATCATCATTACATTATGCTGCATGTTTTGGAAGACCTCAAGTAGCAAAGGTAAAATCCAGGTTTTTAAATTACCAATTTTTTACAATTACATGGTTCAAAAATTAGAGTGATATAAAAACTTCTGATTAGTCTTGCTATCTCCATCTATTCCATTCCTCTTTTTCCATTATAATTGCTTTTATTTAGTTTTCTTGGCTCTTTTTTAGTGTTTTTTAATAGAGATTCAAGTAAAAACAAATCTATATGCTTATTTTTCTTTTATACAAAATGAAACATATACACTAATCTTTACTTTGTTTCTTTCATTTAATAATGTATATTGGAGACTTCTCCCCTGTTACTATGTAGAGAGCTTTTTTTTTTACATCTAGATGCTTAACCTGTTTTGGTATGTTATAAATTAACTCTGAAGTCAGATGTGGTGGTGTATGCCTGTAATGCCAGTACTTGGAAGGTTGAGACAGGAGGATCTCAGGTTCGAGGAGAGTCTCAGCAAATAGTGAGACTTATCAACCTAGCAAAGCTCTTGTTTCCAAATAAAAATAAAATAGGGCTGGAGGTGTGGCTTCATGTTAGAATGTCCCTGGGTTCAATCCCCAGTGCTCCAAAAAAAAAGTTAACTAGTCACCCATAGGTGAACATGCGGTTGTTTTTCACTTATTCTTAGCAATGAATAAGTGCTTGCATATTGTTGTTTTTTCTGTTCATCATTTAAACACATGTTTGTAATCCCAAAACTTGGAAGGTAGAAATAGGAGGATTGCAGATTTGAGGCCAGTTTCAGCAATTTAGCAAGATACTTGGTGAAACCCTGTTTCAAATAAAAAAAAAATATAAAGGGCAGGGAGTTTAGCTCAGAAGTAGAATGCGCAATACCAAAGCAATTCCCAATACCAAAGCAAAGCAAACAGACCCTTTGTTTTCAGAGGCTCAGTAACTCTTTAACTCCTGCTTTGGAGATTTCTTTCTACAATTAGAGAAATTGAGATTTAGAGAAGTAAAATGAAAAAGGTTGAATCAAATGTATGATCTAGGTCTCTAGAATTTGCCTGTTGTGAATTAATTTGGTGTAATGCAAGGGTAGTCCACTTTGAAGTCAGGCACACCTACAGTGAAGTTTCTGCTAAGGCACAAAGTGATTGTGACCTTTTGTGAGTTTCATAAGTTTGACTTGAAGTTTTCTCTGTAAAAATAGGTATATACTCCTCCCAAAATGATTGTGAGAATTAGAAAAAGTACATATAAACCGTTTATGTGTTATAGTAGTCAGCACATTGTAGATGCACAAATGACAACTGCTATTATTGTCATTTTCACACTAGAATAAAATTTTTGGTAACAACTTAGTAGCTTTCTAAATTGGGAAAGGTGGCCAGTTGTGGTGGTACACGCTCGTAATCCAAGCATTCAGGAGGCTGAGACTGAAGGATCGCGGTTTGTGGATAGCCTCAACTACTTGGTGAGGCTCTTTGCAACTCAATGAGACCCTGTTTCAAAGTAAAGAATAAAAAAAAAAAAACATAGGGGGTATAGCTTGGAGGTAGAATGCCCCTGGGTCCCATTCACAGTACAATAACAACAACAAAAAAAAAATTGGGAAAGGTGATCTCTTCATGTTCAAATTGGTTTAAGTTGATTAGGTTTTAGAGCCAATGCTGCTTTGAATGGCAATTAAGCAGTTTGGGGTTTTTTGTTTCTTTTTTTGTAGTGTTAGGGGATTGAACTCAGGGTGGGCCTCCTGCCTGTTAGACAAATGCTCTGCCACTGAACTACATCCCCAACTGTGTTTCAGGTTGTTTGTTTGTGTGTTTATGTTTGGTACTAGGTATTGAACCCAGGGACATTTTACCTCTGAACTACAACCCCAGTCTTTTGTTTGTTTTGTTTTTACAGTACTGGGGATGGAACCCAGGGTCATGCAATCTCCAGGAAGCACCTCCAACCCTATTTTTTATTCTTTATTTGGAAAAAGGATCTCACTAAATAGCTGAGGCTGGCCTCCAACTGTCTCAGTCTCCCACCATGCCAGCTATTTCTTTTTTCTTTTTTCTTTCTGTCTTTCTTTTTTTTTTTTTTTTTTTTTTTGTGGTACTGGGGGTGGAACCCAGGGGCTTTCTACCTCCCAGCTATATTCCCAGACCTATTTTTTTTTTTTTTGTACTTTATTTGGAAACAGGGTCTCACTAAGATGCTGAGAGCCTCACTAAGTAGCTGAGGCTGGCTTCGAACCTGTGCGATTCTCCTGTCTCAGCCGCACAAGTGTGGAGATCACAAGCATGTGCCACCATGCCTGGCTTTATTTCTTGTTTTTGAAATAGGGTCTTGCTATGTTGTTGAAAGTCTCGGTGTGTTGCTGAGGTTGTCCTCAAACCCATGATCCTCCTGTCTCAACCTTTCAGGTACTAGGATTGCAGGCATGTGCCACCACCCTGCTTGGCTATTTCAGTTTTTTTTTTTTTTTTTTTTTTTTTTTTTTTTTTGTGTGTGTGTGTGTGTGTGTGGTACTGGGGATGGAACCCAGGGGCTTTTCTTCTTCTGGGCTATACTCCCAGACCTATTTTATATTTTATTTGGAAACAGGGTCTCACTAAGTTGTTGAGAGCCTCACTAAGTAGCTGAGGCTGGGTTCAAACCTGTGCAGTCCTCCTGTCTCAGCCCCTAAGTGCTGGGGTTAAAAGTGTGCACCACCACACCTTGCTTATTTCAGTTATTTTTAAAGTCAGCCAGTTAATAAAAATGTTTTTATTTATCCACTGTGATGAAAGTATGTAGTCTTAGAGCCAGATGTGGTGGTGAACACTCGTATATAACTGGTTTGGGGGAGGCTGAGAAAGGAGTAGTAAAAGTTTGAGGCCAGCTTGAGGAACCTAGCAAGACCCTGTTTCAAAATTTTAAAAGCTAGGGATGTAGATCAGTAGTAGAGGGCTCTTGGGCGCCATCTTCAGTGTGATAAAATCAAAAAAGAAAAGTAGAGCCGGGCATGGTGGCACACACTTGTAATCCCAGAATTTGGGAGGCTGAAACAGGAGGATCTAGGTTCACAGAGAGTCTTGGCTACTTAGCGAGGCCCTTCACAACTTAGTGAGACCCTGTTTCAAAATGAAGAATAAAAATTAGGGCTGGGGTGTTGCTTGGAGGTAGTATTCCCCTGGGTTCCAATCCCAGTACTGCAAAAAATAATAATAATAAATAAATAAAAGCAAGCAATCTTAGCATAGGTCCTGACAGGTTTAGAGTAGAAATAGAAGTAAAGGACAGATCTTGATGATTATTTAGTCAAAGAACTAACTTTCATTTAATAATTTTCACTATATAGGAAATGATGAATTTGATTGTTAGGTCATAAACTTAATAGTGCCTCTGTTAACATGAAGAAATCGACAGGAGAAATTTGGAGGTGACAAGTTTATTTTTTTATTTTTTGGTGGTACTGGGGGTTCCTGGAAACCCTTCTACCTCCGGGCTACACTCCCAGACCTATTTCATATTTTTATTTGGAAACAGGGTCTCTTAAGCCAGCGCAGCTGGCTTTGAACCTGCACTATCCTCCTGTCTCCACCTCCCAAGAGTGGGGATGCGCTGCCACACCCGGCAGGTAACAAGTTTAGATTGAAACATAGCTAAATTTGAGGAATAATAAACAAGTGAAATTAATTTATAATTTTTCAAGATATAAATAGCTGGTGTGTGTGTGTGTGTGTGTGTGTGTGTGTGTGTGTGTGTTACTAGGGATTGAACCCAGGCGCATTCCACCTCTAAACTATTCCTCCAGCCCTATATTTTTGTTGTTGTACTGGGGGTGGAACCCAGAGGCTTTCTACCTCCGGGCTATACTTCCAGACCTATTTTTATTTGGAAACAGGATCTCAGTTAGTTGTTGAGAGCCTCACTAAGTAGTTGAGGCTGGCTTGGAACCTGTGCGATCCTTCTGTCTCAGCCTCCCAAGCGCACGTATTACAAATGTGCGCCAACACGCCCGGCCCCAGCCCTATTTTTTCTTCTTTATTTTGAAACATGGTCTCACTAAGTTGCAGAGGGCCTCACTAAGTAGCTGAGGCTATCTTTGAACTGTGATTCTCCTGTCTCAGCCTCCCAAATGCTGGGATTACAAGCATGTGCCACCATGCCTGTCTCAGACCCAGGGGTATTCTACCTCTGAACTACTCCCATGGCCCTTTTTTATTCTTTTCTACTTTGAAACAGGGTCTCACTAAGTTGCAGAGGGCATTACTGAATAGCTGAGGCAGGTCACAAACCTGCAATCCTCCTTTCTCAGCCTCCCAAGTATTGGGATTACAAGCATTCACCACCATGCCCAGCTCCTTTTTTTTTTTTTGGTACTGGGGGTGGAACCCAGGGGCTTTTCTCCCTCCAAGCTACACTCCCAGACCTATTTTATACTTTATTTGGAAACAGGGTCTCATTAAGGTGCTGAGAGCCTCGCTAGGTAGCTTGGTTTCGAACCTGTGCGATTCTCCTGTATTATTTATTTTGAAACAGGGTCTCCCTGTGTTGCCCAGGTTGACCTGAAACTTGTAATCCTTCTGTCTCAGCTTCCCAAGTAATGAGATTACAGGCACGTGCAGCAGTGCTAGCTTGAATAGCTGCGTTGAAGGTGATAGATGCAAAGGCAGAGACTTGGATTAGTATTTGCATGAACAAGTAATTTTGGAAAAATCATTAGATTGTAGAATTGGATGTCAGTGAAATAAGCAATTGTTGTATTCATTGCTTTTCTCCTCAAGACTCTGTTACGCCATGGTGCAAATCCAGATCTGAGAGATGAAGATGGGAAAACTCCATTAGATAAAGCGCGAGAAAGAGGCCATAGTGAAGTAGTGGCTATTCTTCAGTCTCCAGGTAAGTAATAAATTATTTTAGGCCATTTGCTATTACCTTTCAGCTCACTTCCCATAGAAGTAGCTTTTTATAGACACATTATCATACAAATGAACTATTGCTATAAATAATTACATACATATATCTTTACATTTGATAAACCTTTAATAGTTTACTGTTCTGTGTTCTTAAGACTGAGTGAATGGTTATAGAATGATCAAAGCCTAGAAAATTTAACATATTTGGGAATGTCAGGTAAAGAAAAAAAATGGATATTGTGTAGATAAAGTAATTCAGTTACATTTTTAAGTTTGCACTGAGTTGATGAATGTAGAGCATCTGTGAAATAGTTTTTGGAAGCAAATGGAGTATTTAAAATTATCTCCTTAATTTGCTATTCAACTCATCTAATGATTCATATACATACATACATACATATATATAATATATATAATACACACACACACACGTATATAAGCACACTTTTTTTTATGGTGCTGAAATGGAACCCAGGGGCATTCTACCTCTGAGCTATACTCCTGTCCCAATTTTATTATTGTAATTTGGAACAAGAGTCTCACTAAGTTGTGGAGAGTCTCAGTAAGTTCCTGAGGCTGGCCTCGAACCTGTGATCTTCTTGTCTCAGTCTCCCAAGTACTGGAATTACAAGTGTTTGCCACATTTGGCTAGGTTTTTTTTTTTTTTGGTGGTACTGGGGATGGAACCCAGGGGCCTTCTACCTCCGGGCTATACTCCCAGACCTATTTTATATTTTATTTGGGAAACAGAATCTCGCTAAGTTGCTGAGAGCCTCACTAATTAGCTGAGGCTGGCTTTGAACCTGTGTGATCCTCCTGTCTCAGCCTCCCAAGCGCAGGGATTACAAGTGTGCGCCACCACGCCTGGTTTAGGATTTTTTTTTAAAAACACCGTCAATAGATACAATGCAAACCAGGCGTTGTGGCATGCACTTGTAATCTTAGCATTCCAGAGGCTGAGACAGGAAGATTTTGGTTCATGGCCAGCTTTAGCTACTTAGTGAGGACCTCTGCAATTCATTGAGACCCTGTTTCAAAATAAAGAATAAAAAATAGGGCTGAGCTGGGCATGGTGGCGCATGCTTGTAATCCCAGCACTTGGGAGGCTGAGTCAGGAGGATTGCAAAGGTTCAAAGCCAGCCTCAGCTACTTAGTGAGGCTCTCAGCAACTCAGTGAGACCCTGTTTTCAAATAAAGTATAAAATAGGTCTGGGAGTATATCCTGGAGGTAGAAAAGGGCTGGGGGTGTGACTCACGTAGAATGCCTCTGGGTTTCATCCCCAGTACTACAAAGAAAAAAAAAAAAAAACATGTAATGCCCTAAGCCAAGTGTGGTGGCGCAGGCCTGTAATCTTAATATTTGGAAGGCTGAGACAGGAAGATTGCAGATTTGTGGCTAACCTCAGTTACTTGGCAAGACCCTCAGCAGCTTAGTGTGACCTTATTTCAAAATAAAAAATAAACTGGGTGTTAAGATGCGTGCTTATAATCTCATTTTGTGAGAGTCTGAGCCAAGAGGATCTCAGTTTGTGAACAGCCTTAGCAACTTAGTGAGGTCCTCCACAACTTTGTGAGACCCTATTTCAAAATAAATAATTAAAAATAGGAGCTGGGCATGGTGGTGCACACTTGTAATCCCAGCATTTGGGAGGCTGAGACCAGAGGATTGTGGTTCGCAGACAGCCTCAGCTACTTAGTGAGGTCAGCCTTTGCAACTCAGTGAGACCCTGTTTCAAAATAAAGAATAAAAAATTGGGCAGGAGGTGTAGCTCGGAGGTCAAATGCCTGTGGGTTCCATCCCCAGACCAGCAAAAAAAAAAAAAAAATAGGGCTAGAGAGTTAGAATGCTCCTAGGTTCAATCTCCAGTACCCCTCCAACACACACACAAATAAATAAATTAGGGCTTGTGGTGTAGTTTGGAGGTAGAATGCCGTTGGAATCAATCCCCAGTATCAAACAAAACAAAACAAAAAATACCCCATTATTTATTTATTCATTGTTAATTTTGATGATGCTGATGATCCGTGTGTGTGTGTGTGTGTGTGTGAGTGTGTGTGTGTTTTGCTGGAAATTGAACTCAGAGCTTCCCACCAGCCAGCCATATACTCTGCCACTGAGCTGTCTCTCTATCCCTTAGATGATTACAGTTTGAAGTGAGTATATCTCAAGATTTTTATTTTCCTTGAGTTTCCAAGAAAAGTATTTCTTTGAACAATACTTTGTCTGCAGGTGATTGGATGTGTCCAGTTAACAAAGGAGATGATAAGAAAAAGAAAGATACAAACAAAGATGAAGAAGAATGTAATGAGCCCAAAGGAGATCCAGAAATGGCACCGATATACTTGAAAAGGTTATTGCCAGTATTTGCACAAACATTTCAGCAAACTATGCTGCCATCAATAAGGTAGTTATTCATACTATTTGTAATTGTGCTCTTTGTATATGGTTTATTTTCCTTTTTTAGGAGGATTTGAGGTTTATTCTAACATTGGAAGGCACAGTAAGAATAAAAATTTAATTGGAATTGGGAAAGTCATATCTTTGGTGATCTGTTAAGAAAAAGTGTTTGGAAAATCAAGAGGATTAGGTTTTTTTTGTGTGTGTGGGTCTTGGGGTGGAACCAAGGGCATTCTACCTCCGAGCTACACCCCCTGCCCTATTTTTTATTAATTTTGTAACAGGGTCTCACTGAGTTGCAAAGGGCCTCACTAAGTAGCTGAGGCTGTCCACGAACTTCCATCCTCCAGTCTCAGCCTCTCAAATGCTTGGGTTACAAGTGTGCACCACCATGCCCGGCTGCATTAGATTCTTAAACACATTTGTTATAGTTCTGAATATTAACTCACTAAACAAATTTTGATAAGTATTGCAAGTACTTAATTTAGCTCTATGGAAGCCTGTTGGTAGGTTCAGTGTGAGATGGCCACTGGAGGAGTTAATATAAACGAGACTTGACTTCTGCTTCCTGAAACCTTGCCAGATTAGTGAGGACAAATGAAACAGTGTGGAGTGAGTGGCACATGACAGATAAGACTTAGAATTCTCTGGAAACAGATGATTTCACTAGTTACTGGTTTGAGCAAGTTGGAGATTTTACTCAGAGATGAGATTTAAATTGTAGACAGAGCCAGGTGTGGTGGCGCATGCTTGTAATCCCTGCGCTTGGGAGGCTGAGACAGGAGGATCGCACAGGTTCAAAGCCAGCCTCAGCTACTTAGTGAGACTCTCAGCTACTTAGTGAGACCCTGTTGCCAAATAAAATATAAAATGGATCTGGGAGGATAGCCCGGAGGTAGAAAGCCTCTGGGTTCCACCCCCAGTACCACCAAAAAAAAAAATAATAATAATAATAATAATAAATAAATAAATAAATTGTAGACAGATTGGAAGCATGGGTAGGGAATGTGCAAATACATGGAGATATGAATTAATCTTTCAGCAAGTCCTTCTGGCTTTCTCTCTGTACTATATATATCCTGCCATTTCTGACCATCTTTTATTTATACTGTGGTTTAAGCTCCTGTAGATCATAATTTGACTACTTAGTAGCCTCTTAACTAATCTCTTCTTCTTTCATGCGGCTCCATAATCTGTTCATACATGTTAGACTGAATTATATTTTAAAATTATAAATTATATCAAATCACTGTCCTGTTTAAAACCTCCGTAGCTTCTGATTGGCCATAAATTAAAAACACTCTTCCTCTCAGGCTTGCAAGGTTTTCCTCAATCCTCAGCTAGTTCCCCAACTTCATTTAGCACTATCTAACCTTTGTCCCTTACACTTAACTATGCTGGCCTTCTTGTTTTTGGAACAATTCAAGTATATTTCTACCTTAAGGCTTTGCACTTGTTTTTTTATCTGCTTGAAACTTTCTTTTCTCAGATCTTTCTGAATGGATGGTTGCTTCTTGTTATTCAGATCTCAGTTAAAATGTTACAGCTACTAAAGTCTGTTCATTTAATTTAAATTTATCTCTAGATAGGACTCTTTTTTTTTTTTTGGGTGGTGGTGGTGGTGATGGTTCTAGGGATTGAACTCAGGGCCTTGCACATAGTAGGCAACCCAGGGCATCTTTTTGTATCAGTCATGTTTGAATGTCTTTACAGAGTTTACATTATCTGGAATCTTTTTTTGTTTTACTGTTTGACTTCCCTTTAAAATAAGCACCATGAGAGTGGGCCATTGTGTACTACTCTTATTTCTACAAATGCAAGGGTATATAGACTAAGGTCTGATATTCTGGTCCTCAAGAGATACTTACTGAATTGATTAAACAAGTGTTTTGTTAGCAACTGCAAGTGTTTTTCTATTAATGGAGTACAAAATATGTTTAGAAAGCTCAGTTGATCAGGTACATAGGAGCTTCTTATGGCCTGTGAAAGTGTTTGTAGGCCATGGTAATGAATATGGACATTATCTCACAGTTAAAGGATTATTAAAGACCAAGGAGAAAATTTGATGCAGTTAAATTTCTGTGTGTGTGTGTGTGTGTGTGTGTGTGTGTGTGTGTGTGTGTGTATTACTAGAGATTGAATCCAGGGGCATTCTACCTCCAAGCTATACCCCCGGCTCTATTATATTCTTTATTTTGATACAGAGTCTCACTAAGTTGTGGAGGGCCTCACTAAATTGCTAAGGCTGGCTATGAACCTCCTGTCTCAGCCTCTCTAGTAGTGGATTTATAAGTGCACCACTGTGCCCAGCTTTATAGTTATATTTTCCATTTGTAAAGGTAACTTTGGCAGTCTCGTAGAGAGAAGGATAAAAATTGGGCAAATGTTCATTGCAATGGTAACTTCACACAGCATAGTAAAAACAAATTTAGGAGTTGGAAGGTTGTATAGGGATTGGTGACTAGTTAGATGTGAAGCTTGAAAGAAAAGGAGTAAATGCTAACTCCCAGGTATTTGGTTGAGTGATTGGGAGTTTAATTTTAACCATTTTAAGTTCAGAATAATTTTAATTTTATGAGATTCAAGTATTTCAGATACCAGTATTATGAGTTGACATTAAAGTTTAAGCAGTATGCTACATAGAGAAGTGACAGCAAAATAATTCACTGTGAACATTTAAGAACTTAGTTTTTAATTCTTCCTCAAATAGCTACAGATGTGTAGGTGTGAGTGGGGCCACTTTTTTTTTTTTTTTAACAAAAACTTCAAATCAGAGAAATTAGCAAGTTTTGAACAAAATAATTTGGTTTAAAAATTTTAGCGGACAGGGCAGCTGTCCTTGCCTGTAAAATAATCTTAAGATGTTTGTGGAGTGGAAGGGCTTTGTGATAGGACCATTAGAAATTATAATGTATTGCTGGACGTGGTGGTGCATGCTTGTAATCCCAGCGGTTGGGAGGCTGAGACAAGAGGCTCTCTGCAACTCAGTGAGACCCTGTTTCCAAATAAAGTATAAAATAGGTCTGGGAGTATAGCCCAGAGGTAAAGCCCCTGGCTTCCACCTTCAGTACCACAAAAATTATAATGTATGCCACCATGTATAGGATTCCTTTATTGGGTGGTAATTTTCTGTCATCTTTTTAAATATTTGAAGATTATCTAACTATAATTTTAGCTTTACTATATTTGATGCTAGATTCTTCCAGGTAATAATTAGCAGACACATTTATTTATTTATTTATTTATTTTTGCGGGTCTGGGGATGGAACCCAGGGGCATTAGACCTCTGAGCTATACCCCCTGCCCTATTTTTTATTCTTTATTTTGAAACTGGGTCTCACTGAGTTGCAGAGGACCTCACTAAGTAGCTGAGGCTGTCCGCGATCCTCCGTAATCCCAAATGCTTGTAATCCCAAATGCTGGGATTACAAGCATGCGCCATCACGCCCAGCCTAGCAGACACTTTTAATTATGGATAGGAATACAGTATACATCTTAGTTAAGAGTCTCTGGACTCAGCTCAAAGTATGTCCAAATGCTAGCATTGTCACTTCCCAGACAGGTGACTATGTAAAAACCTAAACTCTTGATCTTAGTTGGTTCATTACTAAGATGAGGACAATTATATTTAATTATCTTCAGGTATGAGAATAAGAATTAAATATATCTAGCCGGGCGTGGTGGCGCATGCTTGTAATCCCAGCATTTGGGAGGCTGAGACCGGAGGATCGGGACTCGTGGACAGCGTCAGCTACTTAGTGAGGCCCTCTGCAACTCAATGAGACCCGGTTTCAAAATAAAGAATAAAAAATAGAGTAGTAGGGGCTGTAGCTCGGAGGTAGAATGCCCCTGGGTTCCATCCCCAGACCCGCTAAATAAATAAATAAGTAAGTAAGTAAATAAATAAATAAATAAATAAATATTAAATATATCATACATGTTTAGCATAGTGCCCACCATATTAGAGGCATATGAAAAATGGGAGTTTATTTTTTAACTATATAGCAAAATTAATGAGGAATAGGTTACAACCTAAAGTTTTGCCTTTTTAGATCAAATTTGTCAGAAGAGTAAACAGTCACACAGTTAAAGGAGATTCTACACACTGACATTGGCTCTTTTTTTTTTTTTTTTGGTACTGGGGATGGAACCCAGGGGCTTTCTACCGTTGGGCTATACTCCCAGACCTATTTTATACTTTATTTGGAAACAGGGTCTCACTAAGTTGCTGAGAGCCTCACTAAGTAGCTGAGGCTGGCTTTGAACCTGTGCAATCCTCCTGTCTCAGCCTCCCAAGTGCTGGGATTACAGGCGTGCGCCACCACACCCGGCTGACATTAGCTCTTATATGTGTATCTTGGCTTTGCATGGTGTCTGTCAGGAAATAAAAGTCAGAAACAGATCAGTGAAGGATTCAAAACAGAAGATAGCTATATCAAGTTTGTTAAAAACCTGGTTATTCCTATCTATAATATCTTAGACTAAGGACTTCTCTGCTTAGTTTTAGAAGAAAGGATATACTGAATTTCAAAGAGGTTTGGTAAGTAAACATCTTAGGGGCTATTATTAATAACTGAACAGATTGAGTCTATAGCAAACCAGAGATCCTTGAGGATTCGTTTATTTTATTCAAAATCAATGAGAGAAAAGTAGACTTGTTTGGGTAAAGGGAGAAATTGTTCTTGGATGAGAATATTAAATAATTCTAAGATATAAACTCTTCCAAAATTAATTTATAGGTTACGCAGTTCTAAGGAAAATAACTACAGAATTTGTTTTAGAACTTGACAGATCCCAAAGGTCATCTGGAAGAATAACTTAGGTGAGAATGTTAAAAAAATATGGAAAGCTAGTGTAAAGCTTTAGTAATGAAGTCTTTATTGAAGCTAGTAGAAGAATGTATAAATCATTAGAAGAACAACCCCCCCAGAGTGAGTTATATATAGGAATAGAATTATTATAGTGAAGATTTCTTAGATCATTTAGGGGAAGAATGGTTATTAATAGTACTAAAATATCTGCTTTGCAGATTTACTTGAAAAATGTTTAGTTCTTCATTGTATGTTCTAAATCTAAATTGTAGAGAGTTAAAATAAATTTTTAAAAGCACTTAAAAATCTGAGCATAGTGGTGCATGCTTGTAATTCCAGTACCTGGGAGGCTGAAGCAGGAGGATCACAGGTTTCAGGGCTAGCTTCTGCAATATTAACAAGGCCTCTGCAACTTAGTGGGACCTTGTTTCAAAATAAAAAATAAAATGGGCTGGGGGTATAGCTCTGAGGTAGAATGCTCCTGGGTTCCATCTCTAGTACCACACACATACAAGCTTTTTTTTTTATTTTGGTGGTACTGGGGTTCCCAGAAACCCTTCTACCTCTGGACTACACTTCCAGACTTATGTTTTTTTTTTTTTTAATTTGGAAACAGGGTCTCTTAAGCCAGTGAGGCTGGCTTCGAACCTGCGAGATCCTCCTGATCCACCTCCCAAGCGCAGGGATTACAAGCATGCGCCACCACCCCTGGCACATACAAGCTTTTAGGAAAACAAAAAGAAAATAAAATGTGACGTTTATAAGGCTTTGATAAGAAGGATTTTCAAAACTTGATGGCAGTTATGAAAACTATTGTTTTTATTTTGTATTTTCTTGCTTTTAGTGCTAGAGATTTAACTGAGGGCATACCAGGGTAGCATTCTACTACCAAGCTATATCACTAATGCTTGTTTTTTTACTTATTTACTTATTGATTAATTACAGTACTGGGGACTAAACACAGGGCCTCACACATGTGAGGCATGCACTGTACCTCTGAGCTACTTTCTCCTTTTTTTGTTTTTTGTGACACTGGGGATTGACCCCAGAGGCATTTTACCTCTGAACTAGACTCCCAGCTCTATTTTATTTTCATCTGGTCTAACTAGGTTGATGAGAGTCTCAGTTACTGAGACTTTCCTCAAACCTGTGATTTTCTGTCTCAGCCTCCCAAGCACTGGGATTATGAGAGTATGCCACCATTTCTGACTTCTCTTCTTTAAATTTTATTTTGAGACAGGGTCTCACTAAGTTGCTGGCTTTGAACTTGGAATCCTCCTATTTCAGCTGCCAAGTTAGCTGGGAGTAATAGGTGTGTGCCACCTAGATTTTTTTATTTGCTTGCATTATTTATTTAGTATTGAGCCCCCTCCCCTTGGCAGGGGAGCACTCTGTCTCTGAGCTACATACCTACCTGTTTTTAATTTTTACTTTGAAATAAGATATTCCTCAGTTACTGTGTGCTGGCCTTGAGCCTGCAATTCTCCTATTTTGACTTAATATACTGGGATTTCGGGCATGTGCCACTGTGCCTGGCTATCCTCATGGATTATGTTATTTTTTTGAGAGGTGAGATCTTGCTGTGTTACCCAGGCTGCTCTTGAACTCAACTCAAGGAATCCTTCCTCAGTGTCCTGAATAATTGGTATTAGAGGTGCACACTACAGTGCCCAGACAAATCTTTCTTTTTTAATCGTATGTAAAAAACCGTACACTAGTATAAGTCAAAAACGTTCTTTATAGCAATAAAAGCACTAAAAACTCAGTCAAATAGCCAGGAGCCAAGTGTGGTGGCTCCACTTGTAATCCCAGTACTTGGGAGGCTGAGACAGGAAGATTGCAGGTTCGAGATTAACCTCAGCTACTTAGTAAGGCCCTATACAACTTAGTGAGACCCTGTTTCAAAATAAAGTCTAAAAAAATGAGGCTGGAGGTGACACTAAGAGGCATAATGCCCTGAGTTTAATCCCCAAGAACGAAAAAAAAAATATGCCAGCAGATTGGTATAACCAGGGGATACCATCCTTATTATACAAAAAAAAATGTACAAATTGATGTAAGAAATTCAGAGGGTATTATTATTATTATTATTATTATTATTATTATTATTATTATTAATTAGTTTTGTTCTAGGGAGTGAACGCAGGAGCTTTCTTCCTTTGAGCTACACCCCCAGTCCTATTTTATTTTTATATTGAAACAGAGTCTCACTAAGTTACTGAGGGCTTCGCTAAGTTTGGCTAGTCAAGAACCTGTTAGCATCCTGTCTCAGCCTTCCAAGTACTGTGGTGACAGGTGTGTGTTTCCATGCCTAGCTCTAAATAGTGCTATTTTTAGTGGAAAAGATTGTAAGTTAAATATTCCAAACTTACTTTATGGATAGGGGTAAACAGGAAAACTTTATGTTGTAAATATTATATGTGGTGTACTTACTCATTTTTTGAATTTGAGATCAGGCTGTGTAATTTATTAGCTCTGTGACCTTAGTAGACTGACTATTTTCTTAGTCTCAAGAATATAAAACTGAGATAGTAAAACATACCTTACAGGTTTTGTTGTGTGGATTAAATGAGCTTAATGTTTTTAAGTACATAAAAGTGTTCTTGGCTCATAATGGTTTAGTATTTAATAGTGAATGAGTAAGAGACAGAGAACAAGTAGATAGTCTTATACTGTTGTTAATTGATGTTAAGTCCTATTAGGGCAGTTTGCCTCTTGTCCACCCACTATTTCTTATAGTATTCTTAAATTTGTAATAAAACACATTACTTTCTTAAAGCAAATAGAATGTTTTGAATTCAGCTAGAGTGTTGGGAAGTATTTTGAGATTGCATGCTGTAGATGCACAGCCGTCTCATGTTCATAGTGATTTTTCTTCTTCATCCTTAACCTCAAGTGTTTTGGTATTCTCAGCTTGGTACCTAGAATATTGTTATAGGTGCTTAGAAAAAAATCGTCAAATGAATTGATATTAACTCAAGTAATAGAACAAGTTTCTTTTAGTGTATTATATGAATATGTGTGTATATTTTAAAAGGACACATTGCTTATTGTAAAGTTGTTGAGGTTAGTTTGTGGCTTAGGTGTCTCTTATGTACAAGTCAAAGCAGTGGGTGAACAGAAGGGAACGGAGGTGTGCCAAATTGTTTATAGTTGGAATATTTGGGGCATGGAATTATTTTCATTTATATGAGAAATAGCTGTAGTGAACATGAATTTTAAAATAACAGAAAACAAAGTTTTCATTCAAATTTTGTTTTTTATATAAACTACTGGATGTTTGATGTTAGAGTTTATTATTTTGGGTTATAGGAAATTATAGGTTGTTTACAGTTTATTTACTTTTGTAATAATGGTATTACTTTTACTTGAGTTTCTAAAATTAACATGACATGATAACTGGAATGCTGGTTAAATGTGAAATAGAATAGTATATTTAGAAAACTGAAAATTATCCATTTTGACGAGCTCAATATATTAATAATAGGAAATACTCTTACCTTAAGAGTAAACAAATGATTTTGCTACTGAATTTTAATTTTTTGTATTCTTTTATTAAGTGTACTTTTTAGGAGTATATAAAACCATGTTGAAAAAGATGTTTTCATTAATGCATAGTTGCATTCTGGTGTATTTTAGTCTCTTGGCCTCATAAAATTATTATTATTTTTTTTTTACTTTTCAAGGAAAGCAAGTCTTGCTCTAATCAGAAAAATGATTCATTTTTGCTCTGAAGCACTGTTAAAAGAAGTTTGTGATTCTGATGTTGGTCACAATTTGCCCACCATACTAGTGGAAATCACTGCAACTGTTCTTGATCAAGAGGTCAGTTTCTTAGTTTTCTGAAATGCTTGTAGCCATAATTTTCTTTAGATAGTAGTTATTAAAATAAGTTTTGTTCTAATTTCAGTAAATTATTTTTTGTGTGAAAATTAATGTAATTGTGTACTGTAGGCAACTAAACTTATTTTTATCATTTTCCCTTAATGCCTTTATTATCATGTGTCCTTTTTTTCACCCTACCCCCCCCCAGGATGATGATGATGGCCATTTGCTGGCTTTACAAATCATAAGGGATTTAGTGGATAAAGGTGGTGATATTTTTTTGGATCAACTAGCCAGACTTGGTGTAATTAGTAAAGTGTCAACTTTGGCAGGACCTTCCTCTGATGATGAAAATGAAGAGGAATCAAAACCAGAAAAAGTAAGTGGTCTTAATTGTAGTTGCATTAGAAATAGGGTTTGTTTTGAGGAACTGTATTTTCAGTTTATGATGATTTTTAACAAAATAATTTCAATATGATATAGTGCTGTATATGTATTTTATTTTATTTAGTCTTTTTGTGTTACTGGGGATTGAAGAGATGTGCATTCTACCTCTGACGTATACCCCCAGTCCTATTTAGCAGTATCAAAAATGTTTATTCAAATTCTAAAAATAAGCTGGATAGGGTGGTGCACACTTATAATCTCAGTACTTGCTAGGCTGAAACAGGAGGCCTTCAAGTTTGTAGCTAGCCTCAGCTACATAATGAGGCCCTTCGCAATTTAGTAAGACCCTGTTTCAAAATAAAAATAGGCTGGTGATGTACCTTGGAGATAGAATGTTCCTGGGTTCAATACCCAGTACCATGCCGGGCGTGGTGGCGCACGCTTGTAATCCCCGCGCTTGGGAGGCAGAGACAGGGGATCGCGCAGGTTCGAAGCCAGCCGCGCGCGCTGGCTTAGGAGACCCTGTTTTCAAATAAAAAAATGTAAAAATAGGTCTGGGAGTGTAGCCCGTAGGTAGAAGGGCTTCCAGGAACCCCAGTACCACCAAAAAAAAAAAAAAAAAAAAAAAAAACCCAGTACCACAACAACAACAAAAATTAAAGTTAAAGAAAAAAAAAATGGAGCCGGGCGTGGTGGCACACATTTATCATCCCAGTGCTTGGGAGGTTGAAACAGGAGGATCACAAAGGTTTGAAGCCAGCCTCAGTGACTTAGGCTCTCAGCAGCTTAGTGAGACCCAATTTCCAAATAAAGTATAAAATAGGTCTGGGAGTATAGCCTGGAGGTAGAAAAACTCCTGGGTTTCACCCCCAGTATCACACACACGCACAAAAAAAGAATGGGCTAGAAATGTAGCTCAGTGGTAAAGTATCCTCAGTAATGGAGGAGAAACCAAAAAAAAAAGAAAAAGTGATGCTATAGGGCTGAGGATATAGCTCAGTGTTAGAGTGCTTTGGTTAGTATGAATGAGGCCCTGAGTTCTAGCCCCAACAATGCAAAAACAGAAACAAAAAAAACCTACAAAATTTAAAGCTGGGCGTGGTGGCACTCACTGGTAATCCCAGCATTCAGGAGGCTGAACCAGAGGATCGCGGTTCGTGGACATCTTCAGGTACTTAGTGAGACCCTCCCCAACTTAGGCCCTGTTTCAAAATAAAAAATAAAAAATAGGGCAGGGGATGTGGCTCAGAGGTTAAATGCCCCTGGGTTCCATCCCCAGACCTGCATTAAAAAAAAAGTTGCCCTGTTAGCCACACATGGTGGTGCACGCTTATAATCCCAGCATTTGGGAGGCTGAAACAGGTGGATCGCCTTTCGTGGCCAGCTTCAGCTACTTAATGAGGACTTTTGCAACTCAGTGAAACCTGGTTTCAAAGTAAAAAATAGGGCTAGAAATGTAGCTCAGAAGTAGAATGCCACAGGCTCCAGCCCCAGTGCCGCAAAAAAAAGTTATGCTATTAAAAAAAAACTTAGACGCCAGGCATGGTGGCGCACGTGCTTGGGAGGTAAAGACAGGAGGATCGCGCAGGTTCGAACCCAGCTGCGCTGGCTTAAGAGACCCTGTTTTCAAATTTTAAAAAAGTATAAAATAGGTCTGGGAGTGTAGCCCAGAGGTAGAAGGGTTTCCAGGAACCCCAGTACCACACACAAAAAAACCAAAAAAACAACAACAACAAAAAACAGCTCAGTGTGATGGTGTAGGAGGTAAGACAGGAGGATCTTGGTTTTGAGGCCATCCTCAGCAATTCAGGAAGGTTGTATTTCAAAATTGTTAAAAAATATAAAAAGGGTTGGAGATATAGCTTAGAAGTAGCATGTTCCTGCGTTCAATACCCAGTTTAAAAAAAAGCAACAAAATAAATTGGACTTCAACAAAATTTTGTTCTTAGCCAGGCATGGTGGTGCACGCTTGTAATCCCAGCATTTGGGAGGCTGAGAGGAGGATCTCGGTTTGCGGACAGCCTCAGCTACTTAGTGAAGCTCTTTGCAACTCAGTGAGAACCTGTTTCAAAATAAAAAATAGGGAGATAGAATGAATGCCCTTGGGTTCCATCCGCTGTACCGAAAAAAACAAAAAATTGTTAAGACTAAAGGGCAAGCCAGAGAATTCTCAGCTTTTGTTATCTGAAAATACCTTTATATGATTTTTTTGGGGGGAGGTGGGCTTTGCTGGGGATTGAACCCAGAGTCTTACCCACACTAGCAAGCACTGTACCATTGAGCTATTGCCCCAGTCTGTTTCACTTTCATTTTTTGTGGATATTTTCTTTGCCTACAGAATTTGTAGTTTATTATTTTCCAGTACATTAAAAATGTTCCATGCCCCAAACACAGCCAGGCACATACAAGTGAAAATTCTGAAAACCAGTAATAGTGAAAACAGAAGATTCTCTATATGCAAATGAAAAATCTTATCATAAACTATGCCATTTAGACTACAATGGAACTTTTTTTTTTTTTTTGCAGTATTGGGAGATCAAAACAGGGACATTATACATTCAAGCCACACACCCCCAGCCCTATGTGTGTGTGTGTGTGTGTGTGTGTGTGTGTGTGTGTGGTACTGGGGGGTGGAACCCAGAGTCTTTCTACCTTCGGGCTAAACTCCCAGACCTATTTTTATATTTTATTTGGAAACAGAGTCTCACTAAGTTGCTGAGAGCCTAAGTAGCTGAGGCTGGCTTCGAACCTGTGTTATCCTCTTGTCTCATCCTCCCAAGTGCAGAGATTACAAGCGTGAGCCACCATGCTTGCCTCCTTTTATTATTATTATTATTATTTTTTTCTTCTTTATTCTTTATTTGGAAATAGGTCTCACTGAATTGCAGAGGGCCTCACCAGGTAGTTGAGGCCGGCCACGAACCTGTGATCTTCCTGTCTCAGTCTCCCAAGTATTCAGATTACAAGCATGTACCACCATGCCTGCCCTCATTCTTTTTTTTTTTTTTTTCTTTTAATTGCTTACTGTTATTCTACTGTGTATATATGCTGCATGTTTAATGTAAGATTTATTTACTTATTTATTTTTGTGATGCCGCAAATTGAACCCAGGGTCTCAATGCTAGGCAAGTGCTCTAACATTGAACTATACTTCTAACTTGGAATTTATTTTTTTTTATGTTTTTATTGACTTGAACGCAGGGGCATTTTACCTCTGTGCTACACTCCCAGTCTTTTGGGAGAATAGAGTCCAAGGGCATCTACCTCTGAACTACACTCCCAACCCCCCCCCCCCCCCCCCGCTTTATTTTTGGCAGTACTGGGAATGGAACCCAGGGGCATTCTAACTCTGAGCTACACTCCCAGCCCTATTTTTTATTCTTTATATTGAAACGGAGTTGCACTAAGTTGCAAAGGGCCTTAATAAGTAGCTGAGTCTGGCTGTGAACCGTGATCCTCCTGTCTCAGCTTCCCAAGTACTAGAATTACAAGCGTGTGCCACCATGGCCAGCTCCCAGTTGTATTTTTTATTCTTTATTTTGAAATAGTATCTCACTAAGTTATGGAGGGCCTCACTAAGTAGCTGAGACTGTCCACAAACCTGATCATCCTCCTGTTCCAGACTCCCAAGTACTGAGATTACAAGTGTGTGCCACCACACCCGGCTTGGAAATTTTTTTTTTTTTTTTTGCAGGTCTGGGGATGGAACCCAGGGGCATTCGACCTCTGAGCTATACTCCTAGCCCTATTTTTTATTCTTTATTTTGAAACAGGGTCTAAGTTGCAGAGGGCCTCACTTAGTAGCTGAGCCTCTTCATGAACCACCATACTCTGGTCTCAGCCTCCTGAATGCTGGGATTACAAGTGTGCGCCACCACGCTCGACTGGAATTTATTTATTTATTTTTCATTTATTTACTTACTTATTTTGCAGATCTAGGGATGAGACCCAGGGGCATTCGACCTCCAAGCTACACCCCCTGCCCTATTTTTTATTCTTTATTTTGAAACAGGGTCTCACTAAGTTACGGAGTGCCTCACTAAGTAGCTGAGGCTGTCCGTGAACTGCAATCCTCTGGTTTCAGCTTCCCAAATGCTGGGATTATAAACGTGCGCGTTTTTTTTTTTTTTTTTTTTTTTTTTTTTTTTTGTGGGTCTGTGGATGAAACCCCGGGGGCATTCGACCTCCGAGCTATAGCCCCTGCCCTGTTTTTTATTCTTTATTTTGAAACCAGATCTCTGAGTTGCAAAGGGCCTCACTTAAGTAGCTGAGGCTGTCTGTGAACTGCGATCCTCCAGTCTCAGCCTCCCAAATGCTGGGATTACAAGTGTGCGCCACCACACCCGGCTGGAATTTATTTTTTAAAAGTTTTCTGGTGATTCTCTTGCACTGTTTGATTCAGATACCATTGAATCCAAATATCTAAACCTCTATTTCTCACAGATCTTTGGACCCAGAGATATTTACAAAGTTCTTAGAGTATTAGGTAGATGTGTATAAAGCTCTTATCCACTGGTCTTAACCACCATCCCTGAATGTGATATAATTTAGGTCATTATTTATATATATATATATATATATATATATATATATATATATATATTTTTTTTTTTTTGGTGGTACTGAGGATGGAATCTAGGGGCTTTCTACCCCTGGGCTGCTATACTTCCAGACCTACTTTACATTTTATTTGGAAACAGGATCTCACCAAGCTGCTGAGAACTTCACTAAGTAGCTGAGGCTGGCTTCAAACCTGCGTGATCCTCCTGCCTCAGCCTTCCAAGTACTGGGATTACAAGCATGAGCCACCATTCCTGGCTTTTATATGATTTTTTAAAAACCTTTTTTAGACTCATTTTTAAGATTTAGTAATTATATAATCACAATAGATATTGAGCTATAAGAATTGAATATTATGTTTAAGATATTTAAATTCTTTTTTTTTTTTTTTTTTTTTTTTTTTTTTTTTTTTTGGTGGTGGTACTAGGGTTCCTGGAAGCCCTTCTATATCCGGGCTACACTCCCAGACCAATTTTATATTTTTATTTGGAAACAGTGTCTCCTAAGCCAGTGCGCACGGCTGGCTTCGAACCTGCGCGATCCTCCTGTCTCTGCCTCCCAAGCGCAGGGATTGCAAGCATGTGCCACCACGCCTGGCGCTAAGATATTTAAATTCTAAATTTGATTTATAGTACTTGAGAAGCTATAACAGTAGAATCACAGGTTTGCAGGCAGCCTCAACTACTTAGTGAGACCCTGCACAACTTAATGAGAGCCTTTTTCAAAAATAAAGAATAAAAAATAGGGTTGGGAGTATAGATTGGAGATAGAATGTCCCTAGGTTCAATCCCCAGTACCTTAAGAAAAAAATTATGAATATTTGAAATAAATTGTTTCCCACATTTTATTGAATAATTCTATACATTTAGGAAGATGAACCACAAGAAGATGCTAAAGAATTGCAGCAAGGTAAACCATATCATTGGAGAGACTGGTCAATCATTAGGGGAAGGGACTGCTTATATATTTGGAGTGATGCCGCAGCCTTGGAATTATCTAATGGCAGTAATGGATGGTTCAGATTTATCTTGGATGGAAAACTTGCCACCATGTATTCAAGTGGTAGTCCTGAAGGAGGATCGGATAGTTCAGGTAATACTTTGTTTCAACTAAAATATTTTCTTTACCTCTAGAGTCTTTTTCTTTCTGCTCATAAGTTTGCTATTGTTGACATAGAAGTAGCAAATATTTGATGATCATGTGGCCAATTTCTTTAGTAATAGAGAAGAATTACTACTATGAAAACCTTTCATAAATACGAGAGAGAGGGAGAGAGAGAGAGAGAGAGAGAGATAGATAGATAGATAGATAGATATTGTGGCCTGAGTGCAGCACCTTGTATACTATAGGCAATCTTTCAGACACTGAACAACATCCTCAGCCTTCATAAATACCTTCTTAAGCCAGGTGTGGTGGTAACCATATGTAAACTTGCGAGGTTTAGATAGCAAGATTGCAGGTTTGCAGCCAGCCTCAGCAAGTAGTGAGATTTTCATCAACTTAGCAAGACCCTGTTTCCAAATAAAAATAAAAAATAGGGTTGGGAGTATAGCTTGGAGGTAGAATGCCTTTGAATTCAATCCCAAATACCAAAAAACAAAAACATCTTATTGTATGAGACAAGGAATAGCACTATACCAACTTTTAATTCTTTAATCTTTTAGATAAACCTGTCTTTTGTCTTATAATAGTAAATTTCATGGGTCTATTGCTTTCTCAAGTTAAATATTTTCTCAGAAGTTTTATTTTTAAAAAATGCCTGTAGGATTAATGTTCCAATGGTGGTTGGGTGGTTGGTTTCTGTGTGTGTGTGTGTGTGTGTGTGTGTGTGTGTGTGTGTGTGTGTGTTACTAGGGATAGAACCCAGGGGCCTTCTACCTCTGAGCTACATCTCCAGACCTAATTTGTAAAAGGGTCATACTAAGCTGCTGATGCTAGCTTCAAACCTGTGATCCTCCTGTCTCAGTCTCCCAAGTACTGGGATCACAAGTGTGCTACCACCAAGTCCAGCTTTTATTTATTTATTTTTAACATGGAAGATTTGAAATGAATGTTTTGTTTTTTTAAACAAGTATTTTATCTTTATAGAAAGCAGAAGTGAATTTTTAGAGAAGTTACAAAGAGCCCGAGGCCAAGTAAAGCCATCTACTTCAAGTCAACCTATACTCTCAGCACCAGGACCCACTAAACTTACTGTAGGGAACTGGTCATTAACATGTTTGAAAGAAGGAGAAATTGCTATTCATAACTCTGATGGTCAGCAAGCTACAATACTGAAAGAAGATTTACCTGGTTTTGTATTTGAATCTAATAGAGGAACCAAACATTCATTTACTGCAGAAACTTCTCTAGGTAAGTATGTAGCCATGTAAGTTTAGGAGGTAAGAATAAATGAGTATGTTAAATTGCAATGAAGTATGTTCTATGAAGTATTCTTTTGTTCTTACCCTCAAGGTTCAGAATTCGTGACTGGCTGGACTGGCAAAAGAGGCAGAAAACTGAAATCCAAGTTAGAAAAAACAAAGCAAAAGGTATATTTGTAAAATGTGGGGATTTTTTTGTCTCTTACATTGGTACATTTTTAGTGGTAGATTAAAAGCATTGAAAAACTTGAGCCATGTAAAAAAACTTCCCAAATATAACATTTTTAGTTTTTCTTTTTTTGTTCAAATTTTTCATAATATAATTTCTGTACTATACTAAATACCAAAAAAAAATCCAAAAAAGTAGAAATTAATGAGAAAAAGACTAAAGTTTAAATTGTTTGTGTGTGTGTGTGTGTGTGTGTGTGTGTGTGTGTGTGTGTGTGTAATTGGAGGTTGAACCCAGCTGTATTCTACCTCTAAGCTGTATACCCAGCCATTTTATTTTATGTACATATTTTTGGAATTGAGGATTGAATCCAGGGTCATTCTGCCTCTGAATTATACTCCTAGCACTATTTTATTTGGAAATGGTCTTACTGAGTTGTAGAGGGCATCTCTAAGTTGGTAAGACTGCCCACAAACCTGTGATCCTCTTATTTCAATTTTTCTAGTGCTAGGATTACAGGCATGCACCACCACTTCAGACTCCTAGTTTTTTTTATATTAATTGTGTTGAAATGGTCTCACTAGGTTGCTGAGAGTCTCATTGACTTGCTGAGGCTGGTCTTGAACTTATAGTCCTCTTGTCTCAGCCTCCCAAGTACTGGGATTACAGGACAGTGCCACTACATCCAGCTCCAGCCCTTTTTTTTTATTTTATTTTTTCTTGTGGTACTGTAGATTGACCCCAGAGGCTGTCTCTGAGCCACACCCCTAGCCCTATTTTATTTTTTATTTGGAAATAGGGTCTTACAAAGTTGCTGAGACTGGCCTCAGACTTGTAGTCCTCCTGTCTCAGCCTCTTACGTACTGTGATTACAAGAATGCACAACTATGCCTGGCTTTTTTATTTTGAGATGTCTCACTAAGTCCAGGGTCATCAAGAACTTGTGGTCTTCCTGCTTCGGCCTTCTAAGTACTGGGACTATGGGCATGGGCCACCATGCTCAGCCAATTGTTTATTTTTTTGGTACTGTGGATTGAAGTCAGGGGCATTCTACTTCCAAGCTACACTGCTAGCCCTATTTCATTTTTTAGTTTGAAACAGGATCTCATAAAGTTGTGGAGGGCCTCACTGTTGGGGTTGGCTACGGACCTGTGATCTTGTCTCAGCTTCCCACATATTGGGATTATAAGCATGTGTCACCACACCAAGTTTGTTTAATTTCTTGACTTATTAATATCAGAAACCTTTTTTTCCCCCCAGGGGAATTGTAACTCCAAGCTATACCTTCAACCCTGTTTTATTTTTTTATTTTGTAACAGGGTCTCAGTAAGTCATGAGAGTCTTGCCATAAACCTTTATTTATGTTTTTATAGTGAAGGGGACCAGATACAGGGCGTCCTGAATGCTAAGCAAACACTCTCTCACTGAACCTCATCCCCAGCTCTGTCACAACCTTTAAATGCATTCTGAGATTATTAATGATGATCTATTCTTAATGATAACAGTATGGAAGAATTGAAATTTATTATTATAGTATAAATTTTAGATTTTGTATTGTATGACAACACAGTGTTACTGCCTGATTCTGGATTCAGATTATCGTGATGCTTATTTAAACTGCCATCTTAAATGAAATCACTACTTCAAAAAGAGGCCTAGTTTCATTCCATTGGTGCTCACCTATAATCCCAGTACTTGAGAGGCTGTGACAGGAGGGTCACAGGTTTGAGACCAGCCTCAGCAATTTAGCAAGGTGCTGTTTCAAAATAAAAGGAATTAGCTGGGTATGGTGGCACATGCCTGTAATCCCAGCGCTTTGGGGGGCTGAGATAGGATTGTGCAGGTTTGAAGCCAGCCTCAGTTACTTAGTGAGGTTCTCAGCAACTTAGTGAGGCCCTGTTTCCAAATAAAGTATAAAATAGGTCTGGAGTATAGCCCGGAGGTAGAAAAGCCCCTAGGTTCTATCCCCAGTACCACAAAATAAATAAATAAATAAATAAAGCTTTAAAAAATAAAATCAATTGAAGGTGTAACTCTCAAATGGATTGCCCATATTGATCTAAAAATTTTCAGATTTTGGAGCATTTTGGATTTTAGGATCAAGGATGCTTAATCTCTATTTTCATTTTCTTTAAAAATTGGGATTATTGATTTACTTTTGTTTGTGGTGCTGGAAATCAAACCTAGGGCCTTGCTTATACCAGGTGAGTACTAACTGAGCCATATCCCTAGCCATGGGTTCACTTTCTTGATTTGAAATGAGCAGCAAGTCAATGAACAGTTGGCTACTCTTGCATATAAATGCAATAGGTTTCAAAATAGGCATCTTTTAACTAAAAATAATGTTAGCTATTAGTTTTAGCCTCGGTTTTACTAATTAGGGCTGTTTATTTGTTTGGTTTTATTTTTGTGGTACTAGGGATTGAATCCAGAGGCATTCTACCTCTGAGCTATCCTTTAGCCCTATTGTTTTGAAACAGAGTCTTGCTGGGTTTGCTGAGAGTCTCACTAAGTTGCTGTGGCTGTCCTTGAACTTGAGATCTCCTAGATCAGCCTTCCAAGTACTGGGATTACAGGTATATGCCACCACATCTGGCTTAGTAAAGCTGTTTTATAAAGGAGTAGTTTTAGTTTCTTTGATGTCATCTCATAGCCAGGACAATGCAGAATAGAATGGAGAGAATGCCTCTGGGTTCAGTCCCCACTAACACACACACACACACACACACACACACACACACACACACACACACACACGAAGATATTCAGTACTTTAGGAAGATTTTTTTTCTGTTGTATTCGAGTTATGTTGAGTTCGTTCGTGATTAAAATACAATCAAATAAACCCTAAATTTACTGTAGGTGGTATATTTTTTAATACTATTATGTATTAAATTTCATCAGACCTACCTAAGCCTAGGATATGTATGAACTGTTCTCTCAAATAACTTTAACTTAAATTACAGGTCATTAGTACACAAATAGACAGTAAGACCTAAGCCTAGGATATGAGTGCCATATGTACTATATATTGATATTAAAAACTGTAAGGTACACCGGGCATGGTGGCACTTGTAATCCTAGCATTTGGGAGGCTGAGACCGGAGGATCGCGGTTCGCGGACAGCCTCAGCTACTAAGTGAGGCCCTCTGCAACTCAGTGAGACCCGGTTTCAAATTAAAAAATAAAAAATAGGGCAGAGGGTGTAGCTCGGAGGTCAAATGCCCCTGGGTTTCATCCCCAGACCCGGGGGGAAAAAAAAAAAAACCCGCAAGGTATATCCCAGAATACCTTTAATGCAGTACTGGAGATTGAACCCAGGGGTATCTTACCTCCAAACTACAACCCCATTTCTATTTTTTATTCTTTATTTTGAAACAGGGTCTCACTAAATTGCAGAGGGCCTCACAAAGTAGCTGAAGCTGGCCACAAACCTGCAATTCTGTCTCCTCCTAAGTACTGGGATTATAAGCATGTGCCACCATTCTCTACTAGGGCCAAGTTTTTAATGGATTAAGTGGTTTAATTTATTTTCTTTCTTTCTTTCTTTCTTTCTTTCTTTCTTTCTTTCTTTCTTTCTTTCTTTCTTTCTTCCTTCCTTCCTTCCTTCCTTCCTTCCTTCCTTTCTTTCTTTCTTCTTGTGGTACTGGGAATGGAACCTAGGGAGGGGCCTTCTATACTCCTAGTCCTATTTTATATTTTATTTGGAAACAGGGTCTCACTAAGTTGCAGAGAGCCTCACTGAGTAGCTGAGGCTGGCTTTGAACCTGTGCAATCCTCCTGTCTTAGCCTCCCAAGTGCAGGGATTACATGCATGTGCCACAATGCCCGGCTAATTTTTTTATATATGGAGGCTTATTTATATTTTCTAATTGATTCACCATAAATACTTTATTTTTATTTTAAAAAGAGCAAAGTTAACTTTTATAGATTATGTAGATTTAAGTGAAACAAGTGCTTATTTGGTATATAGATAGGAAGTTTAAATAACCAAAAATTTAAAATGTAATATTTATTTTATTTTATTTTTTGGTATGTGTGGGTCTGGGGATGGAACCCAGGGGTATTTGACCTCTGAGCTACACCACCAGCCCTATTTTTTACTCTTTTTTTTTGAAACAGGGTCTCACTAAGTTGTGAAGGGCCTCACTAAGTAGCTGAGGCTGTTTGCGAACCACGATCCTCTAGTCACAGCTTCCCGAATGCTGGGATTACAAGTGTGTGCACCATGCCCAATTAAGATCTATTTTATAACATTTAAAATTTACTAGATTTCCTTTTCAGCCAGCAGAACTTTTGACATATCTGATTAGAAGTATTTTTTGGAAGTTCATATGGCACAAAAATCTTTTTTTTTTTTTTTTTGTTAATTTTTGTGTATGTGTATGGTACTGGGGATAATCCAATGTCTCTGCATGCTATGGAAATATTCTACCATTTTATTTTCTAAAATTTTATACATACTTGTAAAAGAAAGAGTTGGTAAAATCATTAATCATAGTAAAATTTCACATTTACTTTTCTTATTTTGGTAGGTACGAACTATGGCTCGAGATTTATATGATGACCACTTTAAAGCTGTTGAAAGCATGCCTCGTGGAGTTGTGGTAACACTCAGAAACATAGCAACTCAGTTAGAGTCATCTTGGGAGCTTCATACAAATAGACAAGTATGTCATCCACTTAATTTTATGGCACACACTGAATTTTAGTTTATTTTTTTCTATTCTATTCTTTATGTTGAGTTTTGAGTAAGGGTGAGCAAATTATAGCCTACTAACCAAATCTTGCCTGTCACCAGGTTTTATACAGTTTTGTGAGGTTAGAGTTGCTTTTATATTTTAAGTGATTGAAGAACCAAAAGAAAATAAAAATATTTCATGACACATGAAAATTAAATCGTATGGTCCATAAATAAAATTTTATTGCACATAGGCCTCCTTCATTTACATGTCTTATGTGACTACTGAGAATCATACGGCTTGAAAAGCATAAGATATTTATAGTGGGCCCTTTAATTTTATTTATTTATTTATTTATTTATTTATTTATTTATTTATTTATTTAATTGAGGATCTGGGGATGAATCCCAGGGGCATTCGGCCTCTGAGCTACACCCCCTTCCCTATTTTTTATTTTGAGACAGGGTCTCACTAAGTAGCTGAGGTTGTCTGTACATGTCAGTCCTCCAGTCTCAGCCTTCTGAATGCTGGAATTACAAGCATGTGCCACTGCTCCCGGCTATAATGGACCCTTTATAAAAATCTTTGCTGACCTCTATAGAGATAACTTGCTTTAATAATTTGAACTTTTAATCTTATTTAATTTGTAATTTGTTTTATGATAATTGGTATTCTGATAAATTAGTATTCATATTTATGTGTTTGTGGTGCTGGGGTTTGAACCCAAGCAAGACTCCATGCAAGCTAGGCAAACAATCTACCACCGAGTTACATTCCCAAACATGATAAATTATTTTAAGGAATGTATGCCCCCCTAAATTTTGTATTTGTTTTTCCTTCCTCAGTGTATTGAAGGTGAGAACACTTGGCGAGATTTAATGAAGACAGCTTTAGAAAATCTAATTGTACTTTTAAAGGATGAAAACACAATTTCACCATATGAAATGTGCAGTAGTGGTTTAGTACAAGCACTTCTTACTGTTTTAAACAATGTAAGTAAGTAAAAAAAAAAATGCAAGTTTTTTAAGTACTAGTGAACAAAAGTATAATACAGCTTTAATATGGTTTTTATAATACAATTAAGAAAATATTTTGTAGCTAACTTTTGATAGAGTGCATATTATTTTATTTTGCCAAGAAATACTTAAAAACTGGTTAAGCCGGGGGGTGGTGGTACACAAATGTAATCACAGCATTCGGGAGACTGAGACAGGAGGATTGAGGTTCACAGATAGCCTCCCTCAACTACTTAGTGAGGCCCTGTTTCAAAATAAAGAATAAAAAATTAGGGCAGGGGGTGTATCTTGGAGATAGAATGCCCCTGCATTCCACCCACACACACTCAGAAAAAAAAATACTTAAAGACTGGTTAAATATTAAAAAGAACTAGTATTTCTAATTTCTCCAGTTTTTTTTTTTTTTTCTTTTGTATTACTGGGATGGAACCCAAGGGGCATTATATCTCTGAGCTACACCCCCAGCCCTATTTTTTTTTAATTTTGAAACAGGATCTTACTGAGTTGTAAAGGCCAAGGCTGTCCGTGAACTGTCATCCTTCTGCCTCAGTCTCCCAAAAGCTGAGATTACAAGCATGCGCCACCACGCCTGGCTTTCCAGTCTTTTCTTTAAGTTATATCATTAATTTAAGCCCAATGAGTCAAATAATTGAGTTTAATTTCTAAGTTCTCCAGTTTGTTTTTGTTTTGTGGTATGGGGGTGGAAGCCAGGGGCCTTTCTACCCCCAGGCTATACTCCCAGACCTATTTTTTTTATACTTTATTTGGAAACATGGTCTTTCTAAGTTGCCCAGATCCTCACTAAGTAGCTGAGGCTGGCTTCAAACTTGTGCGATCTTTCTGTCTGAATCTCCCAAGTGCTGGGATTACAAGCGTGCACCACCATGCCTGGCTTAAGTTCTCCAGTTTTAGTTTAAAATTTTGTTACCCTAAGATTAACATTCATCATTGTTTTAATTTTCTCATAAGTTACATAAAATAGAATAAGGCCTAAGTACCTGAACTATATACATAGTTTTTTGTGTTTTGGGGTTTGTTTTTTTTTTTTCAGTATTGAGGATGGAACCCAGGGATATTCTACCTCAGAGCTATACCCCTAGCCCTATTTTTTATTTTTCATTTTGAAACAGGGTCTTACTGAGTTGCAGAGGGCCTCACTAAGTAGCTGAGGCTGTTTGTGAACCAAAAACATGTTTGTGTTTCCTGTCTCGGTCTCCCAAGTGCTGGGATTACAAGCGTGTGCCATCATGCCTGTTTTTTTTCTTTTCTTCATTTTAATGAAAGAGAACGTTTTGCCCTGTTTCAGTTTTATTTGCCGTTTTTGTTTCCTGATAATAAAATTTGTATGTGATGATATACTATAAAGTTTCTTAAAGTTTGCTTTCATGAGTTTTATAGTGTCTTCATAAATTTTATTATTTTAATTTGTTCCCTTTAATTAAAATTATATTTATGTCAGTAGTATCTATGAAATCATGGTTTGATATACCAGTTTTTTCTAATGCTCATTATAATACAAAATGTGGGAAATGTTACTGTAAAATCTGAGAACACTCATTGTATTGATCATTTTTTGATATATTAATATTTATGTCCGTATGAGTTTTTGAAATATTTCAGTAAGATTTATAAAAAATTTTGTTCTTTCTGACTTTTATTTTTCTTTAGAGCATGGATTTGGATATGAAACAAGATTGTAGTCAACTGGTAGAAAGAATAAATGTTTTCAAAACAGCCTTTAGTGAAAATGAAGATGATGAAAGGTAAAATATCCAAAGGTTGGGGTATATTTCAGTGGTATGAATAATACATTTCACATGCACAGAGCCTTCTGTTCAGTCCCTAGCATCAAAACCAAACTGAAACAAAACCCCCAAATTTCTGTGTGTGTTTGTGCGTGCGCACACGCATGCTCTGGTAGTGGAACCAAGGCTTTTCTACCTCCGGGCTATATTCCCAGGTCTATTTTATACATTTATATGGAAACAGGGCCTCACTAAGTTGCTGAGAGCCTCACTAAGTAGCTGAGGCTGGCTTTGAACCTGTGCAATCCTCCTGTCTCAGCCTCCCAAGCACAGGGATTACAAACGTGCTCCACCACGCCCAGCGCAAATTTCTTTTCTTTTCTTTTTTTTTTTTTTTTGGTGGTACTGGGGTTCCTGGAAGCCTTTCTACCTCCGGGCTACACTCCCTGACCTATTTTTACATTTTTATTTGGAAACGGTCTCCTAAGCCAGCGTGCGTGGCTGGCTTCGAACCTGTGCGATCCTCCTGTCTGCCTCCCAAGCACAGGGATTACAAGCATGCGCCACCACGCCCGGCTCCAGCCCAAATTTCTTTTAATTTGATGTTTTTAATATCCACAGTTGGTATATTTCATTAAAGTACATCTAATGTAATGTTAATACACAAACTCTTTTATGCCGGGCATGGTGGTGCATGCTTGTAATCCCAGCATTCAGGAGGCTGAGACTGGAGGATCGCAGTTTGAGGACAACATCAGCTACTTAGTGAAGTCCTTTGTAACTCAGTGAGACTCTGTTTCAAAAATAAAGACTTAAAAAAAAATTAGGGAAACTTTTTTTTTTTTTTTTTGCAATTCTGGGGATGGAACCCAGGGCATTTGCCCTCCTAGGTACATCTCCTGCCCTATTTTTTATTCTTTATTTTGAAACAGGGTCTCACTAAGTAGCTGAGGCTGTCCATGAAGTAAGATCCTCCTGTCTCAGCCTCTCATGTACTAGGATTATAAATTTGCATTACCACACTCAACTTAAGTAAGATTTTTAATGAGTACATGTTATATTTTTACAGAGGGTAATTTATTGAAACTTGTATTGAACATTTTAGTTCTTTGAAAATTATTACTAACATAAAAATATATCTAGTCTTTATTTTTTTTGGGCGGTACTGGGGGTGGAACCCAGGGGCTTTCTACCTCTGGGCTATACTCCTAGACCTATTTTATATTTTATTTGGAAACAGGGTCTCACTAAGTTGCTGAGAGCCTAACTAAGTAGCTGAGGCTGGCTTCGAACCTGTGTGATCCTCCTGTCTCAGCCTCCCAAGCGTGGGGATTACAAGCGTACACCACCACGCCCGACTTATACTAGTCTATTTTCATTATTACTTTGTAATTGTACATGATAGATTTATAGTGATAACATTCATATACGCACATAACATTGCGTGTTTTTTTTTTAATTCTTTCTTTTGTGGTACTAGGGATGAAACCCAGGGCATTCTACCTCCTAGCCATACCCCCAGACTATTTTTTATTCTTTATTTTAAAACTGGGTCTCACTGAGTTGCGAGGGACCTCACTAAGTAGCTGAGGATATCCCTGAACCTCGATCCTTCCATATCATCCTGCTGAATGCTGGGATTACAAGTGTGCTCTATCACGCTTGGCAATATTACATGATTTTTTAAAAATAAAGTAATCCTAGCCAGGCAAGGTTGTTCATGCTTATAATCACAGTACTTGGGAGGCTAAGACAGGAGGATCACAATTTCACGGCCAACTTCAGCTACTTAAGTGAGACCCTCCACAACTAAGTGAGACCCTGTTTCAAAATAAAGAATAAATAATAGGCCTGGGCATGGTGGTGCATGCTTGTAATCTCAGGATTTGGGAGGCTGAGACAGGAAGATCGAATTTCACAGGCAGCCTCAGCTACTTAGTGAGGCCCTTTGTAATTCAGTGAGACCCTGTTTCAAAATAAAGAATAAAAAATAGGGCTAGGGGTATAATTCAGATGTAGAATTCCCCCTGGTTTCATTCCAAGTACCGCAAAAAATAAAAGAAAGAGAGAAAGAAAGAGAGAAAGAAAGAATAAATAAGAATGAATAGCTAGGAGGTACAATGCCCCTGTGTTCAATCCCAGTACTACAAAAAGATAAAATAGTCTTGATCCTGAAGTGGTATTTTATTATGCATAGTTTTGTTGTTTTTTTGTTTTTGTTTTTGTTTGTTTTTTGGTGGTAATGGAGATGGAACCAAGGGCCATTCTACCTCTAAGCTACAACACAGCCCCCTTTTTTAAAAATTTATTTATTTTTTATTCTTTTCTTTGAAACATGATCTCTGTAAGTAGCTGAGGCTGGCCGTGGACCTGAGATTCTCCTGTTGTAGCCTCCCAAGTGCTGGGTTTACAAGTGTGCGCCACCATGCCAAGTTCTGTTAGGCTTAATTTTTAAAGGTTCTTGATCCTTTTGATAATTTTTTTTTTTTTTTTTTTCCGGGTCTGGGGATGGAACCCAGGGGGATTCGACCTCCGAGCTACACCTCCTGCCCTATTTTTTATTCTTTATTTTGAAACTGGGTCTCACTAAGTTGCCGAGGACCTCACTAAGTAGCTGAGGCTGTCCGCGAACCACGGTCCTCCGGTCTCAGCCTCCCAAATGCTGGGATTACAAGCGTGCGCCACCATGTCGGGCTACTTTTCAAATTATTTTTGAGAAACGTATCTCAACTACACCTTCATAATGTGTGGCAAAGTACATGGTATGATACCCTTGTCATCAGGTGTGTTAATTTTTAAAATTTAGTGTTTTTGTTTTTTCTGTATAACAAATATTATATAATAAAATTGTTTGAATGTTAAGGATTATACCTCATGTAGGAAAATGTCACTTTGAAATCTCACTATGATGTATAATTACAGTGCATCTTTAATAGCAAGTTGATAAGCTGGGTGTGGTAGTGCACACCTGTAGTCTTAGTATTTGGGAGACTGAGAGACAGGAAGTTTGCAGGTTCTAGGCCAGAAGGCCCTCAACAACTTAGCAAGACCCTGTTTCAGAATAAAATAATAGTGCTGTGGGTATACACACTCAGAGATAAAATGTCCTTGGGTTCAATTTCCAGTACACCTCCCCGCCACAAAAATAGTCTTAAATAAATTAAGCCAAGAGAGCATCTCTGACTACTCAAGTAGTCTAATACAAAATCACTCTTCTGTTTATACATGAAAAAAAAGAGGGCTTATTATTATTGGTTATTGCAGTTTCTGCATGGCATTTATGCAAAAGCTTTTAATTTTTTTTCTCTTTACAGTCGACCAGCAGTTGCATTAATTCGAAAGTTAATAGCTGTACTAGAATCAATTGAACGTCTACCTCTCCATTTGTATGATACACCAGGATCCACATATAACCTCCAGGTAACCATAAAAAATGCAGTACCTATTATGGCTTAATCCATCTAAGAACAGTGATAATGCTTTTTTTGTGCTTACTCTTTAAGATTTTAGTTTAAGTGCCTTTTGTTTTTGTGTTTTTGTGGGTTTTTTTCAGTACTTTTATTCTTTATTTAGAAACATGGTCTCCCAGAGTTGCAAAGGGTGTAAGTAGCTTAGGCCAGCCACGAACTGTGATCCTTCTGTCTCAGCCTCCCAAATGCTGGATTACAAGTGTGTGCCACCACGCCTGACTCAGTTTAAGTGCCATTTGATTGATCTTTTTAATGACTGTTCTGTGTATTGGTATTTCAAATCTGTTTTATTTAATCACATTGTGGAATAAATCACTTTTATCCTTTAACAGTATAAATAATAGATTATACTTGATAGATCATAAGTGGCAAAATATATCTTGTCAGTGTAAATATAAGATTAAAAGGAGTTTCTTAGCTGGATGTGGTAGCACTCACTTGTAATGCCAGTACTTGGAAGGCTAAGACATGATGGTTCAAAGCCAGCCTCAGCTACTTAGTGAAGCCCTCCACAACTTAGACCCTATTTAGAAATAAGGAATAAGAGCCGGGCGTGGTGGCGCACGCCTGTAATCCCTGCGCTTGTGAGGCTGAGACAGGAGGTTCGCACAGGTTCAAAGCCAGCCTCATCTACTTAGTGAGGCTCTCAGCAACTTAATGAGACCCTGTTTCCAAATAAAATATAAAATAGGTCTGGGAGTATAGCCCAGAGGTAGAAAGCCTCTGGGTTCCACCCCCAGTACCACCAAAAATAAATAAATAAATAAGAAAGAAAGAAAGAAAGAAAGAAAGAAAGAAAGAAAGAAAGAAAGAAAGAAAGAAAGAAGATAAGCCGGGTGTGGTGGTGCATGCTTGTAATCCCAGCATTTGGGAGGCTGAGACAGGAGGATCATGGTTTGGGATGGCTTCAACTTTTTTAGTGTGTGTGATACTGGGGATGGAACCCAGGGGCTTTTTCTACCTCCAGGCTATACTTCCAGACCCATTTTAAATTTTATCTGGAAACAGGGTCTCACTAGGTTGCCGAGAGCCTCACTAAGTAGCTGAGGCTGGCTTCGAACCAGTGCGATCCTCCTGTCTCATCCTCTTAAGAGCTGGGATTAAAAGCTTGCATCACCACATTGCCCAGCTTCAACTACTTTTTTTGTGTGTGTGGGTCTGGGGATGGAAGCCAGGGGTATTCTACCTCCAAGCTACAGCCCCTACACTACTTTTTTATTCTTTATTTTGAAACTGGGTCTCACTGAGTTGCAGAGGGCCTCACTAAGTAGCTGAGGCTATCCGTGAACCGCGATCCTCCAGTCTCAGCCTCCCGAATGAATGCTGGGATTACAAGCATGTGCCACCACGCCCAGCTCCAGCTTCAACTACTTAGTGACGCCTTTTGCAACTCAGTGAGACCCTGTTTCAAAAATAAAGAATAAAAAATAGGGCTGGGGGTGTCACTCAGAGGTAGAATGCCCCTCGGTTCTATCCTCAATACCACAAAAAATAAATGAAGGAAGTTAGGAAGGAAAAAAGGAAGGAAGGAAAGTGGGCCGTGGGTGTAGCTCGGAGGTAGAATGCCCATGGGTTCAATTTCTAGCACCACAAAAAAAAAGGAGTTTCTCTTCTAAAATTGTGTGTTTCATTTATTTCGTGAACAATTGAAATTTTAATGCTGTTCGTTTTGGAGGCTGAAAGTCCTAGATCAAGGATCAAGGAACCAGTAGATTTGGTGTCTGGTGGTGACCTGTTCTAGGCATGGTATTGCATGCATATAATCCCAGTACTTGGGGGGGCTAAGACAGGAAGATCCTAGCTTCGAGGCCAACTTCAGAAACTCAGCAGTACCCTCTTTCAAAATAAAAAGGGCTGGGCAATTAGAGGTGGAATCCGTTTTGGTTAAGTTTCTACTACCAACAACAAAACAATAACAGAATTTATTAGGAAACAAATATGTGAGCTGGGCATTGTGGCACATGCTTGTAAACCCAGTATTTGGGAAGGTGAGACAGGAGGATCAAAGGTTGCTACCGTCCCTCATCAATTTAGCAAGGCCCTCTGCAACTTGGTGAGACCCTGTTACAAAATCAAAAATAAAACAGGGCTGAGAGTGTACTGCAAATAAAACAGACACGTTTTCATTTATCTTTTCATTATGGTTATACCTTATCAATCTCAGTTGTGGTTATGTAATGTGTTCTTTTTATAATTTTAAGGAAAAAACAGTATTTTCTGAAGAATTTTGATAACTTTTTTGTAGATACTTACAAGAAGATTACGTTTTCGATTGGAGCGTGCTCCTGGTGAAACTGCATTGATAGATAGAACGGGCAGAATGTTGAAGATGGAACCCTTAGCTACAGTTGAATCTCTGGAACAGTACCTCCTGAAAATGGTGAGCTTCTGTCTGGAAAGTACATGGTGAAATAAGCATTCTCTTATGTGGAGTAGCTATTTGTAACAATAGTGTGGGAAGTATGCATCTAGAGTTACATAATGCATTTTTAACAGTACTGAGTATGGATATGGAACCTAAGGGGAATTCTACCTTTAAGCTAAACCCCCCAGCCCTATTTTTTATTCTTTATTTTGAAACAGGGTCTCACTGGGTTGCAAAGGGCCTCACTAAGTAGTTGAGGCTGTCCATGAACTGCAATCCTCCCAAAATTCTCAGCCTCCCAAATTCTGGGATTACAAGAATGCGCCACCATATCCAGCTTTTCTTAAAATTTATGAAGACTAATGATAATAGAAACATGATTTAGTACACTAGGTTGATGTATTTGTTTTTTCCTATCAATTTTAAATAATAGGCTAACTGGGTGTGGTGACATGCAACTATAATCCCAGTATTTGTATGACCAAGACAGGAGAATCACAGACTTAAGGACAGCTTCAGCTAGTAGCAAGACTGTTTCAAAACAAAAAAACAACAAAAAATAGGACTGGTGTATGGCTGTGAGATAGAGATGTTCCTTTGTTCAAGTTTCAGCGCGCACACACACACACACACACACACAACCACAGAAATAATAGGTCAAAGAAGTTCTCTATGATATTAAATAGTGAAGTGTTATGTTGTAGGACTTACAATTTTTCTGTATAGTCTTCAATTTTATGTTTTAGTGCTGGGGATTTTTTTTAGTATTTTAAAATGAGCATTTGTAATCATAAATAATGAAAAAGAACAGCTGGTTCTGTGGCACATGCCTATAATCCCAATTTTTGGGAGGTTTAGATGTGAGAATTGCAGGTTTGAGACCATCGCACAGTAACATGATGAGACCCTGTTTCCAAATAAAAAATAAAATAGGGCTGGGGTATAGCTCAGAGGTAGAACACTCTTGGGTTCGATCCCAATTACACTCCCCCCCAAAAAATGAAGAGAGAGTAGCCAATATATTTGAAGATCTTAATATTAAGGTGACTGTCTTCCATATTTTCTTTGGTTTAGGTAGCAAAGCAATGGTATGATTTTGACCGATCTTCATTTGTCTTTGTTCGAAAATTAAGAGAAGGACAAAATTTTATATTTCGGCACCAGCATGATTTTGATGAAAATGGAATCATTTACTGGATTGGGACAAATGCAAAGTAAGTTGTAACAGTATTTACCTGGAATAGAGGTTTACAGATTAAATTTAAGGTTTTCTATTTTACTTTTTATTAAGAAAAAATATTTAAATTGATAATTGTAGAATTAATGTAGTTAGCTAGGCATGGTGGCACATGTTTATAATTCTAGTACCTGGAAAGCTGAGACAGAAGGATCACAGGTTCACCCAGGCATGGTGGTGCACGCTTGTAATCCCAGCATTTTGGAGGCTGAGACAGGAGGATCGCAGTTCACAGACAGCCTTAGCTACTTAGTGAGGCCCTCTGCAACTTAGTGAGACCCTGTTTCAAAATAAAGAATAAAAAATAGGGCAGGGGGTGTGACTCGGAGGTCGAATGCCCCTGGGTTCCACCCCCAGACTCACACACACAAAAGAGACGGATCATAGGTTCAAAATCAATCTCAGCACCTTAGGCCCTCTGTAGCTCAGAGGTAGAATGCCACTGGATTTAATCTTCAGTACAACCCTTCCCTCCCCATAAAAAAATATATTTTTTTTCTTCCAAGGACATATTGCCTCCAAGCTAAACGCCCAGGCCTATTTTCCTAATTTTATTCTTTTTTTTTTGGTGGTACTAGGGGTGGAACCCAGGGGCTTTCTACCTCCAGGCTGTACTCACAGACCTATTTTATACTTTATTTGGAAATAGGGTCTCACTAAGTTGCTGAGAGCCTCACTAAGTAACTGATGCTCCCAAATGCGTAATCCCAAGCATTGGGATTACGAGCATGCACCACC
The DNA here is from genome assembly GCF_963383645.1 of Muscardinus avellanarius. Taxonomy (NCBI): domain Eukaryota; kingdom Metazoa; phylum Chordata; class Mammalia; order Rodentia; family Gliridae; genus Muscardinus; species Muscardinus avellanarius. The sequence goes on along the minus strand of NC_137798.1, from coordinate 36,868,563 downwards.
ATGCCCGGGTTTTATTCTTTATTTTGAAACAGGGTCTCACTAAGTTGCAGTGTTTAATTTAATAGAATTTTATATTTACACCAGGCGTGGTGGTGCACGCTTGTAATCCCAGCATGTGGGAGGCTAAGACAGGAGGACTGTGGTTCGTGGACAGTCTCAGCTACTTCTTAGTCCCTGTGGCACTCAGTGAAACCCTGTTTCCAAATAAAGAATAAAAAATAGGGCTGGGGGTGTAGCTCGGAGGTAGAATCCCCTGGGTTCCATCCTTGGAATAAAAAAATAAATAATTTTATTTTTAAAACCCAGTATGGAGCCACGTATAATGGTGCATGTTTGTAATCTCAGTACTTGGGAGGCTGAGACAAGAGAATTGCAGGTTCAAAACAACTTAATAAGGCTCTTAGCGATTTTGCGAGACCTTGATTCCAAATAAAAAACAAAATAGGAAGTCGGGTGTGGTGGTGCACGCTTGTAATCCCAGTATTTGGGAGGCTGAGACAGGAGGATCCGGGTTCACAGCCAGCCTCAGCTACTTAGTGAGGCCCTCTGCAACTTAATGAGACCATGTTTCAAAATAAAGAATGAAAAGTAGGGCTTGGGATGTAGCTCAGAGGTAGAATGCTTCTGGGTTCAATCTCCAGTACCACAAAAAAATAAAAATATAAAATAAAAGAGATCTAGGGATTAAAGCCCAGGTGTACAAGGCCTCTGAGTTCTGTCCCCAGTTACCCCCCCACACACACTGTAGTATGAATAAGTGTGGTTATTATAATGTTGTTAATTTTAAGTTTTTCTTGATTTTTGTGTAGAACTGCATATGAATGGGTTAATCCTGCTGCTTATGGACTTGTAGTAGTAACATCATCAGAAGGAAGAAATCTACCTTATGGTCGCTTGGAAGACATATTAAGTCGTGATAATTCAGCTTTAAATTGTCATAGCAATGATGATAAGAATGCCTGGTTTGCCATAGATCTGGGTCTCTGGGTGATACCATCAGCCTATACACTTCGTCATGCTCGTGGTTATGGAAGGTCTGCACTAAGAAATTGGGTTTTCCAGGTATCCAAAGATGGACAGAACTGGACTTCTTTGTATACCCATGTTGATGACTGCAGTCTCAATGAACCAGGGTTAGTGGAGGAGTCTTTGCAAATTGAAAAACTCAGTACAGAGCTTTGTTTATTTTTATAATTGTATAATGTAGAGCTCTCTTTTTTGTCAAGTATTGAAGCAAGATTTTCTTTCTTAAAAAGATCACTTGGTCTATGTTTTAGACATTAAAACTTTATTTTTTTTCCTGAAACTTGCTAAAAAATTAAGTTAAATTAGGCCAGGCGTGGTGGCGCACGCTTGTAATCCCTGCGCTTGGGCGGCTGACACAGGAGGGTTGCACGGGTTCGAAGCCAGTCGCAGCTACTTAGTGAGGCTTTAGCAAGACCCTGTTTCTAAATTAAAAAAAAAAGGGGGGGGGTCTGGGAGTATAGCCCGGAGGTAGAAAGCCTCTGGGTTCCACCCCTAGTACCACACAAAAAATTTAAGTTGAAAATTAGTAAATTTTAAAAATTATGCATGTGTATAGCACATGAATAGAAAGCAAAAATGGGATTAACTTACAAACTATATTCACAAAATACATATGAATGTTTAACAAGTTAACAGTGTCTTTCTTATTTCTAAGAAATTAGTTCTAGTAAGTTTTAATTCTATTTTATGGTACATTTCAAGGTTAAGAGTATGGTTAAATTGGTTTTTGCATTTGACATATTATGAAAGGAGCTTCTTAACATTAGGATTAGTAGGTAATGTTTCCTACCTTTTTTAGCTTTAAAGTTAAAATTTTTCATAACGTCATTTATAACTTAGCAAGAATTTAAAAAAACTTTTTATTAAACTTTTTATCATAAGAGTTTGTTTACTCTTCCTTGTAAACTTTCTTATATCTTTCTGTATTAATCATTTAATGTTACGAATCAAATTATAGAGCATGTAAAATATCTTATTTTTATTGTCTTGACTTTCTCCATTGCTTTGTTGATTCTTGTAATGAATTGAGTGAAGAAGAGAATTATTTCTAAAATTCTCTGTATGTAAGCTTTTTCGTCTGTCTTAAAACATTTTTTCTCTAACACATTTATAGGTCAACTGCAACCTGGCCTCTTGATCCACCAAAGGATGAAAAACAAGGGTGGCGACATGTAAGAATTAAACAGATGGGGAAGAATGCTAGTGGACAAACACACTACCTCTCTCTCTCGGGATTTGAACTTTATGGCACTGTGAATGGAGTATGTGAAGATCAGTTAGGTAAAGAGAGGATATGAGGGTTTTCTAGCTTACTGCAACAATTGTATTTCTAAAAAGTGATTTGGATTATACGTCTGTAATTACTACCTTACAGGGAAAGCAGCTAAGGAAGCAGAAGCTAATCTTAGAAGACAAAGACGTCTGGTACGTTCACAGGTTCTGAAATACATGGTCCCAGGAGCTCGTGTTATTAGAGGCCTCGATTGGAAATGGCGAGATCAGGATGGCAGTCCCCAGGGAGAAGGCACTGTCACAGGAGAACTGCATAATGGTGAGTGGGTGCTTAACACTTGTGACATAGACACCAAGTATGTAAAGGATCGTCTTTTTCTGATAATTTCTAAGTCATGTAAATATACCAACTACATAGAAAAACGAATAATTTCACATTTAAATAGGAAAAATCACATTTATTTGGAAATAGGAACCTTTTAAATTCTTGGATTTTGACTAGAAACTTATTGCTAGTATGATTATTGAGCTAGTATAAGTTGAGCGTCTTCATAACACATTCCTTTTTTAAGTTTTTTTTACTTAATTTTCAATAAAGCATGGAACAGGAAACGATTCTTTTTTTTGTGTGTGGCTTATGGTTATTTCACAGTGTTTCTCAGCCTACCAGCTTTTAGAGGGGAAGTTTAAACTTTCATGTTTAGTAGGGCTTATTTTATAAATCAAGTTCATTTTTAATATTTTACACTGTAGGTTTTGGCCAAGTTCTTAGTTACTACTTAATAAATTACTATTGGATCTCAAAGCAACTATTATGGCTAATTTATTCTTATAAGGCTGACTTATTAGTAGATAGTTTGTCTATATAGCTGTGCATTTTTTCTTGTCAATTTTGCCTAGCATTAAGAAAGTCAAAATGTCTCTATTTTCACCGGGTGTGGTGGTGCACGCTTGTAATCCCCGTGTTTGGGAGGCGGAGACAGGAGGATTACACGTGTTCGAAGTCAGCCTCGCTAGCTTAAGAGACCCTGTTTACAAATTAAAAAAATATAAAAATAGGTCTGGGAGTGTAGCCTGGAGGTAGAAGGGTTTCCAGGAACCCCAGTACTACCAAAATATAATGTCTATATTTGCTAGCTTTTATCAAATATTTAATGAGCTATGATAAAATGGCTATGCTTTGGAGAATAAACTAACATTTACTTTCACAACATTGTCGTATTTTATATGATAGAGGCATTTATTTAAATAAATCCTTTGATTTTATTGCTTTTAAGATTTTGTTCCTTGAATTACCACAGTACCAAATGCATTTCTGTACTCTTGAACTGTAATTGAAAATTATTATCATCAAAGCAGGTTTATACGGAGACAAACAGTAATAGTTGAGATGATGGTGATACAATTCAACTCAGAATTTTTTTTTTTTTTTTTTTTTTTTTGGTGGTACTGGGGGTGGAACCCAGAGGCTTTCTACATCTGGGCTACGCTCTCAGACCTATTTTATATTTTATTTGGAAACAGGGTCTTACTAAGTTGCTGAGAGCCTCACTAAATAGCTGAGGCTGGCTTTGAACCTGTGCGATCCTCCTGTCTCAGCCTCCCAAGCGCGGGGATTACAAGCATGCGCCACCATGCCCCACTTCAACTCAAAATTTAAAATTATACTGCTTTAAAGCATCTTGATGATACTTATTAATGAAATTATATTCCATCTCCCATAAATTATTTTTGCCTCAAAGGTTGTGACTTGGTAAGAAGAGATTAGTTAGGGAAATGTGAATACAGTCATTCTCTGGATTCAATCAACTGAAGCAACTGCATAAGACAATTAGAATCTTGATTTCAGAATTTATCATTCAAGAAAGGCCTGTTTTGCCGATTTTACAAATGTAGATACTCAATTTAAGCTTAAAACCTTTATGTCAGGAAGGGTTCTTAGTTTTCAAATACTTGAACCAACCATTTCTAATAATGGCTAGTCTTTGCTCTTTTTATCTATCTTGTGGACATGGGAAAGGTTGAGTTTATACAACTACTTAAGGGTAGTATGTATGTACTCCTTTAGTTCTACTGTAAGGTTTTAGATAACAGTTTAAACACATTCTTAAACCTAATATAAGGCTTTCATATTTTAATACTTTTCCACATTGTATCAGTTAAATATTTCCCTTCTGAAGAGTCTGTGCTGGTAGCAATACCCATTTATTCCACAAATACTGAATAATTACTATGTAAAGCTACTTTTGTTGAACCTCGAATATTCAGTGGTCAAAAAAAGTATGATTACCTGTTTTCTGGGTAAAACAAATATAATTTCAAATTTTGGTAAGTGCTGTGAAATAAAAATCAGTATATTTTTGGATGAATTGATACAATATAAAACTCATTTTTATTTTGGTCTGGAATATATTTTTGGATGTTTCCTTTTCTCATGCTTTCCTGCCCAATAGAAGAGATAGCTAAATCTTGTTCTTCAGAGGTTGTTTGAGCCTACAGAATAAATTGAAGCCATTGAAATCTTATCTAAGCTACTTGTGTAGATTTGGGGCAGTCAGTAGTTCTTTCAAAGAACTCATATGCAGACAATTAACCCCACAGGTAATTCAGTATTACTTAAACCCCTCTGAGCTTTATCATAAACATATATGAACCTGGTGTGAGGGTGGTTGGGCAACTGGGTATGTTGCTGGATGTGTATCTTCGAGTGTGCACTCTGTGCACATGTATAGGTAAAGTACTTTTAAATTTTGTAAAAGCTTGTTATATTTTTAAAATGTTTTTATGTGTTGTGGTTTTACCTGAAGTAGTTGGCTTATAACACTAAAATAAAATTTTAAATTTTATATCAATTTCCTTCCTATTAGGCTTTTCTTTTCTTTTTACCTTTGGGAATTTTATTACCTTTTTAAAAACATCATTTCCAAGTAAAATTAAATATAGAATGATTATCATTGCGCTTCTCAGTTCTTTTACATCTTACTAGCTTTAGCATATAAGTTCTAATATAAGAGTTAAGCATGCGTTTTAAGTTTTGTTTTAAAATTTTTTCTGTGCTTTTTAAAATCTATTAAATTTAATCATAAGAGAATCAAATAACCACTGAACTTTGAGAACACAACCGAAATGCTGACTTATAGCCTCGAATTTTCTACAAGTTAATATATGAATATTGTACTTGTCATTTAGAGGATTTATCTCAACCTTAGAAATTAATTGTAGGCCAGAACTTTTCTAGAAAGAACCGTTGACCACATAATCATATTTAGCAATTTAAAACCTTTTTATTTCCTTGCTGAAATTGCAGTATTTTATTTTACTATTTATATCAGTCTTATAAAATTTTAAGAAATTCTTCCATTTAAAATATAACACAATAGATGTAAACACTGCCCTTAAATTGTTTTAAAATATCATTAGTCTTCAACAGTTCAGAAATAAAAGGAAGAATTTTAAAGATTTTTCAGAAACCTTACATATACATTTCTTTTCCTTAGTATAATTTTATTGTGAGAATATTTTAGTATAGACCTTCAGACTAATTATGCATATTTAAATAATATTTGAGTCCAAAAATTTACATTTAGTTAGCAGACCTTAAGTGACTAGAAATTCAGAAAAGTACAACACTGATGAAAAGCTGATCCCATATTGTGGAGCTACTGTCTGACACGCTCCTATCTGCTTTCTGCTGGGTCTCACAAACTCCTGTCCCTTTCCAGGCTGGATTGATGTCACCTGGGATGCTGGTGGCTCAAACTCTTACCGTATGGGCGCAGAAGGAAAATTTGACCTCAAGCTTGCACCAGGGTACGACCCTGATACAGTGGCATCACCCAAACCTGTTTCATCCACTGTTTCAGGCACAACGCAATCATGGAGCAGCTTGGTGAAAAACAACTGTCCAGACAAGACATCTGCTGCTGCAGGCTCCTCAAGTAGAAAAGGAAGCAGCAGTTCTGTGTGTAGCGTGGCCAGTAGCAGCGACATCAGCTTGGGTTCGACCAAAACGGAACGGAGATCAGAAATTGTAATGGAACACAGTATAGTTTCAGGAGCTGATGTCCATGAACCAATTGTTGTTCTTTCATCTGCTGAAAGCGTCCCTCAAACAGAAGTAGGGTCATCATCCAGTGCAAGCACCAGCACCTTAACAGCGGAAACGGGAAGCGAAAATGCTGAAAGGAAGTTAGGCCCCGATAGTTCTGTTCGTACTCCTGGGGATTCTAGTGCAATATCCATGGGGATCGTTAGTGTTAGCTCCCCTGATGTTAGTTCAGTATCTGAATTAACTAATAAAGAAGCAGCTTCACAACGACCCCTTAGCTCTTCAGCAAGTAACAGACTGTCAGTGAGTTCTTTGTTGGCTGCTGGGGCCCCTATGAGCTCTAGTGCAAGTGTACCTAACCTGTCCTCAAGAGAAACATCTAGCTTGGAGAGTTTTGTAAGGAGAGTGGCAAACATAGCACGGACTAATGCCACGAACAACATGAATCTAAGCCGAAGCAGCAGTGATAACAACACTAATACTTTGGGGAGGAATGTGATGAGCACAGCAAGTAAGTGAGCTTTTCCTTATGGAACCCCATGCTTATTCCACCTGGAGGGATGTGAAGTTGTAGAGTCTCATATTCAGTTGTTCTGGCTGCAGTCTTTAACTAGATCATTAACCATGTTGGCCAAGACATCAGATTTAGCACTGCAGGAATATAAAGTTAAGCTCTATAGAATAATAATATTTTAAGAACTGAGATAAAGTATGATAAATAATTTCATATTCTAAAAGGATAAAACAATAACACTTAATGTTTTTCACTTCTTTATGAAAAATGATTAAGCAAAGTTGCATGAAGAAATAGGTGACTATTAAATATTATAGTCCATTGAAACCAAAGCTTTATCCCGATAGAGCTTTTACTTAGCTGCTAAATTCATTGTAGTGTCTGAAAATTACTTAACTCTAATTTAGGCTATTAATGATTCAAACTAATTGCAAAATAACACCAAGAATTATTTTCATTGCTTTTTTCACTTTTTTTTTTTAAAAAATAGGCTTAATACTTTTTAAAATAATAGTGCTATATTTAAAACCAGAATTTTTAGTTGGATTTCAGTTGGGTTCCCAAAGTTGTTGCTTTTTAGCTTTTTCATTATTTGTTTTTCATGACTTTAAAAAAAAGTAAATCTTGTTTTTTACTAACGTTTCTACAGCCCCAAATATTTATATTGCTTTGCTTCATTTTTGTCTTTAGCTTCTCCTCTTATGGGTGCTCAGAGTTTTCCTAATTTGACCACACCTGGTACTACATCAACAGTGACTATGTCAACATCCAGTGTTACTAGCAGCAGCAATGTAGCTACAGCAACAACAGTTTTATCAGTTGGTCAGTCATTAAGTAATACTTTAACCACAAGCCTCACATCAACTTCAAGTGAGAGTGACACAGGTCAGGAAGCAGAGTATTCCTTATATGGTAAGTTACAGTTTAAAGTAAAAATTATTTAGATAATGATGATAAGTTTTTCTACTGGCATATTCTTAACTTTCAGTTTAAAAGGAATTTAAAAAATATATATATCTTCATATAAAATGAAAAAAATTCAGTGATAATGAAAAACTATTAAATTATCAATTATGTATAGGCCTAGTGGCTAACACCTGTAATCTCAGTACTTGGGGAGACTGAAACAAGAGGATCCCAGGCTCAAGGCCAGCCTCAGCAGTTTAGTGAAACCCTTAGCAACTTTGATACTGAGATAATGTTCAAAAATAAAAAGGGCTAGGGTGAATCTTGGAGGTAAAATGCTTTAATACCACACACAAGAAAATCAAATATAGAATATGTAGAAGCTGGGAGTCGTGGTACGTACCTGAAATCCCAGTACTAGGGAGGCTGAAACGTGGGTCGTAGGTTTGTAGCCAGCCTCATTAACTTAGTGAGGGTGTAGCTCAGAGGTAAAATGACCTTGATTCATTCCCCAATATCCCCCCAAAAATATTTGTGCTGTACCTTCCAAATCTGATTTAAGGTATATCATTTGATATGTATGATTTTAATTTTGTGTGTGTGTGTGTGTGATACTGGGGATGAAACCCAGGGGTCTTCTATCTCCGGGCTACACCCCAACCTATTTTATATTTTATTTGGAAACAGGATCTAAGTTACTGAGAGCTTCACTAAGTAGCTGAGGCCAGCTTTAAACCTGTATGATCCTCCTGTCTCAGCTTCCCAAGTACTGGGATTACAAGTGTGCACCACCATGGCCAGCTTGATTTTGATTTTAAACAGAAAAGAAATTGTGCATACACACACACACACACACACACACACACACACACGTATATATATACATATGTATGTATATACACATATGTATATATATATATATATATATATCCTTTCAGCCAGCTGTTCTCAGTATACTTTGAAAATATTTTTACATTATTGAATGGGTTTCTTCAGCATTTTAAATAGTTTCAGAATACTCTACTGTATTATCACTATTTAATAAATTCTCTATTTTATGTAATTTGTAGCTTTTCATTGTCATAGGCATTTATATGAATGTGTATTCTATAATTATATAGGTGTGTACCACATTACTAGACAGTACTCTTCTTTTTTTTCTGATCATATGGCCTGTCCTAAGTTAGATTTGAATCTGATCTTTTATGGTTTTAGGAATGTCATATTTCTCTAATTTTTCTTTACCTGTAATTGTGTTTGCAAAAGTGATGATTTATAGGATGCTCTTATATGTTAGGAGTAATGTATTTTATCAAATTTAAGATGCCACTCATTGTAAAACATTTTTTATGGCATTCAAACTAAAACCAAAAATGTCCGTTTATATCTCTAACTTGCCAGTTTTCTGCAACATTTGTGACTAGTTCCCATTTGTTACTCATCCTTTATGTATGGTGATGGAAGATGGGTGGCATCATTAAGTGATCTTTATAAACTTGAACCTTTTTTTTGTGTGTGGTGCTGGGGTTCCTGGAAGCCCTTCTACTTCCGGGCTACACTCCCAGACCTATTTTGTATTTTTGAAACAGGGTCTCTTAGGCCAGCACGGCTGGCTTCGAACCTGCGCGGTCCTCCTGTCTCCACCTCCCAAGCACGGGGATTATAAGTGTGCACCACCACGCCCGGCGTAAACTTGAACCTTTTGAATTTTACCTTTTGTGTTTTACAGCGTCAGATGCCATTAACTTTGTTATTGCTTCATTAATTGTGTTGATGATAAGGTTGTTGGTTTTGTTTTCTAGATTTTCTTGATAGCTGCCGTGCCAGTACTCTGTTAGCTGAGCTAGATGATGATGAGGATTTGCCTGAGCCAGATGAGGAAGATGATGAGAATGAAGATGACAATCAGGAGGACCAAGAATACGAGGAGGTTATGGTAGAGACGGAGTCCCCCTTTCTCTTCACTAAGATGGGATGCTAATAATCAAGGCGAAGAAGAGCTGTCAGAATTAAACTTTGAAGGAGGGATAGATGGCACCAGTATGAAAAATATGGATAGTTAACATCACTTTTTAATCTAGGCATTCATGAGTGTCTTTGTATTTGGAAATTACCACAATTTAACATGCTGGTGTTTTAACAGAATTAAAGCTGTGTGAAATTAGAGACAATTGCATTAATCTTAAAGAACTTAATTTTTTTGGCTCTTCAATAGTAATTATAATTAGGATTTTTAGGGCCTGCTATTTTATAAACAGTGTCACTGTTTGTTTGTTTATTTATTTATTTATTTATTTTTTTTTTTTTTTGGTGGTACTGAGGGTGGAACCCGGGGGCTTTTTTACCTTCAGGCTATACTCCCAGATCTATTATTATATTTTATTTGGAAACAGAGTCTCACTAAGTAGCTGAGGCTGGCTCTGACTTGTGTGATCTTTCTGTCTCAGCCTCCCAAGCTCAGGGATTGCAAGCATGCGCCACCACGCCCAGCTGGCTTTACATATTTAAAGAAGAGAAGTTGAGTCTTAATGGGGTAAAGAAACCTAAAAAATGCTTTTAGTGTGTACTTTTTAGAAAACACAATAGTAGTAGCCAGGCGTGGTGCAGGCTTGTAACCCCAGCATTCCGGAGGCTGAGACTGGAGGATTACAGTTCGCAGACAGCCTCAGCTACTTAGTGAGGCCCTCTGCAAATCAGTGAGACCCTGTTTCAAAATAAAGAATAAAAAATTGGGCAGGGGGTATAGCTCGGAGGTTGAATGCCTCTGGGTTCCATCCCTAGATCCGCAAAAAAAAAAAAAAAAAAAGAAGAAGAAAACACAGTAGTAAAGTTTTTAGGAAGGAGATTAGCGTAAAATGCATGGTAAATTTAAAACTTTCAATTTCTAACTTTTCTGAAGATGGCTAATAAAAGCAAAGGTTTTTAGTAACATGTTTCTTAATACATATTGATAGTTTCAGGGCAAGGCCCAGTGGTGGGGATGTTATTTATGGGTCAAGTAACTAAACTGTGTCTCTGTGGGGTTTTTTTACTTCAGATCCTGAGACGTCCATCCTTGCAACGTCGAGCTGGCTCCCGCTCTGATGTTACACACCATGCTGTCACCTCCCAGCTACCACAGGTCCCTGCTGGAGCAGGGAGCCGACCTATTGGGGAGCAGGTATTACTGTCATATGTATCTTCCCTATGGTATATTTTTATGAAAATGCTTAGAATTACATGTGGGAAGTGGTGGGAAGGAGGCAGCTTCTAGAGTTACCAAAAGAAACTTTTCCTTTTTCTTGGGTTCCATATTCCAAGTAGATTTCATGATTGTTTGGCAATCAAAAATACCGTACTAGCTGGGCGTGGTGGCGCACACTTGTAATCCCAGCATTCGGGAGGCTGAGACCGGAGGATCGCAGTTCGCAGATAGTTTCAGATAATTAGCGAGGCCCTTCGCAAATCAGTGAGACCCTGTTTCAAAATAAAGAATTAAAAAAAAAAAAGAAATAGCTGGTGGTGGTGGTGGCACACACTTGTAATCCCTGCGTTTGGGAGGCGGAGACAGGAGGATCGTGCAGGTTCGAAGCCAGCCGCGCTGGCTTAAGAGACTCTTATTTCCAAATAATTTTTTTTTTTTTTTTTGGTGGTACTGGGGTTCCTGGAAGCCCTTCTACCTTAGGGCTACACTCCCAGACCTATTTTATATTTTTATTTGGAAACAGGTTCTCTTAAAGCCAGCACGGCTGGCTTCGAACCTGCGGGATCTTCCTGTCTCTGCCTCCCAAGTGCGGGGATTACAAGTGTGCGCCACTACGCCCAGCCAAATAAAATTTTAAATAGATTGGGGAGTGAAGCCTGGAGGTAGAAGGGTTCCATCCCCAGTACCATAAAAAAAAAAAAAAAAAAAAAAAAAAGGGCTGGGGTGTAGCTTGGAGGTAGAATGACCCTGGCTTCCATCCTCAGTATTACCAAAAAAAAAAAATCTTACTGAAACCCCTTTCTCTTGGCCTTTGGGTAACAGTAAGTATATATGAAAGTTTGTTAACTGGTTAAAATTTGTAATTGTAGCCGGGCGTGGTAGCGCACGCTTGTAATCCCCGCGCTTGGGAGGCAGAGACAGGAGGATCGTGCAGGTTCGAAGCCAGCCGCGCGCACTGGCTTAGGAGACCCTGTTTCCAAATAAAAATAGAAATAGGTCTGCGAGTGTAGCCCCGAGGTAGAAAGGCTTCCAGGAATCCCAGTACCACCAAAAAAAAAAAAAAAAAAAAATTTGTAATTGTATTAGTATAGCAGGAGTAGTCTCATGAGCTATCTCTAATCACTGATTAGGTGCTGGTCATAGTCCTAAATACATCCTAACTTATTTAACCTTTCCAACATTCCTTTCAATGTTTCAATTAGCTTAGACTTGCAGATGAAGTGATGCTAAAAGTCACACACAGAGTTTTGAGTCCAGGATGCAAATCCAGACATTTTGGCTCCAGAGCTATCAAATGTCAGTTTGAAGCCAGGTGTGAGGCACACACCTGTAATCCTAATACTTGGGAAGCTGAGACAGTAAGATTGCAAGTTTAAGGCCAAACCCAGAAACTTAGCAAGACCCTCAATAACTTACTGAGACCCTGTTTCAAATTTTTAAAAAAGCTGGGCATGGTGGTGCATGCTTGTAATTCCAGCATTTGGGAGGTTGAGACAGGAGGATTGTGGTTTTTGGAGAGCCTCAGCTACTACTTAGTGAGGCCCTTTGCAACTCAGTGAGACCCTGTTTCAAAATAAAGAATAAAAAATAGGACTGGGGATATACCTTGGAGGTATAACACACATGGTTTTCATCTCCAGTACAGCAAAATAATAATAATAATAGTAATAATAAAACAAAATAGGCATAGAGATAGAACACCCTTGGGTTCAACCTAAGAACCCCCATAAACATACAAAATGCCAGTGTGATCTATTTTAAAAATTAATTTTCAGCTGGGTGTGGTGGTGCATGCCTATGTTCTCAGTTCTTAGAAGGCTAAGATAGGTGGGGCGTGGTGGCACATGATTGTAATCCCCGTGCTTGGGAGGCGGAGACAGGAGGATCGTGCAGGTTTGAAGCTAGCCCGGCTGGCTTTAGAGACCCGTTTCCAAATTTAAAAAATATAAAAAAATAGCACTGGGAGTATAGCCCGGAGGTAGAAGGGTTTCCAGGAATCCCAGTACCACCCCCCCACCCCCAGAAAAAGGCTAAGATTGGAGGATTTCATGCTCAAGACCAACCTTGACAATTTGGCAAGACCCTCTCCCAAAATTTAAAAAAAAAAATAGCTGGGTACAATGTAGCTCAGTGGTAGAGCACCTCTGAATACTATTAACAGTACCACAAAATAAAAAGCTGTAAAGGTGTAGGTGTGTGTGTGTGTGTGTGTGTGTGTGTGTGTGTGTGTGTGTGTGTGTAAGTATATATCATTTGCCTTAACATTTCCTGTCTTGTCAGCATTTTCACTGCTGTAATCCAAACACCTGACAACGTAGTTTAAAAGAAGGAAGAATTACTTGGTCACAGTTTGGAGATTTTGAGTTCAGTCTCTGTGAGGCTGGGGACCCTGGATCTCAGGACATGGCAGCAGAAAGTGGAAAAAGGGAAATAATTTCCAAGGCCACACCCCAGGGACCCGCCATTCCTGAGATTGCAACCAGACCTACTTGCAACCTTGCCACCCCATTTCCATAGAGATATTTAAAGTAATGCCTAAATGTGCTATTATTTATGTGAGTAATTCAGTCTGAAATGAAATTTGCGTTAAAACACCCTTTTTAAGATACTAAAGCCAGGAATAGTGGTGTATGCTTGTAATCCCAGTATTTGGGAGGCTGAGACAGAAGGATCTGGGTTCGTGGTCAGCCTCAGCTACTTAAAGTAGGCCCTCTGCAACTTAGTGAGACCCTGTTTTAAAATAAGAATAAAAAAGGAGCTGGGAGTATAGCTCAGAGTTAGAATGCCCCTGGTTTCAATCCCCAGTAACATACGCACGCACGTGCACACATACGCACACACGCGTACATAGGAAGCTGCCAAAATATCACAAAAAGGTTTTATGTGTCTGGCTATTTCCAGTGATTAGTTTCGTACTTACTAATTATAGCATAATATCAAAGCTAGAAATTTGGTATTGGTTTGGTGTATGTGTGCTGTCATATTACCACATGTGTAGATTTGTGCATTTACCACTTACATTTGCTGCAGCTTACATTTGCTAAACCCAAACCATTAAGCAACATACTTTTTCATATGTACTTTTCATATTAGCTCCTTCAGTGCTTAAGTGGTATCTCTAAATAAGGAAGTACAACAGCTATATAAAGAAGTATATAACATACCTTATTTTGTAGCTAGCACATCACTTTTTATTTTTATTTATTTATTTTTGCGGGTCTGGGGATGGAACCCAGGGGCATTCGACCTCCGAGCTATACCTCCAGCCCAATTTTTTATTCTTTACTTTGAAACAGGGTCTCACTAAGTTGCAGAGGGCCTCACTAAGTAGCTGAGACCGTCCACGAACCGTGATTCTCCAGTCTCAGCCTCCCAAATGCTTGGATTACAAGTGTGTACCACCACGCTAGGCTTCAAATAAGAATTTTCATCTTGTCATTTTTAACTGTATTTGAAATTTTAATAGGAAGAAGAAGAGTATGAAACTAAAGGTGGTCGTCGGAGAACATGGGATGATGATTATGTGCTAAAGCGGCAGTTTTCTGCTTTGGTTCCTGCTTTTGATCCTAGACCTGGTCGTACTAATGTCCAACAGACAACTGACTTAGAAATTCCACCCCCAGGTACAGTTTTAGTTTTGTGATTTAGTTCTAATAGATACCAAATAGGCCGGGTACAGTGACACAAAGCTGTAATCTCAGTGCTTGGGAGGCTGAGACAGGAGGACGGGAGGCTCAAGGCCAGTGTGGGGAATATAAGATTGGGGGTGTAGCTTGGAGGTAGAATGCCCCTGGGTTTAATCTCCAGTACTCCCTAACCCCAACTCCCCTGAAAGGATACTTACTAAAATAGTTATGTACAGTTTGAAAAGTAAGGTCATTTGTAACTTGCTTATATTCACAGGTTATAACTAAAAATTTTTTGGGTAAAGCTCTTTGTTGGTCATTGAAGAAACATAGTTTAGAAGAGGAAATTATGTATAAAATATAAATAAGTATATATATATTAAATTTCTGGTGCTAGGGATTGAAACTACAGCCTCGTACATGTTTAAACTTATATTGAACCACTGAGTTGCATCTCCAACTCTAACAATTTGTGTGTGTGTGTGTGTGTGTGTGTGTGTGTGTGTGTGTGTGTGTGTGTGTGGTTCTGGAGACGGAACCCAGGGGCATTCTACCTCTGAGCCACACCCCCAGCCTTATTTTTTTATTCTTTATTTTGAAACAGGGCCTCACTAAATTGCAGAGGGCTTTTTAAAGTAGCTGAGGCTGGCGGAGAACCTGTGATCCTCCTGTCTCGGCCTCCCAAGTACAAGTGTGCACCATCATGTCTAGCTTCCAACACACAAATTGTTCTAAAATATTTTTATAGTTTTTAAAGCAAGGCATCATTTAAAGATGGGGAATTTTTTATTCTATTTTCTATTGGATTGAATTTGCTAATATTTCTATTAGCCTTTTTGTGTGTGTGCATGCATGTGGGGAGGCACTAGAGATTGAACCCAGGGGCATTTTTACCTCTGAGCTGCATTGCTAGTCTTGTTTTTGTTTTTTTTTTTCTTGGAAACAGGGTTTCAGTAGGTTGATGAACATCTCACTACTTGCAGAGGTTGTCCTTGAATGTATGATCCTACTGTCTAAGCCTTCCAAGTAAAGATTACAAGTATACAAAACTATGCCTGGCTCCTGTTAATTTTGAAAACCCATGGCGTGATTCTAGTTATGGCTTTTGGAGTCCCTTGGCCTAGGTGACAACTTCACCCCTTAAAATTTTATAGAGTATAGTAGGTATTCTAATGGCATCCTTAAAGACGTTCAGGTATTAACCTGTGGAGCCTGTCAATATGTTACCTGAACATTACAAAAGAGACATTGCAGATATAATTAAGATAAGCATCTGGAGATGGGAAAATTATCGAGGATTATTCAGGTGGCTTAATATTATCACAGCACTTCTTTTAGAGGGAGGCAGAGGGGTCAGAGTCTGAGGAGAAGATATAGATAAGAAAACAGAAGGGGCTGAGAGCTTAAAAATGTGGGTAGCTCCCCAGAATAAGAAGAGGCTTCTCTAGAGCCTCCAGTAGGAATGAAGCATTACACAGTCCACTTTAGACTTGTGACCTCCAGAACTGTGAGAGAATAATTTTGTGTAACTTCAGACCTACCCAGTTTATGGTAATATTTTTTTGCAGCAATAGAAAACTAATGCATTGGGCAAGTCCCCCAAGCTAAGCCTGAATTTCTATATCTCTTATATGGAGAGAATAGTTCCTGTTTGTAAGGTAGTTAAAAAGATTAAATGAAGTAAAACATTTAAAAGTACATAGCAAAGCTGGGCATGGTGGCCCACGCTTGTAATCCCCACGCTTGGGGGACTATGACAGGAGGATCACGCAGGTTCGAAGCCAGCCTCAGCTACCTAGTGAGGTTCTCAGCAACTTAGTGAGACCCTGTTTCCAAATAAAAATATAAAATAGGGCTGGGAGTATAGCTTGGAGGTTGAAAGCCTCTGGGTTTCACCCCCAGTACCACAAAAAAAATAAATAAATAAACGTATATGGCAGCTGAGCATGGTGGGCGCACATTTATATAAGTTTATTTATTCATTTATTTTTGCAGCACTGGGGACGGAACCCAGGGTGATTCTACCTCCAAGCTATGTCCGTAAACTGCAGTTCTTCAGTTTCAGCCTCCCAAATGCTGGGATTACAAGCCTGCGCTACCACATCCAGCTTGCCCAGTTCTTATCTAAAATATTTTACTCATTGCATGACATATCACTATACCTTAACTGAGCCATATCCCTATTATTGAACATGATTAAGATAACTTTCTATTTTTGACAAGATAAATATTATTAGTTGTCAATGTATACAAAACAGGATGCAGAGCTAATATTCTTTAGTATAAATTACTATCGGCAGAGCTGGGGGTGGTGGCACACACTTGTAATCCCAGCATTTTAAAGGCTGAGACAGGAGGATCGCAGTTTGAGGACAGCCAATAAATGTGTATGACATATCTATTTGTGGCAAAAAGAATTTGGATTTCATATAGCTTTGTCTCCCGTTTATTTGTGGATTGTTTTAGTATGGTTGTTTTTTATAAGTCTTCCAAATTTCTAGGAACACCTCATTCAGAGCTCTTGGAAGAAGTCGAGTGTACTCCATCACCTCGATTAGCCCTTACTTTGAAAGTAACGGGTCTTGGAACAACCCGAGAAGTTGAATTGCCACTCACCAATTTCAGATCGACCATCTTTTACTATGTGCAGAAACTGCTCCAGTTGTCTTGTAATGGCAATGTGAAGTCAGATAAACTCAGGCGTATTTGGGAGCCAACATACACGTAAGAGAGTTTACCCGAATATTTAAAAAGATACTGTTACATTGCATAGGAATCACAAAGCTTTGTGTTTCTATATTTTGAGTTTTAGGAATAGAAAATATTTGTTCCTTGTTCTATTACTTACAAGGAACAGATGGGCACATTTCTGATTCCTGATGTAGAATATCTTAAGTTTTAGAACTAGAAATAATCTTGACTTCATGTAATAGTTAAAAAGAGTATCAGTTGAACTCCTTTATAAAGTTTGTATATGAAGTATTAAGTACTTTTATTTTTTATTTTGGAGTATGTGAATTTAGCCCACCAAGCTTATCTTTCTGTTTCATTTATTCTCTTGAACAAATGAACCTGGGCATACTTAAAATTTGATGCTTAACTTTCCTTTTTTTTTTTTTTTTTGGTGGTACTGGGGTTTTGGAAGCCCTTCTACCCTCGGACTACACTCCCAGACCTATTTTATATTTTTATTTGGAAACAGGATCTCTTAAGCCAGCGCTGCTGGCTTCGAACCTGCGTGATCCTCCTGTCTCTGCCTCCCAAGCGCAGGGATTACAAGTGTGCTCCACCATACCCAGTGATGCTTAACTCTCCTAATCTAGAAAGTGGTGCGTGCTTGTAATTCCAGTGTTTGGGAGGCTGAAACAGGAAGATCGCACAGGTTCAAAGCCAGCCTCAGCTACTTAGTGAGGCTCTCAGCAACTTAATGAGAGCCTGTTTCCAAATAAAGTAGAAAATAGGTCTGGGAGTATATCCCAGAAGTAGAAAAGCCCCTGGGTTCCACCCCCAGTACCACAAGAAATAAATAAATTAAATAAATAAATAAATAAATAAGTTGTAAATAGTCAATGAATTGATAGATGTAAAGTGCCTTGGTTACTTATGGGATGTAGTAAGTACCTTATAAGTATTACTCAAAATATATTTAGTCTTTCATAATATTAATAACATAAGCTGGGCATGGTGTCATGTGCATATAATCCTAGTACTTGGGAAGTTGAGACAGGAGGATTGAAGGTATGAGGTCAGTCCTAGCAAGTTAGTGAGACCTCCAGCAACTTAGACCCTGTTTTATTTTATTATTTGAAATAGGGTCTCACTAAGTTGCAAAGGACCTCACTAAGTTGTTGAGGCTGTCTGCGAACCATGATCCTCCGGTCTCAGTCTCCCAAATGCTAGGATTACAAGCGTGTGCCACCACACCTGGCAAGAGAGACAGACCCTGTTTGTTTTATTTATTATTGTTTTTTTTTGTTTGTTTGTTTGTTTGTTTGTTTGTTTGGTGGTACTGGGGTTCCTGGAAGCCCTTCTGGGCTATACTCCCAGACCTATTTTATACTTTTTTTTTTTTTTTTTTTGGAAACCAGCATGGCTGGCTTTGAACCTACACAATCTTCCTGTCTCCGTCTCCCAAGTGGGGGAATTACAAGCGTGCACCACCATGCCCGGACGAGAGACCCTGTTTTAAAATAAAAAATAAAATAGCACTGAGCTTCAATTTGCAGTACCACAAATATATATGTCATAAATAATAAATTGTTACATAATTGTTATTGTAACTCAGTTTTGTTAATTTATTTCTCTTATCTTTAATAATCTTATATAATGTCCAATAAAAGGTTCATTTCATTAAGATAGAACAGAAGGTCATCATAATCTCCCTTCAGTGTTTTTTTTTTTTTTTTTTTTTTTTTGGTGGTGGTACTAGGGTTCCTGGAAGCCCTTCTACCTCCGGGCTACACTCCCAGACCTATTTTTTTATATTTTTATTTGGAAACAGGGTCTCTTAAACCAGCGCATCTGGCTTCAAACCTGTGCGATTCTCCTGTCTCCACCTCCCAAGCGCGGGATTACAAGCGTGCGTCACCACGCCCGGCCTTCCCTTCAATTTTTATTAGAGTTCAAAAATTGACATCAGGCCAGGCTTGGTGGTGCACGCTTGTAATCCCCGCACTTGGGAGGCAGAGACAGGAGGATCGCACACGTTCGAAGCCAGCCGTGCGCACTGGCTTAGGAGACCCTGTTTCCAAATTTAAAAAATATAAAATAGGTCTGGGAGTGTAGCCTGGAGGTTGAAGGGCTTCCAGGAATGCCAGTATCACACATCAAAAAAATTGACATCAGTGCCTTGTTTAATATAATCACTTTCTTTTCTATGTAGGTATAGAAGAACTATTTCTTATCCCATTTTTTTTCTTTTCTTTCTTTCTTTTTTTTTTTTTTTTTTGGGTCTGGGGATGTAATCCAGGGACATTCGACCTCCAAGCTACACCCTCTGCCTTATTTATTTTTTATTCTTTATTTTGAAATAGGGTCTCACTAAGTTGCAGAGGGCCTCACTACGTAGCCGAGGCTATCTGCGAACCACGATCCTCCGGTCTCAGCCTCCCAAATGCTGGGATTACAAGCGTGCGCCACTATACCCAGCTCCCATTTTATTTTTACAGCAATATATGAATGTCATAATATTTGGTATAGAGCATCATTTCATATCTTTAGAAATTCAGTTAGGTGTGGTGGTGTACCCCTGCAATCCTAGTACTTGGGAGGTTGAGACAGGAGAATCACAGGTTCAAGGCAAGGCTCAGCAATATAGCCAGACTCTCAGGAACTTTGAAAGACCCTGTTTCAAAAATAAAACCTAACTAGGCATAGTGGCACATGCCTGTAATCCAGTAGTTGAGAGGTTGAGACAGAAGGATGGCAAGTTCGAGGACGGCCTCAGCAAAGAAAGAGACTCTCAGAAACCTAACATGACCTTGTTTCAAAATAAAAAAGAACTGGCCGGGCGTGGTGGCGCACGCTTGTAATCCCCGCACTTGGGAGGTGGAGACAGGAGGATCACGCTGGTTCGGAGCCAGCCATGCTGGCTTAAGAGACCCTGTTTCCAAATAAAAAAGTTAAAAAATAGGTCTGGGAGTGTAGCCCGTGGGAGTGTAGCCCGGAGGTAGAAGGGCTTCCAGGAACCCCAGTACCACCAAAAGAAAAAAATAAAAAAGAAAAAAGAACTGAAGGTGTATCTCTGAGGTAAAATTTCCCTGGGTTCAACCTCCAGTACCACACAAAAATAAGTAAATAAATAAATGAATATTAAAGCTGGGTGTGGTGGCGCACACTTGTAATCCCAGCATTCAGGAGGCTGAGACAGAAAGATCGCAGTTCACAAACAGCCTCAGTTACTTAGTGAGGCCCTCCACAACTTAGTGAGACCCTTTCAAAATAAAAATACAAAATAAGGCAGGAGGTGTAGCTCAGAGGTCAAATGCCCCTTGGTTCCATCCCCAGACCCGCAAAAAAGTAAATAAAAGCCGGGTATGGTGGTGCACGCTTGTAATCCCTGTGCTTGGGAGGCGGAGACAGGAGGATCGGGCAGGTTTGAAGCCAGCCACACTGGCTTAAGACACCTTTTTTCCAAATAAAAAAGTATAAAAATAGGTCTGGGAGTATAGCCCAGAAGTAGAAGGGTTTCCAGGAACCCCAGTACCACCAAAATTTAAAAAAAGGAAATAAAAGAAAATTAAAAATAAGGAGGAGGGTGTAACTAGGAGGACACATCTGTATTATTCAATCCCCAATAAAAGGTTCTATATTTTATGTATGCTTTTTTTTCTTTTTTTCTTTTTTCTTTTTTGGTGGTACTGGGGGTGGAATCCAGAGGCTTTCTACCTCCGGGCTATACTCCCAGACCTTTTTTTTTTTTAATATTTTATTTGGAAACAGGGTCTTATTAAGTTGCTGGAAGCCTCACTGAGTAGCTGAGGCTGGCTTCGAACCTGTGCGATCCTCCTGTCTCAGCCTCCCAAGCGCGGGGATTACAAGTGTGTGCCACCACACCCGGCTATGCTTTTTTTTCTGTAAGGCTAATTTTCAGGAATATAGTTTCAGCTACTTTTCTTTATTATCAACAAATACTTTTTTCTTAAAATTCTTTCTGGGCCGGGTGTGGTGGCACACACTTGTAGTCGCAGCATTCAGGAGGTGGAGACTGGAGGATTGCCGATCGCAGACAGCCTCAGCTACTGAGTGAGGCCCTTTGCAATTCAGTGAGGCCCTATTTCAAAAAATAAAAAATAGGGCTGGTGGTATAGCTTGGAGGTAGAATGCCCCTGGGCTCCATCTCCAGTACTGGGAAAAAAAAAAAATTCTTCCTGAGTTCGTTGTTTAATGGAAGCATATTTTTAGGGAATGGATCATTAATATACTTTTTAAAGAATATGATTTGAGCTGAGCGTGGTGGCGACCACTTTGTAATACTAGTACTTGGAAGGCTGTGATAAGAGGATTATAGGTTCAAGCCCAGCCTCAGCTACTTAGTAAGGCCCTCTCCAACTTTGTGAGACCCTCGTTTTCTTTTCTTTTCTTTTTTTTTTTTTTTTTGTGGTACTGGGGATGGAACCCAGGGGCATTCTACCTCTGAACTCTACCCCCAGCCTATTTTTTATTCTTTATTTTGAATGGGGTCTCATTGAGTTGCAAAGGGCCTCACTAAGTAGCTGAGGCTAGTCACGAAGCTGAATCCTCAGTACTTGGATGGGAGACCTGTTTCAAAATAAAAAAATAAAAAATAGGGCTGGGGGTGTAGTTAGGAGATAGAATGCCCTCTAGGCTTAATCCCCAGTACCACCAAAATTTAAAAAAATTATATATATATGATGTGATATATAAATTAACTTAAATCAATGTCTTTATATTTAGAATCATGTACAGAGAAATGAAGGATTCTGACAAAGAAAAGGAAAATGGAAAGATGGTAAGTTATTTTTAGAAAAGCTCTTATTGCTGTTTAGTCAAGAGGAAAAAACTAACACTTGCAGTGAACCATTTGGAATACTTTAGATTAAATGCATGATCTTAAACATACCTCATGTGATGCATGTTAAGTATTATGGACTGTAGTATTAGGAAAGGCCAACATTTTGGTTTTTCCTGTTGTAGGGTTGCTGGTCTATAGAGCATGTGGAGCAGTACCTTGGCACTGATGAATTACCAAAGAATGACTTGATAACCTACCTGCAGAAGAATGCAGATGCAGCTTTCCTGCGCCACTGGAAATTAACTGGCACTAATAAAAGTATTAGGAAAAACAGAAATTGTTCTCAGCTCATAGCTGCATATAAGGTATATATTTGCTTCAGAACACTATTCTGATTGAGAATGACTTTATGCTTTGTTTTGCAGCTCTAAAAGCTTTAGGAGTTGGGGGTGTAACTCAGTGGTAGAGGCCTTACTTAGTACATATGAGGCCCTGGGTTCAATCCCCAGCACTGCAAGAAAGATAAAAGCTTAGAGAAGACTGATTTGTTGGGGACACCTAAAAAAATAAGTAGTGAATTAACATTGTTAATGTGTCAATATTAAAATTTCAAAGGCTTTGGATATTTGATCTGAATGCAGACTTTTAACTATGGCTTATATGGTTATATTTTATCTGGGAATTTTATGGTTTAGGGTACATTGATTTTTATCTTGTGTGATACTAATTTTATTTCAAAAGAAGGTAAAGCTTTGACAAACCTAACCTTTTTAAAGTAACACTATCAGAAGAATGTATAACACTTCTTGAAAATGTGATTGATGGCTACTTTTGCAACTTGTTTCTTTAGGATTTTTGTGAGCATGGAACAAAGTCTGGATTAAGCCAGGGGGCCATTTCTAGTCTTCAAAGTAGTGATATCCTTAATTTGATAAAAGAACAGCCTCAGGCCAAAGCAGGCAATGGACAGAACTCTTGTGGCGTAGAAGATGTCCTTCAACTTCTTCGTATTCTGTATATTGTTGCAAGTGACCCTTATTCAAGAATATCCCAAGAAGGTCTGTAAGAAGCCCTGTGTCATTTCTAAGCATCTTAGAAGCAAGTGGAGTTAAATTTTTATTCATTTTTTTCTTTTAATTTTATAGATGGTGAAGAGCAGCCTCAGTTTACTTTTCCACCAGATGAATTTACTAGCAAGAAAATCACAACAAAAATTTTGCAGCAGATTGAGGTAATTACATCACATCGGTGGGCTATTTTCTGTACCTGTCAGGCTTTTGCAATATTCCTTTTTGTCCTTTCTCCATTTGTTTTTCTCTCTTATTCAGTAATTTGGGATATAGCCTTTTTTTTTTTTTTTTGGTGGTACTGGGGATGGATCCCAGGGGCTTTCTACTTCTGGGCTATACTCCCATACCTATTTTATATTTTATTTGGAAACAGGGTCTCACTAAGTAGCTGAGGGTGGGTTCGAACCTGTACGATCCTCCTGTCTCAGCCTCCCAAGCGCAGGGATTACAGGTGTGTGCCACCACGCCCGGCGTTGGATATAGAGTCTTCTGCATTCAATATTGATTTAAGATTTGATTGCCTTTTAGCACTAAGACATTCTTAAATTTGTTAATTTGCAGGAACCATTGGCATTGGCAAGTGGAGCTCTACCAGACTGGTGTGAACAGTTAACCAGCAAGTGTCCTTTTCTAATACCATTTGAAACTAGACAGCTTTATTTCACATGTACAGCATTTGGTGCATCAAGGTAGGAAGTATATCTTTTTATCAGAAATATTGGTCTTAATGTTATATAAGTTTGAAAAATATAGAAGTATACTGTTAAGACTGATGGAGGGAATATACTTTCTTGTGTTATTAAAAAGGATTGTTAGGCCGGGTGTGGTGGCGCTCACTTGTAATCCCAGCATTCGGGAGGCAGACACTGAAGGATTACAGTTCGTGGACAGCTTTAGTTACTCAGTGAGGCCCTCCGCAACCTAGTGAGACCCCGTTTCAAAATAAAGAATAAAAAATAGGGCCAGGGTTGTAGCTCAGAGGTCAAATGCCTTTGCGTTCCATCCTCAGACCTGCAATAAAATAAAATAAATAAAAAGAATTGTTAGTATTTAAATTTGTTTCCATAAGTTGGGTATGGTGGCGCATGCTTGTAACCCCAGCATTTGGGAGGCTGAGACTGGAGCCTCAGCTACTTAGTGAGGCCCTCTGCAACTTAGTGAGACCTTGTTTTAAAATAAAAATACAAAATAGGGCAGGGGATGTAACTTGGAGGTCAAATACCCCTGGGTTCCATTCCCAGACCCACCAAAAAAATTTTTTTTCCATTTCCAGTTGCATATATTTTGTTGGAGTAGTACAGGACAAATGAATATTTCTATCAACTAAGATTTACTCTACAATTCATTTCTCTATCTCTCTTTTTTGTTTGTTTGTTTGTTTGTTTTATTTTTATGAGTTTTTTTTTGTAGTACCGGAGATGGAACCCAGGGGCATCATACCTCCGAGCTACACCGCCAGCCCTATTTAGTCTTTTTTCTTTTTTTTTCTTCCTTTATTTTGCAGTACTGGGGATGGAGCCCAGAGGCATTCTACCTCCAAGTTACATCCCCAGTCCTATTTTTTATTGTGTATTTTGAAACGGGGTCTCACTGAATTGTAGAGGGCCTCACCGAGAAGTAGCTGAGAAGCTGGGCATGGTGGCGCACGCTTGTAATCCCAGCATTCAGGAGGCTAAGACAGGAGGATTGCGGTTCGCGGACAGGCTTAGCTACTTAGTGAGGCCCTTTGCAACTCAGTGAGACCCGGTTTCAAAATAAAGAATAAAAAATAGGGCAGGGGGTGTAGCTCAGAGGTTGTAATGCCCCTGGGTTCCATTGCTAGACCTGCAAAAAAAAAAAAAAAAAAAAGTAGTAGCTGAGGCTGTCGGCAAACTGATTCTCCTGTCTCAGCTGTGATTCTCCTGTTTCAGCCTCCCAAATGCTGGAGTTTCAAGCATTTGCCACCATGCCTGGCTTACAATTCTTTGGTAATTTAAAATTCTCAGCAATACAAAACTGAATTCTTATTATAAGCATGTGCCACCATGCCTGGCTATACTAATCATTTCAGTCTTAATTTTCAGTTTGTATCAAAGTAATAAAGATAGCTTAATGAGGCATGATGGTTCACACTTGTAATTCCAGTACTTGGTAGGCTGAGACAGGAGGAACTTGGATATGTAGTCAGCCTCAGCTTCTTACTTGAGACCATTTCAAAATAAAATAGGGCTGAGGATGTACTTTTGGGGGCTTAGACTATAGACGTGTGTGTGTGTGTGTGAGAGAGAGAGAGAGACAGACAGACAGACAGACAGACAGACAGACAGAGACACTAGGGATTCTACTTCTGAGCCAATCCCCTAGCCCTGTTTGTTCTTTTCTTTTTTTTTTTTTTTTTTTTTTTTTTTTTGTGGTACTGGGGTTCCTGGAAACCCTTCTACCTCTGGGCTATACCCCTGGACACCTGTTTTTTATATTTTTATTTGGAAACAGGATATTTTAAGCCAGCGAGGCTAGCTTTGAACCTGCGCGATCCTCCTGTCTCCGCCTCCCAAGTGCGGGGATTACAAGTGTGTGCCACCATGCCCGGCGAATCCCAGCTCAATTTTTTATTGTTTATTTTGAAACAGGGTCTCACTGAGTTGTAAAGGGCCTCACTAAGTAGCTGAGGCTGTTCACAAACTATCCTCTTCTCTCAGCCTCCCAGATGCTGGGATTACAAGCTTATGCCACCACCCCCAGCCTTGTTTTGTTTTTTAAACAGGGTTTCACTAGGTTTCTAAGGGCTTCACTAGATTGCTGAGGCTGTCTTTGAACCTGTGATACTGCTGCCTTAGCCTCCCAAATACTGATATTACAGGTGTGCACCACTGTGTCCAGCTAGACCTATATTTAACTGAAATAACAAGGGAATATACAGACCCAGTATTTTCTCAACTTTTTGAATGCAGACTATAATAAAAAGAATTTTAAATATTTTATTTATGAAAGGAAACCATAATTTATGCGGTAAAAATTAAATTGACTAAGCTGGATATGGTGGCATGCACCTGTAATCCTGGCACTTAGGTGGCTAAGACAGGAATATCTCAGGTTTGAGGCCAACCTCAACAACTTAGACTCTGGTCAATTTAGCAAGACCCTCTTAAATCTTTATATTTTGTTACTGGTTTAATAGTGCATTCAGCTGTTAAAGTATGTTGCAACTACATAGTCATTTCTATTTCAGAGCGATAGTGTGGTTACAAAACCGACGTGAAGCTACTGTGGAACGAACAAGGACCACAAGCAGTGTGAGGCGAGATGACCCTGGAGAATTTAGAGTTGGTCGTCTCAAGCATGAAAGAGTAAAAGTTCCACGTGGTGAATCTCTGATGGAATGGGCTGAGAATGTCATGCAAATACATGCAGATCGGAAATCAGTTCTTGAGGTAACCTCATATAAATAAAATTTTTTGGGGGGGAAAGGAATGATACTTAGGAAGTCAGCCAGTCTTTGTTTTCTACTGCTTAAAAGTGGTGTCAGACAAACACGAGTAGGGGTCTCTGTTATCTCTACAGAGGCCTTTTCTGGCAGAGCGCCTTTTCTAAGAGGGTGTTGGCCCACCTCTCATGGGTCAGGATTTGGCATGCTTAATTAGCAGCAAATTTCTTCATTCTCGCGATGGCAAGATATGTTTAAAGGCCACGGTTCATTTCCTAAAGTTGAAATGAATAGTACTCACAAAAATTCTTTTTATATTAAGCTGTGCTTTGAGATAATCTGCATTTTTGGAGCATGCTGTGTTTGTGCCATTGCTTAACCTAAATTGTACTTGCTATTGCATCATTGGTAGTCTGTATTGAAAGCAGGAAAAGACTATGAAATTCAGTATTTTACTATAGAAATGCTGTTTTGGACATTGTTAGTCATATCCCATTATCCCTTAATGAGGAACTGGGGAAATATCTCCTATCACTAACGTTCATGAATCAGCTTGTTTGATCTTTTGGATCACAAATTGATCATGACAAATCTGATACATCTCTAGAAGTTGTACAAGCTTTATGATTCATTTTATATTTAAGTGTTCTTTGCTCTTATCATATTGCTCTTGCCTTTATGTTCTAATCTAGATAATTCTTAATTTTTTTTTATTTTATGATGTATGGTTTTAGAAGAGGCTTCAAATAATTTTTTTTTGCAGCACTGGGAGGATGGAACCCAGGGCCATTCTACCTCCAAGCTATGCCCCCAGCCCTATTTTTTAGTCTTTTTATTTTTGAAACAGGGTCTCACTGAGTTGCGAAGGGCCTTGCTAAGTACCTGATGCTGTTGGTGAACCACAATCCTCCGGTCCCTGCCTCCCAAATGCTGGGATTACAATCATGCGCCACCACGCCTGGCTTCAAATCAATTTTGGAAGAGGTAGAGTATAGACAAACACCTTTAAATGATACAGTTAAAGAGTTTAGGCTTTAGTATCACAAAAACACATAAAAATCTAGCTGGGCATGGTGGTACAAGCTTGTAATCCCAGCATTTGGGAGGCTGAAACAGGAGGATCACGGTTAGAGGACAGCCTCAGCTACTACTTAGTGAGGCCCTGTGCAACTCAGTGAGACCCTGTTTCAAACTAAAGAATAAAAAATAGGGCTCAAGGTGTAGCTCAGAGGTAGAATGCCCCTGGGTTTAACCCCAGTACCGCAAAAACAAACACACACATAAAAATCTGTACACCAGCTGGGCATGGTGGCGCACGCTTGTAATCCCCGCGCTTGAGAGGCAGAGACAGGAGGATTGCGCAGGTTCGAAGCCAGCCGTTCGTGCTGACTTAGGAGACCCTGTTTCCAAATAAAAATGTAAAAATAGGTCTGGGAGTGTAGCCCGGAGGTAGAAGGGCTTCCGGGAACCCCAGTACCACCAAAAAAAAAAAAAATCCGTACACCATCATTTTTTGTGTGTGTATGTGGTACTGGGGGATTGAACCCAGGGTCATTCTACCTCTGAGTTACACTCCCCAGCCCTATATTTATTCTTTATTTTGAAAGAGGGTCTCACTAAGTACCTGAGGCTGGCCTAGAACCTGCAATCCTCCTGTCTCAGCCTCCCAAATACTGGGATTATAAGCGTACGCCACCACACTTGGTTTACCATTGCTTCTTTGAGCAAATTAATCTCTTTACCTGAGATTTGATTGGCTTTGATATAAAAAGCAGATTTAATTATTCTGTAATTGTTATGACCAGTAATCAATATATGAACAGTGTTGAACTGTTTTAAATGTATAATAGTGTATAACAAAAGGTAATCTCCTTTTTAGAAAAACTGAAATAAAATTCCTATGTTGCTTATTATACTGTACTACACTGCTGTTGTGAGAAATGGTGTACTATTGGATTGAGGAGAGTCAAATTTTGGAAAGAATTGAATCATTAAAAATAAAATAAGCCGGGAGTGGTGGCGCATGCTTGTATTCCCAGCATTTGGGAAGCTGAGACCAGATCGCAGTTCGCGGACAGCCTCAGCTACCTAGTGAGGCCCTCTGCAACTCAGTGAGACCCGGTTTCAAAATAAAGAATAAAAAATAGGACAGGGGGTGTAGCTCAGAGGTCAAATGCCCCTGGGTTCCACCCCCAGACCCGCAAATAAATAAGTAAGTAAGTCAGTCAGTAAGTCAGTAAGTTAGTTAAGTAAGTAAGTAAAAATAAAACAAGCCGGGCATGGTAACTCACGTTTATAATCCCAGCACTTGGGAGGCTGAGACAGGAGGATCGCACAGGTTTGAAGCCAGCTTCAACTATTTAGTGAGGCTCTCAGCAACTTAGTGAGAAACTGTTTCCAAATAAAGTATAAAATAGGTCTGGGAGTATAACCCGGAGATAGAAAAGCCCCTGGGTTCCACCCTCAGTACCACCAAAAAATAAATTAATAATAATAATAATAATCTGGGCCTGGTGGCGCACTCTTATAATCCCAATTCTTTGGAGGCTGAGACAGGAGGATTACAGATTTGAGGACACCCTCAGCAAGTAGTGAGACATGCATCAACCTAGCAAGACCCTGTTTTCAAGTAAAAATAAAATGGGAGCCATGCACATTTATAATCCCAGTATGTGGGAGGCTGAGACGGGAAGATCCAGGTTCGTGGCCAGCCTCAAGCTACTTAGTGGGGCCCTCTGCAACTTAGTGAGACCTTGTTTCAAAATAAGGACTAAAATTTGGGCTAGAGCCAGGCGTGGTGGCACATTCTTGTAATCCCCACACTTGAGAGGCAGAAACAGGAGGATTGTGCAGGATCGAAGCCAGCCTCAGCTAAACTTAGTGAGGCTCTCAGCAACTTAGACCCTGTTTCCACATAAAATATAAAATAGGGCTGGGAGTATAGCCTGGAGGTAGAAAGCCTCTGGGTTCCACCCCCAGTATCTATCTATCTCTCTCTCTCTCTCTCTCTCTCTCTCTCTCTCTCTCTCACACACACACACACACACACACACACACACACACAATTGGGCTGGGAGTATAGCACAGAGGTAGAATGTCCCTGGGTTCAATTCCCAGCTACACACACACACACACACACACACACACACTCACACTCTCTCTCTCTCTCTCTTACTTGGGCTGGGAGTGTAGCATAGAGGTAAAATGTCCCTGGGTTCAATTCCCAGCTACACACACACACACACACACACACACACACACACACACACACACACACGGCTGGGGGTGTAATTCTGAGGTAGAATGCCCTTGGGCTCAATCCCCAGTGCCACTAAAAATAATATAATAAAATAAAATAAAAAACTGTGCCAGGCATGGTGATGCACATCTGTGTAATCCAGTACTTGGGAGGGTGAGACAGGAAGATCAAACATTTAAGACCAGCTTCACGAACTTAGCAAGACCCTTACTTAGCAAGACCCTGTTTCGCAATGATAAGTAATATTAAGCTTGGGGCATAGCTTGGTAGTAGAATGCCTCTGAGTTCAATCCCCAGTACCGTACACATGCAAACACAAATTTTTCAAAAAAGCACCTTATATTCACAAACATATTTATTTGTTCCTATTTTAGGTTGAATTTTTAGGAGAAGAAGGAACTGGTTTGGGACCCACATTAGAGTTTTATGCTCTGGTGGCAGCAGAATTTCAGAGGACGGACTTGGGAGCTTGGCTTTGTGATGATAACTTCCCCGATGATGAATCTCGTCATGTAAGATGTATATCTTTGTGATTTGAGTTGTGACTCTGCTTTGGAAAGTGTTAAAAATACCTTATGCTTTTAGAACATAAGCCAGGTTTTCTACTCTACTTTCATTACTGCATAATTTTGACATTATTAATAATTTCTTAAGCATAAAATTTAATCATCAAAAGCTCGTAACAAAATATATACTTTTAGATGGTTAAATTCATGAAGATGCTGAGACCGGAGGATTGTGGTTTGCGGATAACCTCAGCTACTTAGTGAAGCCCTCCGTAATTTAGTGAGACCCTGTTTCAAAATAAAGAATAAAAAATAGGGCAGGGGGTGTACCTTGGAGGTAGAATGCCCTAGGGTTCCATCCCCAGACCCAAAAAAAAAAAATTCATGAAGATGTTTATGGATATTTTTCTTAGATAAAATGAGTTACAGGCTTAGTTGCTTTTGTCTAATTTTATTTGCATTTCCCCCTCTAAAAAAAATTAGGTCGATCTTGGAGGTGGATTGAAACCTCCTGGATACTATGTGCAGAGGTCATGTGGACTGTTTACAGCACCATTTCCACAAGATAGTGATGAGCTTGAAAGGATCACGAAACTCTTTCATTTCCTTGGAATATTCTTGGCCAAGTGCATTCAAGACAATAGACTTGTGGATTTACCTATTTCTAAACCTTTTTTTAAACTCATGTGTATGGGGGACATTAAAAGCAATATGAGTAAACTGATCTATGAGTCAAGAGGTGATAGAGACTTACACTGTACTGAAAGTCAGTCTGAAGCTTCTACAGAAGAAGGCCATGATTCACTATCAGTAGGAAGCTTTGAAGAAGACTCAAAATCAGAATTTATTCTTGATCCCCCTAAGCCCAAACCTCCAGCTTGGTTTAATGGGATTTTAACCTGGGAGGACTTTGAACTAGTAAACCCACACAGAGCCAGATTTTTAAAAGAAATTAAAGACCTTGCTATCAAGAGGCGCCAGATTTTAAGCAACAAAGGTCTTTCTGAAGATGAAAAGAACACGAAGTTACAGGAACTGGTGCTGAAGAATCCATCAGGTTCTGGGCCTCCACTTAGCATAGAGGATTTAGGGTAAGTATTATATTACGTTCTTTAACACAATGAGTGGATGTGTTCTAAACCTTTAGTTTCTCTGTCCCTGCTTATTTACAGTATATGACTAAACAGTCTGTCAAAAGCAGTAATATGCTATAGGAATATGGATTCTCAATTTAAACCTTTGATTTATTAATGTGACAAAGGTAATTAATACTCAGGATACCAGAATATAGTTTATTATCAACCTCCAAAAGATTATCTAACTTTTCAGATGTATTAAATTTATATAAGTCTTTTGTAAAAAGTCTGAAGGCAAAATATTTTGATAAATTTATCATAGATACATAGCCTCCTTGCAAAGCTTAAGAAGAGTTTGGTTGGTATATAAGCCATTGTTTCCAGTGGCTATATCTACATCAGATGCTTTTTCTATACATGTAGTTATCATTTCTTCAGGTATATTCTTATGTTTTAGGGTTGACAAAAAGGCTTTCACTTTCTTTAATGTTTGCTGATAATATTGGGAAGTTGTGTTTGATATGTCATGTGCCATATAGTAACATTTCAACCAGTGATGGGCCTCCTGTAAGAAGGTGGCTCCACAGAATGTTCATGGTGTGAAACATTCCTGTCACCTGGTTTATTTTACTCTACCTTTTATATGTTTAGATACACAGGTACCAATGTGTTACTGTTGCCTACACTGTTCAGCACAGTAACATGTTATTCAAGTTTGTAGTCCAGGAGTTAAAGCCTAGGTGTGTAGTAGGCTGTACTGTATAGGTTTGTATAAGTATATTCTATGCTTGCACAAAAAAAAAATTGCCTAGTGACATATTTCTCAGAATGTATCCCCAATCAGTAAGCGATATATTACTATCTATGTATAAATATACACATATTTCCTATGTGTAAATAATAGTGAGTAGTTTCTGAAAAAATTGTCTTATAAGCATGTTCCTATCATGATTTATTACAAAAATCTTTAATTCATTAATTGTGTATCATAAAGAAGTGAAATATAAAAAGTCATAGTTTCACGCATTCTTTGCAAAGCACAGGTTGGAGAACAGATGGCCCAGTAGTTTTTGTGCATAGGATGCATACGATTTTGCATTTAAAAGTCAGGTGTGGTGACGCACACTTGTAATCTCAATACTTGGGAGGCTGAGATGGGAGGATCATGGTTCACAGACAGCCTCAGCTACTTAGACCTTCTGCAACTTAGACCCTGCTTCAAAATAAAGAATAAAAATAGGGCTGGGGCTGTATCTGGGAAGTAGAATGCCCCCTGAATTCAATTCCCAGTATCAGGGAGGAAAAAAAAAAATCAGGTATCAACCAGGCATGGTAGCACATGCCTGTAATCCCAGTACATGGGAGGGTGAGACAAGAGGATTGCAGGTCCAAGACCAGCCTCAACAACTTAGTGAGACTCTCAACAACCTAGTGAGACCCTGTTTCAAAATAAAAAATAAAGATGGTTTAGGGGGGTGTGGCCTGGAAATAGAATTTCCCTGGGTTTGATCCGCAGCACCGGAAAATAAGTAAATAATAAAATTTAGTCATTTTATACTTAAGCTGATGTAGGTAGTGATATTATTTTAATGGGAGGGGACATTCATAGTTATGGCAGCAATGTTATGAAAACTAAACATCAACAGTTGCTGAATGTCAGTTTAATCTTTTTTGTCCTCTCAGTTTAAATTTCCAGTTTTGCCCTTCCTCAAGAATATATGGTTTTACAGCTGTGGATCTCAAGCCAAGTGGTGAAGATGAGGTAAAGATTTTGCTCTTAATACAGTTGTTCTGAAACATCCTCTAATAACAAGGCCACTTGTACTAGGTGCTACTGAAATAGTCCTAGATATTAACAATACTGGCATATTTTTCTTTGCAGATGATAACAATGGATAATGCAGAGGAATATGTGGATTTGATGTTTGACTTTTGTATGCATACAGGTATTCAGAAACAGATGGAAGCCTTTAGAGGTAATTTTAAAGTATAATAAGCTCTTTCCTTTTACTTTGAGACAGTTGAAATTAAGGTCAAGATCACCACAGGTGCCAGGCATGGTGGCGCATGCTAGTAATCCCAGCATTTGGGAGGCTGAGACAGGATCGAGATTCGTGTCAGCCTCGGCTACTTTGTGAGGCCCTTTGCAACTCAGTGAAATCCTGTTTTAAAATAAAGAATTAAAAAAAAAATAGGTCTGGGGGGTGTAGCTAGGAGGTAGAATGCCCCCCCTGGGTTCCATCCTCAGTACCACCAAAAAAAAAAAAAAAATCTTACAGGTGTGGTGACACCTACCTATATCCTCAGTACTTGGGAGGCTGAAACAGGAGGATTACAGTTCAAGGGCAGCATGTGGTAACTTAGACCCTGTTTCAAAATAAAAAATTTACAGTGGGGGCTATGTAGCTCAGAGGTAGAATGTCTGTAGTATCACCAAAATAAGGTCAAGATCACTGACCTTCCCCTGTAGTTTCTGTCCTCCAGATAGGACCTGCAGATTTCTCAGAGTAGGTTTTAACAATCTCAATCTGTGGAAGAGTCTCAGCTTGCTCCTCTGAGGTAATCAAAACCCACTTTTGGCCCTTGTTTGCTCATTTGTAAGTGAGCATTAGTTTGCATACATTCTACATTACATGATCAGGATAAATTAACACATGAAAGTTTTCCAGGTATGGTGGGGTACATCTGAAATCCCAGTACTTGGGATGCTGAGACAGGAGGACTGTAGTTAGAGGCCAGCCTCAGCAACTTAGTAAGGTTCTAAGCAACTTAGTAATACTGTATTTCCAAATAAAAAAATAGGGCTGAGGGTATAGCTCAAGTAGAATGCCCCTAGGTTCAATCCCCAGTACCACAAAACAAACAAATATGAATGTTCTTCAGGTGAAAATGGGAGAAAAGTATGAGACTGTAAATTACTTTGGAAAAACCTGAATACAATTTTAGCTACTTATATAACAGAACTGGATCTCCAGGTTAGGTATTGATAAGAATTTGTTGACCATAGTGACTAGTATTCTCTTACTATGTTTGTATTTTAAGAGACTTAAGAGTTGTGCTCTGTTTTTGTGTTTTTGCTATATGTATATTGTAGATGGGTTTAATAAAGTTTTTCCAATGGAGAAACTAAGTTCCTTCAGCCATGAAGAAGTCCAGATGATTCTTTGTGGAAACCAGTCACCTTCCTGGGCAGCAGAGGATATTATCAATTACACTGAACCTAAACTGGGCTATACACGTGACAGGTATGTGTTGAATATTTTTAAGTTCTACAAAATTGTTTTTTGTCCAAAAATCAAATAATGTTTTCCAAAGAATGAATTATGTTCATAAACTAAATGAGAAAGCAATGGTGCCAAGATTCTTATCCATTGGTAAAAGCCAGGTGTGGCAGCCCACGTTTGTAATCCCAGCATTTGGGAGGCTGAGACAGGAGGGTCGCGGTTCGCAAACAGCCTCAGCTACTATTTGGTGAGGCCCTTTGCAACTCAGTGAGACCCTGTTTTAAAATAAAGAATCAAGCCGGGCGTGGTGGCGCACACTTGTAATCCCAGTATTTGGGAGGCTGAGACTGGAGGATTGCGGTTCGCGGACAGCCTCAGCTACTTAGTGAAGCCCTCTGCAACTCAGTGAGACCCAGTTTCAAAATAAAGAATAAAAAAATAGGGCAGGGGGTATAGCTCAGAGGTCGAATGCCCCTGGGTTCCATCTCCAAACCCGCAAAAAAAAAAAAATAAAAATAAAAATAAAAAGATAAAACAAATAAAATAAAATAATCAAAAATTGGGCTGGGGAGGCCGGGTATATTGGCACACGCTTATAATGCCAGCATTTGAAAGGCTGGGATTGGAGGATTGCAGTTCGCGGACAGCCTCCGCTTACTTAGTGAGGCCCTGGAAATTCAGTGAGACCCTGTTTCAAAAAATAAAGAATAATCTCAGCAACTTAGCAAGACCCTGTTTCCAAATAAAATATAAAATAGATCTGGGAGTATATCCTGGAGGTAGAAGGCCCCTGGGTTCCATCCCCATTTCCACCAAAAAAATAATAAAGAGCCAGGTGTGGTGGCGCACACTTGTAATCCCCGCGCTTAGGAGACAGAGACAGGAGGACCGCGCAGGTTTGAGGCCAGCCGTGCTGGCTTAAGAGACCCTGTTTCCAAATTTAAAAAGTATAAAAATAGGTCTGGGAGTGTAGCCCGGAGGTAGAAGGGTTTTCAGGAACCCTAGTACCACCAAAAATAAATAAATAAAGAAAGAAAGAAAGAAAGAAAGAAAGAAAGAAAGAAAGAAAGAGAAAGAAAGCAAGCAAGCTGGGGGTGTAGCTTGGAGGTAGAATGCCCCTGGGTTTTATCCCCAGTACCCCCCCCCACACACACACACACACACACAGTCATATCTAATGGTAAGGTTGAGGAGGGTATACAAGAAGAAAATTAAATCCTAACTAATGTTGAAATCCTTCTCTTTGTTTGTTTGTTTATTTATTTATTATAGTACTAGCATTGAACCCAGGGACATTCTACCTACAAGCTATACCCCCCAGCCTTACTTTTGAAATTTTTTTTTTATTTTTGTGGTACTGGAGATGGGACCCAGGGGCATTCTACCTCTGAGCTACTTCCTCGGCCCTGTTTTTTAAATTCTTTCTTTCTTTCTTTCTTTCTTTCTTTCTTTCTTTCTTTCTTTCTTTCTTTCTTTATTTTTGCGGGTCTGGGGGTGGAATCCAGGGGCATTCTACCTCCAGGCTACACACCCTGCCCTGATTTTTATTCTTTATTTTGAAACAAGGTCTCACTAAGTTGCAGAGAGTCTCACTAAATAGCTGAGGCTGTCCACGAACCATGATCCTCCAGTCTCAGCCTCCCAAATGCTGGGATTACAAGCATGTGCCACCACGCCCGGCATAATTCTTTATTTTGAAACAGGGTCTCACTGAGTTGCAAAGGACCTCAGTATTTGGCTGAGGCTGTCTGCGAACCACA
The DNA here is from genome assembly GCF_963383645.1 of Muscardinus avellanarius. NCBI lineage: Eukaryota > Metazoa > Chordata > Mammalia > Rodentia > Gliridae > Muscardinus > Muscardinus avellanarius. The sequence continues at coordinate 36,832,254 of NC_137798.1, read as the reverse complement.
ATCCTCCTGTCTCAGCCTCCCGAATGTTGGGATTACAAACATATGCCACCATGCCCAGCTTCTCAATTTGTAAAATAAAGAACAAGTCAGGCATGGTGGCGCACACTTGTAATCCCAGCATTTGTGAGGCTGAGACAGGAGGATCATGGTTCACCTCAGCTACTCAGTGAGGCTCTTGCATCTCAGTGAGTCTCTGTTTCAAAATAAAGAATAGAGCCAAGCGTGGAATAGAGCCAGGCGTGGTGGCGCACGCTTGTCATCCCAGTGCTTGGGAGGCTGAGACAGAAGGATCACACAGGTTCAAAGCCAGCCTCAGCTACTGAGTGAGGCTCTCAGCAACTCAGTGAGACCCTGTTTCCAAATAAAATAGAATATAGGTCTGGGAGTGTAGCCCAGAGGTAGAAAGCCTCTGGGTTCCACCCCCAGCACCACAAAAAAAAAAAAAAAAAAAAAAAAAAGAAGAAGAAGAAGGAGAAGAAGAAGAAAGAAAAATAGCTGACTGTGGTGGCTCACGCTTGTAAGAGACAGGAGGATCGAGCAGATTCAAAGCCAGCCTCAGCTACTTAGTGAGGTTCTCAGCAACTTAATGAGACACTGTTTCCAAATAAAGTATGAAATAGGTCTGGGAGTATAGTCCAGAGGTAGAAAAGCCTGTGGGTTCTACTCCCAGTACCACCAAAATAAATAAATAAAGTAAAGAATAAAGCCAGGCATGGTGGCACACGTGTGTAATACCAGCATTTGGGAGGCTTGAGACTGGAGGATCATGGTTCATGGACAGCCTCAGCTACTTAGTGAGGCCCTCCACAATTTAGTGAGACCCTGTTTCAAAATATAGATAAAATGTAGGGCAGGGTTCCGTCCCCAGAATGGCACACACAAAAAAAAGTTGGGCTGGAGGTATAGCTCAGAGGTAGAATGTTCCTAGTTTCCATTCCCAGTGCTGCAAAATAAATAAATAAATAAAATAAATTGTAGCCAGGTGCAGTGACATATGCCTATAATGCAGTATTTGGGAGGCTAAGACAGGAGGATCAATAGGTTTGAGGCCAGCATCATCACCATAGTGATATTCAGCAACCCAGGGAAACCTTGTTTCCAAAGAAGAAAGAAAGAGGGCTGGAGATGTAGCTTGGCGGTAGAATGTTCCTGGGTTCAATCCCTAGTACCACTACCACCTAAAAAGTGTGTGTGTGTGTGTGTGTGTGTGTGTGTGTGTGTGTGTGTAAAAATTCATACATGTTCTGGCATAAAAGTACTTCATTGCTGGGCGTGGTGGTGCATGCTTGTAATCCCTGCACTTGGAAGGCGGACACAGGAGGATTGCCCAGGTTTGAAGCCAGCCTCGCTGGTTTAAGAGACCCTGTTTCCAAATTTTAAAAATATATAAAATAGGTCTGGGAGTGTAGCCCGGAGATTGAAGGGTTTTCAGGAACCCCAGTACCACCAAAAAAAAAAAAAGTACTTCATTTCATTATGGTAATTGATCATTTTATTGGAATAAAAGTGGATTATTTAAGTCTGATAAATTTATCCTTATTTGGATTAATTAATGCAGGTATATCGTGATTTTTTTTCTGATTTGCTGGCGTTATTGCATGTTTGACCTTACAGTCAGTCCATTGGTATTTCGGTTCTTAACTGTTTATATAAGTACAAGACTGTCTTTGAGGTAGCTTGTAAATGTAGCCAGAAAAAGCTGGGCATGGTAGCCTATGCTTGTAATTCCAGCATTTGGGAGGGTAAGACCAGAGGATCGTGGTTCGTGGACCTCCTCAGCTACTTAGTTGAGGCCGTTTGCAACTCAGTGAGACCCTGTTTCAAATTAAAGAATAAAAAATAGGGCTGGAGATGTCACTTGGAGGTAAAATGCCCCTGGGTTTCATCACCAGTACCAAAAAAAAAGTTGCTTGTATTGTCCCATTTCATGCTTACCAAGCAAGTCTCTGGATAGTCCTGGAAATTAAACGAGGGGTAGGGGAGGGCTATTCCACTGGGCTATATCCTTAGCATATTTAATATTTTATTTAATTTTTTTGGGGGGTGGTGGTGCTGGGGGTGAAATCCAGGGGCGTGTTATCTCCAGGCCATACTCCCATACCTTTTTTATATTTTATTTGGAAACAGGATCTCACTAAGTTGTTGAAAGCCTCACTAAGTACCTGAGGCTGGTTTCAAACCTGTGCGATCCTCCTGTTTCAGCCTCCCAAGCACAGGGATTACAAGCGTGCGCCACCATGCCTGGTTTAAAAATAATTTTTTTTTTCCGTAATTAAATTTTTTGGGGTTTTTTTTGCGGGTCTGGGGATGGAACCCAGGGGCATTTGACCTCTGAGCTACACCTGATGCCCTATTTCTTATTCTTTAATTTGAAACAGGGCCTCACTAAGTTGCGAAGGGCCTAAGTAACTGAGGCTGGCCGTTAACCATGATCCTCCTGTCTCAGCCTCCTAAATGCTGGGATTACAAGCATGTGCCACCATGCCCGGCTTTTATTAATTAATTAATTTATTTATTTATTTATTATTGTGATACTGGGGATTGAACCCATGGGCATTCTATCTCTGAGTTATAGCCCTGGTCTTTTTTTAGTTTTTGTTTTGAGACAGATCTCACTAGGTTTTTGAAAATCCTGCTGAATTGCTAAGGTTGGTCTACAACCTGAGATCCTCTTATATCAGCCTTCCAAGTAGTGGGATTATAGGTGTACACCAATATGCCTGGCCCCTTTTTGAGACAGGGCATTGCTAAATTGCCAAGGCTGGCCTTGAACTTGTGATCCTCCATTCTCAGCCTCCTGGGTAGCTGGGATTATAGGTGTTTGTCACAGTGCCCAGCAGTCTGTTCTTATGACATGTAGATACTGTTTTTTTAGAAGAGTTATTAATGGATTGCAGTGTAGTAGTAGTGTTTTTTATTTAAACCTACTGTCAGATCAACATAACTAAACTTTTGTTCTTCTAGCCCTGGTTTCCTGAGGTTTGTGAGGGTTTTATGTGGCATGTCTTCTGATGAAAGGAAAGCATTCCTGCAGTTTACCACTGGCTGCTCAACTCTACCCCCTGGTGGACTGGCTAATCTGCATCCCAGGCTCACGGTTGTGCGCAAGGTAAAGTCTAAAGTCTACCTAATGGGGAATCCACATACAATTACTTTAGGATTAAAATAAAGAAAAACCATTTATATTTATGGTCTTCTGTTACTTTCACTTTCTTCAGGTCGATGCTACTGACGCAAGCTATCCATCGGTCAATACCTGTGTGCACTATCTCAAGTTGCCCGAGTATTCTTCAGAGGAGATCATGAGAGAGCGTTTGCTAGCTGCTACAATGGAGAAAGGCTTTCATCTCAATTGAGTTTTGAAATACAATGAGAGACATCAGAGACTTTAAAATACTAGTGAAGCCTCTTGTGTTTGTGTGCAGAGAAGTGTCTAATCTTCCACGCTAATGACACTTGCCTTTTTCCCACCATTTAAGGCTTTAAGAACATGTGGAATAAGTTTGTTAGCTGCTAATGATAAAACCAATCCTTTAACTACCCAGCCAGCAGGTATATAGCACAGAACACTGTGTTGCTTTACAAGGGCTTACGTGACTGGAATAAGGTGGTTGGTCCTACTTGACTGTTCCAAAGAGCAGCTTTTCAGATCTTCAGTGTTCACTGGTACATTTCTAACAGTGTATTTGTGTAAAGTTTGTCATTTCATACTCCATACACTACAGTTGCCATCACCGATTCCCGTCTTGCTGGCTTTTAAGCTACTTGGTCAAAAATCGGCTTCCTTGAAACATAGAGAGTTAATGAGCATCTCAAGCTTTTTCTTTTCCTTTTTAATGATGCCTGCACTATCAGAGTATTATAGTGTTCTCTCTTTTGTTTGGCATATAATCATGCACAACCTTTTTATTTCTTTGAGGTGGGAGTATATTTTTATTTCCTAAATGCCATACTATAAAGATCAAATTCTTAAGTGTGTTTGTGCAGCTCAAAAATAAATACTGGGGGTGGGGAAACACTGGTCTAGGTGCAAGGCACACTTAAAGCAAGTTTTGTTTGGTTGTATTTTCTTTGTATATTATAAACATTTATTTAACTTGTTGCAGTTTGAAGTAAAAATTTTTCAAAATGTATGCTCAACAATAATCATTAAAATGTTTGCAGCGTACAAAACTGTATCATGACTATTTCACTTACGCCATCAGACTTAAGACACTTTTTGAGTCCTTCAAATTTAGTTTTCTGAAATTACTACATAAAGAAATGTACTTTTCTACAGTAAATATACTTATTAAAATTGGCAGGCTAGAAGAAATACACATATTCACATACTTGTCACTGATCTCTTGTATTTATATTTATTTGTACTTATTTATTTTTTGTGGTACTGGGGATTGATCCCAGGGGCATTCCACCTCCAAGCTACATTCCCAGCCCTATTTTTTGCTCTTTATTTTAAAACCGGGTCACACTGAGTTGCAGAGGGCCTACCTAAATTGCTGAGGGTGGCTGCAAAACTGCAATACTATTTCAGCCTCCCAAGTACTAGGATTGCAAGCATGCGCCACCATGCCTGGCCGGTTTTGTTTGTTTTGTTTTGTTTTGTTTTTGTGGTACTGGGGATAGAATCCAGGGCATTCTACCTCTGAATTATACCTCCAGCTTTTTTTTTTTTTTTTTTTTTTTTTTGTGGTACTTGGGGTGGAACCCAGGGGCCTTCTACCTCCGGGTTACACTCTCAGACCTATTTCATATTTTTATTTGGAAACAGGGTCTCTTAAGCCAACTGAGGCTGGCTTCGAACCTACGTGATCCTCCTGTTTTAGCCTCCCAAGCGCGAGGATTATAAGCGTGCACCACCACGCCCGGCCCTATTTTTCTTTCTTTCTTTTTTTTTTTTTTTTTTTTTTTTTTGTTTGAGGGTCTGGGGCTGGAACCTAGAGGCATTTGACCTCCAAGCTACACCCCCTTTCCAATTTTTTATTCTTTATTTTGAAACAGGGTCTCACTGAGTCTCAGAGGGCCTCACTAAGTAGCTGAGGCTGCCCACGAACCACCATCCTCCTGTCTCAGCCTCCCAAATGCTGGGATTACAAGCGTGCGCCACCACGCCCGGCTTTTTTTTTTTTTTATGTTTATTTTGAAACAGGGTCTCACTTAAGTTGCAGAGGGCTAAGTAGCCAAGGCTGTCCTTGAACCTGCAATCCTCCTGTCTCAGCCTCCCAAGAACTGGAATTACAAGCATGTGCCACCATGCCCGGCTTGTATTTCATTTTTTCTTTTTCTTTTTTTTTTTTTTTTTTGTGGTACTGGGGATGGAACCCAGGGGCCTTCTACCTCCGAGCTACACCCCAGCCCTTTTAGTTCTTTTAGTTCTTTTTATGTTTGAAACAGGGTCTCATTGAGTTGCACTGAGTTGCAAAGGGCCTCTGTAAGTAATAGCTGAGGCTGTCTGCAAACCACGATCCTCCCATCTCTGTTTCCTGAACGCATGTGCCACTGTGCCCGGTTTATATTTAATTTTTTTTTTCTGGTACTGGGGATGAAACCCAGGGGCATTCTACCTCTGAGCTACACCCCCAGCCCAATTTTTTATTTATTTTGAAACAGGTCTCATTGAGTTGCAAAGGGCCTCACTAAGTAGCTGAGGCTGAGCATGAACCCAGATCCTCCTGTCTCAGCCTCCTGAACGCTGAGATTACAAGCATGCGTCACCACACCTGGCTTTGTATTTAGTTTTAAAGTATTCTTTGGCTAGCTGAGGCTGGCTTTGGACCTGCAATCTTCCTGACTCAGCCTCCCAAGTACTGGGATTACAAGCATGTGCCACCATGCCTGGCTTGTAATTAGTTCCAAAGGATTCTTCAGCTAGAAATGGTCAGTTAGTTGTCTTAATTTTTTTGGTACTAGGGATTTTTTTTGGTACTAGAGATTTATTTATTTTTGGTGGTGGTGGTGCTGGTGGAGATTGAACTGAGGGGCATTCTACCTCTGAACTATACCTCAAGCCCTATTGTATTTATTTGGAAACAGGATTATGCTAAAATTGCTGAGGCTGGTTCTGAACCTGTGATTCTGTCTCAGGCTCCCAAGTACACTGGGATTACAGGTGTGTGCTACCACGCCTGGCCTCAGCCTCTTATTTTTATGTGATATTGTGATTGCTCTCAGGGGCATTATACTTCCAAGTTATACTCCAACCCCTTTCACTTATTTGTATTTAGTAGTGCTGGGGATTGAACCTATGAGCATTCTACCTCCAAGCTATACCCCTACCCTATTTTATTTTATTTTAATTTTTTGCAGGTCTGGGAATAGAACCCAGGGACATTTGACCTCTGAGCTACACCCCTTGCCCTATTTTTTATTCTTTATTTTGAATCAGAGTCTCACAAAGTTGCAGAGGGCCTCACTAAGTAACAGGCTGTCAGCAAAGAGGTGTCAGCCTCCCAAATGCTGGGATTACAAGCTGTGCCACCACACCTGGCTCCTATCTTATTTTTTATTTGGAAACAGTGTCACTATGTTGCTGAGAGCTTTGATGAGTGGCTCAGGCTGGCTTTGAACCTGCAATCTTCCTGTCTCTGTCTCCCAAGTATTGGGATTAGAGGCGTGTGCCTGGTCTCCTTTTTATTTTATATTGGTTCCTCAGTATTGTTCCTATTTCAACCTACCAAGTGCCCCACCAAGCCTAGCTTAAAAGCATTTTTTACATTGCCCAGTGTTTACCTGTTTTTTTGGTTTTTGTTTTTTGTGGGGGTTTTTTTGGTGGTACTGAGGTTCCTGGAAGCCCTTCTACCTCAGGGCTACACTACCAGACCTTTTTTTTATTTATTTGGAAACAGGGTCTCTTAAGCCAGCGAGGCTGACTACGAACCTGTGCGATCCTCCTGTCTCCGCCTCCCAAGCACGGGGATTACACGCCAGCCTGCGCCACCATGCCTGGTGCGTGTTTACCTGTTTAAAAAATACATTTCCTAGCCGGGCGTGGTGATGCATGCTTGTAATCCCCGCGCTTGGGAGGCTGAGACAGGAGGATCGCACAGGTTCCAAGCCAGCCTTAGCTACTTAGTGAGGCTCTCGGCAACTTAGTGAGACCCTGTTTCCAAATAAAATACAAAACAGGTCTGGGAGTATAGCCCGGAGGTAAAAAGCCTCTGGGTTCCACCCCCAGTACCACCCCCCCAAAAAAAAAAATTCCTTTCAATATTAAGAGCTTGAATTGGGCATGGTGTTGCATGCTTGTAATCCTAGCATTCGGGAGACAGACAGGAGGATCTTGGTTTGTGGATAGCCTCGGCTACTTAGGTCCTTTGCAACTCAGTGAGACCCTGTTTCAAAATGAGTAATTAAAAAGTAGGGCTGTGTGTATTGCTTGGAAGTAAAATGCCCTTGGGTTCTGTTCCCAGTAACACACACACACACACACACACACACACACACACACACACACACACGAATAACCTTATTCAAATGTATGACCTATGTTTCAATCCAAAAGTGGTGATCATCGAAGCCAGCTTGGCTGGCTTAAGAGACCCTGTTTCCAAAAATTAAAAAAAAAGTATAAAATAGGTCTGGGAGTGTAGCCCGGAGAAGGGTTTCCAGGAACCCCAGTACCACCAAAACAAAAACAAAAAAAAATTGGGGGTGTAGCTTGGGGGTCAAATGCCTCTGGGTTCCATCCACAGACCCACAAAAGTGGTGATCATTTTTTTCAATAAAGTCATAAACTAAGCCACTACACGGGTTACAGTTGAAATCCAGGTATGTGTATAGTATTGCCATTATTTAAAATTCTAAAATGTCTGTCATTCAACCACTTTTATCAAGGATAACCTGGTAAAAGGTCAGCAAACAACCACACAACCATGAGTGTGGTTTTAAATTTTTTAAATTGCTGAACAGTGTAAGAATAGTAGTTATGATACAGAAATTATAAGAAATTTTAAAAAGCTCTTGCTAAATTACTAAGGCGGGCCTCAAACCTGTGATCCTCTTTCATCCTCACAAGTACTGAGATTACAGGCATGCACCATTACTCTTGGCCATAGTTTTATTAAAACACGTAACATTTATGTACAATCCATGTTTGCTTTTGCACTGCCAACAGCAGAGTGGATTAGTTAACAGAGACCATGAGGCCACACAACCTAAAATACTTATTTTCTGGCCCTTTACTGAAAAGGTTTGCAGATTCCCTAGTCTAGCAGGTTGCTATGGCAGATAAATTGATGGATCTTATAAAAATTAGTAAGTTTACTATCACTTAAATCATCTTTCTGAGCCGGGTGTGGTGGCGCACGCTTGTAATCCCCGCTCTTGGGAGGCTTAGACAGGAGGATCGCGCATGTTCGAAGCCAGCCTCAGCTACTTGGTGAGGCTCTCAGCAACTCAGTGAGACCCTGTTTCCAAATAAAATATAAAACAGGTCTGGGAGTATAGCCCGGAGGTAGAAAGCCTTTGTGTTCCACCCCCAGTACTACCCCCCCAAAAAAAATCATCTTTCTGAAGTGAGATGACTTCACAGCCTGTCAGTAAAATAATCACATTACAACACACTCTTTTTTTTGAGGGTCTGGGGATGGAACTCAGGGGGATTCGACCTGCAAGCTATACCCCCTGCCCTATTTTTTATTCTTTATTTTGAAACAGGGTCTCACTGAGTTGCAGAGGGCCTCACTAAGTAGCTGAGGTTGTCCGCGAACTGTGATCCTCCGGTCTCAGCCTCCCAAATGCTGGGATTACAAACGTGCGCCACCACGCCAGGCTTACAGCACACTTTGAATGAGTGAAGTGTTAACATCTACTGGGGTCTCTTAATGTAATTTGAATTTTTTTTCTGTGATATCCACCTAATACTTTTTAAACTTATTTTTCTCTCAAGGTGCTAAAATCTGTGCCAAGATGTAACTCAACTACTATTTTGGTGTGACCCCAAAATTAATTTTGTTAATTCCCTAGCTGCTTCTGGTGTACCAGTTTCAGCAGTTACCTGAATGTGCTACTGATAAGTGCTTACCAACTAGGACAGTGTTTCCCAACTACTGTGTCTCAGAAAGACCTCCAAAGCACTTTGATTTAGACTGGGCTTTCCCCAGACCTTGACAACTCAATACATATAACCACTTATTCCCACAAGTCAGAAGCCTTCCCCCTGCTTTCCTGAATGAGTCCTGGAGCACTCATGATTGCCTCTGGAATGCACTATGTCTAGTTTTCTGGGTCTTTATGGATCAAAATTTTGAAATACAGAAGTAGGTTTTAATTTTTTTTACTTTATTTAATTTTGCAGGTTTGGGAATGGAACCCAGGGGCATTTGACCTCTGAGCTACGCCCCCTGCCCTACTTTTTATTCTTTATTTTGAAACCGGGTCTCACTGAGTTGCAGAGGGCCTCACTAAGTAGCTGAGGCTGTCCACGAACCGCGATCCTCCAGGTCTCAGCCTCCCGAATGCTGGGATTACAAGCGTGCGCCACCACACCCGGCTCAGAAGTAGGTTTTCAGAAAAAGATAAAGAACTAAATTAGCCTGGGCGTGGTGACGCCGCTTGTAATCCTAGTACTTGGGAGGCTGAGACAGGAGGGTCGTGGAGGTTCAAAGCCATCCTCAGCTACTTAGGCTCTCAGCAGCTTAGTGAGACCCTGTTACTAAATAAAATGTAAAATAGGTCTGGGAGTGTAGCCTGGAGGTAGAAAGCCCTTGGGTTCCATCCCCAGTACAAAAAAAAAAAAAAAAAAAAAAAACAACAACAAAAAAACCTTTAGTCAGGCGTGGTGCCACACACTTGTTATCCCAGCACTTGGGAGGCTGAGACAGGAAGATCGCACAGGTTCAAAGACAGCCTCAGCTATTTAGTGAGGCTCTCAGCAACTTAGACCCTATTTACAAATAAAACATAAGATAGATCTGGGAATATAGCCTGGAGGTAGAAAGCCCCTGGGTTCCACCCCCAGTAACCCCCCTCCCCCGAAAAAAAGCCCCTCCTCCATTACACGAGAGCACAGTGCTGAGTGGTCAGTCCCTAGAAGGGCCATTGGTGTCCTCTTGGATTGAGTTTTGGAGATAAAAGAACTCTTGGAATTGTACATAGAATGGCATCCTAATGTATTTCCACTTCTCCACGTACCTGCCCTCCCATTCCTACAATATTCTACTGTTGCCTGAGCGGAGAAAGCGTATATAGGAAGGTTTTAGGGGATATGGGGCACTACTGTTCTATACTGCTTAGTACTTGGCTTCTGAGACATTCTGGGAGGAGTTCAAGGAACAAGCATCAGGAAGGAAGGAAAGGATTCATTTCATGCCAACTTGGAACAGATATGCTTTCTTTTGCATTTTATTTTTAAACTCTGAAATGAAAGTAACATTTTCAGAAGCCTATTAATAACCCTTCAAAATGTGGTATAAATGACAGCTGCAAGGGCTCTGTGTTAATGCTTAACCATTAGTTGATGATAACACAGACTTAGTGACATGGCAGCATGGTGACTGCAAAGTGCCCTTAGAGTGCCTATGGAAGGCTTTTAGAGTAGCCAGCAAGGTGGCGCATGCCCTACTCCCAGTATCTGGGAGGCTGAGACTAGGATCACAGGTTTGAAGCTAGCCTCAGCGACAGGCTCGCATCAACTTAGTGAGACCCTGTTTCCAAATAAAAAATAAAATAGGGCTGAGGGTGTAGCTCAGAGGCACAACTGCTCTGGGTTCAATCCACAGCAAAATACACACACACACACACACACACACACACACACACACACACACACACGGCTTTAGAAACTGGCAAGTAAAATGTAATTATGCAATCTCCTTTAGGTACTTTTTGTTTTTGTGGTACTGGAGCTGGATCCCAGAGGCTTTCTACCTCTGGGCTATACTCCCAGGCTGGCTTTGAACCTGTGCGATCCTCCTGTATCAGCCTCCCAAGCGCGGGGATTACAAGCGTGCACCACCCGGCTAAGTACATTTTTTAAAGAAAAAAAAATTGCGGGGGGGGGGGTTACTGGGCATTCTACCTCTGAGCTCCACCCCCAGCCCTAGTTTTTATTATTTTGAAACAGGGTCTCACTGAGTTGTAAAGGGCCTAAGTACCTGAGGCTGGCAGCAAACCCAGATCCTCCTGTCTCAGCCTCCCAAATGCTGACATGACAAGCGTGTGCCACCACACCTGGCTTAAAGGAAATTTTACTAAAACTTTTTAAGGAAAAAGAGAGCATCCAGAAGATAATTTTAATCAAAATGGCATGTATTTAAGTCAATTTTAAATTTTTATTGGCCAAAAGATAACTGCCACACAATCTTTACATCATCCTGCAATTGCTGAATTTAATTTGTAAAGGGAAGCAGAGACCTAAAAGGGTTAGGTACTCAATAGCATTTATTTAAAGTGGGAAAATATGCTTATAATTAGAAAATAAGCTGGGCGTGGTGGTGCACGCTTGTAATACCAGTACTTGGAAGGCTGAGAGAGGAGGTTCACACCCAGCCTCAGCTACTTTGTGAAGCCCTCCACAACTTAGTGAAACCCTGTTTCAAAATAAAGAATAAAAAAGAGGGCTGGGAGCCGGGCGTGGTGGCGCACACTTGTAACCCCAACATTTGGGAGGCTGAGACTGGAGGATCGGAGGATCGTGGTTCATGGACGGCCTCAGCTACTAAGTGAGGCCCTCCACAACTCAGTGAAATCTTGTTTCAAAATAAAGAATAAAAAATAGGGCTGAGGGTGTAGCTCAGAGGTCAAATGCCTAGGTTCCATCCCTAGATCCGCAAAAAAAAAAAAAAAAAGAGGGCTGAGAGTGTAGCTCAGAGGTAGAATTCCCGAGTTCAATTCCTAGTATTGTAAAATAAATAAATAAATAAAATAAAACTTATTTTTCAGTTAAGATTTTTTGTATGTATTTTTAAATAGTTTTTTTTTTCCAAATAGGAACTATTGAAAATACCTATTTGGAGTGTTTGGAAGGATACCCCATTTTACAAAGTGTGGTCTTCCAGATTCTTTCAGGCTTCAGATGATAAGATGCATCCCACGGTGTTCACGTTTCCTGTAAATCAGCGCTGTCTTGGTAGAGCCTTCCATTCAGCTTTCCGACATCTTATCAAGAATTTGTAGAGGGGCAAGAATTCTTGCCCGATTCGTTTCCACAATGCAGCCATTTAGCACCATCTCATCCAAAATGATGTGTACTTTATCCAAATTAAACATTATCTAGGGTCCTATTAAGGAAATTAACTTGATAGTAATAAAAATGTTAACATTCAAGAAATAATAACTTATTGCTTAGCCTGGAATTTTCACAGTGTAAATAAGCCCACCATGAGGATTTTAGTAGAGAATTTCTTTCTTTTTTCTTTTTCTTGGTACTAGGGATTGAACCCAGGGGGATACTAGAGTTAGGGGTGTGCGTCACCACGTTTGGCTTCTCCTGTTTTTTGTCTTTAACAATTTCAGATGTTCAAAGTTGGTATTGTATTTGTTTAGTGAAGTACATCTACAAAGAATGGGACAACCTGAGAATGAGTTTTAGGTTTTTATTGGACTGTGTTAATATCTCATTAAGCTCTTTGCAAACAGTCCTTCGGCAGAATAAACTGTTTCTCAGGAGCCGATGGGAGCTGTCATTAAATGACCCAGAAAAGAAAAGGAAAAAAAAAAAAAAAAGCTTTACTGTGATATACCTATTAATAATGTCTTCCAATTATATACAGGATTGCTTTGTCCCGTGACCAAACTGGGACTGGAATGAATGCTAGGCCCTCAACTCAAACCCGTTCCCCAGACCCAGAAGCCAGAACTTTCAAGCTGAGTCAAAGTGGGAATGACAGCCAGGACAAGGAACAAAAGACACAGTTGAGTCACCCATCGTGGCGCATGCCTGGAATCCCAGCTACTCGGGAGAATGAGGCAGGAGGCTCATAAGTTCCAGGCCAGCCTGTATAGCTTAGCAACACCCTATTATAAAAAACTATAGAGCTGGGCGTGGTGGCACATGCTTGTATTCCCTGCGCTTGGGAGGCTGAGACAGGAGGATCACACAGGTTCGAAGCCAGCCTCAGCTACTTAGTGAGGCTCTCAGCAACTTAGTAAGACCCTGTTTCCAAATAAAAATATAAAATAGGTCTGGGAGTGTAGCCCAGAGGTAGAAGACCTCTGGGTTCCACCCCAGTACCACCAAAAATAAATAAATAAATAAATAAATAAATAAATAAAGTGTTGAGTATGTAATAAAATTTAAAGGGGTTCCATCCTCCCCCATCTCATCCCCTCTGATTGCTTCTCTATAGGGCCCTTTCTACAACTCGAGGGGTTAGGCCGGTGCAGGGGCCAGCGAGGCCAGGATCAGGGCCTCCCATGAGGCAAGGCCAGTGCTGGAACCAGTGAGGTCGGATCAGAGTCCTCCGGGTGGAGGACTCACTCAGTGGTAGAGCACTGGCCTAGCATGCCTAAGACTCTGGGTTTAGCCCCAGTACCAGGGGTGGGATTGGGAGGGCACTGAACAGCACAATCAGCTGTGTGACTAAAGGTTTTGGAACCCCCTGCTTGTTGTATTCAATTTTTTTTTTTGGTGTGTGTGTGGGGGTTCTGGGGATGGAACCCAGGGGCATTGGACCTCCAAACCACACCCCCTGCCCTATTTTTATTCTTTATTTTGAAACAGGGTCTCACTAAGTTTCAGAGGGTCTCACTAAGTAGCTGAGGCTGTCCACAAACCGCGATCCTCCGGTTTCAGCCTCCCGAAAGCTGGGATTACAAGTGTGCGCCACCACGCCCGGCTCTTGTATTCAATTTTAGTGCCTTTGAAAATGACTTCTCCTCCTCCTTTTACCTCTTTCCTCCTAGTTTTTGCTAATTAGGGGAAGCAGCTGGTTTTTATTTTCTGTGATATTTCTCCGTGCATGCCGCATTGCAAGTTCCGATCTCACTCTTGACGGTCCCAGTAGTGGCCTGGCCACCCGGAGGACTCTGATCCCGACCTCACTGGTTCCAGCACTGGCCTTGCCTCATGGGAGGCCCCGATCCTGGCCTCGCTGGCCCCTGCACCGGCCTAACCCCTCGAGTTGTAGAAAGGGCCCTATAGAGAAGCAATCAGAGGGGATGAGATGGGGGAGGATGGAACCCCTTTAAAACTCAGGAGGTACGTAAACAAAGGTATCAAAGATAATCACCGCCGGGCGTGGTGGCGCACGCTTGTAATCCCCGCACTTGGGAGGCGGAGACAGGAGGATCGCGCAGGTTCGAAGTCAGCCGCGTGCTGGCTTAGGAGACCCTGTTTCCAAATAAAAATGTAAAAATAGGTCTGGGAGTGTAGCCCAGAGGTAGAAGGGCTTCCAGGAACCCCAGTACCACCAAAAAAAAAAAAAAAAAAAAAAAAAGATAATCACCAATCAAGCATGGGATCGAGGAAGGTGGAGGGAATGGGATGGGGAGTGGATGAGGGCTAATTGGATGATGTGTGCTTGTATATCCTCTCACGTCTTGTACTCTAATGTGATGTATGATTACAATGTACCAATAAAAATATAAAAAATAAAATAAATTAAAAAAGAAAATGACTTCTCCAAAATGATTTTCTTTGCAATAGAAGGAAATCTAATTTTTAATCAATGTGAATTGGTTTGGGGATCCCGCTGCTCTGAGGACAGCTCCATCTCTGCCAAGTAGATGACATGCAGTTCAGATGTCCCCTTGAGCAGCTGCCCAACTGTTTTGAAATTCAGATTAGCATTTACTGCTGAATCATATCAACCACCGTCAACCCTTCACTGTGAGGACAAGGTCCTTCAGCACATCTGAATTTCTCAACATCCTGGAGACAGAAGTCACCCAGTGAGGCCATCTTGGACTGTGGGCATGTGACTGCCTATCCACCTAGGTGGGTATCTGGCTCAAACCCTAATAACCATGCAGCTTCTGGAAGCGTGTGGGGAAACCACAGACCAAATCCAATGTGAGGTGAAGGCAGGAAGGCTGAGTTCCCCCCCCCTGGAATCCCGTGGCTCTTTTAAAATAAGAATACTTGCCGGGGATGGTGGTGCAAGCTTGTAATCCCCGCGGTTGTGAGGCAGAGACAGGAGGATTGCGCAGGTTCGAAGCCAGCCGTGCTGGCTTAAGAGACCCTGTTTTTTTTTTTTTTTTTTTTTTTTTTTTTTGCGGGTCTAGGGATGGAACTGAGGGCTACACCTCTGAGCTACACCCCCTGCCCTATTTTTTTTTATTATTCTTTATTTTGAAACTGGGTCTCACTGAGTTGCAGAGGGCCTCACTAAGTAGCTGAGGCTGTCCGCCAACCGCGATCCTCCAGCTCTCAGCCTCCCAAATGCTGGGATTACAAGCGTGCGCCACCATGCCCGGCTTAAGAGACCCTGCTTCTAAATAAAAATATAAAAATAGGTCTGGGAGTGTAGCCTAGAGATAGAAGGGCTTCCAGGAACCTCAGTACCACCAATAAAATAAAATAAAATAAAATAAAATAAGAACCCAACTGCTGTTCACGTCTCGGTTTGGGTGTTTTTTGGTGGTACTGGGGTTCCAGATAGCCCTTCTACCTCCGGGCTACACTCCCAGACCTATTTTTACATTTTTATTTGGAAACAGGGTCTCCTAAGCCAGCGCGCGCGCGATCCTCCTGTCTCTGCCTCCCAAGCGCGGGGATTACAAGCGTGCGCCACCACGCCCGGCTCGGTTTGGTTTATAAGCAACTTGTACACAATGGTAAAGCCAGATTAATGGCATTTAGAACCACATGCCAAGTGAACAGAGACCAAAAATATACATGATATGGCAAGCCCCGTGGCAATCCACAGGCAAACACACTTCAACCTGGACATTTGGAACTGAGGGAAGAAGAAAGGACCACTCGGCGGGACTACTAATGTGATAAACGTAAGGACTCCTGAGAGGGAACCGGCCCCAGGCGTCACAGAACTTGACTGGATCCTTAAGGCACCTCGTTTCCTTCATGGGCCAGATGAAGCCGTGAACTAGAAACAGCTTCCCAAAGAGCACGGTGACCACTGTGGCGCCTAAACTGAGCAGCAGAGACTCAAAAGGAACTTCCAACGCAATCCCAGGGTAGGGCCCTTGACTTTTCATTTGATTTTTTTTTTTTTTTTTTAAGATTCTAGCTAAACCAGGCATGGTGGCATCCGTTTGTAATCCCAGTACTTGGAAAGCTGAGATAGGAGAATCACTAGTTTTTAGCCAGCCTCAGCTAGTTAGTGAGGTCCTCTAAAACTCAAGTGAGACGCTGTTTCTTCTTCGTCTTCTTTTTTGGTGGTACTGGGGCTCCTGGAAGCCCTTCTATTTCCGGGCTACACTCCCAGACCTATTTTTATATTTTTTAAATTTAGAAACAGGGTCTCTTAAGCCAGCGCGGCTGGCTCCGAACCTGCGCGATCCTCCTGTATCCACCTCCCAAGCGCGGGGATTACAAGCGTGCGCCACCATGCCCGGCTCAGTGAGACGCTGTTTCAAAATAAAAAATAAACTCGGCGTGGTGGTGCATGCCTGTAATCCCCATATTTAAGAGGGTGGGACAAGAGGTTTGCAGGTTCAAGAACAACCTCAGCAAGAAGCAAGACTCTCAACAACCTAGCGAGACCCTGTTTCAAAAATAAAAAAGACAGGCCAGGCGTGGTGGCACACGCTTGTAATCCCAGCATTTGGGAGGCTGAGACTGGAGGATCGTGGTTCGTGGACAGCCTCAGCTACTTAGTGAGGCTCTCCGCAACTTAGTGAGACCCTGTTTCAAAATAAAGAATAAAAAATAGGGCAGGGGGTGTAGCTCAGAGGTCGAATGTCCCTGGGTTCCATCTCCAGACCTGCATAAATAAATAAATAAATAAATAAATAAATAAATAAATAAATAATTTAATTAAAAAAGCCAGCTATCGTGGCACACACTTGTAATCCTGGTACTTGGGAGACTGAGACAGGAGGATCACAGGTTTGTGGTCAGCCTCAGCTACTTAGTGAGATCCTGTCTCACAATAAACAATACAAAAGGCCTGGGGATATAGCTCAGAGGTAGAATACCCCTGGGTTTAATCCCTAGTAACCCCCACACACATACACACACAAAGAAAGGCTAGGAGTGATGACTGGAAGTAGAATGTAGCCTTGGGTTCAATCCCCAGTATCACATACACAAAAGTAATTCTAGCTAAGCAAAGTTTTTTTTTTGCCTAGGGGGTTGGGAGTTAAACCCAGGGATATTCTACCTCCTAGTTATACACCTAGACCACCCCCCCACCTTTTTACAGTACTGGGGATGGAACCCAGATGCATTCTACCTCCAGACTACATGCCTAGCCCTACTTTTTATTCTTTATTTTGAAACAGGGTCTCATTAAGTTGTAAAGGGCTTCCGTAAATAGCTAAGGCTGTCTGCGAACCACGATCCTCCTGTCTCAGCCTCCTAAATGCTAGGATTACAAGCATGTGCCACCACACCAGGCCTTAGTTTTTATTTTGAAATAGGGTCTTGCTGGGTTGATGGGAGTCTCACTATTTACTGAGGCTGTCCTTGAACTTGCAATTCTCCTGTTTAAGCGCCCAAGTACTGGGATTACAAGTGTGTGCCATCATGCCTGGCTTGCAAATTTTTTTTTTTTTTTTGCGGGTTTGGGGGTGGAACCCAGGGACATTCAACCTCCGATCTACACCTCCTGCCCTATTTTTTATTCTTTATTTTGGAACCAGTCTCACTGAATTTCAGAGGGCCTCACTAAGTAGCTGAGGCTGTCCGGGAACCACGATTCTCAGGTCTCAGCCTCCCGAATGCTGGGATTACAAGCATGCACCACCACGCCCGGCTTGCAAAATTCTTTAATACAGTAAATACAGTGGTGGCAGGGGGAAGACATATTTCTTATTATTTACACTATAATTCAATTTCCCATGAAAGCAGAAAAGCTACCAAGGAGCCAGGTGTGGTGGTGCGCGCTTGTAATCCCAGCATTTGGGAGGCTGAGACAGGAAAATCACAGTTTGAGGACAGCCTCAGCTACTTAGCGAGGCCCTTTGCAACTCAGTGAGATCCTGTTTCAAAATAAAGAACAAAAAATAGGGCTGGGGGTGGAGCTCAGAGGTAGAATGCCCCTGGGTTCTATACCCAGTACTGCGCAAAAAAAAAAAAAAAAAAGAAAAGAAAGAAAGAAAGAAAAAGAAAGAAAGAGCCGGGCGTGGTGGCGCACGCTTGTAATCCCCGCGCTTGGGAGGCGGAGACAGGAGGATCGTACAGGTTCGAAGCCAGCCGCGCTGGCGTAAGAGACCCTGTTTCAAAAATATATAAAAACAGGTCTGGGAGTGTAGCCCGGAGGTAGAAGGGCTTCCAGGAACCCCAGTACCACAAAAAAAAAAGAAAGAAAAGAAAAGAAAAAAAGAAAGAAAGAAAGGAAAGAAAGAGAGAGAAAGAAAGATCAAAAGAAAAGCTACCAAGGGCCTGTATTCACGTTTCCACAAAAAGTTGAACACTATAAAAAGAATAAAAGAATACTATCATGTGAAGGTCCTGCACAGTCCCGGAGGCTGTCTTATAGCAGTCCTCTGTTCCTGTTGGGGCGTTGTATCGGACACATGCATGTGTGGGGTGCTAGAAACTGACCCAGGGGCATTCTACCTCTGAGCCATCCACCCAGCCCTATTTTATTTTCTATTTGGAACCAGGGCCTCACTAAGTTACTGTGTGCTGCTGGCCCTGCACCTGTCTCCTCTCTCACCCATGCTGGGATCCCAGGCATGGCCTCACCTGGCAGTGTCATCTTTTGTTAATGAAGCAAATGTTTCCTCAGAGACAAAACTGACCCTGTCGACTTCAGATGACTAGTAATTTTCTAAAATGTATTAATTTAGTTGAGTTCAATCACAGGGTTGTTACTGAGGATGGAACCCAGGGCATTGTACTTCCGAGTTACACCCCCAGCCTTTTTTTTTTTTTTTTTAAACAGGATCGCACTAAGTTGATAAGAGCCTCACTACTGACTGAGGCTGTCCTTGAACCTAGGATCCTCCTGTCTCAGCCTCCCTAGTGAAGGAATGCAGGAAGAAGAATCTAAGATATTGACAATACTAGTATAGGGAATCTACTAGAAATAAGAAAGCAGGATATTAGAATTAAAATAGGACCCTTGTAGAAGTAAGAGAGTAACAAAAACATGTGAGAGTACTGTAAGGAAACATTCCCCTCTCCTGATAAAATTAAAATGTGAAGAATTAACCTAGAATAAAACTGTGAGTCTCTGCTTCGGTAACCCCACTTGCCAATATAAAGTACAACTTGTAAGTTCCTGCTTATGATAACTGCCTGAGTTCTGGCTTCTGTGAAACTGCTTGCTTATGTCCCAGCTACCTTAATGTTAAAAGTTGTTTTAATTTAAAAACCTAGGTTACTATTAGAAATTATTTTAAGGATAGACTGGTTTTTCAAAATTCTTGATGTTAAGAATTGTTTTTTAAAGTTTGAGATATTTTAAAATAGTATAAAGTAATTTAGGGAATGAAGCTATTTTTCTTGGAAGTGAGGCCCAAGCTCACCGCAACTTTATCTCAAGGAAGCACCCGGAGGGCTCCTCAAACGGTCAGTACTCAGGGACCGAGCTGAAGGTTGCCATAGTAACCAAGCATGAAAGAGAAAGTCACTCTTTGGCGGGCAGTGACGTAGAAAGGCTGTCATTTAAGACTATTTGCTGTAATTCAAGTGTGTGTGTGCTTTCTTTTGAAATTATTGGTTGTACTTGTTTACCTTTTTATCTGATTGGTTATATCCTACCTTTTGGCGGGCTGTGACGTGTGTAACCACCCCTCCAGGGGCTATAAAAATAGAGCCTGAAGTGTGCTCAGGGTCGAGCTCCGACCACTTTCCTTGCTGTCTACTGAGGCTGAACGCTAGCTCGGCCAGAGGCTCCCTCTGGTAGCTGCTGGGCAATTCCTCTACTGACAGTCAAGCTAGTGAAGGAGTCTCGACCCTGGCATGCCAGTGAGAGCTGCAGCACTATAAACTCTGCTTGTGAGTTGCAACCTTGGTGTGTCCTTCGTTATTTGGGTAAGGGGGTGACTCTCAGACCCTAACACTAGTACTGGGATTATAAGCGTGTACCACCATGCCTGGAAAAAAAAATTAAATAAACAAAAAAAAGTGAGGTTCAACCTGATAATTGAATAGGTTTCTTCCAGTTCTGAAGTACAAGAGTTCCTATGACTCTAATGCAACCTTTAGTGAGAAGAAGATGCTGACTTCTGGTAATACTGAGCCATTCTTGACGCAGTCGAACGTTTCAGCATGCCTCAAAGGAAGTCCCTTTCTTTGTCGCTTCATTCTTTCTTTTCTTTTCCCCTTTTTTCTTTTCTTTTTTTTTTTTTTTTCAATACCAGGGATGAAACCCAGGGGCATTCTACCTTTGAGCGACACCCCTATTCCTATTTTTTATTCTTTATTTTGAAACAGGGTCTCACTGAGTTGCAGAGGGCCTCACTAAGTAGCTAAGGCTGTCTGCGAACCACGATCCTCCTGTCTCAGCCTCCCAAGTACTGGGATTACAAGCGTGCGCCACCACACCTGGTACCTTTCAGTGTTTCTAAAACATAAACAGGAATGTTCTAAAAGTTGCGGGATTTTTTAAATTTTATTTTTATATTGATGCTCAGGGTTGCTCCCAGGGGAATTCTACCTCTGAACATACGCTCAAGGCCTTTTTGTTTTTGCTTTGAAACAGGGTCTTGCTAGGTTGCTGAGGCTGGCCTCAAAACTGCAATCCTCCTGTCTCATACTCCCAGTACTAGGAATACAAGTGTGAACAACTATGCCCAGCTCCTAAGCCCTATTTTACTTTCTATTTTGAAACAGGGTTTCATTAATACTGTGTGTTGGCTTCAAATCTGTAATCCTCCTGCCTCAGCCTCCTAAATACTGGGATTATAAGGCGTGTACCCCCATGTCAGAATAAAAGGTTTTTTAATCAAGAAACAGGCCAGGCTGGGCAACTTAGGGAGACTCTGTATTAAAAAAAAAAAAAAAAAAAAAAAAAAAAAAAAAAAAAAAAAGGGAGTCGGGCGTGGTGATGAACTTTTATAATCACAGTATTTGGAAACTTGAGACAGGAGGATCACACAGGTCCGAAGCCAGCCTCAGCTACTTAGTGAGGCTCTCCAGAACTTAGTGAGACCCTGTTTCCAAATAAAATATAAAATAGGTCTGGGAGTGTAGCTCAGAGGTAGAAAGCCCCAGAGTTCCATACCCAGTACCATAAAAAAGGTGGGGGGGATAGGTGTGCATCTCAGAGGCAGAATACCCCTAGATTCAATTCCCAGTACCACAAAATAAATTAATATTACATTTTTAAATATAAATAAAGTCGAGTGTGGTGGTGCACGCTTGTAATCCAGCATTCCAGAGGCTAAGACCAGAGGATTACAATTCACGGACAGCCTCAGCTACTTAGTGAGGCCCTTTGTAACTCAGTGAGACCCTGTTTCAAAATAAAGAATGAAAAATAGGGCTGGTGGTGTAGCTCAGAGGCAGAATGCCCCAGGTTCCATCCCCAGTACCACAAAAATAAATGAATAAATAAAATAAAATAAAATTAGGAAAACATTGCGGATTCCAGGCCTATCCTGTATTTGTGTGGGGTGGTGGGACACAGATTATAAATAAGGATGTCAGCTTGATCCTGGCTTCTATTCCCATGCATGTATGTGGGACACCCCTGCTACCTTCTCTGACTACCTCTTTATTAATTATTTATTATTATTATTATTATTATTATTATTATTTGTGTGTGTGTGTGTGTGTGTGTGTGTGTGTGTGAGAGAGAGAGAGAGAGAGCGTGCATGCGCGCACGCAATCTCCAGGACTAATCTCAAGTGCATTTTACCTCCAAGCTATACCACCAGCCTTATTTTTTTATTTTAAATAAAGGTCTCACTAAGTTGCTGAGGGCCTCGATTGCTGGGGCTGGCTTTGAACCTGCCATCTTCCTGTCTCAACCTTCCAAGTACTGAGATTACAGGCACTTACCACCATACCTGGCCTCTTATTTACTATTCTTGACTCTAGTTTGGAGTTGGGGATGGAGAGGACTCCACAGGTCCTAGCAGCAGGTTCTGGGATGTCTAGACACCCTATATATTTGGGGGGCCAGGAAGGCAGAGGGCAGCCAAGAAGTGGTTAGGGAGCTGGATGTAGTGACACAAACTTGTAATCCCACTGGAGCCTGCCGTGAGGCAAGGCCGGTGCTGGGACCTCCGAGGACAGGATCGGAGCCTTGCCGAGGGGTTAGACCTGTGCCGGGGCCAGTGAGGCCGGGATCGGAGCCTGCCATGAGGCAAAGCCGGTGCTGGGGCCTCCGAGGTCAGGATTGGAGCCAGCCGAGGGGTTAGGCCGGTGAGGAGGCCAGTGAGGCCAGTGAGGCCAGAATCGGGGCTTCCCATGAGGCAAGGCTAGTGCTGGAGCCAGCGAGGTCGGGATCAGAGTCCTCTGGGTGGCCAGGCCACTACTGGGGCCGTTAAGATTGGGATTGAAACTTGCAGTGCGGCATGCACAGAGAAATATCACAGAAAATAAAAACCAGATGCTTCCCCTAATTAGCAATAACTAGCAGGAAAGGGGTAACAGGAGGAGACAGGAAGATTATGGTTCTCAGACAGCCTCAGCTACTTAGTGAGGCCCCTTGCAACTCAGTGAGACCCTGTTTCAAAAATAAAGAATAAAGCTGGGCGTGGTGTCACACGCTTGAAATCCCAGCACTTGGGAGGCTGAGACAGGAAGATTGCATAGGTTTGAAGCCAGCCTCAGCTACTTAGTGAGGTTCTCAGCAACTTAGTGAGACCCTGTTTCCAAATAAAATATAAAATAGGTCTGGGAGTGCAGCCCTGAGGCAGAAAGCTCCTGGGTTCCACTACCACAAAAAAGAAGAAAAATAAAAAATACCCAGTACTCCCCCCCCCCCAGGAATCTTAGTTCATGGAATTTGAAGTCTTAAGTCAGTCTCCCAAGCTGTATGATGGGTGAACTTTCCACAAAGAAAGAGGCCTCAGTGTGGGCACTGTGGGGTCTGTCTGTGAGGCCTGGCTGGAGGAAGCAGAGAACAAAGAACCCCAGCAGTGGCAGTAAAATAGCCCTAACCATCTCCCAGCCCCAGCCCAAAAACCTATCTGTCCAGCCCCCTGTCAAGACTACAGATGGGGAAAAGCCACAACTGTGTAACTATCCCTCCCTCCTAATGCCCCATAAAAAGCCACTAGTCTGTAAGGCAGGGGCCCCTGACTCTCGTGGACTCTTTCTCCCAGTCAGGGGCCTCCTCCCAGATTTATCCCCAAATAAATCTGTTCCTGTTGTCGAGCTGTGCACTCCTTGTCCCGCTATTTACCAACACATGATATTTACCAACCCTCAGGAGCCCCCCAGCAACATTTCAGCCCAGGTTTGGGGCGGGCTGGCGGGGTGGGGGTGGTGAGGCTCAGGGAGCCTACTCAGAGTGAATGATTTAGGTCATTGCTTTGCGTGGTCCCCAGGGGGCAGCCTGCCCCCTGACACTACCACCAGAGGGCTCCGCCGACTGGAACGGAAGGGTTTTCAACCATCCAGAATTTCTGTCCTGATTTCTTGTGCTTGGGTCATTTCTTTTTTAAATCCCATCTGTCACGCTCAGCAATGCTAGTCTTACTGGAAGTAGAGCAAGGCCCATAGCAGGGAGATGGCGCACCGCACTTCTCACAGTCGAACCCTGCGGTCCTGAGAAACTCCCCTGTCCTTAAAAGGCACCGGGGTGGGAAAGTTTCTGGAGAAAGAGATTGCTCATAAGGGGCTTCTTGGGAGTTTCGGGAGATTTTGTTTGTTTTGTGTTACTGTGGGTGGAACCCAGGGGCTTTTCTACCCCCCCCCCCCGGGCTATGTTCCCAGACCTATTTTATATTTTATTTGGAAACAGGGTCTCACTAAGTTGCAGGGAGCCTCACCAAGTAGCTGAGGCTGGCTTCGAACCTGCGTGATCCTCCTTTCTCAGCCTCCCCAGCGCTAGAGTTAGAAGTGTGAGCCACCACGCCCGGCTAATTTCGGGAGTTTTTAAACTCTCTTTCCTGTTGCTGTACCAAAATCAAGCTTTCAATCATGCCTGCTCTGTGTGGGCTGATGAGGAAGGTTTCCTGAAGCCTGAGCAAACACAGAGCTTATGTGCGTTGAGTGTTGGCAAAAGGAGCTCCTGGCTGCATTATGGCAGTTGCCTGCTGTCGGTCTTCCAAGGTGAAGCTCTGGCAGCTTCTGGACAGAACAGTGCTGGCTGCTTCTCAGTCCCGGCTCCAGCTGCAGAGCAGTGAGGCGGGATGTGTGGCCCCACCCAGAGGGAGCAGGAAACTGCAGCTGAGCCTCTACACGCTCCCCTGTGCCACGTAATTGGTCTGAGAAGTCCTTTGGACAGGTGATAGTTAAGTTGCTGAGGTTGTCCTTGAACCTGCAATCCTCCAGCATCTGTCGCCCAAGTACTGGCACTTCTAGGCATGTGCCAGCCAAACTGGAATCGGACCAGGGATAGCAAAGACCAACAATGTATGAAGTAGAGGAAAGTCATGGGTTTTTAGTGTGTGTGTGTGTGTGTGTGTGTGTGTGTGTGTGTGTGTGTATGTGTGTGTGTTAACCTTTATTTTTTATTCTTTATTTTGAAACAGGGCTTTACTAAGCTGCAGAGGGCCTCACCACGTAGCTGAGGCTGACCGTGAACCACAATCCTCCTGTCTCAGCCTCCAAGTAACCTTTTAAGGATGCCAACAGATAAGCCAGGCAGGGTCTCACTAAGTTGATGGGAGCCTCTATAAGTCGTTGAGGCTAGTTTTGAACATGAGATCCTCTTTTTTTTTTTGGTGACACTGGAAATTGAATCCAAAGGCATTCTACCTCCAATTTAAAGCTCCAGTCCAATTTTACTTCTTACTAGGAAACAAGGTCTCTAAGTTGCCGAGAGCCTCGCTAAGCTGTCAAGGCTTTGAATCTGCATTCCTCCTGCCCCAGCCTCCCGAGTACTGGGATTACAAGTGTAAACCACCATGCCCAGGTGACCCTGTTTCAAAATAAAAGTAAAATAGGAATAGGGTTGTGGGTATAACCCAGAGGTTGAAGGCCCCTGGGTTCTATCCCCAGTACCACCAAAAAAAAAAAAAAAGAGAGAGAGAGAGAGAGAGAGAGAGAGAGAGAGCGAGAGCGAGAGAGCGAGAGAGAGAGAGAGAGAGAGAGAGAGAGAAATAATGCCAACAAATATACCAAAGGCAGACAGGCACTCATTGCATCACTTTGAATCTCACCATGAAATATAATAAAATTGTATCAATAAAAGTATTATTTTTCGTATATGTGCCCCTTGAGAGTAAATACCTAACTTGGTCAGACAGGAAGGGAGGGGTCAGGTGTGATGACCCACACCTGTTATCCCAGTGCTTGGAAGGCTGAGACAGGAGGATCGCAGGTTTGCAACTGGCCTCAGCACTTTAGCGAAGCCCTCAGCAACCTGGCAAGCCCTGTTTCAAAATAAAAAGTGCAAGCCAGGTGTGGTGGCACAGGCTTGGAATCTCAGCACTGGGAGGCTGAGACAGGAGGATCGCAGTTCAAGGACAGCCTCAGCTAGTTAGTGAGGGCCTTTGCAACTCAGACCCTGCCCTGTTTCAAAACAAAGAATTAAAAAAAAAATAGCGCAAGGGATGTAGCTCAGAGGTCAAATGCCCCTGGGTTCCATCCCCAGACCCGCAAAAAAAAAAGTTTCTGTACTCCCAGCAGTGTGTCTATTATCCTTTGCCATCTTTCTGGTAGCTTTTCAAATAAAAAGGTGTTTGGTTTTTTTTATTCCCCTGAACAAGTGGGAAAACATTTATCTTGAATTGCTTTCAATAGCTTAGTTAAGATAGGATGTTAGTGTGGTGGCACACGCTTGTAATCCCAGTACTTGGTGGGCTGAGACAGGAAGATTGCAGGTTCGAGGCCAGCCTCAGCTACTTAGTGAGGTTCTCAATAACCTATCGAGACCCTGTTTCCAAATAAAGAATAGAATAGGGTTGGGGGTGTAGCTCAGAGGTAGTATGCCCCTAGGTTCAATCGCCAATAGCGCACACGCACACACACACACACACACACACACACTAATATATATTGATCCTGGTCTTGGGTTTCCTAGGTTAAAGTAATTGGAGGTTTAGGCCACTTACCACTAGAGGGCACTCCGTTTTTCCCCAGTTTATTAGAGGCTTCCAAACACTAGATGGATTTTGTCAACAGTATGGTATTTCCTATCAATAGCAACATTATAAAAAATAAAAGAAAAAGAAAAAATAGTAATAGGTAACGGTCATTTACCCAAAATATCAAGTTGTTAAAAACATACTTGTTCTGGGCATAGGTATCTAATTTATATACACACACACAAATATATGTATATGCATGTGTACACATAAACATTAGTTATAATCTATAATATATTATACTCTTAAGTATATTTAATATACATCACTAAACAATTAATGTTACTATTTTAGATCCAGGCCTGGTGTGTTCTCAAAGGACTTGCCTGGTGTGTTCTCAAAGGACTTATCAAGTCGTAGGCAGAATTTTTTTTTTTTTTTTTTTTTTTTTGGGTACTGGGGATGGAACCCAGGGGCATTCTACCTCTGAGTTACATGCCTAGCCCTACTTTTTATTCTTTATTTAATTTTTTTGTTTGTTTGTTTTGGTGGTACTGGGGGGTGGAACCCAGGGGCTTTCTACCTCTGGGCTATACTCCCAGACCTATTTTTTATATTTTATTTGGAAACAGGGTCTCACTAAGTTGCTGAGAGCCTCACTAAGTAGCTGAGGCTGGCTTTGAACCTGTGCGATCCTCCTGTCTCCACCTCCCAAGTGCAGGATTACAAGCCTGTGCCACCACGCCCCCGGCTCTTTATTCTTTATTTTGAAACAGGGTCTCACTGAATTTCAAAGGGCCTCACTAAGTAGCTGAGGCTGTCCTTGAACCGTGATCCTCTTGTCTCTGCCTCCCAAATGCTGGGATTACAAGTGTGCGCCACCATGCTCTGCTGGCTGGATTTTTTTTTTTTGTTTGTTTGTTTTGTTTGTTAGAACCCAGGTTGATTCTATCACCAAGCTACACATCCAACCCTTAAAAATTTTTTTATTTTTTTTTATTTTTGGTGGTACTGGGATTCCTGGAAACCCTTCTACCTCCGGGCTACACTCCCAGACCTATTTTATACGTTTTTTAAATTTGGAAACAGGGTCTCTTAAGCCAGCGCGGCTGGCTTAGAACCTGCGTGATCCTCATGTCTCCGCCTCCCAAGTGCGGGAATTACAAGTGTGCGCCACCATGCCTGGCCCTTTCTTATTTTTTATTTTGAAACAGGGTTTAAGTTGCTGAGGCTGGCCTGGAACCTGTGATCTTCTTCTCTCAGCTTTCCAAGTACTGGGATAACAGGTACGTACCATACCAATCCTTGCTGGTAGGCAAGTTTTTAAAGTAAATAAGCTGGGAGTGGTGATGCACACTTGTAATCCCAGTACTTGGGAGACTGAGACAATAAAATCACAGATTTGTGGTCAGCCACAGCTACTTAGTGAGGCCCTCTGCAACTCAGCGAGACCTGGTTTCAAAATAAAGAATAAAAAATAGGGCAGGGGCTGTAGCTTGGAAGTCAAACGCCCCTGGTTCCATCCCCAGACCCGCAAAAAAAAAAAAAAAAAAAAAAATAAATAAATAAATAAATAAATAAATAAATAAATATAAAGAAAGGAAGAGTGAAAAATGGGGCACAGGGTATAGCTTGGAGGTAGAATGCCCCTGAGTTTCATCCCCAATACTGAAAAAAAAAAGGGGGGGGGGAAATGAATGCAAACCATGCAATTATTTTTGTGTGTATGGGTCTGGGGATGGAACCCAGGGGCATTTGACCTCTGAGCTATACCCCCTGCCCTATTTTTTATTCTTTATTTTGAAACCGTGTCTCACTGAGTTGCAGAGGGCCTCACTAAGTAGCTGAGGCTGTCCGCGAACCTCCGGTCACAGCCTCCCAAATGCTGGGATTACAAGCATGTGCCACCATGCCCAGCAAGCCATGCAATTCTTTATTTTCCCAGTTTTCAACCCTGAAGGCCTTCTTTTGATCATGAGAAGGGTACTGGATCCCTAAAAACCCAGCAGTTTTTTATTGTGTTATATAATTTTTTTTGTGGTATTGGGGATGGAAGCCAGAAGCATTCTACATCCGAGCTACACCCCCAGCCCTATTTTTTAGTCTTTATTTTGAAGCAGGGTCTCACTGAGTTACAAGCGCCTCATTAAGTAAGAGCTGAGGCTGCCCGCGAACCCAGAACCTCCTGACTCAGCCTCCCAAGTGCTGGGATTACAAGCATGAGCCACCACTCCCGGCTTGTGTTATATAATTTTGAACAAAGTCCATTCTATATGCTTAAAAGAAGTTCATATACAGTAGTCATTAGCTACTACCACAGCACTGCCTTGTCTGAGAAGAAAAAAAAATTTTTTTAAAGTCTTAAAATGAATTGTCTTTGTAAGAAGGGTGGGATGGGGTGATGTCCCCCACGTGCACTGGGGCTGTCTTGTCCCAGCTGTGTCGACCCTGGTATTCTGGATTCTGTTGAACCGCTTTCCTGCCCCGTGACACTTACCTGATTAGAACTAGACTGTGCTTTGCCACACGCTGTGGAAAACAGTACTGAAAAAGGATACATCTAGTTCACTCTGGAAAAGAGAAAAAGAATGTGTTTGTGAGAAAGAGACCCAGGGACTGGACGCTCTGAGCTCAGGCAGCAAGCCCTCTGCCCGCAGGCCTCGAAGCAGCCGAGAGGCTGCCGCAACGCACGCAGAAGCCCCAGCGCAGGAAGCTCCGAGTTGAGGGTGGACTATAAGAAGAAAAAATTGCTAACTGGGTGAGGTGGCACACGCCTGGGATCTCAGTACATGGCAGGCTGAGACAGGAGGATCACCAGGTTTGAGGCCAGTCTCAGCTACTCAGTGAGGCCCTCTGCAACTTAGTGAGACTCTTGTTTCAAAATAAAAAATAAAAATAGGGCTGTGGGCATAACTTGGAGGTAGAATGCCCTTGGGTTTAATGCTACCCCTCTCCCCCAAAAAAGTTATAAAATGATACACAGTCAGCTCTCTGTATCCATGGGTTCTATATGCATTAATTCAACCAAATGCAGATATAAAATATTTGGGAGAAAAAAATGTCTGTACTGAGCATGTACAAACTCCCCAACTGCCCCTCCCGTCATCATTCACCAAATAATAAAGAATAAAAACTATGTCCATTGTATTGTGTACTAAACGTAACTTAGAAATGAAGTGCGTGGGAGAATGTGTGTAGGTCATATGCAAATAGCACGCCATTTAACCTAAGGAACTTGAGCATCTGGGGAGTGTGGTACCCACGGGTGTGCAGGTATCCTAAAACAAATCCCCCACGGATATCTAGAGACAAGTAGGTGAAGTATTATTTTAAGTACATATGTATACAGACAGATTAATAGTTATATAGCTATGTAAAGTCTGAAAGAAAATTTATCTAGCAGTAGTTAGCAGTAAGTGAAAGGCTCATCAACAGTCCTTTCTCCACTTAGAAAAAATGCTTTTGTTTGTTTGTTTGTTTGTTTGTTTTTTGGTGGCACTGGGGATTGAACCCAGAGCAGGGTTTTACCACTGAGTTACGGCCCCAGCCCTATTTTATTTGGTTTTGAAACAGGGTCTTGCTAAATTGCCATTCTGGCTTCAAAAAAGAGGTAGGATAGAAGAAATAAAATAGGAGACAAGTAGGGGAGGAAAACGGGATGGTAGATTGATTGATTGATTGATTGATTGATTTATACTGGGGATTGAACCCAGTTGCACTCTACCTTCAGCTATACCTCCAGCCCCATTTTTTATTCTTTATTTTGAAATAGGATCTCATTGAGCTGCAAAGGGCTTCACTAAGAAGCTGAGGCTTCCTGTGAACTATGATCTTCCTGTCTCAGCCTCCCAATGCTGGGATTACAGCATGCACCATGCCTGGCCTTGTTTCTTTAAATCTAAAAACTCCAAGAACACCCTTACCTCCAAGGCCAGTTCTACTCCAGGCCTAATTTTTTTTTTTTTTTTTCGTGATGCTGGGTACTGAATCCAGGAGCATTCTATCTTTTTATTACACCAGCCCTATCTTATTTTTTATTTATATTTTTATTTATTTTTTTGTGATACTGGGAATGGAACCCAGGGGCATTCTACCTCCGAGCTATACCCCAGCCCTATTTTTTATTCTTTATTTTGAAACCGGGTCTCACTGAGTTGCAAAGGGCCTCACTAAGTAGTTGAGGCTGGCCACGAACCATGATCCTCTGGACTCAGCTTCCCAAATGCTGGGATTACAAGTGTGCGCCACGACACCCGGCTTATTTTTTACTTTTAAACTGGGTCTCATTGAGTTGGTTAGCCTGATTTTGAACCTGTGATCTCCTGTCTCAGCCTCCCCAATACTGGGATTACAGGAGTGCTCCACCATGCCTACCTATGGCCTGAATTCCTAAAAGGTCCAATAAGTTTTAGAAAACTCTAAATCCAGTTAATTGGTGCCTATGTTTTGTTAGCATGCAGAATGTATTTTTAGATTGATCAAAAGAAAGCCAGAGAAAGAAAATGTTCAACGCCCAATTATATGGGCACAGCCCTGGCACTGTCCATCACCTAGATAACGTCAATTTGAGGATTCTGAGAAGAGCCAGACAGACCACTGTCACCTCCTCTGTGCTCCACCAACAAAAAAAGAAACTCATTAGGCTGATACCACCCCAGGAACCCCAGATGCTCACCATTTACAAAGTTTCCTTTAAAAGAAGGGACATGCCGGGCATGGTGGCGCACGCCTGTAATCCCCGCGCGTGGGAGACTGAGACAGGAGGATCGCACAAGTTCGAAGCCAGCCTCAGCTACTTAGTGAGGCTCTCAGCAACTTAGCGAGACCCTGTTTCCAAATAAAATATAAAATAGGTCTGGGAGGATAGCCCGGAGGTAGAAAGCCTCTGGGTTCCACCCCAGTACCACCAAAAAAAAAAAAAAAAAAAAAAAAAGGAACATGCTAACCCAAATGTCTGTCTGTCTATCTCTCTCTCCTCTCAGAGATGGCCTGCATTGTCCCTTGACTAGTTCCTGATGAAATTCATTTCTGTCATGTAAACCAAGGACCCCGCTTGATGTGTGTGTGTGTGTGTGTGTGTGTGTGTGTGTGTGTGTGTGTGTCTGGGGATGGAACCCAGGGGCATTTAACCTCCGAGCTACACTTCCTGCCCTGTTTTTTTATTTTGAAACAGGGTCTCACACACGCGGCTGTCACACAGAGCCCACGGTTTACATTAGGGTTTGATCTGGAGCTTACAATCTATGGGTCTGGGCAAATGTACATTGGCCTATCTCCACCCTCCTCTTCTTTCTGTTTATGTATATTTTAAGATTTGTCTTCAATGAAAGTAGATATTTATGTAATGAAACAGAGAGGGTGAAACCAGGGAACAGAAAGAAGTCCCAGCACTTCTGGTCTGTCCCACACAGCGGGGACACCCGCCACCTCCTCAGCTGCAAGCCCCGCCTCCTGGCACTCTGGGTTTTGAAGCTGTGATGATGTTGAGATGCTTCTCTCAGCCAGACAGCACGCGGCAGAGCTCCAAACTGAAGGTCTGGGAACTCTCTATGGTAAAAAATAGCCCAGAAAGCATGCTGAAATTTGCAAGCCTAAAAATACATCTTCAGTGACAAGGCTCTCTATCCGAGTGGGACGATCTTCTCTTCCTCCCCATAGTTTTCTCCCGTCTTCCTCTTCTTGCTACGTGATGATCCTAAACCAGGTCATCCCTGGTTCGGTCCAAGGCCTGCACAGTCACCCTACTTAAAGTGAAATTCTCATCTTTGCTTCTGTGGTTTATGTGGTTCCTGACTCGCTCCCTCAAATTACAGCTGTACTTCAGCAATGTGCTATTTTATTTTTAGTTACTGAATATAATAATAATAATTTTTTTAAATGTTAGCAATGAGATACTTGAATCTATTTTTTTTTTAACTCTCCTAGCTTTAAGATGCTGTTGTTTGGGGACAAGATGTTCTTCTGGGTGGGTGTCACCTTAACTTGGCTAATGGTGGCCAGCTCTGAATCGCAAACCCTGACTTGCAGCTGGCATGCCTAACTGTGGAGTGGTCTTCCGAGCTGAGCAGAAGCCAGAGCTGCCTGTTCAGTATGGTAACCACCAGCCTGAGGTGATGACTTAAATTTAAATTAGTTACTAAATAAAGTTTCAACCTTAGTTCCTTAGTTGCACTAATCACATTTCCAGGGCTCAAGAGCCAAATATGGCCAGCACCTATCACACTGGATGGCACAGACATGAAACATTCTACCTCTGCTGAAAGTTTGGTGCACAGTGTTGGTCTGGGCTCTCTCTGGGCAATCAACACAGAGATAGATTTGTTTTTTCGGTACCGGGGATAGAACCCAGGGGCATTCTACCTCCAAGTGACATCCCAGCTCTATTATTTATTCTTTGATTTGAAACAGGGTCTCACTGAGTTGCGAAGGGCTTCACTAAGTAGCTAAGGCTGTCTGTGAACCACGATCCTCCTGTCTCCGCCTCCCAAATGCTGGTATTACAAGCATGCGCCACCACGCCCGGTTCTCCCCAGCCATTTTTTATCTTTTGTTTTTAAACAGTGTCTCACTGAGTTGCTGAGAGTTTTGCTGCATTGCTTAGGCTGGTCTCAAACCTGCAATCCTGTTTCACCCTCCCTAGTACGGTGATTACAGGTGTGGGCCACCACATCCAACTCAGGAGAATCTGATTTCTAAACTGGGAAAGGTGGTGAACACTTGTAATCTCAGTACTTGGGAGGCTGAGACCGAAGGATCACAGCCTGCCTCAGCAACTTAGTAAGATCCTGTTTCCAAAAGAAAGAATAAAGCCGGGCATGGTGGCGCACGCTTGTAGTCCTAACATTCGGGAGGCTGAGACCAGAGGATCGTCGTTCGTGGACCGCCTAGCTACTTAGTGAGGCCCTCTGCAACTTAGTGAGACCCTGTTTCAAAATAAAGAATAAAAAACAGGGCAGGAGGTGTAGCTTGAAGGACGAATGCCCCTGGGTTTCATCCCCAGACCCATAAAAAAAAAAAAAAAGAATAAAAATAGGGTTGGCAGTATAGCTTAGAGGTAGAATGCTCCTGGGTTCCATCCCTAGTGCCACTAAAAAAAAAAAGAAAAGAGGTCTAGGAGATGGACTTTGAGAATGGCACGCCAAGGCAATGAAGACAGGCCAGGTGTCCCTGAAGGAGTTTGGAAATAGTTCCTTTCTAGTCTTTTTACCTTTTTTTTTTTTGCGAGTCTGGGGATGGAACCCAGGGGCATTCGACCTCCGAGCTACATATTTTTTATTCTTTATTTTGAAACAGGGTCTCACTGAGTTGCAGAGGGCCTCTCTAAATAGCTGAGGCTGTCCGCGAACCGCGATCCTCCAGTCTCAGCCTCCCAAATGCTGGGATTACAAGCATACGCCACCACGCCCAGTTGTTACTGAATTTTAAAAACAAGGATAGCTAGAAAGGAGCTCATGTATTTCTTTTTTTAATTAATTAATTAATTAATTAAACTTTTTTTGGTGGTACTGGGGTTCCTGGAAGCCCTTCTACCTCCAGGATACACTCCCACGGGCTACACTCCCAGACCTATTTTTTTTTTAACATTTTTATGTGGAAACAGGGTCTCCTAAACCAGCAAGGCTGGCTCCGAACCAGTGCGATCCTCCTGTCTCCGCCTCCCAAGCGCGGGGATTACAAGCGTGCGCCACCACGCCCGGCTTAAAACTCTCTCTTAACACACAATCTTGATCTGTCCTCAAAGTGACCAAATTTCTAGAAAACTGGGCTGAAGAAGAAACCCACTTTTTAGCCAATGGACTTACCACTCGGCTGAAGTACTCGTCTAACACTTCTACAAAATTATGGATGAATTCATAAATAGCCATCTCGTTCTGAAATAAAAGAAGGGTACAATGAATTTCAGCACGGCCCCCTGTAAATGAGACACAGAAATACCCAGTGAGTTCCACAGTTCAGAGCAGATGGCTTAGGGATGGATCATGGGAATGTCCCACTGACAGACATTCAGAATAGTTCCTATTACTTATTTGAATGGTGCTTATTAACTAACAAAATGTAGGAAACCCTTAAGTTTAATTTTCATCCATGATGAATCTGGCCACACATCCATGATGAATCAGAGTCCAGTGTTTTAGCCAGGCCTAGTGGTGCATGCCTATAATCCCAGTACTTGGGAGGCTGAGACAGAAGGATCATAGGCTTTAGGCCAACCTTAGCAACCTAGCAAGGCTCCCAGGAACTCAGAAAGACCCTGTTTCAAAATAAAAACTAGAGCCGGGCGTGGTGGCACAGGCTTGTAATCCCAGAACTTGAGAGGATGCGATGGGAGGATCATTAGTTGGCTGGCCAGCCTCAGCAATGGGGGCCTTCTGCAACTTGGTGAGACTGTTTCAAAATAAATAAAAATAGGATGGGGCCTTGGCTTCAATCTCTAGTACTACTACATAAGTAATAAATAAATAAATAGACTGGGGGTGTAGATCAGAAGCAGAATGCCCCTGGATTCAATCCTCAGGACCACAGAAAGAAACAAACAAGCTGGGCCTGGTGGTGCCTGTTTGTAATCTCAGTACTTGAGAGTCTGAGACAAGAAGATTGCAGGTTCAAGGACAGCCTCAGCAAGGTATAGAGACTCTCGATAACAAAAAGGGCTGGGAGGGTAGCTCAGAGATAGAATGTTCCTGGGTTCAATCCCCAGTACCTCCCCCTCCCCAAACTAAAGGGCTGGGGGTGTAACTCAGAAGTAGAGTTCTTGTCCAGTATGCTCAAGGCCCTGGGTTCTCCAATACCAGAAAAAGAAAAGAAAAATGAAAAAATAAAGAGAAAAGAAACCAAGGTCCTTCAAACAAGTCATAATAATTCTTAGGGAGGCAAGTAGGAAGAAAACATCAGTTTTGGTAGGAATAAAAATCAGACTATTACCCCTAAGCTTCTGGCATTTTCCACAGGCCCTTCTGGCATCTTACCTCAGAGTCGTTAACTCCAACCACAATGAAGAGAGCTGCATACTGCCGGTAGATGAGCTTAAAATCCTTATATTCAATGAAAGAGCACTAGATGAAACAATTAATTCACGTTAATATCTTTGGTGGACAGAGACGTTTCTTCAAAATGTATAATCTTTAGGTTTGCGTTTCTGCCAGGCTATTCTAGAAATAAAGAACATTTGTGTGTGAGGTGGCCTTTTTGTTCTTCCCAGGACACTCAGGGGAATGAGTGGCCGCCTCTGGAGGGGGGATCTGAGCACTCAGCAGGGGTCTCACAAATACCCCCTCGTTCCTCTTCTTCCTTGATGTGGAAACCAGCAGGCAAAGCTAATGTCAAATCAGTGGGGTTTTGTGTTGTTGTTTTGTTTTTCTGTTTTGACACTGGAGATTGAATCCAGGGATGTTCTACCTCTGAGCTACACTCTCAGACTTATTTTGAAACAGGATCTCACTAAGTTGCAGAGGGCCTCCTTAAGTACCTGAGCCTGCCATCCTCCTGTCTCAGCCTCCCATGTACTGAGATTTACAAGTGTCCACCACCACGCCCGGCTCTACTCCACATTTTATTTTATTTATTTATTTTTTTGGTACTGAAGGTGGAACCCAGGGGCTTTATACCTCCAGGCTATACTCCCAGACCTATTTCATACTTTATTTGGAAACAAGTTCTCACTAAGTTGCTGAGAGCCTCACTAAGTAGCTGAGGCTGGCTTCGAACCTGTGCGATCCTTCTGTTTCAGCCTCCCAAGTACGAGGATTACAAGTGTGCGCCACCATTCCTGGCAGTCTACTCCACATTTTATTTATTTATTTATTTTAATTTTTATTTTTGGTGGTACTGGGGGTGGAACCCAGGGGCTTATTCTACTTCCGGGCTATACTCCCAGACCTATTTTTTATATCTGATTTGGAAATAGGGTCTCACTAAGTTGCTCAGAGCCTCACTAAGTAGCTGAGGCTGGCTTCGAACCTATGCAATCCTCCTGTCTCAGCCTCCCAAGTGTGGGGATTACAAGCGTGCAGCACCACGCCTGGCTATTCCACATTTTAAATTACCTCTGATGTGAAATTATGTAGACACAATGACAACGATGATTTTTTTTCTTCCTTCCTTCCTTCCTTCCTTCCTTCCTTCCTTCCTTCCTTTCTTTCTTTCTTTTCTGTTCTTTTCTTTCTTTTTTTTGGAACTGGGGAGCGAACCCAGAGCTCCACACCTGCAAAGCAGGCGCTTTGCCACTGAGCTACATCCCGGCCCCAATGACGATGATTTTCTTCTTTTCACTTACTCATGGATTCTTGGGAAGGAAATACATCTGCTCAGTTCTGTACTAGTTAATAGTCACTGAGGAGCCAATACAAATAGTGTAGTACATATTTATATTTTCCCTAGGTGCATGAACGGAATCAATGTATGAATCATCTAACAAGCCAGGCGTGGTGGCACACACTTGTAATCCCTCTACTTGGGAGGCTGAGACAGGAGGATCACAGGTTCTAGACCAACATCAGTAACTTAATAAGACCCCTAGCAACTTGGTGATACTTGTCTCAAAATAAAAAATAAAAAGGGCTAGGGATGTAGTTTGGAGGTAGAACACTCCTGAGTTCAATCCCCAGCACCAAAAATAAATAAATAAGTAAAACCAAACCTCCCTTCTCATTCATCTTTTCTTTATTTCCTTTTTCTTTTCTTTTTTCTTTTTTGCAGTAGTGGGGATGGCTAGAACCCAGGGGCATTCTACCTCCGAGCTACACTTCCAACCCTATTTTTTATTCTTTATTTTGAAACAGGGTCTCACTGAGTTGCAGAGGGCCTCACTAAAGTAGCTGAGGCTGTCGGTGAACCATGATCCTCCTGTCTCAGCCTCCCGAATGCTGGGATTACACGCGTGCGCTGCCACGCCCGGCTCGTTCATTTCTCTTCTAAAGCCACCACGCAGAGGGTCATAGGAGGGCAGTAGGTGGGCAGGATTGGACAGTGGGAAGGCATGTCTAATCCTGCGCCCGTCAGAGCGTGCAACACCACAGTGACTAAGTGTGAACTGGATGGGTGTGTGAACTGGATGGGTATCTGCACTGGGATACGTTGTTCTCTGAGGCCCAGATACACCTGGGAATGAAGTTGCAAGTTGGGGTTTGTTTTGTCATTTTCCTTTTTCTTTGTAGTACTGGAGATTGGATCCAGGGGCATTTTACCTCTATATCCTTAGCCCTTTTTAAGTTTTGAACACAGCCTCACTAAATTGCTGAGGCAGCTCTCGAATCTGTGATCCTCCTGTCTCAGCCTCCCGAGTACTGGGATGACAGGTGTGTACCACTGTACCTGGGAAATTGATGATGAAATTTGATTATGAAAATTCTTCCATGAGAAATACCATTTAACAGCCTATAAAGTGGAGGTATCTGAGGCGCTTATTTAAAATTAGGATAAATGTAATACACGCTAGGACCATTCTATAACTTTTGGCTTACTTTAGGGCCAACATGATTTCTGCTCATTTGGGTCTTTCAAGGAAATGCAGCTAAATTGAAAGAACTGAGGAACATTTTTCAAAGTCTCTTAGGAGTTTCTGAGGTTACAAAAATTATCAAAGCACCTTTATTTCATTTTATTTTTTTTGCGGTACCAGAGATAGAACCCAGGGGCATTCTACCTTCGAGCAATACTCCAGCCCTAGTTTTTATTCTTTATTTTGAAACAGGATCTCACTGAGTTGTAAATGGCCTCACTAAGTAGCTGAGGCTGGCGACGAACTGTGATCCTCCTGTCTCAGCCTCCCAAATGCTGGGATTACAAGCGTGTGCCACCACGCCCAGCCAAAGGACCTTTATGAATAAAATAAAAATTAAGCTGATATTATGATAGTCTGGTACCTGGTTATGCCAGAAGCCCAGTGGGTTCCTTTTAAAGTCTAAAATAGCTGGGCATGGTGGCGCACACTTTTAATCCCAGCATTCGGGAGGCTGAGACAGGAGGATCGTGGTGCATGGACATCCTCAGCTACTCAGTGAGGCCCTCCGCAATTTAATGAGACCCTGTTTCAAAATAAAGAATAAAAAACAAGGCAGGGGTTGTAGCTCGGAGGTCAAATGCCCCTGGGTTCCATCCCCAGAACTGCAAAAAAAAAAAAAAAATCTAAAATAATTTAGAATGCTTCAACAATATCTAACAGAATATTCAGTCTGAAGGTGTATGTCAAACGGTAAAGTATAAGTGAAAATGATGTTTGCAATTGTGGCGAGCCTGTATGCTGTATCAAGAGTCAAGCAGGAGCCGCGCATGGTGGCGCACGCTTGTAATCCTAGTGCTTGGGAGGCTGAGACAGGAGGATCGCACAGGTTCGATCCAGCCTCAGCTACTAAGTGAGTCTCTTAGCAACTTAGTGAGATCATGTTTCCAAATAAAGAATAAAATAGGTCTGGGAGTATAGCCTGGAGGTAGAAGGCCCCTGAATTCCATCCCCAGAACCGCAAAAAAAAAAAAAAAAAAAAAAAGAGTTAAAGAGGAATGCTTCTCAGGGTGTTTACCTTTACTTCTATCTAGCAAGCGGCTAGTCATGTGGCTCTTTACTGTTTCCATCTGACAAAACAAAGCAGTGTGCCATGTCAGACCCAAGTAGTAATTCAAAGAGGAGCACTGAGAAGTTCCAATTGGAAAATCCACTTAGAAGCCAAGGAAGATGTACTTATGACATGTAACTTCTGAGCACGGATGTGTTTTATGACCTAGTGCTTCCCACAGGCAGCCTCCCTACACACGCAGTGAAACGGAGAACTGGGAACGTGAATGGATGACTTGGACGAGCTTTCTGATTTTGCCCCACTGGTTGAGTGATTCCCAATGGATCTGACATTTAGGATTTGGATTAAATAATCCTCGAGGAAAAGTTCTTTGTCAAAACAGATTCAGTTTTTAAAACTTCTATTTATGGGCTAGGGTGTAGTTCAGTGGTAGAGTATGTGCTTAGCATGCACAAAGTCCTGGGTTTGATGCCCAGCGTCACGCGCATGTGTACACACACACACACACACACACACACACACACACACACACACACACTTTCTACTTATTATTCTACTATTTTTTTTGTGTGTGGTACTGGGGTGGAACCCAGAGGCTTTCTACCTCCGGGCTATACTCCCAGACCTATTTTTGGAAACAGGGTCTCACTAAGTTGCTGAGAGCCTCACTAAGTAGCTGAGGCTGGCTTCGAACCTGCGCGATCCTCCTGTCTCGGCCTCCCAAGCGCGGGGATTACAAGCGTGTGCCACCACGCCTGGCTATTATTCTACTATTTTTATCTAACCTCCACATTTTAACAGGGTGGAGAGAGTTGTTCTTTTATATGAACTTTTAACTTTCATTTCTCCCATCTACATAATACGTTCAAATCAAGTTTGTTTTTAAATCACTAGTTCTAGTACTTTGTTGGTAGTTATTTACAAAAGCAGAAGATGACTGTCCCCCACAAGAGAATCGTATCATTATCCTTTGGCATGAAGTGGGTTTTGAGTATACCACCTCCACACCAGCCCTCTGACCTTCATTCTTTGGCGTGGAGAATGCCACCTGCTACAGGCACTCCCCAGAGTTCCAAGGGCTGAATTCATACGAATAAAAAAAGAAGTTTATGTCTATGAGCTGGAGTAAATTTAGCTACCACTTCCATGGTATACTGAGACAAATACCCTGACCTGCTGGGCGTGGTGATACACGCCTGTAATCCTAGTACTTGGGAGGCTAAAACTGGAGGATCACAAGTTTGAGGCTAGACCTCAGCAACTTAATGAGACCCTATTTCAAACTAAAAAAAAAAAAAGCCAGACATAGTGGTGCACACTTGTAATCCTAGTACTTGGCAGGATGAGAAGGAGGATCGCAGGTTCAAAGTCAGCCTCAGCTACTTCGTGAGGAGGCCCTTTGCTACTTAGTAAAACCATGTTTCAAAATAAAAAATAAAAAATAGGGCTAGGGGTGTAGCTCGGGTGTAGAATGCCCCTGGTTCAATCCCAAGTATACAAATAAATACATAAATAGGGTGTGGTGGTATAATGCTTGGAAGGCTGAGACAGGAGGATTGCAGGTTTGTGGCTAGCCTAAGCAATTTAGTGAGGCCCTCTGCAATTTAGTGAGAACCCTGTTTCCGAACAAAAAATTAAAAAATAGGGCTGGAGAGTCGGCTCACAGGTAGAATGTCCCCGGGCTCTATCCCTAGTATCACCCCCCACCAACAACAAACACATACAAATGGGCTGGTGTAGCTTAGAGGCAGAATACTCCTAGATTGGATTCAATCCCCAATACCAAAAAAAAAAAAAAAGACTATTCCTGGTTTCTTTGTTTTTATTCTTACAGAAACATAGATGGTGGGAGTAGTATCACATTCCTGTAATTTCGGTTCTTGGGAGGCTGAGGCAGAAAGATCGTAGGTTCAAAGCCAACCTCAGCAACTTAGCGAGGTTCTCAGCAACCTAGCGAGATCATGTTTCCAAATAAATAAAATAGCGCTGGGGATGTAGCTCAGAAGCAGAATGCCCCTGGGTTCCATCCCCAGAACCACCCCTAAAACGAAAGAAAGAAGGCAATAAAAAGGAGACGAAAAGAGAGCTATCTTCCTTTGGTCTTCATTGCAAGTCATTACTTATTTTCCCTAATGGCTGTTGAAGGATTATAGTTCAGAGAAAATGAAGGCCGTTGGGCCCAAGCATCAACCGACGTGCCAAGGCTGAGGTGACGGCAGAGAGAAAAGAGCCTCAGAAACTCACTTGTTCACTCGATCGGGACAGGCAGCTCTTGATGACCTCCGTCTCCAGCACTGTGCGCTTATTAATCGCCACATGTTCGTAGTACTTAGAAAGTCGGGTCTGACCTTGTTTATTCACCATAAGGAAAAATTTTATCATTTTTTTTTTCCTGGCCAGTGTTTTTCCAAATGGAGTTTAAAGGTTATAGCAAGGGACGGCTGTGACGAACCTAGAGGATAACAGAACAACAGAAAGGCAAGGTTTAATTTCTCAATCATATTAAGCTCATTCTATAGATGAACCAGAAGTAAATAAAATGTTGTCTGATAATAACATTGGTCCTCACTCCTCTGAACTAAACCCAGGGGCGGTCGACCTCTGAGCTACAACCCCAGCTCTTTCTTTCTTTCTTTCTTTCTTTCTTTCTTTCTTTCTTTCTTTCTTTCTTTTCTTTCTTTCTGTGTAGGTCTGGGTATGGAACACAGGGGCATTCAACCACCGAGCTATACCCCCTGCCCTATTTTTTAAATTTTTTTATTCTTCATTTTGAAACCGGGTCTCACTGAGTTGCAGACAGAGGACCTCACTAGGTAGCTGAGGC
Organism: Muscardinus avellanarius; assembly: GCF_963383645.1. Taxonomy (NCBI): domain Eukaryota; kingdom Metazoa; phylum Chordata; class Mammalia; order Rodentia; family Gliridae; genus Muscardinus; species Muscardinus avellanarius. Next base: position 36,790,764 of record NC_137798.1, on the reverse strand, counting down.
TGTCTGCGAACCATGATCCTCCGGTCTCAGCCTCCCGAATGCTGGGATTACAAGTGTGCGCCACCACGCCCGGCTTCTTTCTTTCTTCCTAATTGCGGGTCTGGGGATGGAACCCAGGGGCATTTGACCTCCAAGTTACAACCCCTGCCTTATTTTTTGTTCTTTATTTTAAAACAGGGTCTCACTAAATTGCAAAGGGCCTCACTAAGTAGCTGAGGCTGTCTGCGAACCACAATCCTCCAGTCTCAGCCTCTCAATATATTTTTATTTTGAAGCAGGGTCTCACTAAGTTACCATGCTCTGGCCTTGAACCTGCAATCCTCCTGTCTGAGTCTTCCAAGTCTCAGGATTACAGTCGTGTACCACCGCGCTTGGCTTTGAATCTCACACTTCTTTGAAGCAGATACTTTTTTTGGTACTGGAAATGGAACCCGGGGGCATTCTACCTCTGAGAGACACCCCAGGCCTATTTTTTTGTGTGTGGTACTGGGGATGGAACACAGGGGCACTGTACCTCCGAGCTACACCCCAGTCCTATTTTTTATTATTTATTTATTTATTTATTTATTTATTTATTTATTTATGGTGGTACTGGTGTTCCTGGAAACCCTTCTACCTCCGGGCTACACTCCCAGACCTAATTTATACTTTTTATTTGGAAACAGGGTCTCTTTAGCCAGCGAGGCTGGCTTCGAACCTGCACAATCCTCCTGTCCCTGCCTCCCAAGTGCGGGGATTACAAGCGTGTGCCACCATGCCCGGCTTATTCTTTACTTTTTGAAACAGGGTCTCAGTGAGCTGTAAAGAGCCTCACTAAGTAGCTGAGGCTGTCTTTGAACCACAATCCTCCTGTCTCAGCTTCCCAAATGGTGGGATTACAAGGGTGTGCCACCACGCCCAGCTATTCTTTATTTTTGAAAAAGAGTCTCACTGAGTTGTGAAGGGACTTCCTAAATAGCTGTGACTTTTCCTGAATCGCTATCCTCCGGTCTCAGCCTCCCGAATGCTGGGATTACAAGTGTGTGCCACCATGCCAGGCTTGAAGCAGACACTTCTGTTGTCCTTATTTGTTTATTTATTTATTTATTGTGGTACTGGGGGTGGAAGCCAGAGGCTTTCTACCTCCGGGCTATAGTCCCAGACCTATTTTATATTTGATTTGGAAACAGGGTCTCACTAAGTTGCTGAGAGCCTCACTAAGTAGCTGAGTCCGGCTTTGAACCTGCGCGATCCTCCTGTCTCAGCCTCCCAAGCGCGGGGATTTACAAGACAATATAAGGACACCTGGTTCCGTTGTCCTTATTTTAAGGTTAAGCCAAGTGGAGGTTAGGGATGGTAAGGCACCCAAAGTCACTGCAGTGCTTTGTGTCAGAAGCGGGCTGCCCCTCAGAGGCCAAGCAACACCCCCAGGTCATCCTCGGTTCATGCTTGTCTGCTCAGTTGCACTGAATCTCATGTTTGTTCCTCTTATTCTTACAGATTTTGAACTAATAAGTGCAAGTGACTATAATATTGACTGGCAGCTAGACCTTTCACCAAAAGCTTGAGAACTAGCTTAGTGGCTTACCAGACAACATCATATTCACATTTTGTTCTAACTGAAAATCTGTGCAAAAGACCAAGGTTTACAGTAGTTCTTAAATAAAATTTTATTTTTAAGTTTTTTTTTTGTGTGTGTGGTACTGGGGATGGAACCCAGGGACATTCTACCTCTGAGCTACATCCCAGTCCTATTTTTGTATTTTTGATTTTTAAACAGGGTCTCACTGAGTTGCAAAGGACCTCATTACGTAGCTGAGGCTGTCCACGAACTGTGATCCTCCTGTCTCAGACTCCCAAATGCTGGGATTACAAGTGTGCGCCACCATGGCCAACTTCTTAAATGAAATTTTAAAATTTGAAATAATTTTACATTTTTTTAAAGGGTCTCGTTAATTTTCTGCAGGTCTTCCCTGGCCCTGATCCTCCTGCCTCAGCCTCCCAAGCACTGGGATTACAGGCGTGTGCCTCCAGACTGAGCCTATAATTTTAGATTTATAGAAAAAAAATGCTCCTCTTTTTTTTTTTTTTTGGTATTGGAAATTGAGCTCTGTACATTCTACCTCAGAGCTCCATCCCTAGCTCTTTTTATTTTTAATTTCAAAAGAGGGTTTTGCTAAGACACTCAACGAGGAAGAGTTGCTGAGGCTGGCCTGAGACCTATGATCCTCCTGTCTCAGCCTCTCAAATACTGGGATTGCAGGCATGTGCCACTCCACTCAGCTGCCACGGAGTCTGGCTCAGAAAACGCTGTTCCTAGTCACTGTCAGCACCTCACTTGAGCATGAAGCTCAGAAACCGATACTGAAACATTATTATGTGTGTGTGGTACTGGGCATTGAACTCAGGGACGTTCTACCTCCGAGCTACATCCTCAGGGTCTCACTCCATTGCACGGGGCCTCACTAAATTGCTGAGGCTGCCCCTGATCTTGGGATCTTCCTGGCTCAGTCTCCCAAGTACGGGGATTACAAGTATGTGCTACCACTTCTGACGCTAACACATTACTAATGTCAACTCCTGAACCTATTTGGAGTTCACCAATTTCTTCATTGTCTTTCTTTTGTTCCAGCATTCTATCTGGGGTATCACATTTCCCTTGGTTGTCTGTCTCTCTGTCTCCTCTGGTCTATGACAGTTTCTCCTGCTCTCCTTGATTTTCATGAACTTGACAGTCTCGAGGACACTGGCCAGATGTCCTGTACGAGACCCCCCCCCCATTTTAAATTTGTCTGATATTTTTCAAACTTTTGAAAAAAAATTCTATAAAATTAAGTGCCACCAGGTGTGGTGGTACATGCTTGTAATCCCAGTACTTAAGAGACTGAGAATACAAAGAAAGCTAATGAAAATTTTCTTCAAAAACTGACAGCTAGCCGGGCATGGTGGCGCACCCTTGTAATCCCCACGCTTGGAAGGCGAAGACAGGAGGATTGCACAGGTTCGAAGCCAGCTTCTCTGGCTTAAGAGACCCTGTTTCCAAATAAAAAATATAAAAATAGTTCTGGGAGTATAGCCCGGAGGTAGAAGGATTTCCAGGAACCCCAGTACCACAAAACAAAACAAAAACACCCTGACAGCTAATATTTATGAACAAGTAGTGGGTATATATCAAAATTAGACTTTAAAAAAGAATTCAGCGGCCAGGCATAGTGATGCACTCTTGTAATCCCAGTACTTGGGAGGCTGGGACAGGAGGATTGTGCAGGTTCGAAGCTAGCCTCAGCTACTTAGTGAGGCTCTCAGCAACGCAGTGAGTGAGACCCTGTTTCCAAACAAAAATATAAAAGTAGGTCTGGGATTATAGCTCAGAGGTAGAAGGCCCCTGGGTTCCATCCCCAGTGCCAAAAAAACAAAAAAGAAAAGAAAAAAAAAGAAAAAGAAAAGAAATAAAGAAAAAAAAAAGAAAAGAAAGAAAAAGAAAAAGAAAGATTTCAGCTGAGCATAGTGGTGCATGCTTGTAATTCAGTACTTGGGAGGCTGACACAGGAGGATCACAGGTTCGAGAACAGTCTCAGCAAGTAGTGAGACTCTCACCAACCTAGCAAGACCCTGTTTCAAAATGAAAATAAAATAGGGCTGGGGGTGTAGCTCAGGGGTAGAACATCCCTGGGTTTAATTCTCAGTACCACAAAAAAAAAAAAAGAAAAGGAATTCAAGTTAATTTTCATGATCATTCTATACCATTTTATTCATTCATTCTAGATATAAATATCACTTCTTCTATGTTCTAAGTAGTGATAAAGTGACTGGGAAGATTTTTTTAAATCGTGGAAATCTGTTTTTTTTTTTTTTTTCATACTGGGAGTTGAAACCAGGGGCATTCTACCTCTGAGCTATACCCTGAGTCCTATTTTCTTTTTTATTTCAAAACAGTATCTCGCTAAATTGCTGAGGGTGGTCCCAAGCCTCCTGTCTCAGCCTCCCAAGTTCTAGGATTATAGATGTGTGCTACCACCACCCCAGCTAAATCTGTTTTGTTGTTGTTGTGTTGTTGTGCAGCTGGGAATCAAACCCAGGAACATTCTACTTCCAACTTATAGCCCCAGCCCTATTTTTTTTTTTTTTATTTGTAAACAGGGTTTCCCTATGGGGCTTGGTCAACTCAGGTGAGCATCTACAACTATCTTAGCAAAAGTTGGGTCTGTTAAGAGTCAGTGTGAAAAGATTCAGCTCTCAGAACACCAGACAGAAAATGACTTGATGGGGTTTGATCTACTTTAAGCACAAAACATTAATTATCTGCTTTGATGAGGCATCCTGTCTGTCTGAGAGTGACGCTGAGACTCTGTGATAAACTAGGCTCTACTGAAAAGAGCAGACAGCATGTGAAGACTGTAGCTCCAGTGCATGAGTGATTCTGGCACTAGTCAGAATTCTAGCAACGCAGGGAGGCTGGAGCACATCATTATAGACAGAGGAACTAGTTGGTTGTATACTGGACAAAATATCTAAGTCAGGCTGGATGCCAAGTGTTTATCTTTGGGAATTTTGCTTCCTTAGGAGATAAGAAGAATGTGTTACCTAAATGTTTAGACTTGCTGGGTGAGGTGGTACACCCCTCTAATCCCAGTAGTGGGAGGCTGAGATAGGACCACCACAGGCTCAAGACCAGCCTTGGTAACTTAGTGAGACTATGTTTCAAAATAAAAAGATAGGAGCCCATCTTGGTGGCGCATGCTTGTAATCCCAGCATTAGGGAGCTGAGACCGGAGGATTGTAGTTCGAGGACAGCCTCGGCTACTTAGTGAAGCCTTCCACGACTTAGTGAGACCGTATTTCAAAATAAAGAATAAAAAATAGGGCAAGGGGTGTAGCTTGGAGGTCAAATGCCTCTGGGTTCTATCCCCAGACCTGCAAAATAAATAAAATAAATAAATAAAATAAAATAATAGGGCTGGGGGTGTGGCTCAAATGTAGAATGCCCTTGGGTTTGATCCCCAGGACCACAAAGAAAAAAAAAAGTTAGCTGGGAGTGGTGGCGCATGCTTGTAATCCCAGCATCCGGGAGGTTGAGTCCGGATGATTGTGGTTTGCGGTCAGCCTCAGCTACTTAGCAAGGCCCTTCACAACTCAATGAGACCGTTTCAAAAACGAAAATGTAGCCGGGCGTGGTGGTGCACGCTCGTAATCCCAGCATTCTGGAGGCTGAGACAGGAGGATCACAGTTTGAGGACAGCCTCAGCTACTACTTAGTAAGGCCTGTTGCAACTCAGTGAGATTCTGTTTCAAAATAAAGAATAAAAAATAGGGCTAAGGATGTAGCTTGAAGGTAGAATGCCCCTGGGTTCCATCCCCAGTACCACACACACACACACACACACACACACAAATAAATTAAAAAGCCGGGCGTGGTGGCACACGCTTGTAATCCCAGCATTTGGGAGGCTGAGACCAGAGGATCACAGTTCGCGGACAGCCTCAGCTACTTAGTGAGGCCCTCTGCAACTCAGTGAGACCTGGTTTCAAAATAAAGAATAAAAAATAGGGCAGGGTGTGTAGCTCAGAGGTTGAATGCTCCTGGGTTCCATCCCCAGACCCGCAAAAAATAAATAAATAAATAAAAATAAATTAATTAATTAAAATAAATAAATAAATAGACTATAGCTGGGCGTGGTGGCGCACGCTTGTAATCCCTGTGCTTGGGAGGCTGAGACAGGAGGATCGCACAGGTTCAAAGCCAGCCTCAGCTACTTAGTGAGGCTCTCAGCAACTTATTTGGAGACCCTGTTTCCAAATAAAATATAAAAAATAGGTCTAGGAGTATAGCCCGGAGGTAGAAAGCCCCTGGTTCCACCCCCAGTACCACTAACAAATAAATAAATAGACTCAAAAGTAAGGCTGAGGGTGAAGCTCAGAGGTAAAATGCCCCTGGGTTCCATCCCCAGTACTGCTAAAGAAAGGGAAAAAAAAGTTAAAACTTGAGTAGAGCTTTGCCACCTACCTGCCATGTGAGCCCAAGTGCCTGGCCCTCCGCACCCCGCCTGGACAGCCCCCTGGGGGGATGGTATGAGTTAGAGGAGGTCACATGCAAACCGCATTCAGTACCCGGACTGGCCGCCTGGATGCGTTCACTTTACATTTAAATACATTTAAATACATTTAGTATTTCTTTGCTGAGGAAGAACATTATGGGATTATACTTGGACTAAGTTTTCTATTATTATTTTTTTGCCCTTTCAGCCCATCTCTTATTTCCTAAGCCCCATCAGACAGGTGTTTACCTTCCGACAATTCCAAACACTATGCTCTAAAGAGCCAGGCCTGGCGTGGCAAAGCCAGGGGCTGCAGTGTTCACTCACTGTGTAGAACAGGATGTTATGTAGGCCAGCTCAGTCAGGGCTATGACAGCTGGACCATGGGGGAGGGCTGTGGTCATTCACTCCCTTTTCCAGGAAAGTAAGCTCATGCTGTGGGTGGGATTGCAACATATTCTGGGTGCTTAATCATTTGGCATTAAGTGTTGCTTTTTTTTTTTTTTTGCGGGCCTGGGGATGGAACCCAGGGGCATTTGATGTCTGAGCTACACCCCCTGCCCTATTTTTTATCATTTATTTTGAAACAGGGTTTCACTAAGTTACTGATGGCCTCATTAAGTAGCTGAGGTAGTCTATGAACCATGATCCTCCAGTCTCAGCCTCCCTAATGCTATGATTACAAGCCTGCACCACCACTCCTGGCTTAAGTGTTACTTTTATTCTTACAAATGATTGCCAGTAAATTATGGCAGGTGATTAGGAAGTTAAGGTTACCATCTTTTCCTTCATTCCCTTTTGGCAAAGTTACTTTAAAACCAACTTTATGATCGTTGTAAATCATAATCATAGCCAGGCGTGGTGGTACACATTTGTAATCCCAGTACTTGGGAGGCTGAGACAGGAAGATCACAAGTCCAAGGCCAGCTTCAACAATTTAAGAAGGCCCTCAGCAACTCAGTGAAACCCTGTTTCAAAATAATAGAAAAAAAAATTAGGGCTAAGGGTGTAGCTCAGAGGTACAATGCCCAGGGCTCAATCCCCAGTACCCCCCCACACACACACACACACAAGGAACTATAATCATATACTTTGATTTTAACTGCCAGGTTGAAAAAGAAAAGCAAATATTGTCTTAAAGATACCCATGGCCAGACCTTTGCCTTTAACTGCCCTGGTTGCAGTAAGTGGCAAAATGAGATGTAAAAAGATCCCACTGAGACGTCACACCAAGGTTTCCACCTTGCAAGCACAACACTTCTCGCTGACTTCAAGAGGAAGGATGACAAGCAAGGGCTTGTTGAGCTGATGCTCATCAGGATGCAGGTCTTCAAAGGAATCGCTGGAGGCATCTAGAGACGTGAACACATCATTCTTTTTTTTTTTTTTTGCATGCCTCATAAACAATTACACAACTTATGATTATAGGATTAAAGGGTAGTAAGAAGGTGGAGAATTTTGAATATTCCTATTAAAAATATACAAAGCCAAATAAACCAAGTAGACACTAAAGAAGCAAATGCATGTTTGAGAACTGGAGATGATTGCTGTGGGCACCTGTGCTGGTTACTGCACATCTGGGAGGAGAGGGATCAAATACAAGACTGAGCTAAGACAAAAGGAAAGAATATGCTTAATCAAATGCTGGGAAAGGGTGGGGAAGAGGGATGAACTTCCTCTGCTTATAAATTCTTTGTATTTAATAAGGCAGAAGGCTGCAGAAAATGTTCTGGTGGCCAGCAGATTGCACACACAAAAGCTGCTGTGAATATGTGAAAAATAAGGAAGACAACAAGGAAACTTTATTAGGGAAAGAAAGTATCACACAGAGGGTACTAGGGTTCCCTAGACGGAAACCTGGAAAATCCCCAAATGAAAGGAAGGCAAATTGAACTAGGATTTTTTTTCTGTAGTGTGTAAGGACATGTTTTGAAGGCCAAGCCTGGTGAGGTTGGTAGATGCAGAATAAAATATCAACACATTCATCTTTTGAGATCTTACATGATGTAAACTAAACACCCAGAGAAAGGAGAGACTGAAAACACTGAAGTTTATATTAAATTGAGCAGGGTTCGTATTTCTCTCTCCACCCCCCCCCCCCCAGTACTGGGGATGGAACCCAGGGGCATTCTACCTCCGAGCTACACCCCCAGCCCTATTTTTTAGTCTTTATTTTGAAACAGGGTCTCATTGAGTTGCGAAGGGCCTCACTAAGTAGCCGAGGCTGGCTGCAAACCTGGATCCTCCTGTTTCAGGCTCCCAAATGCTGGGATTACAAGTGTGCGCCACCATGCCCAGCCAGGGTTCGTATTTCTGAAGGTGTCTTTCTGGGAGTTAGAACCGGAAGGGTCTGTAGAGACTGTCATGTCTTTTTTTTTTTTTTTTTTTTTTTTTTTTGGTGGTACTGGGGGTGGAACCCAGAGGCTTTTTACCTCCACGCTACACTCCCAGACCTATTTTTTATTTTATTTGGAAACAGGGTCTCACTAAGTTGCTGAGAGCCTCACTAAGTAGCTGAGGGTGGCTTCGAACCTGTGCAATTCTCCTGTCTCAGCCTCCCAAGAGCTGGGATTACAAGCGTGTGCCACCACGCCCGGCTCGAGACTGTCATGTCTTAAAGAAGGAAGATGGCTTTCAACTTGGGTGGTAACTTAAGTAACTACATGAACTGCTTTGGGAAGATTCTAGACTTGTGTCCTGCCTCCAAACAAAGGATGCTACGGATGGTGATAGTCAGTTACAGATTAGGAAGCAGGGAGTGGCAACGTGTGACCCCGGTGCTTGTCATCCCTCCTGCGCACTCTCTTCATTTTGCAGAAGGGAAGACCAATCAGGAGAGATGTGCGGTGGAATCCTGAATTCTGATCTCCTGATTCATATCGTTGCTGTGCTTAATTCACACGGCTTCTCGGCCTCACTCAGTGTGTTAGTGTCATTAAATGGTCATTTAGGCTTAGCTTTGATGACGATCGGGTCAATATTCTCCTTTCTAATGCCTCTGTACAACTAATCTGCAAAATACCAAACAAATCACTGCATGAAATAGTAGCGCATGTAGCTTCTAGAAAGTGCTATTTGATGATGGTCATCATCTTTTCTTGCTCTAAATGCTTTCGATGTGCCCAACACACATGGGACAGAAACCCACAATTAAGGTAAAAGCATACAAAAAAAGTTCTCTTTTTTTGCCTTCTGAAAAATGATTTAAGTAAGACTTTCTAAGTTGACGTGGTGGCGCACGCTTGTAATCCCTGTACTTGGGAGGCTGAGACAGGAGGATCGCGCAGGTTTGAAGCCAGCCTCAGCTACTGAGGCTCTCAGCAGCTTGGGGAAACTCTATTTCCAAATAAAATATAAAATAGGTCTGGGAGTGTAGCCCAGAGGTAGAAAGCCCCTGGGTTCTATTCCCAGAACCACGGAGGGGGGGGGGTTATGTTAAAAAGAAAATCCATCCAGAAAACTGGTTTAGTAAATAGCGCTAGTTTAGTGTAATAGTCAAGAGTACGACTTAGAGCTTGAATGCTTGGCTCTGCTGCTTACCAGCTTTGTGACCTTGGGCAAGATACTTTATCTTTTTGAGCTCAGTCTCCTGTACAATGGGAATAATAGTACTTCCTCCTCAATTGTTGTGAAGATGAAAGGGGTTTGGATAGGTGACATTCCTAGAACAGGGCTTGGCAGAGGCAGGCAGCAAGTGCTGGCGTGTTAGCCACGGTCATCATGATGGGCAACATCACCTTTTCCTTGGTGAAGCCTTTCCTGCCTGCCTCGTTCCCCTCCTTCCAACTATAAAGAGCTGATACGCCCATTGATAACTTCTGTAATCATTATTTGATTACATGTTGAGGTCCTCTCTCAGAACTGTGATATATATTTTTTATTATGACTGTCAGAGATTTTACATTGTATTCTAGTATTCAAGTATGTATATAAAATAGAAGTTCACAAGACACTATTTTTTTTGTGTGTGTGTGGTACTGAGGATGGAACCCAGGGGCATTCTACCTCCGAGATACACCCCTAGCCCTATTTTTTATTCATTTTGAAACAGGGTCTGAGTTGCAAAGGGCCTCACTAAGTAGTTAAGGCTGGCTGTGAACCCCATCCTCCTGTCTCAGCCTCCCAGATGCTGGGATTACACCACCATGCCCAGTTTTCAACAAAGTTGTTTTTTTTTTTTTTTTTTTTTTGGTGGTACTGGGGGTGGAACCCAGAGGCTTTCTACCTTCGGGCTATACCCTCAGCCGTATTTTATAATTTATTTGGGAACAGGGTCTCACTAAGTTGCTGAGAGCCTCACTAAGTAGCTGAGGCTGGCTTCGAACCTGTGTGATCCTCATGTCTCAACCTCCCAAGCGTGGGGATTACGAGTGTGAGCCAACATGCCTGGCTCAACAAAGCTTTTTTTTTGTGTGTGTGGCTCTGTAGATGGAACCCAGGGGCATTTGACCCTTGAGCTACACCCCCTGTTCTATTTCTTATTCTTTATTTTGAAACAGGGTCTCACTAAATCACAGAGGGCCTCACTAAGTAGCTGAGGCTGTCCACGAAAAATCATGATCCTTCAGTCTCAGCCTCCCAAATGTTGGGATTACAAGTGTGCATCACCATGCTCAGCTCAACAAAGCTTTTAAAAAAAGGTACAGACAGGCAGATCAGACAATGTGGAAGAGCTCTCAATGGTTAAAGCTAGAACAATTTGAATAGCATAGCATTGGATTGTAACTCAAAGTATAAAATAAATCTAGGCTGGGTATGCTGGTGCACACTTGTAATCCCAGTACTTAGGAGGCTGAGACAGGAGGTTCACAGGTTGAAAACCAGCCTCAGCTACTCAGTGAGACTCTCTGCAATTTATTGAGACTCTGTTTCTAGATAATGAATAAAAAACAGGAGTCGGTCGTGGTGGCGCACGCTTGTAATCCCAGCATTCGGGAGGCTGAGACCGGAGGATCGCGGTTCGTGGACAGCCTCAGCTACTTAGTGAGGCCCTCTGCAACTCAGTGAGACCAGGTTTTAAAATAAAAGAATAAAAAATAGGGCAGGGGGTGTAGTCCAGAGGTTAAATGCCCCTGGGTTCCATCCCCAGACCCGCAAAAAACAAACAAACAAACAAACAAACAAAAAAACAAAGAACAGGGCTAGAAGCTGGGTGTGGTGGCGCATGCTTGTAATCCCAGCATTTGGGAGACTGAGATGGAGGATCATGATTCCCGGACAGGCTCAGCTACTTATGAGGCACTCGATAACTTAGTGAGACCCTGTTTCAAATTAAAGAATAAAAATAGGGCAGGGGTGTAGCTCAGAGGTCAAATGCCCCTGGGTTCCATCCCCAGACCCACAACAAACAAACAAACAAACAAACAAACACAGGGCTAGAAGTTGGGCATGGTGGCGCACGCTTATAATCCCAGCATTAGGGAGGCTCAGACAGAAGGATCACGGTTTGCAGACAGCCTCAGTTACTTAATGAGGCTTCCCACAGTAACTTAGTGAGACCCTGTTTCAAAATAAAGAATAAAAAATAGGGCAGGGGGGTGTAGCTCAGAGTTCGAATGTCCCTGGGTACCATCCCTAGACCCGCAAAATAAATAAATACATACATAAATAAATTCTATGTGCCCACATACTGATAAAGGTACATGATTAAATGAACAGAAGAGTTCCAAATACTGTAGTTTGCGGTATTAGGACTCCACTCACCAACTCAGGAAGAGAGGATAACAGTAGACAATGCTGACATGGTGCTAGGTGCCAGGTGATGTTTTGAACACTTAACCCGCATTGGTTTAATCCTCCTAATAGCTCTGTGAGGTAGACTGTTTCCTCTCCACTCCACAGATGTGGAAGCGCGTGTGCAAAGGTCACTCAGCAGGATGGTGGAGGGGGACCAATTGTAGCTAGTCTAGCCTCAGTGTCTGTGCTCTCACCCAGTGCTCGTTATCTCTGGGTTTGTCTCAAGTCTGGTAATTCAGTGATGGCTATAAGAAGACTGTGGACGCACAATTTCACCCTCCATTGACTGGTATAAATCCACTCCAACAAGTCGTTCTCTCTCTCTCTCTCTCTTCCAGTACTGGGATGGAACCCAGGGGCATTCTACCTTTAAGCTATACCCCCAGCTCTATTTTTTATTATTTCTTTTGAAGCAGGGTCTCACTGAGTTGCAGAGGGCCTCACTAAGTAGCTGAGTTGTCCTCAAACTGCGATCCTCCTGTCTCAGCCTCCTGAATGCTGGGATTACAAGCGTGAGCCACCACGCCCGGCTCAGTTGTACTCTTTATACACAAGCTTTTACTGGCTAACAGGTGTTTTTTGGCAGATGCAGTCTTGACCCTGGAGCTTATCACAAAAAGCACAATTCTAGAATTCTAGTTGATCATTCCCTTTTTGTTGATAAAAACACGAAGCCTAAAATGCCTAAGAAGTAGCTCAATCAAATAAATGTGGAAATTCAGCACAGTAGAGGTCAAAATGCTACATTCTCTGTAGTGTGTTTAATGTTTGTGACTAAATCTAATATTTTCAAAATTTTTACGTCTGATTTGCTCCTTCAGATACTTGAGCTGATCTTGCTTTCTACTTGCCCAAAAGAAAACACACCAGGCAAATGCTGACCAAAGAAACCTTTCAGACTCCTATCTGAATTGAGTACCATTCTTACTCAAGGACCCATTCTTGTTATAAGTGGCTTGTTTGGCTGCTCTTTGTCCAGAAGTTCTTTTTTTCTTTTTTCTTCCCCCTGTGGTGCTAGGGATTGAACCCAGGGAAATTCCACTTCTGACCTATAACTCCAGTTCTTTTTAAACTTTTTTTTTGATTGAAACAGGGTTTTGCTAAGTTGCAGAGGACCTTGCTCAGTTGGTGAGGCTGGCTTTGAATCTGCTATTCTCCTGTCCCTCCCAAGTACGATTACAGGCATGGACCACCACACCAGCTTCCTTTTAACTGTTATGAATTTCACTGTACAGTGGAGCAACAAGTGCTGTAAAAGTACATAGGATGAGCCTGCCTCACTGTCACCCAGGTGATATTCATACTTAAATTTACGCTCATCTATATCTCACATTCTTTGAGCATTAAAAGTGTTTTATTTTTATTATTTTTTGAGGCACTGGGAATTGAACCCAGAGGCATTCTATCTCCAAGCTAGATCCCCAGTCTGATTTTACTTCTTTTTTCTTTTTCTACTTCTTTTTTCTCTTTCTCTTTCTTTTTCCCTCTCTTTCTTTCTTTCTTTCTTTCTGTACTGGGGATGGAATCCAAGGGGCATTCTACCCCTGAGCTATACCCCCAGCCCTAATTTTTTTTTAATTCTTTATTTTGAAACAGAGTCTCACTGAGTTGCAAAGGGCCTCGCTAAGTAGCTGAGGCTGTCTGTGAACCATGATCTTCCTGTCTCAGCGTCCCAAGTACTGGGATTAAAAGCATGCGCCACCATGCCCGGCCAATAGCATTATTTTAATAATAGTCAAATAAAAGATTCCAATAGCACAGCTATAATATATAACTTTCGGTTAGGGAGCAGACAGTTTAAAATTTGAAACCATGGGAAGGAGAAGAGGTAAGACTGTGGTCACTGGAGAGGGTCCTTTCTCACAAACAGTGAGAGCAAATAAGACAGTAAAGAAAAAAGTGCACTGGCAACAGAGACCAGGTGAAAAAACATCCTGGTAAAGATCTCTAGAACACCAGTGGATGGGGGGAAAAGGAAGGTACCAATAAAAAGTGAAGGAAGGGGCAACGGGGCGGGGTGGGGGGAGAGCGAGCCAGAGAGCATGGGCGCGTGCATGTGTACAGCAGGTGCTGGGAGAAGTCAAAGTTAGAAAACAAGGATTTGACCTGGGCGTGGTGGCCCATGCCTGTAATCCCAGTGATTGGGAGGCTGAGACAGGAGGACGGTAGGTTGGATCCCCAGTACAAATAAAACAAGGACTTGTGAGGATCAAAAGCACCAGGGAACCAGAAATCACCAAGTTACCACCCAAAGGAAGGCACTCCCCAGGAATCAAGTGTGACTCTAAGTACAACAGTGGGAAGTGGGAGGAGGGCTGGCAGGCCCTGCTGCAGAGTGCAAGAGAAGGTCCCATTGAACCTTACAGCTCTCAGAAGCACACAGTGGATGCTGCTTGGCGGGACAGACCCTGCGCGGAGGGAGGAGAACACAGCACGTATATTAACAGCTGATGGGCTAGATTAAGCAGACAATAGCTAGATCAGGCCAATCAGGCTCAGCATCATTATTAAAGCTGAGATGACTAGACATGATGTGCCACCTGGTGTGATGCAACAGGAAGTACACTAAGAGCACGGGATTCCCTATGGGGAAGAAGCTTTGTAAAAAAAAATCTTGACTCGAATCTAGCCTCTAGACTTAACTTCGTCTTCTTTTTTTTTTTTTTTTTTTTTTTTTTGGTGGTACTGGGGTTCCTGGAAGCCCTTCTACCTCCGGGATACACTCCCAGACCTATTTTTACATTTTTATTTAGAAACAGGGTCTCCTAAGCCAGCGCGCGAAGCTGGCTTCGAACCTGCGCGATCCTCCTGTCTCTGCCTCCCAAGCGTGGGGATTACAAGTGTGCGCCACCACGCCCGGCTTTTTTTCTCCATATTTCCTATAAATTTATAAGTTAAGTCTATGCTGGGCGTGGTGGCGCACGCTTGTAATCCCAGCATTTGGGAGGCTGAGATTGGAGGGCCGCGGTTCACGGACAGCCTCAGCTACTTAGTGAGACCCTGTTTCAAAAAAATTAAAGACTAAAAAATAGGGCAGGGGGTATAGCTTGAAGGTAGAATGCCCATGGGTTCCATCCCCAGACCCGCAAAAAAAAAAAAAAAGAAAATATGGAAAATAAAGAAATACGCTAAATGATACTATTAGATGTAACTCACCAAATGTGATCAATTCTATAGGATTAATGACCTGGTCTCTTTAAAAAAATAAATGACATGATGGGGTGAGGGGGACGCAAATAATGTGTAAAAGACCTAATGAAATAAGTAGATCATGTTTGGATCCTGATTATAAATCACTAGTTGTTAAAAAGATTATTAAGGATGTATGTTCTTGTGAGGTGTGGTAGTACCTGTTTGTAATCCAAGTACTTGGGAGGCTAAGACTGGAGGATCACAGGTTCGAGGCTAGCCTCAGCCATTTGGCAAGGCTCTCTGCAATTAAGTATTCTGTTTCAAAATAAAAAATACAATAGAGTTGGGAGTGTAGCTCAGAGGTAGAACACCCCTGGATTCAATCCTTAGCACCAAGGGAAAAAATAAAAATATGTACCACTGAAATAGTGCAAAACATAAGACTTACTTTATTTTTTTATTTTTTATTTTTTTATTTTTATTTTTTGCGGGTCTGGAGATGGAACCCAGGGGCATTCGACCTCCGAGCTACACCTACCCTGCCCTATTTTTTATTCTTTATTTTGAAGCCGGGTCTCACTGAGTTGCAGAGGGCCTCACTAAGTAGCTGAGGCTGTCCGCAAACTGTGATCCTCTGGTCTCAGCCTCCCGAATGCTGGGATTACAAGCATGCGCCACCATGCCCGGCTATGAGACTTACCTTAAAAATATTCCTCACACAGGGAAAAAAAGCATAGTAGATGTAATAAAAATGGCTAAATCTCAGTAATTATTGACGAGAGTTCACTAGACTTTAAAAACAATTCTTATATGATGGAAATCTATTAAAATAAAAAGTTAAATATAAAATGCCTCATAGGTATGAGATAGGATAGTGGTTCAAGGACAGCCTCAGCTAGTACTTAGTGAGGCCCTATGCAACTCATTGAGACACTGTTTTAAAATAAAGAATAAAAAATAGGGCTGGAGGTGACGCTCGGAGGTAGATGCCCCTGGGTTCCATCCCCAGTACTGAAAATGAAAAAAGTCTCACAGGCTGGGGGAGCAGCTTAGTGGTAGAACTTGTGCTTAGCATTCACAAGGTCCTGGATTCAATCCCTAGCACCAAAAACAAAGCCACAAATGTCTATGCGCAACACAATTTAAAGTATCTTACTGCTATACTAAAAGCTATTTTAAAAAAAAGCAATGTGAAATAGGAATTATCTTAAAATGTCTTTAAAAATTTTTAATCAGCCGGGCATGGTGGCGCACGCTTGTAAATCCCAGCATTCAGGAGGCTGAGACAGGAGGACTGCAGGTTCACGGACAGCCTTAGCTACTTAATGAGGCCCTTGCAACTCAGTGAGACTCTGTTTCAAAATAAAGAATAAAAAATAGGGCTGGGAGTGAGACTCGGGGTAGAATGCCCCTGGGTTCTACCTACAGCCCCGAAAATAAATAAATAAAGTTAATCCTTTTTTGTGGGATAATCGTCATGTACTTTAGATTGGCCTAGTAATAAAAAGGTAAAACTAAAGGTTACCATCATTTATAAATGTTATTATAAATATGTGTTTTGTGAAATTTTGCCAAAACCTTGCTAGGGCCTGGGTATAGGGCTCACTGGCAGAGTACATATCTAACATGCAGGCCATGGGCTCCAACCCCAGCATCAGAAAACCACAACTACCACTACCACCATAAAAACATCATTCTAAGATGGTCTTTAGCTCAGAATCCCCAGCTAGGTGTTCATGTCTGGTGTCATTTGAATGATAGTTGCCCCTGATGTTCCAGCGGGAGTCAAACCATATTTCCATGCTTGTTAAATTATTACCTTGGAAAGTTTTGGCTGTTTCCCATTCAGTCACATTTTCCAGTCATTTTGCTCTCATGTTTACAGACCTGGTTGTTCTCACTTAGCCAATGTCCAAGACAAACTTGGCTTCAAGCAATTTTTTTTTTCAATTTTGACATCTCTGTGAGTTAGCTATTATACAATATTATCACAGCCTACTTTTTTTTTTTTTTTCTGACTCATATTACCCAGGAGACAGTTCTGGAATGAACTTGGACTAGAAATTTATATAGCATCCTGAGTTGCTTAAAGGTTTTGGTGTCTATTTTCCGACAGTCCTTGAAGGTCCTTTTCTTTTGCATATAATATATTATTTGAATGATTCAAGTGCCCTGCATATATTGCTGTAAATTTCTTAGCCACAGCCATTACTGGAATGAGAAGCAGCAATCTGATCTCATTTGGCATGGTACAGCTTGGTGCAGGTCACAGCTGCTTCCTCCTTTTCTGTTCCATTTGCCTGATACAGTTTGCACCTCTGGTTCTGAACACGTCAGCTCTCAAAAAAAAAAAAAAAAAATCTTCCTCTGGGCTCTAATATTTGTTTGCTCTCTCTGCTTATAAATGCAAACACCCTGTCATTTCTCTAAGTGACCCAATCACACTGAACTACCTAAAGATAATTTCAAACATGCAAATGATTCAGGAATAAGAGACCTATCATTGGGCCCAGTGAAGGAGAGCAGGAAACAAAGTGGTGAAGGGAGACTTTGTATCCAAAAGTACATACACTCTCACAGATGTGATCTCTGAGTGGGAAGCTTCCTGTCCCAAGACTTGCAAAGGGACCAAAGACTCTTCACTTTAGCTTTCCTTCCCCAACATGGAGATAATATTGGTCACAATCTGCAGATGATATAAAAACGACTGAATGAGTGGATTGGTTACTTACTTACTTATGGTACTGGGGATTGAACCCTGGGGCATCCTACCGGCCTCATTTTATTTTTTATTTTGAAACAGGATCTCGCTAACCTGTGATCCTCCTGTCTCAACTGCCCAATTACTGGGATTAAAGGTATGCCTGGTGTCAGTGTTTATGAACCATTGTGAGTTCTTTGGCAGAAGGTTGTCAGATAATATGGCAGGCAAGGTATAAAACTGTATGTTTAGGTGAGTAATTACAGGATCTATTTAGCTATCTAAGGCACAGTCAAAATTCTCTGCCCATGAGGTATTGGAATACTTGGCAAGAAGGCATCTGAGTGTTATCTATTTCTGACTTACTTAAAAGCTTAGAATTCCTTAACATACTTTTGCTGATGTAATATATGTAAATAAAATAGGATGAGGACCTCTGGTCAAAAAATAGAAAAGGCACACAGGTGCCATGGGAAAGGAAAGAAAGACTCTAAAATTCTAAACTTATAAATAGGCATTCTCGGAGATTATCATGACTGGGAGACTCTGTGGGCAGGGAGGAGGGATGAACAGGACCTCAGAAAAGACAGAACAAACAGTAAGTGTCAAAGGTGAGACCCAGGAGAGGAAATGACTCAGCCACAGAAAATTCCAGTTAGGTGAGTTGTAGGTGACACTGTGGCTTGGGAGAACTCCACCTAAAGATGGCAAACTTTTAGAAAATCACTGCAGTGTCCTTAGGGGTAATGGATACAAAGCACAACATGTGTTGTCTACAAAATATTAGTACAACAGAGGAGAAAAATCTTGCTCTTCTGTATTTTCAATACTCAGGACAGTTCTAGTCACTGAACCTTAAAGAGACAGTGGGTATAATCACATCAAAAGCTGATAAAAATGACTGAAGCAAAGGAAAAATATATCAGTCTGACCTGAATTTATCCATTAAAGATTTGTTGAAGATCAACCTTATCCCAAACTTGAGGGTGTGGGTACAGTTGCAAACAATAGGGGAATAGCCTCTGTTCCTGTAGAAATTTGCAATTATGTGGATAAATGATCATGGACTAGGAAGAATATGGTCAAGAACTGACACATGGTTATAAAACCATGGCTGAAGTGATTGTAGACATATTGAATTGGAATTCCTGAATAATAAACACACTTGAACTTTTACTTATTTTGCAGTACTTGGCATTGAGCCCAAGGACATTCTACCTCTGAGCTACATCCTAGGGTCTCAATAGGTTGCTGAGAGTTTCGCTACTTGCTGAGGCTATCCTAAAACCTGCAATCCTCCTGTCTTAGCTACTCAAGTACTGGGATTACAGGCATGTGCTACCATACCCAGATACCTTTTTTTTTTTTTTTTTTTTTTTTTGCGGGTCTGGGGATGGAATCCAGGGGCATTTGATCTCCAAGCTACCCCCCCTGCCCTATTTTTTGTTCTTTATTTTGAAACAGGGTCTCACTAATTTGTGGAGGGCCTCACTAAGTAGCTGAGGCTGTCCGCCAACCACGATCCTCTAGTCTCAGCCTCCTGAATGCTCGGATTACAAGCGTGTGCCACCATGCCCAGCCCAGATACCTTTGAAGATTTTTATATACTTTTATTGGTGTAGTATAGTCTCACATTATAATATAAATCATGTTGATAATGACATACATTTAAGAGCGTTAAGAAACAGTGGGTAGGGTATAATCATAGCAAAAGCTAATCAAAATGACTAAAATGAAGAAAAAAGGTATCAGTCAAATATATCAGTTTGAAGACAGATCTGGACAATATACCAAGGAAACCAGAGTGACTGGTGCTAAGTTTTTTGCTTAAAATTAGACTGGCATCTTTGTGAGGATGGATTATGACTTCATGTCTTTTCGGTTCAGTGGGTCATCAGAGACTAACAAAGTATCTAAAATAATAGTAGCCAATCATTACAATTTAAAAACATAAATAACTCGAAAGCAAGAATTTATTGAACTTGTTAAGTGTAGTTTTTGCTTTCATAGTGTTTAGTATGAATGTTATTGCCCAGCATATACATAATTTAAGTATAGTAGACAGTCCCTGACTTTTGATGGTGAGATTTAAGATTTTTTGACTTTATAAAGGTGCAAAAGCGATACGTATTCAGTAGAAGCTATACTTAGGATTTTTATCTTTTCCTGGTCTAGGTATATGCGGTATACTTTCTCCTCGATGCCAGCCAGTACATCAAGCTATAGCTGCTGTGGACAATCACCAGGGTAAACAGCTGGTCTCTACCATGTACCGTGTTGCTGTGATGTTGAGTAGGTTGTATATCAAATGCAGTCCTAGATCGGGTTTATTAAAAGGGGAGGAGCATCTTTTTACAGCGATAGGCATGAGACACTAACAGGATAAAGTATAACTTCTAAATTAGGGACCTGGAAGGCTTTTTGGAGGAAGTAATGTTTGAACAAAGTTTTAAAGGAAGGAAGGAAGGAAAGAAAAACAAGGGAACAGATCATGTGTTAAATAACTTTGGAATAAAGCAGCATTATGCATCTGAGGAACCAGAACCAGTAGTTTGGCTGGAGAAAAATGGGGTGCCATGATGGTGTGATGGTAGACAAGGTGATAGGGATGATATATATCTTTGAAGGATGGTTATACACTATCTAAAATGTGGGCCTCAATCTGAATTTGGTGTTCACTAAAATATTTTAAGTGAAGGATGATCATCATGAATGATCTTTGTGAGGTCGAGAGAAAGGTACTAGAATGGCTGTTGGGCTTTGGATGTAGGGCTACTTAATAAAATAGATTACAGAAGAGGAGCAGAGTTTCATTTCCTTTCCTAGGGTGGGAGGAAAAGAAAAAAGGATTAGGAAGCCAGTCTTTTGTTGAACTGGAGGCACCAATGGGAAATAAAAGTATGCCTCCTTTTTTTCTTTTGATGCTATCATCATGCAGGTCAGCATACCTCTTGCAAAATATTTCTCAGTGCATGAGTATATGGGTCAGGAGGCAGTGTGTATTCCTGAGGTTTTTTTTTTTTTTTTTTTTTTTGCGGGTTTGGGGATGGAACCCAGGGCCATTCGACCTCCGAGGTACACCCCCTGCCCTATTTTTTAATTCTTTATTTTGAAACCGGATCTCACTGAGTTGCAGAGGGCCTCACTAAGTAGCTGAGGCTGTCCGCGAACCGCGATCCTCAGGTCTCAGCCTCCCAAATGATGGGATTACAAGCGTGTACCACCATGCCTGGCTTCTTTCTGAGTTTTTAATGTGCTATAGTCTCCTCCCTGTTCCAGGAAGACAAATGAATAAGCAGGCTGTATGCTGGTTACTACAAAATGGACAGAGTATGTGTCTGTATATACTAGAGACTGAACCCAGGAGCATTCTATCTCTAAGCTACAACCCTAGCTCTATTTTATTTTTTATTTATTTGGAGGGGGTACTGGGGATTGAACCCAGGAACATTCTACCCTTGAGCTATATTCCCAGCCCTATTGTGTGTGTGTGTGTGTGTGTGTGTGTGTGTGTGTGTGTGTCACCAGTAATGGAACCCAGGGGCACTGTACCTCAGAGCTACACCCCTAGCCCTAATTTTTTTTTTCAGTCTTTTTAACTTTGAAACAGGGTCTCACTGACTTGCAAATGGCCCCACTAAGTAGCTGAGGCCATGAACTGCAATCCTCCTGTCTCAGCCTCCCAAATGCTGAGATTACAAGCGATTCCACCATGCCCGGTTGAGAAATAGTTAATAGTACTGTGATCTAAGACCTCATTTCATATATAAACATGGCAATCTGCTCTTCATTAAACTATATTAACAGTAAAGCAAACATAATAAAACATGTACTACTTGGCTCTTTGAAATTACATCTGAGTGCTCATGTATATAATTCTTAAGTGAAAATTTTATTGGCTTTTGCAGTGAAGAAAAAAATTTTAGAAAATGTGACCAATTAGTATGCAATTGTCCTGTACAGCTGTGAATACTGAGTCTCTTTTCCTTGTTGTGTTGTTAAACTTTTTTTTTTTTAACCCAGAAGTCTTCCACCACTGAGCAGCCCTTTTTATTTTTAATTTTGAAACAGGGGCTTGCTAAGTTACCCACCTGTGATCTTCCTGTAGGCCTCCTAATCACTGGGATTACAGGCATGTGCCATCACACCTGGCTTGTTAAACATTTCTGTTCTACTTTTCATGGTCATTATTTTATGGTTATTAGCTGTAGTGTGATTAAACTTCCTATGAAACTAAACACAAAAATACACACTACAATACTTATTAGATTAACCTTGTCTTCTATGTGTATAGTATTTCACTCAAAAAAATTTAGGACTCAGGAAAACATATTTGATTTTAAGTTGTATTCACAATGCGCTTATTTTCTACTTCGATCTAAGTATTTTGCCATTAGTGACAGTATTTGTGAGTTCATTCTCTTCTAGTTAGTCTCCTCCTACGTTACCTTTATCCTTTCATTCACTATCCTTAAGAACTAAAGGATTTCACGGCCTCTTTCCCCAGGGGGACGTGGGGAATGAAAGCAGTCAGTCCCTCCTGCTCCTCTCAAACTTCCCAAGCACAGCCCACCGCAGAACGGGAAAGCAGAACAAGTTCCGAGGCAGCCGGGTGCCAGAAATGGGACTAAAGCCGGAGCTCCAGGCGGAGACCAGGAATCAGCGACCACGTTTGGAAAAGTCTGGGCTGTGCGCCGAGGGAGAACGTCCCCCAAACCCCGGGAACTGCGTGGTGCTAAGAAACGGGTGATGGAGCGAGCGGCGAGCAGAGCAAGAGGCCCGACCCGTAGGGGCTGCCTCAAACACGCCGAGAATGCCGGAGGTGCGTCGGGCATCCAGGACCCGCTGCGGCCGGAGAGGCGAGCCGGGCTGGCTCCCGGGGAGCCCAGCGAGGGGAAACGGAGCCCGAGGGCTCCTGCGCCGAGGAAACAGAACCCGGAAGCCAGAGGCGGACCAGATCCCCAGAGTCCGAGCGGAACCCGAGAGTCGGTCGCCACCGCCACACACCCGGAGCCGGCCAGGGGGCGGGACCGAGCTCTTTCCCCGCCCCTCGCAGCGACGGCCCCAGTGCGCCTGCGCGGGGTGAGGCCGCGCTCTATTTGGCTATTAGGCGTGCGGCGCCGGCGACGTTCTATACCCGGCATGCTGTGCGGGCGCGGCGGCCCTACGTCGATCCCCTTCCCAACCCTGCCCCTCTCCCCGCCCGCCGCGGCCCCCCCTTTCCCTAAAGTGAGTGAGTGAGACGGGCAGATGGAGGAGGGACTGTAATGGCGGCGGCCGGCAGCTCCCTGCTCTGACCCGCGGCAGCACACGGCGACGACCCCCTGCCCGCCCCTCTCCCGCCCGGCCTGCGCCCCGCCGTCGGCGCGGGGCCACCGCCCCCCGCCCTTCCCCCGGCTGCCGGCGTCTCGCCCTGCGCCCCGGCCGGGGCCCCCACACACAATGGACGAGCTCGCCGGCGGCGGCCCGGGGATGGCGGCCCCTCCCCGGCAGCAGCAGGGGCCTGGGGGGAACCTGAGCCTTTCGCCCGGAGGGAACGGGGCGGCGGGCGGCGGGGGTCCCCCGGCCTCCGAGGGAGCGGGCCCCCCGGCAGGCCCCGAGCTGTCCCGGCCGCAGCAGTACACCATCCCGGGGATCCTGCACTACATCCAGCACGAGTGGGCTCGGTTCGAGATGGAGCGGGCGCACTGGGAGGTGGAGCGGGCCGAGCTGCAGGTACCTGGCCGGGTCGGGGTGCGGGACGGGCCGCCGCGGCGGGGCTGCGGGCGGGGGTGGGGCCGGGCGGCCTCGGCCGGAGCCCGCGCCCTGGCACCTACCTGGAGGCGCGGGGTGACGCTCCTGGCGGCGCTCGCGCGGGCCCCCTCCCCCTTTCCCGCAGAAAGCTGGCCCCAGCCCTCACTGGCTACGCGGTGCGGGCCTCCTCGGGGCAGCCATTTTGGCTTTTAGTATGGCGTCTGCGGGGGCTCCTCCGGAGGCGGCCTTGCCTGGCCTCCGGGTGTTGGGGCCGAGCTCCACTCTGCCAGAGTCCGGCGTGGGGCAGCCGGGCACAGAGTTGGCTCTCGTGTACTCCCTTAGAGATCGAGAAGCGGAGGAAACGGTCTGCGATGGGCATCTCACCTCATTTCCCGGACCAACCCCCTTTTCCAGTTTGGCCTGTCTGGCCCCCTCCCCCGCAACTTGGTGCGCGGCTGCCCTTTGACAGCCACGCGTCTTTCTTGGCTACTACCGGGCACAATAGCTTGCGACTGACCTGGGAAGTTTTCACTGCCCACTGTCAACTCTTAAGTACCGACTTACCTGGGATGCTGCTTAACTCACTGGATTCTCTTTAGTTCTTCCTTACTTGGTGACTCATCAAGGTTTTTAACACTGAATTTTTTTTTTTTTTTTTTTTTGGTTTGCTTGACTACTCTTCACTAGACTTACTCTCTCACTTTGATTAATTTTTATACAAAACCAAACCAGATTGTGTTTTGTTTGTGAAACGTCTGAGAGAATGTTAGTTCGAAGTAAAACGTACTTGTCTAACGATACTAATTCTTGAAGCAAACTTAAATGGCCTCAGGACCCTTCATGTTTAAGCCTGACTAGTTCCTCTTGATGGAAACCTTTGATAGGCCACAATACCCGACTTTTTGAGAATATTACTAGTCTAGGGCTCATGCCTTGGATTTAAAAATTGCTGCATCCTTTTGAAAGGGTTATTTAACTTCTTTGGATGTTTGTTTTTATTTTTAAATGTCTTCTCAGGGCAGATTTAGCATGCATCTAAATTGTGTTGCACCTGTTCTTCATACTGTTATACATTTAGGATGTAAGCAGTATTGTTCGTTGTCATTATGCCTCTGGGAAACAGTTAAGAAAATGTGTTGAAGGAAGATTGTATTAATATAGAAGGGGTGTCCTCACTTCAGATAAATGTGACACTTCTGTTTGTTTGTTTTTGTGCTACTGGGGATTAAGCCCAGGAGAATTTTTGTGTGTTTGTGTGTGTGTGGTAGTGGGGATGAAACTCAGGCATTCTACCTTTGAGCTACACCCCCAGCCCTATTTTTTTATTCTTTATTTTGAAATAGGGTCTCACTGAGTTGCAAAGGGCCTCACTTAAGTAGTAGCTGAGGCTGTCAGGGAACCTCTATCCTCCTTTCTCAGCCTCCCAAATGCTGGGATCACAAGCGTGCCACCTATTGGGCCCAGGGGCATTTTACCTCCGAAATTTATTTTGAAACAGGGAGCTTACTAAGTTGCTGAGGCTGTCCTTGAACCTGCGATCCTCCTGTCTCAGCCTCCCAAGTAGTGGAATTACAAACATGTCCCACCAAACTGGGCTTCAGTTTGATTTTGAATTAGTAAACTTTTGATTCTAGAAAGTGGGTGAAGTTAAACTTTGTGTGTGTGAATGGTCTTGGAGATTGAACTCAGGGCATTCTACCTCTGAGCTACCACACCCAGGTGTGTTTTTATTTTGAAACAGGGTCTTGCTAGGTTGTGGAGAAATTCACTGAGTTGCTGAGGCTGATCTTGAACCTATAAACCTCCTGTCTCTTCCTAGCATGTACTGGAATAACAGGCATGTGCCACAACACCTAGCTTGAAGAAAAACTTAAGAAGTAAGAATACACATATATTTTGACACTTTTAGTCAATTAAGAGTTTTTGAATTGTATTGTATCATACTGTTGGGCTTTAAAAAGCATAATTTTCAAAAGGCTTAGGGCAAAATTGCCTGTGGCTTCTTTTAGTTTGTGTACAGTCTGCTTTTGGGATTTGTAGAGTTCCATTGGTATACAACTTTTTGTGTACACTATGCTACAAACTAAATTTTCTGTTAGAATATAGTGAAGATACCAAAGCATTTAAAAATGGCATTCAGGCTTGGGCCTATTAAATAATACTTCACCAGTTCCTGATATTTTTGACCTTTGTACTGTGCATCGGTTTTTTTTTTTTTTTTTTTCTTTTGGTTTTTTCCCCCTTGGTACTGGGGATGGAACCCAGGGGCATTCTACTTCCGAGCTACACCCCAAGCCCTATTTTTTATTCTTTATTTTGAAACTGGGTCTCACTGAGTTGTAAAGGCCTTACTAAGTAGCTGAGGCTGTCAGCGAACCACGATTCTCCTGTCTGATTCTTCTGTCTCAGCCTTCTGAATGCTGGGACCTCCTGAATGTTGGGATTACAAGTGTGCGGCACCACAACTGGCAAATCTTTATGTTAACGAAACCTATGTTGTTTGCTCTCTCTCTTTTTCCTTCCACTTTTCTCTTTAGCAGTAACAGATAAGTACTGTAAGGAAAATTCCTTTGTTTGCTTTCAGTTCATCTACTGTTGGTTTGGTAGTTCCAATATAGCCAGTTAGTATTTTCTGATTGTATTGAAGAGGTATTGATAAAGTGTTTCTTAATTTTTTCCCAGGGATTTTTATCCTTTCATACTGATTCTTTTGGAATAAATGTTTATGATTGTGTTTATGTGGTTGAGTATGTGTTATTTACTTACTTATTGATTGATTGATTGATTGATTGATTCATACTGGGGATACAACCCAGGGACAGTCCACCTCTGAACTATACCTCCCAACCCAGTTTTATTATTTCATTTTGAAAGAAGGTCTCACTAAGTTACTGAGGCTGCCCAAGAACCTGCAATCCTCCTGTCTCAGTCTCCCAAGTATTGAGATTACAAGCATGCACCACCATGCCTGACCCAATATACATGCCTCATCCAACATAGACATTTAAAAAGGTGCATCTCAGGCCAGGCATGGTGGTGCATGCTTATAATCCCAGCATTTGGGAGGCTGAGACAGAAGGCTCATTTCATGATTCACAGACAGCCTCAGCTACTTATGCCCTTTGCAACTCAGTGAGACCCTGTTTCAAAATAAGGAATAAAAAATAGGGCTGGGGTTGTAGCTCAGAGGTAGAATGCCTCTGGATTCCATCCCCATTACTGCCAAAAAAAAGTATCTCAGAAAAACTGAAAGTACCTAAAACAAATTCTGTATTTGACACAAACCTGAGACCCTAACTAAGCAACCACCCCATTTTTTTTTTTTTTTTTTTTTTAAGAAATACACAGCACAAGCCAGGGATTATGTCACACAGCTGTAATCCTCTACTTGGATGGCTGAGACAGGAGAAACAGGTTCAAGACCAGTCTCAAGCCGGGCATGGTGGCTCACTCTTGTAATTCCAGCATTTGGGAGGCTGATCCAGGGAGGATCGCGGTTTGTGGACAGCCCCAGCTACTACTTAGTAAGGCCCTTTGCAACTCAGCGAGACCCTGTTTCAAAAAAATAAAAAATAAGGCTGGCGATATAGCTTGGAGGTAGAATGACCCTGGGGTTCAATCCCTGGTACCGCAAAAGAAAAAAAAAAAAAAAGACCAGTTTCAGGTCAGATTTACTGACACACACTTGTTATCCCAGTACTTTTGGAGGCTGAGACAGGAGAATCTCAGGTTCAAGGACAGCCTTAGCAAGGAGTGAGACTCTCATCAACCCTGTAAGACCTGAGTTGGATCCCCAGAGAGACAGAGGGCGAGAAAGAGAAACATAAAACACACAGACCCAGACCAGCCTCAGCAGCTGTGGTACTGGGAGTGGAACCTAGGCACATTTTACCTCCAAGCTATACCAAGCTATGAGTGTTTTATTGGAACAAATAGGACCGGAAGTGAGCGGAACTAAATGCTCGGAACGAAAGTTCAGCGATAGCGTGCTTTATCGGAACAAATAGACAGGATCGGAAGTGAGGGGAACTAAAATGCCCTCACTAAGTAGTAGCTGAGGCTGGCTTGGAACCTGCGTGATCCTCCTGTCTCTGCCTCCCACGTGCGGGGATTACAAGCGTGTGCCACCAGCCCGGCTCACAAGACCTTGTTTTAAAAACAAAATAGCCAGGTATGGTGGTCCCTGGGTGGGGGTGTAACTTAGAGTGCCCATGGGTTCATTCCTCAGTTCTGCTAAATAAACAAAGTATGTGTTGAAGTTGCTGGGTGTGATGGTGCACTCTTGTAATCCCAGTACTTGGGAGGCTGAGACAGGAGGATCACAGGTTTGATGCCAGCCTCAGCTACTTAGTGAAGCCCTCCATAACTTAGTGAGACCGTGTTTCAAAAATAAAGAATAGAAAGCCGAGCGTGGTGGTGCATGCTTGTTATCCTAGCTTTTGGAAGGCTGAGACAGGAGGATTGCGGTTCGCGGACAGCCTCATCTGCTTAGGCCCTTTGCAACTCAGTGAGACCCTGTTTCAAAATAAGGAATTAAAAATTAGGGCTGGGGTTGCAGCTTGGAGATAGAATGTCCCTGGGTTCCTTCCCCAGTACTGCAAAAACAAAACAGAAAGAATAAAAAATAAGACTGGGGATGTAGCTCAGAAGTAGAATGCCACTGGGTTGTCTTCATTACCTCAAGAAAATAAAATCTGTGTTCAATGTATATGTTTATATGTATGTAAAATGTACTTGTAAAAGTGTATATGTTGTGGTTTTAGTGAAACATCCATGGATTTAAATATAAACTTAAATGTTAATAAAGATAACACTGAAATAAGACACCATGTTGTTATGTACACTCTTGGGTGCACTGATCATCTATATTACTCTTATTATTATTGAGACAAGATCTGGTCATGTTGCCCAGGCTGCACCAGATTCTGGGCTCAAGTGATCCTCCTGCCTTATTCTTTTTTTTTTTTTTTTTTTTTTTTTGGTGGTACTGGGGTTCCTGGAAGCCCTTCTACCTCCGGGCTACACTCCCAGACCTATTTTATATTTTTGAAACAGGGTCTCTTACGCCAGCGCGGCTGGCTTCGAACCTGCGTGATCCTCCTGTTTCTGCCTCCCAAGTGCGGAGATTACAAGCGTGCGCCACCATGCCCGGCTATTTTATATTTATTTTGAAACAGGGTTTTGATAAGTTATGGAGGGCTTCACTAAATTGCTGAGTCTGTCCTTGAACCTGAGATCCTTGTTTTCAGCCTCCCAAGTACTGGGATTATATGTGTGTACCACCATGCCAGGTTAAAGCCCGCCCGCCCGCCTGCCCGCCCTCCCTCCCTCCCTCCCTCCCTCCCTCCCTCCCTCTTCCTTTCTCTTTCTTTCTTTCTTTCTTTCTTTCTTTCTTTCTTTCTTTCTTTCTTTCTCTTTCTCTTTCTTTCTTTCTTTTGTGGTTCTGGGGATGGAACCCAGGGACATTCTACCTCCGAGCGACACCCCCAGCCCTATTTTTTATTCTTTATTTTGAAATAGGGTCTCAGTGAATTGCAAAGGACCTCAGCAAGTAGCTTGTCCACGAACTGTGATCTTCCTGTCTCAGCCTCTAAATGCTGGGATTATAAGCATGCGCCACCACAACCAGCTTAAAGCTCTCTTATTTCTGATGCTTCTTTACCTGGGTCTCAGCTATAGTAAAGTGGTTCCTTAACAAGGGTGCCAGTCAGAATCACTTGTGGAACTTTATAAAATATGTAGGCCTTTGTGTTATCCTCCAAAGATTTGATTTGGTCTAAGGCTTGAGACAAATGGATTGATTATTCATGAGTTTTGGCAATTCATGTGATATAAAAATTATAACTGCCATTTAATCTGCACTATACACTTATGAGGTAGGTATTATTCCTATTTACAGATCAGACAAATTTAGATGTGTTAAATAACTTCTCAAGGTCTTCCAGCTCTAAGTATTGCATCTGAGGTTTGAAATCAGGTTTGTTTGATTCCAAAGATTGAAGTATTATTACTACTTTTGCAGCCACTATTTGTCGTCTTTGCTTTTTTTCCTTTGTGAAACTGGGAACGGAACCTAGGGCCTTGTGCATGCTGGGCAAGTGTTCTACCACTAAAATGTAACCCTAGCCCACTAACATTTTATTTCATTTATTTATTTATTTTTTCAGTATTGGGAATGAAACCCAGGGGCATTCTAATACCTTCAAGTTATACCACCAGCCCAATTTTTTTTTCTTTATTTCAAAACAAGGTCTCACTGAGTTGCAAAGGGCCTCACAAAGTAGTTGAGGCTGGCTTCGAACCTGGTATAATCCTCCTGTCTCAGCCTCTCAAATACTGAGATTACAAGCATGCGCAACCACTCCCAGCTAGCATTTTTTTAAAAATAGAAATAGAATTTGGCTTATAATTCTGTGTCTAGTAGTATGTGGCACACACTACCTGAATACACTTCAACAAAGTTTTTTTGAGCCTCCAATTGATGTTCCAGGCCTAGTTTATGCATATCACAAATAAGTCCTTATATTTTTCTCTGTAGTTGGTATGTAATAAATACACTTCTGAGCCAAATATGATGGCACATGCCTGTAATTCCAGTACTTGGGGGCTGAGACAGGGGGATCTCAGGTTCAGGACCAGCCTCAACAAGAGGCTGAGACTGATAACAAGACTCTAAGCAACCTGGTGAGATCCTCTTTTAAAATAAAACTTTCAAAGTGGCTGGGGTAAATCAAAGATTTAAAAGGAGCCTGGGTAGGGGCTCAGAGGTAGAGTACCTCTGGGTTCAACCTCTAGTACCCCATCCCCACAAAGTACCTCTGCTGTATACAGAATGCTTGCTTGCCAACTAGCAGACATATGACATAGCTAACAAAAATAGGAATAAAAAATGACATAGCTAAGAAGAATGAATAAAAAATTTCTGAAATCTTAAACCTTTATACATTTTGGGGGGCAGTACTAGGGATTAAACTCAGGGCTTTACACATACTAGGCACGTGCTTTCTTACTAAGTTCCACTTCTTTTTGTTTTTTTTTCCCCCTGTAGTACTGGGAATGGAACCCAGGGGCATTCTGCCTCTGAGTTAAAACCCCAGTCCCTATTTTTTATTCTTTCTTTGGAAACAGGGTCTTTCACTAGGTTGCAAAGAGCCTAAGTAGCTGAGGCTGGCCATGAACCTGGATCCTCCTGTCTCAGCTTCCCAAAATGCTGGGATTACAAGTGTGCACACCATGCCCAGCTACACTTCAAGTTTTTTTTAAAATTTTGAGATAGTTGCCCACATTGGCCTCCAACTTGGTGATCCTGCTAAGCCTCCTGAATAGTGGAGATTACAGGTGTGCAGCTCCATACTTGGGTGCCATCATACATATTTGCTGTTATTCAGTTTTTATTTCAAATGATGATGATAGTAAAGTTAAACTATTTTTTTTTTTCGGAACTGGGGATCGAACCCGAGTCATTCTACCTCTGAGCTACACCCCCAGCCCTATTTTTTATTCTTTATTTTGAAACAGGGCCTCCCTAAGTTGTGGAGGGTGTCACTAAATAGCTGGGGTTGGCTGCAAACCTGTGATCCTCTTGTATCAGCCTCCCCAATACTGGGATTATATAGTGCACCACCACACCTGGCTAGAGTTATTTATTTATTTTCTCTGTGGTGCTGGGGCTGGGATTAAACTCAGGGTCATTCTACCTCTCCTCCTATTCCTATTCCTCCTCCTCCTCCTCCTCCTCCTCCTCCTCCTCCTCCTCCTCCTCCTCCTCCTCCTCTTCCTCCTCCTCTTCCTCCTCGTTTTGCAGTACTGGGGATGAAACATAGGGCCCCAGTCTATTTTTAATACTTTATTTTGAAACAGGGTCTCACTGAGTTGCAAAGAACCTCATTAAGTAGTTTAGGCTGTCCGCTAACTGCAATCCTCCTGTCTCAGCCTTTAGGATGCTGGGGTTACAAGCATGTGCCATCACGCCCAGCTTCTTTATTTAGAAACACATCTCACTAAATTGCAGAGGCCTCACTAAGTAGCTAAGGCTGGCCCTGAACCTGCAATATTGCTGTCTAAGCCTCCCAAACTCTGAGATTACAAGGGTATACCACCATATCTGGCTCTAGAGTTAAACTTTTTAAAAAAAATAATATAATTAAGAGTTTACCCCTTTACATCAGCCCTATTTCGTTTTGAAGCCCTAGAAAAAAGTTTAAGGACCATTGATCTAAAATTTTCTTGATACTTTTTACTCATTAACCTCGTTCTATAGCCTGCCATTTTGCTCTACTTTCCCTTAATTCCTTCTGAACACTTTGTAGAAAATTATTTTTTTTTTTCTGAGTTGACCTTCAGATTGCCAGTTCCTGTGGTCTCACACACCATATGTACTTAACCTACACTTTTTGCTATTGACTATTTCTTCCTCAAAATCCTTTCCTTTGACTTCCACTCTATTCTTTGTTTTCCTTTTGGCCCACTTACAAGTTTTTGTAGTATGTTACCTTTACTTTCTTTATCTTTTTTTCTTTTTTTGTGGTACTGGGAATGGAACCCAGAGGCATTTGACATTCAAGCTACACCCCCTGCCCTATTTTTTATTCTTTATTTTGAAACAGGGTCTCGCTGAGTTGCAGAGGGCCTCACTTAAGTAGCTGAGGCTGTCCACGAACCGCGATCCTCCGGTCTCAGCCTCCCAAATGCTGGGATTACAAGTGTGTGCCACCACGCCCGGCTTGTTATATTTTTTGAACACTTTTTTATATGGTGGACATTAAGTTCTTCAGTCATGTCTTAGCTCTTTTAATTTTTATAAAGCCCCTAAAAGTATTTTTTTAGATCTGAAGTATAAGAAATACTTAACCATCTAAAGAATATTCTATTTGGAAGTAACAGCATTAGCAGAAGTTCTAAAGCAAGAAAAAGCCTTATTGAACGTGTGTGAGCTGGCCTGTAGTGACTCAAAGGGCCATGTAATACAGCTTTACTACCCTAAAATAGATTCTAATTCAGCAATTCTTAATTTTGGGAGATTACTGTCCCCTTTGCATATACAGTGAAAGGTATGGAGCCTCTTTTAGTTAGAATAAGAAAAAAGGGTTAGAAATTTTTGCTTAGAATGGCCTACGTAGCCTCACCATTGACCTAAGGAAATAACCCTGATTTAATCTGTGCTTTTTATTTCAATGCTACCACTGTCTTACTTCAGGTTGGTTTCTTTGCATACACTGTTCCTCATTTGAGTTTATTCTCTTGTAAGTATTGTATTATGTATAACCTTGCTTTAGTGTTTCATTATGGAGATTTTCAAACAAGTACTTAAGATAGTATTGTTACCTCCCATAAACCTGTCAGTCACTTAAAACAGTAACAACTCATGACTAGTCTTGCTTTAACTTTACTTCTATTTCTCCCCATTCCAGATTATTTTGAAGCAAATCTTAAATTCATACCTTTTTTTTTTTTTTCGGTACTGAGAATTGAACCCAGGGGCATTCTTCCTCCGAGGTACACTCCCAGCCCTATTTTTTATTCTTTTTTTTTTTTTTTTTTTTTTTTTTTTTTTGCAGGTTATGGGGTAGAACCCAGGGGCATTTGACCTCCAATTTACACCCTCTGCCCTATTTTTTTTTTACACTTTATTTTGAAACAGGGTCTCACTAAGTTGCAGAGCGCCTCACTAAGTAGCTGAGGCTGTCCGCAAACTGCGATCCTCCAGTCTCAGCCTCTCGAATGCTGGGATTACAAGCGTGCGCCACCACCCCTGACCCGTTTTTTATTCTTGATTTTGAAACAGGGTCTCAGTAAGTACAGAGGAGGACCTCACCAAGTATCTCAGGCTGGCCATGAACCTGTGGTCCTCCTGTCTTGGCTTCTCAGTACTGGGATTACAAGCGTGTGCCACCACGCCTGGCTATGGTTCATATAATTTTATTGATGCATATTTCAGTATTGATCAAAAGGTAAGAGTTTTAAAAAAACAATGCAGCATCATTGTAGTTGTAGATGAATTAGCAATTCCTTAATATCCAATACCCAGTGTTCATGTTTTCAGTTTTCTCAGTTACCTTTTTATTGTGTGTGGTGCTGGGGATTGAACCCAGGGACATTCTACCTCCGAACTACACCACTAGCCCTATTTTTTATTTTGAAACAGGGTCACACTGAGTTGCAAAGGGTCTAACTAGCTGAGGCTGTCCTCAAACTTTGATTCTCCTGTTTCAGCCTCCCAAAACCTGAATTATAAGTGTGCCCCACCACACCCAGTTGAATATTTCTTAAAAATGAGATAATGAGCTGGGTGTGATATTGCACACCTTTATTCCCAGTACTTGGTGAGGCTGAGACAGAAGGATCATGGGTTCACTACCAGCCTCAGCAACTTAGTCTGTCATCAATTTAGTGATACCCTATTTCCACGTAAAAATAAATAAAATATTGGGAGGTGGAGATAGGAGGATCGCGCAGGTTTGAAGCCAGCCATGCTGGCTTAAGAGACCCTCTTTCCAAATTTAAAAAAGTATAAAAATAGGTCTGCGAGTGTAGCCCAGAGGTGGAAGGGGTTCCAGGAACCCCAGTACCACCAAAATAAATAAATAAATAAATAAATAAATAAATAAATAATAAATAAAAGGGTTGGGGATATATCCCAAAGTTAAATTTCCCCTGGGGTAATAGAATAAGGGGCTTTTGCTGGGTACTGGCATTTGAACAGGAGTACTGGCATTTGAACCCAAGGATATTCTACCTCCAAGCTACACCCCTAGCTCTTTTTGTTTTTATTTATTTATTTATTTATTTATTTATTTAATTTTTTGCGGGTCTGGGGATGGAACCCAGGGGCATTTGATCTCCGAGCTATACCCCCTGCCCTAATTTTTATTCTTTATTTTGAAACCGGGTCTCACTGAGTTGCAGAGGTCCTCACTAAGTAGCTGAGGCTGTCCGCGAACCACGATCCTCCGGTCTCAGCCTCCTGAATGCTGGGATTACAAGCGTGCGCCACCACGCCCGGCTGTTTTTGTTTTTAAACAGGGTCTTTTTTTTTTTTTTTTTGTACTGGGGATTGAACCCACAGGAATTCTACCTCTGAGCTACACCCCCAGCCCTATTTTTTTTTTTTTTAATTCTATATTTTGAAACAGGATCTCACTGAGTTGCAAAGGGTCTCACTATGTAGCCGAGGCTGTCCTTGAACCTCATCCTCCTGTCTCAGCCTCCCAAATGCTGGGATTACAAGCTTGAGCCACCATGCCTGGCTTGAAACAGGGTCTTGCTAAGTTCCTGAAAGTATCTCTACATTGCTGAGGCTGTTCTTGAACCTTTGATCTTCCTTTCTCAGCACTCCCTCCCATTTTAATTTTTTTTTTTTTTTTTTTTTTGGTGGTACTGGGGTTCCTGGAAGCCCTTTTACCTCGGGGCTACACTCCCAGACCTATTTTTACATTTTCATTTTGGAAACAGGGTCTCCTAAGCCAGCGCGCGGCTGGCTTCGAACCTGCGCGATCCTCCCTTCTCCGCCTCCCAAGCGTGGGGATTACAAGCTTGCGCCACCACGCCCGGCTCCCATTTTAAATTTTGAAACAAGGTCTTGCTAAGTTTCTGAGGTAGGCTTTGAACCTCTGATCCTCCAGTCTCAGCTCTCAGGTATTGGGATTACAGGTATTTGCACCACTATGCCCAGCTGTAAATTAATTTTTACTTTCAAATTGTGTGCCTTTTTGCAAACAAGCACATTCCCTCCCTTCCCCCCTCATAAATTATTTTTTAGAGCAGGTTTAGGTTTACAGCAAAATTGAATAGTTTCCACATAACCCTTTTTCCCTGAGCCTTCTCCATCATCAGCATACCCCCCAGTGTGGTGCTTGTTGCAGTTGGTAAGCCAACACTGACACTTTATCATCACTCAAAAACTGATGTTTATCCACTTTCATAGTATACAGAGTACTGTCACTGCCCTAAAATCCCCTCTGCTTTTCCTCTTTCCCTCCCTCCCCCGAAGACCCCGGCACTGCTATTCTTTTAGCTGCCATAGAATTTCATATAGTTGAAATCATACAGTATGTACGTAGCCTCTTAGTAATACGCAAGGTTTTTGTGACTTGATTATTTCTTTTTAGAGCTGAGTAATACTCTGTTGTACTGATGGACTAGTTTATATGTTTATTTGAAGGGCATTTTGATCTCAAGTTTTGGCAATAAGTATATAAAATGGCTATACGTTTCTGCATGTGGGGTTTTGTGTAAGTTTTCAAGTAATATGAGTAAGTATCAATGGTCGTGATTGCTGGATCATATATTTTGAATACAACTGGCAAAAGTCTTCCAAAATAGGCTGTACATTTTGTATTCTTTCAAGCAAAGAATGAGAGTTGAGAGTTCCTTTTGGTTCACACCTAGCATTTGAAGTTAAGTGCTTTTAGATTTTACTCATTCTGATAGGTGTGTAGTGGTATCCTTTTTTCCCAATGAAATACAGTGTTTAACATCCTATTTATGCTTATGTGAGTATTTGCGTCAGTGAAATCTGTCTAGACCTTATTGGGGGGCAATTACTAGGAACTGAACCATGCTAAACAAGCAGTCTGTCACTGATGTACATTCATGACTCTCTTTTATTTTATTTTGAGATGGGATCTCACCTAAGTGGTTCAGGCTGGCCTTAAATTTACAATCCTTCCACCTCAGACTCCCAAGTACCTGGAATTACAGATGTATGCCACCGTGCCTGGGTGTTTAGAACTTCTATACATTTTAAAATTGTATTCTCAGGCTGGGCGTGGTGGCGCACGCTTGTAATCCCTGAGCTTGGGAGGCGGAGACAGGTGGATCGGGCAGGTTCGAAGCCAGCCGCGCTGTTTTAAGAGACCCTGTTTCCACATTAAAAAAAAAAAAAGTATAAAATAGGCCTGGGCGTGTAGCCCGTGGTAGTGTTAGCTGGTGGTAGAAGGGCTTCCAGGAACCCCAGTACCACCAAAAAAAAAATAAAATAAAATAAAAAATAAAAAAATTTTAAAAAATTAAAAAATTAAAAAAAAATTGTATTCTCAGACTGGGATGCATCTCAGTAGTAAACCACTTTCCTTGAATGTATGAGGCCCTGGGTTTTGTCCTTACTACCAAAAAAGAAAAGAAAACAGAAACAAGTAAAAAATTGTACTCTCTTCCCCTTTGACATTGGTTTTGGTTGGGAAAATGCTGAGTTTTGTTTCCAGTCACATATGAGGAAATAGTAAAATACAGCCAACATTTACTTTTTATTACATCTAACATTTTTTATATGTCTACCTTCAAAATGGTTTTTAATGAGCTGGGCGCGGTGGTGAACACCTGTAATCTCAGTACTTGGGGCGCTGAAACAGAAGAATTGTAGGTTTGAGGGCAGCCTCATCAATGTAGCCAGCTCTCAGCAATTAGTGAGACCCTGTCTTAAACAAACAAAAAAAATGGCTGAAGGTATACCTCAGAGCTAGACTAGCCCCAGTGCCACACAGAAAATAGTTTTTTTAATGGCTTAATCTAAAGGAATGACTGATTGTAATATCACCTTGCCTTTGACTGTCCCTGTAGTGAAGCTATAAAAAGCAATGATTAAATTGATTTAGAGGTATTGTAAAGTCTTAAGGATGAGACCCATACTGTCTCCCAAAGGTAAGCAATCATCATAATCACTTAAAATGCTTTATAAAAATACAAATTTCTATGTTTCTTCCTTGGTCATTGTGATTCATCAATCTGAGGTACAATTTGTGTTTTTAAAATGTTTACTTGAGCTCTGGGCATGGTGGTGCATGCTTATAATCCCAGCACTTGGGGAGGCTGAGAGGAGGATTACAGGTTCGTGGCCAACCTCAGTTACTAGTGAGGTCCTTTGCAAGTTTGTGAGACCCTGTCCCCCCCCCCCCCCCAAAAAAAAAAAGGACTGTGGTTGTAGCTCAGAGGTAGAATTTTCCTGGGTTCAGTCCCCAGTACCACAATAAAATAAAATGCTTACTTGGTGATTGTGATGATCAAGCAGGTATGTAAACTTGTAAACTGCATGGTCATATGCTTTTAAGAGCTGGGCGTGGTGGTGTATTACCCATTCAAAAGAGTTTACAAGTCCTTAGTCAAAATTTTGAGTGCCCTGAGGCTTGTAATCCCCATGCTTGGGAGGCGGAGACAGGAAGATCACGCAGATTCGAAGCCAGCCGCGCTGGCTTAAGAGACCCTGTTTCCAAAAAATATATAAAATAGGCCTGGGAGTGTAGCCCGGAGGTAGAAGGGTTTCCAGGAACCCCAGTACCACCAAAAAAAAAATTTTTTTTTGAAAAATCTTATTATAAAGTCTAGAAATGGCCCTATGGCCCTAAATTTCACTACATATTTATAGTTGCTGCAATTCTGGTCTTTTAAATCTTACCACAATGAGCCCAATCATTAATCATGTCTTTACAGTTCTTTACCACTTAGCTGGTTGAATGAATACAAGGCACTGGTGTTACCCTGAGATAGCATTACGTATTGGTCAAAAATAATTTTATAGAATCTTGCTTTGTTACCTACTTAATATTTAAAATGCTGAGCAAGTTACTTGAACTGTCCATGTTTCTTTCTCAAATGGAAATAACAATTACCTATGGCATAAGGTTAAGGTGAAAATTAGAATAATTCAAACAGAGAAAATAACATTAAATGTTATTGTTACTAACAAGCTGGATGTGGTGGCGGCATGGTGGCACACACTTGTAATCCCAGCATTTGCGAAGTTGAGACTGGAGGATCATGGTTCAAGGACAGCCTCAGCTACTATTTAGTGAGGCCCTTTGCAACTCAGTGAGACCCTGTTTCAAAATAAAACACGAAGGAAAAAACTCCTCAAAGGCTAAAAGAAATGAGGTGGATGGGATGAGGGATAAAAAAATGAGAGTGCTTGAGTATTAACAGTTATCTTCAGATAACCAAATTATTTCATTGTGGCCTGGACGCAGGGCTTTGTGCATATTAGGCAAGCACTAACACTGAGCCACAGCCCCAACCCTGTGTTCAGCTCATTTTCCAGAATCTTTAAAAAGTTGTTTAGACTATCCAAATGTGGTGCACACCACTTCGGAGGCTGAGACTGGAGGATCACAGAGTCGAGGATAGCCTCAGCAGCATAGCAAGACTATCAGCAATCTAGTGAGATCTTGGGTTTAAACCGGGCATTACCTTCTAGCTAAACCTCTAGTCCTTTTAAAATTCTTAAATGTTGAAACAGGACCTCACTAAACTGCTGAGGCTGGCCTTGAACCTTCAATTCTCTTGTCTCAGCCTCCTAAGTACTGGGATTTACAGACATGTGCTACCATGCCTAATGGGGAGTTCTTTATGCTCCAGCTACCAAATCTACAAATTGTATGTGGGAGCATGTTTACCTTTCTCATAGTACTGCTTTTAAAATGTGAATGACATTTCTGTTCATATAAAGCTATTGCCACCAGTTCATTGGTTTATTCATTTGTTGGCTTTTCATTCAACATCTGCTGTGTAACAGGCACTGTGAACAAAATAAAGCCCTTGCCTTATTGGAGTGTAAATTTTAGTCAGTAGAGAAAGAAAATAAAGTGTGTCACATTGGGGGTAAATGCTATAGAGGGAAATAAAGCCAAGAAGGTTGATAAGGAGTGGTTCAGTTTGTAATAAATTGCTAGTTAAACAGGCTCTCTCTCACCGCTTAAGGCCATACCTTTTGTTTCTGTCATTCTCCATTATTACTTTCTTTTCCTTTTTTTTGGGGGGGCAGTACTGTGGATTGAACCTAGACAATGCCAAACTTATTTTTTATTCTTTATTTTGGAACAGGGTCTCATTAAGTTGTGGAGGGCCTCACTAAGTAGCTGAGGCTGGTCAGGAACCTGCAATCCTCTTGTCTCAGCCTCCCAAGTACTGGGATTACAAGTGTGTGCCACTTTAACTTTTACTTTTGTGTGTGTGTGGGTAGTATTAGGGATTGATCCTAAGGGTTCTCACATGGTAGACAAGTTCTCTACATACCCACCTTTTTTATTTTTTTCTTTTGAGACAGGGTCTCCTTCAGTTGCTGAGGCTGGCCTTGAGTTTGTGATTGTCCTATGTCAACCTTTCAAGTAGCTGGGCTTACAGATTTGTACCACTGAGTTCATCTTACTATATGTTTAGTAAATATTTAGCAATATATAATATTTACTATGTATATAGTAAATATGTAGTATATATTTGGGTTTTTCTTAGTGGCCACCTTGAGAATTAAAATTAATACCTTAGATAAGAATCTAGTTTGTATTAACACCAGTTTAATTACAGTTGCCTATAAAATTTGTTTCTTTGAAACTTCAGTTCCCTTTCTAGTTCTTTGTGCTATTATCCTACAAATTAAATCTATCTATATACCCAGCCAATATAGATTTCTCATTATTGCTTAATACTTGTCTTTTTGTGTGTGTGTGGTGGTACTGGGGATGGAACCCAGAGGCCTTCAACCTCCAGGCTACACCCAGACCTATTTTATATTTTATTTGGAAACAGGGTCTCTTAAGCCAGCTGAGGCTGGCTTCGAACCTGCGCGATCCTCCTGTCTCAGCCTCCCAAGTGTGGGGAATTACAATCCCAGCATTTGGGAGTCTGAGACAGGAGGATCTGGGTTCACGACCAGCCTCAGCTATTTAATGAGGCCTTCTGTAACTGAGTGAGACCCTGTTTCAAAATAAAGATTAAAAACTAGGGCTGAGGGTGTAGCTTGAAGGTAGAATGCCTTTGGTCCCATCCCCAGTACTGAAATCAATCAATCAATCAATCAATCAGTGTGACAGCTCTGGACATCAAATCTCTCTCCTCTCAGGATTTTTTTTTTTTTTTTCCCCAGTACCAGGGATAGAACCCAGGGCATTCCACCTCCAAGTGATACCCCTATTTTTTTATTCTATACTTAATTCCTATACTATAGTTTCTATACTTTATTTAATTTATCTATACTTTAATTACTATACTTTATAAACTTTATTCCTTTTAAGCTATAGCTTTATTTTTTTATTCTTTATTTTGAAACAGGGTTTCCCTGAGTTGCAAAGGGCCTCATTAAGTAGTAGCTGAGGGTGTCCTCGAACTTCCTGTTCAAGCCTCCCAAATGCTGGGATTATAAGCATGTGCCACCATGCCTGGCTTGATTTTTTATTATTTTCTGAACTAATTTTGTAAAATCTGTATTTTTTGTTGTGTGTGGTTGCTAAAGTTTCTGCACAGTTAACTTAGTGATTAAGCTAATGAGTGGCAGAGAAGTTAATGAGTATGGCTAGAACATGTCTTCCAGTCTTTGTCCAGGGTCATACGTGTGTTGGGGCATGCTTTCAACATTCAGCATGGCCGTTTACACTTTGCCTTAGTTTTCACCTCTGTCTGTACAAGAGCCGCAAGTTTAACCAGAGGTGAAAAGTTCTGGTCTTTTCCTGATCAAGTGCACAATGCTGCATGTAAACATAACTGTAGAATTCCAGAGCGTGTTGGAGCTTTTCAAAACCCCATATAAATATCTCATTTTCTGCCTTTTTCCTTCTTTTTCTTTTCTTTCTGGCACTGGGGATGGAACCCTGGGGCATTCTACTCCGAGCTACATCCCCAGTCCTAATTTTAGTCTTTTTTATTCTTTGAAACAGGGTCTCACTGAGTTGTGAAGGGCCTCACTAAGCAGCTGAGGCTGTCCTCGAACTGCAGTCCTCCAGTCTCCGCCTCCCGAATGCTGGGATTACTAGTGTGTGCCTCCACACCCGGCTTACCTTTTCCTTTTATGTGAGCTTCTTATTATTTTGTTTGTATCAAATATTACTAACCATCATAGGCAGCCAAGACATTGGAAAATTGCCTCTAGTTTTGACCACATCTGCCCACAGAAGAGCCTGTTTGCACTGGATGATTCTGGCATCAAGACAGATAAAGACAGTGTTGCTAGTCCTCCAGGGAACCCCCAGACCTGTCAAATAATGGCATGTCTTTGGAAATGGAACTTTGAAGGAATGTCAACTCTGCTCTGCCTCCTTCACTGGCCTCTGCTTTTTCCTGTGAATTGTGGGTTATTGGTTTTCATGGCTACCTAGAAGCTCGGAAGGGATAAAATTGCAAGAGGAAGGTAAAATGCCACAACCAACCTTGTACTTAACCAAGATCCAGCCATATTTGTTGGCTAGACACTCGGATTGCCTAGTCCTTTCAGTAATTTCCATGGTTCTGGAATAGTTGATTCCTACAATTTTTGCCAGTGTTTTTGTTACTTTTATGAAGGAGTGAGTTTCAGAGGTCTTTACTGTGCCTTTTTTGTTTGTTAGTACTTGGGATTGAAACTCTGGTCAGTCTACCTCTAAGCTGTGCTCTCAGCCCTACTTATTTTTATTTTGAAATAAGATTATGTAAGTTGCTGAGGCTGACATTGAACCTGTAATCCTTCTGTTTCAGCCTCCCAAGTACCTGGAATTAAAGGTTTGTGCCACCATGCTCAGGTTTTACTGTGCTAGTTTTGCTGAAATTACCTTTTTTTGTGGTATCTGTTGTAAAGCAAGAATGGTAGTAACACTGGCTCTTAAAGGATGTGAGATTTCCTTCTCCAAGCTCAGAGGGCTCACTGGAGCCTGGATATTTTGTGTTTTTTATGGAATGTTCAGTC
Source organism: Muscardinus avellanarius (assembly GCF_963383645.1). Classification (NCBI taxonomy): domain Eukaryota; kingdom Metazoa; phylum Chordata; class Mammalia; order Rodentia; family Gliridae; genus Muscardinus; species Muscardinus avellanarius. The sequence goes on along the minus strand of NC_137798.1, from coordinate 36,748,811 downwards.
AGGTAAGGCAACAGAGGAGACACAAGGGGAGGCAGGAGAACTTTTTAATTTTCCATCAGGTTCTATAGACAGGGCCATTCAAGATGATCAGGTGGCAAAGGATAGGAGGGGAGGGGTTGGGCCAGATCCTTTATTGAGGCTTTCACAAGAAAGGCAAGGTAGGAATAGGGTAAAGTTAAATATTGGCTAGTTTGGATAATTTTGGAGGGCTCTAAACGTAGGAGTTTTCTAATTGTCTTATACCTGGTGCTGGAAGCAATATATATATATATATATATATATATATATATATATATATATATATATATATATATATATTTTGGTGGTACTGGGGGTGGAACCCAGAGGCTTTCTACCTCCGGGCTATACTCCCAGACCCATTTTATACTTTATTTGGAAACAGGGTCTCACTAAGTTGCAGAGAGCCTCACTCAGTAGCTGAGGCTGGCTTTGAACCTGTGTGATCCTCCTGTCTCAGCCTCCCAAGCGCAGGGATTACAAGCGTGAGCCACCACGCCCGGCTTGGAAGTAATATTAAGGTAGAGAACTTTTGCCCCCTGAGTTGTACAGGCTTAGTAGAGGAGGTGTGGCTGTGGATGCTAATTTTGTGTATCAAAGGCAGACTCCCTGCAGAGCTTTGACACCTCTCAGAATGGGTTAACACCGGGAGGGATAGTCTCCCTAGCCAGAAAGTTTAAGATGTCAGAATATCAGAATATCAGAATCAGATTATAGATTTTCCGTTAATCAACTCATGTTCCCATCCCATTTTTGAAGGTCCTGTTTTTTCCCTTTTTTTCATGTTGGCGTAATTGACCTTTCTGCCTTGAGAATTAACCTTCTTTGGAATGCTTCTGTTCTTGTGATTCTTAGCCTTTTGTGGCTTTTTGCTGCTAGAGGTGAGTTTTTTTTTTTTTTTAATGCTACCAAAGAATCTATTGGCTTTCTCATTTCATTCTTCATTGCCTTTACTCTCTTGTATTTTTCCCCCAAAGAGTCAATTGCCTTTAGCAACAACGACCTAATTCTATGGTCCTTAGAATTGCTGTTTTCCTCATATTCCAAAAATGCTTGATACATTGCACCTCCTAGTGAAGAGAGTGGCAAACTTTAGCTTACAAGGCAAATCCAGCTCACAGCCTTCTTTTTTTGAGGTGGCCCATTTTTTTTTTTAAGAGTTATAAAACAGGACAATACAAAAATCTATGAGATGGTACCAAAGCCCAAATAAGATATTTGCTATATGGCTTTGGATAAGAAAAGATCTGCCAACTTCTTCATTGAACTACTGGTTTACTTCAAGTGAAAGAATTGTCATTTGTACTGCCACTTTGTGCTAGGGCTTCTAGGTTCTACTAAGCACAAGTGCTAGGTTTTCATTGTCAGCTGGGTGTCTAGGTGGGTGGTGATATAACTCCACTTTATTTTATTTATTTATTTTTTTGGTGGTACTGGGGTTCCTGGAAGCCCTTCTACTTCCAGGCTACACTCCCAGACCTATTTTTACATTTTTATTTGGAAACAGGGTCTCCTAAGCCAGCATGTGCGCGGCTGGCTCTGAACCTGCATGATCCTCCTGTCTCTGCCTCCTAAGCGCGGGGATTACAAGCGTGCGCCACCACGCCCGGCTAACTCCACTTTATTTTAAAGGCTGTCGTCTTCCCTGTTGTCTTTTCATTTTACTGGGAATGAAACTCCAAGGATGTTCCACCTCGGAGCTATACCTCCAGCCCTATTTTATTTTTTAGCTTAAAACAGAGTCTCACTAAGTTGCTGAGGTCTCATTGAGTTCCTGAGGCAGGCCAAGAACCTGCAGTCCTTCTGTCTCAGCCTCTCAAGTACTGGGCATACCAGTACTGGTGCACTCACTGCCATGCTTGGCAAAGACTATATTCTTATACCATCCTGGTTCCAGTGGTTACAAGTTTGGTGCAGTGTTGGTCAGATTTCTCTTACAGTAACAAAATACCTGAGATAGATCAACTTAGAGGAGGAAAGATTTGTTCTGGCTTGTTTTACGGGCTCCAGTTCATGGTCACTTGGCTCCATTGATTGGCAGCTTGTGAGGTCATCTTGGTGGGGAGTACATTGTGCAGCAAAGCTGCTTACCTGATGGTGGCAGGGAAACAGAGGAGGAGGGGGAGGAGAAAATGGAGGGAGAGAGGGAGGGAAGGGGGAGAGAGGCTGGAAAGAACTGATACCCTTCAGGATATCCTTTCTTCTTCCAACCAGTTTATACCACTTTTCCATAGTTCCATAGGCTGCCAATTCTTTAACACATTGCCTTTTTGTGGGGGGGGGTGGAAGGGATCAGATCCAAACCATAACAGGTACCGTGGGGTAGCTAACTAATGCAGCAATTAACATGTAGGAAGTTAGTTTGTTTGTTTGTTTGTTTGTTTATGGTACTAGGAGTGGAAACCAGGGGCTTTTCTACCTCAGGGCTATACTCCCAGACCTATTTTTCTTTTGTTTGGAAACGGTCTCACTAAGTTGCTGAGAGCCTGTGCGAGGCTGAGGCTGGCTTCGAACCTGTGCGATCCTCCTGTCTCAGCCTCCGAAATACTGGGATTACAAGTGTGTGCCACCACACGCTCGGCTTGGAAGTTTATTTATTTATTTGCAATACTGGAGATGGACCCGAGGGGCATTCTACCTCTGAGCTACACCCCCAGCCCAATTTTTTTTTTCTTTATTTTGAAACAGGGTCTCACTGAGTTGCAAGGGGCCTCACTAAGTAGCTGAGGTTGTCCTTGAACCTGATCCTCTTGACTCAGCTTCCCAAATGCTGGAATTACAAGCGTCCACCACCACGCCCAACAACATGTAGGAAGTTTATTAGGGAATGCTCTTAGAATCAACATGTGTGCAAAGAATGAAAAGGAGGCAGAAGGTATAAATTGGGCTGCAATGCAGTGTCCATGAAAATCTCAGCTGACCCCAATTGGGAACTCTGAAACTAGGCCAGTTGCCAGAGTTGTCTTAAGTTCTGCTCCTATTTTGGTCAGTCATCAGATGAAGGCCAGTTAGTAAGGCAGCCGAATTTAGCTGAGCCAATTCCTGAAGAGAACTGACAGCTGAGGGCTGTTTTCCAGTAGAACTCCCAGCAGTTGAACAATAAATCTTTCATTCCAAAGGAGGATATGGGCAGTACATGCCAGTGTCTGCTGCAGTGTGTATTTTCTTGTGGATTTTTGTAATTGTGGTTTCTTTTTTACTTTTAAAAATTGTAATATTCTTTTTTAATGAACTTTTTCATGAGAAAACTGAAAAATATAATTCTTTCAAGTTCTACTGATTATAAGATGGACAGTTCTTCCATAGACATTAAAAAAAAACTGAGCTGTTTTGGTTTTGTTGTGTGTAAAAAATGAGTTAACTGTTTTAGAACCGGAAATTTCATCATTGTATCCTAAATTCTAGTTACAGAGATTAAAATTTATAAGTAGCATATCTTAAAATATCTAATTCAAGGCTGGGTGTGGTGGCTCACGCTGGTAATCTCAGCATTCAGGAGTTGGATACTGAAGGATCTGGGATTGCGGTTTGTGGACAGCCTCAGCTACTTGCAAGGCAATTCAGTGAGACTCTGTTTCAAAAATAAAGAGCCAGGCGTGGTGGCGCACGCTTGTAATCCCTGAGTTTGGGAGGCAGAGACAGGAGGATTGTGCAGGTTTGAAGCCAGCCGCGCTGGCTTAAGAGAGTTTCCAAATAAAAATAAAAAAAATAGGTCTGGGAGTGTAACCCGGAGGTAGAAGGGTTTCCAGGAACCCCAGTACCACCAAAAAGAAAAAAAATAATAATAATAATAAAGACTAAGACAGGGCTAGGGGGTATAGCTCAGAGGTAAAATGCTCCCAGGTTCTATTTCCAGTACTACCAAAAAATCAAATTCAGCCATCTCATTTGATAAGTGAGGAAGCTGAGAACAAGAGTGATAAAGGGTTATAAAGCTAATTAGTGATAAGGATTAGAATATAGATCTCCAAGCAGGGCGTGGTGGTGCACGCTTGTAATCCCAGCATTCAAGAGGCTGAGATAGGAGGATCGAGGTTCGACATCCTCAGCTACTACATAGTGAGGCCCTCTGCAAGTTAATGAGAGACCCTGTTTCAAAATAAAGAACAAAAAAATAGGGCAGGGGGTGTAGCTCAGAGGTCAAATGCCTCTGGGTTCCATTCCCAGACCTGCCCCCCCCAAAAAAAAATATATATATATATATCTTCAAACATCCAGGCTAGCATCCTTTTATGAATACTTTATTCCTTCACTTAATTTCCTATAATTTCTAAGACAGTGTTAAAGTTATGAAACTGAGCAAGAGTGAGTGTGTTTGTTTGTTTGCTTGCTTGCTTAAGGGATTTAGAATCATGCAGTTGCTCCTGGGAAGTGTTAAACAATATGCAGATGCTTCCATAACAAGAACCGTAATAGCTCCTGGAGGTACAACATTTCACAACAGAGGAATCTGATTTATTTTTAATCTTCCTGGAAGATGATTCCTCAGTTAACTTTGGAAGCTTTTTCCTAATGACTGAGTTATCAGGTAATGGAAACTCTTCACTCTTTTATTGGGAGGGTCATGCAATGAATAAGATTTTCAAATAAGGTCTGAAAGTGCTCCAGAGTTAAAAAAAAATTAATATTCTCATTTTAGTGGTGCATTATCTTAAAACATTTTAGTTATGAATTATCTTAAGTGCATTCATTTTTATTTTAATTGTCACTTGATTCTTGTCACAATTTGCATTTGTATTTAGGTTTGTAGAATGTGCCAGGTAATACTGTTTTGATTGCTGGGGATTATTATTTAAGGAAAAGTGTAGAGGCAGTTTTTAATGAGGACGATACTTTTGAGTTAAAGAAAGCTCAGATTATTTTCTAGTTTGTAGAATTAATGTTTTGCAGTGATGTGAAACAGAAAAATTACATGTTTTATCATGGGGCACTTAGTATTCAAGGTTAAAGGAATGGTGAGGCAGTAGTTAACATTTTCGTGCAGATAGGACATTTAAATTCAGGAAAAGCGCGCGCGCGCGCGCGTGTGTGTGTGTGTGTGTGTGTGTTACCAGGGATGGAACCCCAGGGACATTCTACCTCCAAGCTATACCCCCAGCTCATTTTTTATTCTTTATCCTTTATTTTGAAATGGTCTCAGTAAGTAGTTGAGGCTGGCCTTGAACCTGTGGGCCTTCTGTTTCAGGCTCCCAAGTACTGGGATTGCAAGTATATGCCACCACGCCTGGCTAAAGCACATCATTTTATAAAGTATAATAAACTGATTATTTGGAAGGTTTGTGCTTAGTTTTTACTTCACTTGGTTTTATGTTTATATAAGATCTATATTCATGCAGAGTTTACTTCTTAAGTTTATGTATATATAAACTTAAATAAACCAGGTGTGGTGATACACACTTTTAATCTCAGTATTTGGGAGTCTGCGTTTGTTTGCTTGCTTGCTTATTTATTTATTTATTTATTTATTTATTTATTTATTTATTTATTTGTGGTACTGGGGTTCCTGGAAGCCCTTCTACCTCTGGGCTACACTCCCAGACCTATTTTATACTTTTTATTTGGAAACAGGGTCTCTTAAGCCAGCGCAGCTGGCTTTGAACCTGCGCGATCCTCCAGTCTCCGCCTCCCAAGTGCAGGGATTACAAGCGTGCGCCACCACGCTTGTAATCACCGGCCTTGGGAGTCTGAGTTTACAGCAAGCCTCAGCTCCTTGTGAAGCCTTCTGCAACTTAGTGAGACCCTGTTTCAAAATAAAGAATAAAAAAAATGGGCTGCAGGTAGAGCTCAGAGGTAGAATGCCCCTGGGTTCAACCCCTAGTACCACAATAAATACATTAGTTAATAAGTTTAAATAAACTAAGACTAAAAATAAATCATGTAAGCAATATATAGTGGCAAATGCCTATAATCCCAATACCTTAAGACTGAGACAGAAGGATCACAAATTAAAGGCCAACCTGGGCAACTTAGCAAAACCCAGTTTCAAAATAAAAAGGGCTGGGGTTTAGCTCAGTGGTAGAACACCCCAAGGTTTAGTCCTTAGTAAACACACACACAAACACACACACACACACACACACACAAATATCATGTAGAACTGAAATATTATTTCTCCTTTATTGAGGAGTCTATATTTCTCAAGTTTAAGAATCTTTGTCTCTGGAGATCTAATCATTTTAAAAGAAGTTGATGTTAGGTCACCTGAAGATTCCCACTTAAAGTATATGCAAAGTAACAGTGTGTGTGTGTTTAGGCAACAAAGGAAAAGAAAGATACTCATATAATTTTAAATTATAATAATAGAAAGTTTCTTCTGAAAAATACATCTGATGCTATTGGGAATAAGTATTTTAAAAATTTTAGCCGGGCGTGGTGGCATACGTTTGTAATCCCAAGCGCTTGGGAGGCTGAGACAGGAGGATCACACAGGTTCAAAGCCAGCCTCAGCTACTTAGTGAGGCTCTCAGCAATTTTGTGAGACCCTGTTTCCAAATAAAGTATAAAAAAGGTCTGGGAGTATAGCTCGGAGGTAGAAAAGCCCCTAGGTTCTACCTCAGTACCCTCCCCCCAAATTAGTCTTCAAAAATTCACTCTACTGTTACATTCTTTTTCTTTCTGATGCTGTAGATTGCGAAGCACAGACCTTACTACTGAGCTATACTCCTAGCCTTATATATTTTTTTCCTTTGGAATGTGCTTAACTTGGCTAAAAAAAATTTTTTTTCCCCTGTACTGAGGATGGAACCCAGGGGCATTCTACCTCCAAACTACACCCCCCAGCCCTATTCTTTGTTCTTTATTTTGAAACAGGGTCTCACTAAGTTGCAGAAGGCTGTCCGTTAACAGCAGTCCTCCAGTCAGCCTTCCAAGTATTGGGATTACAAGCATGTGCCACCAAGCCCAGATTTGCTAAAAAATTTTATAGTGAGTTTTTTTCCCCCCTTTTCAGTACTGGGATTGAACTCAGTGGCATTCTGCCACTGGGCTACATCTCCAGCCTTTTTAAAGTTTTTGAGACAGGGTCTTGCTCATTTGCTGAGGCTGGCATTGCACAGATCTGTGATCCTCCTGCCTTAGTCTCAGGAGTAGCTGGGATCACAGGTGTATGCTACCATGTTTGGCTAATGAATCTTATAATTTGAAATAAATCTTATAGTTTTATTAGCTAGAACTTTTGCAGATTGCTATTCAGTGGATAGTAGGTATTTATAGTGGAACAGTCATGATCCATCTGGTAAGATCTTGATAAATTTAGTAATTATTAAATGCTTGTTTTGGATGATGAATAACCTGTAGTTTACTCACTTTTTCCATTATTTGTTTTATGTTTTGAGATGGGACTCACTATGTTGCCCAAGCTGGTCAGACTCCTGGGCTTAGATGTTCTCTTGCCTCAGACTACTGCAAGCATGTCCAGCAGTTTACTTTTACTTATTTATACTGGAGACTGAATCCAGGGGCATTCTGACTTTGAGCTACACCCCTAGCTTTTTTAATTTTTCCCTAGCCTTTTTTATTTTTGAAACAGGGTCTTGCTAAATTGAGGCTGGCCTCAACCTTCTTACAATCTCCTGGCTCAGTCTCCTAAGTGAGATTACAGCTGTGCAACACCGTGCCCAGCTCAGTTTGTTAACTTTTGAAAGGATTTTTAGGATAGGCATAATTGAGCACATGATGCTTGAACAAAGATTTGGCAAGGGTATTAGGGGGACATATGAGGAAAGAGTTCACTGGCATAGCAGGTAACTAGTGTCAAGACCTCAAGGCAAGCAGGTGCTTGGTATTCAGAAGCTAGCAAGGTCAAACTGGGCTTGGTGGTGCAATCCCAGTACTTGTGAAGCTGAGATAGAAGGATCAGCGGTCCAGAGGACAGCCTCAGCAAGTAGTGAGACTCTCAGCAACCTATAGACCCTGTCTCAAACAAACAAAAATAAAAGGTCTGGGGGAGTATCGCAGAGGTAGAATGTCCCCGGATTCAATCCTTAGTACCACACACACACACACACAAAAAAAAAAAAAAAAAAAAAGAAAAGAAAAGAAAGAAAGAAAGAAAGAAAATAAGCAAGATGACCAGTGACCAGCGTAGCTGATGTGAAATAGAATAGTGGAAACAGAGATCTGAGTTGTAAGCCAGATGATTAGCGGGGCCCCCCCCCCCCAATCGTAGGCCATTGTAAGGACTTGGTCTTTTTATTGTGAGTGAGATGTGTATTCATTGCAGGAGTTTGACCAGTGGAATGACTGACTGATTTGACTTGTGGCATGCAGATGTGTACTAGCTGTTTTGTTAAGAATAAGGTATAGTTTCAAGTGAAGTGATAAAATGTCACATTTTATTTTTATTCATTTTTTGTGGTACTGGAGAGAGAATCCATAGGCATTCTACCTCTGAACTATATCTATAGCCTTTTTTATTTTTTGTTTGGAAACAGACCAGGGTGCTAAGAGTCTTGTGAGGCTGGTCTTGAACCTGTGATCCTTCTGTCTTAACCTCTCAAGTATTGGGATTCCAGGTTTATGCCACTATGTGCAGCTATATTTTTAGAAATATAATATTTAAAGCTGGTCATGGTGGCGCACGCTTGTAATCCCAGGAGGACTGCGATTCAGGGACAGCCTCAGCTACTACTTAGGCCCTCTGTAACTCAGTGAGACCTTGTTTCAAAATAAAGAATAAAAAACAGGGCTGGGGGTAGCTCAGAGGTAGAATGCCCCTGGATTCCATCCCCAGTATCACTCACTCAGACACACACACACACACACACACACACACAGCCTTGTGTATCACTCTGTTCCCAGAGCCTTCGCTATTGGAGACCCCCAGTATAGAATTGTTGAATGAATACCAGCACTAATATTATTTTCAACAAATTTGCATTTCTAGCATTATGCAAGGAATTCTAGGCAATACAGAGTTGAACATACATTTTTTTTTTATTGAGGTAGTTTAAAATCTAATGGAAGAGTCGGTTTGGTTTCCTCTTAATCTTGTCCTTTTCTGTGTCACTTCTTACTGATGAATCTTCAGGCCGAATCATATCTGGTTTAAAACCACGTGAACATAAATGCCAGAAATACTGCTACCTAGCTCTGAAATAGCTTAATGATTAAGTGTCTTCTCTTTCTTGTATCACTAAGTAGTAAGTTAAGTCATAATTATCTTTGTGTGTGTATGGGGGGTGTACTGGGGATGGAACCCAGGGGCATTCTACCTCTGAGTTGCACCCACAGCTCCATTTTCTTCTTCATAGTCTTCTTCTTCTTTTTTTTTTTTTTTTTTGGTGCAGGTCTGGGGATGGAACCCAGAGACATTTGACCGCTGAGCTACACCCCCTTGCCCTATTTTTACACTTTATTTTGAAACAGGGTCTCATAAAGTTACGGAGGGCCTCACTAAGTAGCTGAGGCTGTCCACAAACCGCGATCCTCTGGTCTCAGCCTCCCGAATGCTGGGTTTACAAGCGTTGGCCATCACGCCCAGCATTTATTCTTCATTTTGAAACAGGGTCTTACTGACTTGCAGAGGACCTCACTAAGTAAGTGAGGCTGGCCACCAACATGAAATACGTGGGAGTACTTGGGAGGCTGAGACAGGATCGCAGTTTCGAGGCCAGCCTCAGCAATTCAGCAAGACCCTAAAAAGGGTTGGGGTGTAGCTCAGAGGTAGAATGCCCCTAGATTCAATCCCCAGTAACCCAGTTCCCACTAACTCCCTCCTGCCACAAAGTTATACTTTTGGTCATTTTAATGAGAATAGTGACAAGTAATGTGAATACATTTTCTGAGATATTTAAATACTGTCTCCTAAGAAAGAGAAATGACTTAATTAACACATAAGTTTTCATTCTTTGTTTTCACCTCTTTGTACTCATTTGATTCTCTGTAAACTGGAGAAAATAATACTAATAGGATCATTGTGAAGTGTGAGTAAACATACTTTAATACTTAGTGTTTGACATAGCATATTTGACATTTATGATAGCCCCCTCCCCTCCCTTCCTTTAGTCCTTTCTTCCTTCTTTCCTATTGAACTTCAGCATTCTATCTCTGAGCTATAACTCTAGCCCTTTTAATTTTATTTTTTTGTTTTGAAACAGAGTCTCATAGGTTGCTAAGGCCATCCTAGAATCTGTGATCCTTCTGTCTCCCAAGTACTGGTATTAGAGGCTTATGCTACCATGCCTGGCTTTCTTCTTTCTCTTTCTGAAAATTAATTTGGTCGCAGAAACCTTACCTAAAATGAAACAAAGCTAATTATATTCTTTATCACACTTAGTGAAAACTCATACAGTTTTGGAGAAATATGAATGTGTTTGATTGTGTTACTGCCCCAATTTGTGTTATGTGAGGCTTTATGTAATACAGTGTGTCTATATAAACTGTAGCTGTAATTTCTAGAACATATCTGGCCTCAAGGGCTTTGGTAAAGGAATGTGACCTGTACTAGTAGAAATTAGTACAGGTAACATTATAATACATAGTTATAATACTCAGGTAAAATATTCTTCTCATACTGCTAGTAACAAGATTTATAATAAATTTCAGTAGCTTACCTAGTCAATATAATTGTCTTAATTATTGATTACTAAATGTACTTTCAGTTTTTGTTTTATGGTACTGGGGATTAAACTTGGGGGTGCTTTACTGCTGCTTGTTTATTTTAATTTTTTTGGTACTGGAGATTGAACTCAGGGGCCTTCTATCTCAAGCCCTATTTTATTTTTTGTTTTGAAACAGAAGCTCACTAAGTTGCTGAGGGTCTTGCTAAGTTGCCAAGGCTGGCCTCAAACCTGTGATCCTCCTGTCTCAGCTCCCAAGTACTAAGATTACAGGCATACCTGGCTCCTCCAGCCCTTTTTATTTTTTTATTTTGAGAAAGTGTCACACTAAAGTTTCCCAGTCTAGCTTGACTTTGAGACCCTTCTCATGTCTTAGCCTCCCCAGTAGTTAGGATTATAGCATGCACTACCACACACACACATCTGTACTTTAAGAGAAAGAATAGTAAATGAACTTAAGCTATATTTGAAAATTTGATGTAAAATAATTATTGTTTGTAATATTATTATTTTGATACTAGGAATTTAACCCAGGGCCTTTCCAACCTATATCACTAGCCCATTTTAATTAATTAATTAATTAATGGTCCAGGATGGAACCTAGGGACATTCTACCTCCAAGCTATACCCTCAGCCCTAATTTTTTTTTTTTTTTATATTTTGAAACAGGGTCTCACTAAGTTGCAGAGGACCTCACTAAGTAGCTGAGGCTGCCCTTGAACCTGTGATACTCCTGTCTCAGCCTCTGAAATGCTGGGATTACAAGTGTGTACCACCGTGCCCTGCCCCAGCCCTAATTTTTATATTTTATTTTGAGACAGGATCTCACTGAGTTGCAAAGGGCCTCACTAAGTAACTGAGGCTGTCTGCAAACTGTGATCCTCTTCTCTCAGCCTCCCAAATGCTGGGATTACAAGCATGTGCCATCGCGCCCAGCATTTATTTATTTATTTGGTGGTACTGGGGTTCCTGGAAACCCTTCTACCTCCGGGCTACACTCCCAGACCTATTTTTATATTTTATTTGGAAACAGGGTCTCCTAAGCCAGCGAGGCTGGCTTCGAACCTGCGCGATCCTCCTGCCTCCGCCTCCCAAGTGCGGGAATTATAAGGGTGTGCTCCCACGCCCGGCTTATTTTAGTTTTAAATGAGGTCTCAGTAAGTTGCTGAGTCTGGCCTAGAATCTGTAATCCTTTTGTCTTGGCCTCCCAACTACTAGGATTATAAAGTGTGTGCCATGACGCTCATCTACTCTTATTTTTATTTAAAATTTGAACTGTCTCTTGAGGTTAAAAAAATGTTTTAGGAAGCAAAGAAGTCTTAATGAAAGCCTGCCCTTTAGTGAGGATGTTTTATCCCCTCTGATCATAATCAAAGTACAGTAATCTTTTTTTTTTTTTTTTTTTTGTGGTACTGGGGTTCCTGGAAGCCCTTCTACCTCCAGGCTACACTCCCAGACCTATTTTATATTTTTATTTGGAAACAGGGTCTCCTAAGCTAGTGTGCACGGCTGGCTTCGAACCTGCGCGATCCTCCTGTCTCTGCCTCCCAAGCACGGGGATTACAAGCGTGCGCCACCACGCCTGGCAAAGTACAGTAATCTTTCATTTAGTCACCATTCTCTTGTCATTACCCTTCCTCCCATCAATCTTTGCACTAAAAACAAAATAAATGGTAAAAGGTGGAAGTAAACTAGGGCATAGTGGCACACACCTGTAATCCCAGTTCTTGGGAGGCTAAGTATCAAGGCCAGCTTCAGCAATTTAGTGAGACCCTGTTTAAAAATAAAATGGATGGGTATGTAATTCTGAGATAGAATGCCTCTGGGTTCAATCTCCAGTACCAAAAAAAGGTACTTAAATGTTTTACCCCATCATTATTGTAAAATGAATTTAATTCTCTTTTCAAAGCTACATAAATGCTGGGTGTGGTGGGACACACCTGTAAACCTAAGTATTTGGAAAGCTGAAATAGGAAGATTGTAGGTTCAACAATAGCCTAGCAAATTTTTTTTCCTTCCTGGTACTGGGGGTGGAACTCATTGGTATTTTGCCTTCTAGCGACATCCCTCAGCCCTCTTTTTTATTCTTTATCTTGAAACAGGGTCTCACAGAGTGTCAGAGGGCCTCACTAAGTAGCTGAGGTTGTCCTCAAACTGCAATCCTCCTATCTCAGCCTCCCAAATGCTGGGATTATAAGAGTTTGCCACCACATCTGGCTCCAGCCTAGCAATTTAACTAGACTCTCAGCAATCTAGCTATCTAGCCAGACATTGTATCAAAACAAAAAATAGAAAGAGCTGGAGGTATGTGGCTCAGAGGTAGAATGCCCCTCCCAGGGTCTGGGTTCCATCCCCAACACCTACCCCCCAATACACACACACACGAAAAATATGTCTAAAATAAGTTAAATGTAGTGGGGTTCATTTATTCTTAGTTTTGTTTGTTTGTTTGTTTGTTTGTGGTACTGGAGATGAAACCCATAGGTATTTAATAGGTATTTACCTCCCAGTGACACCCTCAGCCCTCCTTTCTTCCTTTCCTTCCCCTTCCCTCCCTTCCTTCCCTCCTTCTTTCCTTCCTTCCTTCCTTCCTTCCTTTTCTTTTTTCTTTTCTTTCTTGGGTCTGGGGATGGAACCTAAGGACATTCGACCTCTGAGCTATACCCCCTGCCCTATCTTTTATTCTTTTATTTTCAAACAGGGTCTCACTAACTTGCAGAGGGCCTCACTAAGTAGTGGAGGCTGGCTGTGAACCAGAATTCTCTGGTCTCAGCTTCTCGAATGTTGGGATTACAAGTGTGTGCCACCATGGCCGGCTTCTTAGTTTAGACATAATATGGATTCCCAGCTTGCCACAAAATAGAATGGTTATGGGAAGAGGGAAGCAGATTGTTATTATAATATTTAAAAGATAGTCGAAGATGTCAGGCAATGTTTTTTAGAGATTACCATTAAAATGACTTAAAATGACTTCATACTTTAAAGGGGTATATTTCTATTATTCATGGAAAATAGGTTTACCTGTGACTTAATGTCTTCAAGTTCCAGATGAATGAGAACTTATTGGGTTATAGAGTTTCCAGTTAAAAACCAAAAACATATTGCACTTTAACTATTGCAATGTAAAATTTTAGGATTTCAGAGTGATGGTGGTGTTTGGATAATTTATAAAACCTTGTTTTAAGGTTGTATTGTGAATAGAAGAGGTAAAAATAACATGCTTTATTTGTTCCTGGATGTCTTCGTATTTTGTTAGTTTTCTCTTTTCTGTGGAATCCTTTTCCATCAATAAAGTTGAAAATATATATATTTTTTGTGGTCCTGGGGGTGGAACACAGGGGCAGTCTACCTCTGAGCTATACCCCTAACCCTATTTTTTATTCTTTATTGGAAACAGGGTCTCACTGAGTTGCAAAGTAAGTAGCTGAGGCTGTCCGCGAACTAGATCCTCCTGTCTTATTTGTCCAAATGCTGGGATTAGAAGAGTGCACCACCACACCCGGCTCAAGTTGGAAAATATTTTAACAAAAAATTTTATAACCTTTGCAAAGCAAACCTTTTGTTTATTTTTGAAAAGACAAATACAAAGGTTACATGTTCTACTTCAACATACTGAACTATGGGTTAAGGGTGTGTGTGTGTGTGTGTGTGTGTGTGTGTGTGTGTGTGTGTGAATTCTAAGCTTCGTGGTAATTCTGATTATTAGCTAACTTTTTAATTCTTTTTGTTGTTGTTATTGTTGTTGCAGTACTGAGGATGGAACCCAGAGGCTTTCTACCTCAGGGCTATACTCCCAGACCTATTTTGTATTTTATGTGGAAACAGGTTCTCACTAAGTTGCTGAGAGCCTCACTCAGTAGCTGAGGCTGGTTTCGAACCTGTGCGATCCTCCTGTCTCAGCCTCCGAAGTACTGGGATTGCAAGCTTGCGGCACCATGCCCGGCATAAACAGTGTTTTAAAAATCATTAAGCTAAGCATGGTGGTGCACACCTGTAATCCCAGTACTCGAGAGGCAGGAGAATCACAGAATCAAGAACCACCTCAGACAGACAGAAACATATACATGCATGAGCACACACAAACACACATCATTTAATTAAAAACAAATCCTTTATACCCGATATTAACTTTTTCAGTTAATTGCTTTAAGAAAGTTCTTGGAGTAGAACAAATTTAGTAATTTGTTTTAGGTAAGATACTGTTATTTTAGAAACAAACTGCAGTAATTGTGAACCAAGTTTAGGCTTACACCAGTTGAATTAGTGTTGAAAGTTTTGCACTGATGACCTCTAGTGTTGCAGTTAAAAATTATCTGATGTCGAATATCAGTTCACATGTAATAATCATGTACTGATTGTTGAATAAATTCAGGCACTATATAAGATGTTCCCAGATGAGTACCTATACCTGAATTCAAAGGAAGAAGTTATCTTAAAAATCAGCAAAAAGGATTATACCATGAATTATCAGCTGAAATTGGATACATGGAAACAAGTATATTAAAGTTAGGTTTTGCCTTTATAATATGAGATTGTTTTTAAAAAGTATTATCTCGCCGGGCGTGGTGGCGCACGCTTGTAATCCCAGCATTTGGGAGGCTGAGATCTGGAGGATCGCGGTTCGCGGACAGCCTCAGCTACTTAGTGAGGCCCTCTGCAACTCAGTGAGACCGGGTTTCAAAATAAAGAATAAAACACAGGGCAGGGGCCATAGCTCGGAGGTTGAATGCCCCTGGGTTCCATCCCCAGACCCGCTAAATAAATAAATAAAAACAATCTCATTTTCTGAATCATATCTGTTTGTGAATATAATCTTTTTTTTTATTATGTCTATGTTAGGAATTAGATACTCTTTTTTTATTGTTGGTTGGTTGTTTTTGTGGTACTAGGAATCACACCCAGGGTCCCATGCATGCTAGGCATAGGTACAGTTTTATTTTTATTTTATTTTTTTGGTGGTACTGGGGGTGGAACCCAGAGGGTTTCTACCTCAGGGCTATACGCCCAGACCTTTTTTTATATTTTATTTGGAAACAGGGTCTCACTAAATTGCTGAAAGCCTCACTAAGTAGCTGAGGCTGGCTTCAAACCTGTGTGATCCTCCTGTCTCAGCCTCCCAAGCGCGGGGATTACAAGCGTGTGCCACCACACCCGGCTAGGAGCAGTTTTTATATATTCAATTTTCCATGAAAGCTTATGTAAAAATTAATATTACTAGGGGACCCTAAAGGAACTAGCTCATTTTATACATCTATCTATCTTATCTATCTATCTAATCTATCATATATCTATTTATTTATTGTGGTATTGGGAATTTAATCCAGGGTCATTCTGCCTTTAAGCTATACCCCTGCTCTTTATTTATTTACTTATTTTTTGGAAACAGGGTCTTACAAATTACTGAGGGTTTCACAGAATTGTTATAGCTGGTTTCAAACCTGTGATTCTCCTGTCTTGGTCTCCCAAGCACTCTCCTGTTTCAGCCTTTCACGTATTGGGATTATAGGCATGTGCCACCATCCCTGGTTTAGTTACCTTTATTTTTAAAGTGATTGTATTATTTAACAGAAAGTTTGGATAAATTTTACATCTTGCTGTCATGAGTAAAAATGAAAAAAGTTATCTTTTTTAGTTTCATATATGTGGCTAAAGAAAAATGAAACGAATTTCTATTTTATATTTTTAGGCACGAATAGCATTTTTACAAGGAGAAAGAAAAGGCCAAGAGAATTTGAAGAAGGATTTAGTAAGAAGAATAAAGATGTTAGAGTATGCATTAAAACAAGAAAGGTATGTGTACCTCATTTTCTTGTATGAATAAAATAGAATAAAGTTTTCTCATTTATGTCATTGTATGATGTATTTGATAACTTTTTGAAATGCATATAAAGCCTTGCCTAAATACAAGGTTGTAATTTGATTTGATTCGATTCATATGTGAAAAAAGAAAAAAAATAATTAAATTGAAACAATTATTACCAAATCTAATTTTTTTTTTTTTTTTTTTTTGTGGTACTGGGGGTGGAACCCAGATCATATTTGGAAACAGGGTCTCACTAAGTTGCTGAGAGCCTCACTAAGCAGCTGAGGCTGGCTTCGAACCCGTGCGATCCTCCTGTCTCAGCCTCCCAAGCGCGGGGATTACAAACGTGCGCCATCACGCCCGGCTCAAATCTAGTTTTTTGAATAAAAGACCTTTAAGTAAAAAATGTTTTCTTCATATGGCTATATTTGTTCCTTGGGTAATTTCTTTCCTTTCCTTTCCTTTCCTTTCCTTTCCTTTCCTTTCCTTTCCTATCCTATCTTTTCCTTTCCCTTCCCTCCCTCCGTACTGGGGGTGGGACCCAGGGGCTTTCTACCTCCGGGCTACACCCCCAGCCATAATTTATTTGGAAACAGGGTCTCACTGAGTTGCTGAGATCCTCACTAAGTAGCTGAGGCTGGCTTCGAACTTGTGCAATTCTCCTGTCTCAGACTCCCAAGCCCTGGGATTACAAGCGTGTGCCACCACGCCCAGCTATTTTTTTTTTAAATAATGGTGTATTCTTTAATGTTCTTTACAAATAACTTTAAAGAAGGCATTCACATTATGTTTTGTTATTGGAGTAATGTAGAACAGTAGTCACCTAACTGTAGAAAAGAAAACAATTTTTTAATAAATTTATTATTACATTTTCAGGGCAAAATATCACAAATTAAAATATGGAACAGAACTGAACCAAGGTGATTTGAAAATGCCAACCTTTGAATCAGGTAAACTTGATTCTTCTGTTACTTTCTTTTATTTTTTAAAGCTTACTTTTAGGCAACAGACATGTTCTCATTACCCTCATTTTGCTTTGATACCATTACACAGATGATTGCCTATTATAAACTGTCTAAAATTCAGGGAAAATATTACATGATAAAAATCAGTAGTTTCATTCACATTTCAGTCCAGAGGTTATTTGTCCCGCATTGAAATTACGTCAACTGTGGATACATTTTTGGTAGTAATTGTAACTGAAATGTACCGAAGTGACTATTTTTCACCTATAGGCATTTTTCCCCCAATTTAAATGATTTTAAATTTTTATTATTTAAAAAGTCTTAGGCTGGGCATGGTGGCTCACACTTATAATCCTAGCATTTGGGAGGCTGAGACAGGAGGCTCGCAATTCGCAGACAGCCTCAGCAACTTAGTGAGGCCTTTTGCAATTCAGTAAGACCCTGTATAAAAATAAAGGGAAAAAAGGGCTGCGGATGTAGTTCAGAGGTAGAATGCCCCTGGGTTCTACCCCTAGTACCGCCAAAAAAAAAAAAAAAAGTTTTAGTTGGTGTGGTATCACACACCTGTAATCCTAGTCCTTGGGAGGCTGAGGTAGGAGGATCACAGGTTTGAGGACAGCCTCACAACTTAGTGAGGCCCTCAGCAACTTAGATCCTGTTTCCAAACAAAATAAGGCTAGGGGTGTAGCTCAGAGGTAGAACACCCCTGGGTTCAATCCCCAGTAATACCAAAGCAAAAAAGTATTTTTGCCAAGTACAGTGGCACGTGACTGCAATCCCAGTGAATTGGGAAAAAAAGGAAAGTGAGCTAGGGCTATAGGGCTATAGGGCTATACCTCAGTTGGTAGATTGTTCCTGTGTTCAGTCCCCAGTACTGCCAAATAGAAAACAAAATTTCTTTTTAAAAAACTCTAGAGAAGATTTAATCAGTTAATTTTAGTCCTAAATATTGGAAATTTGACTAGATTTGGAAACTGTGTAGGCAATCAAAAGAGAAGGGAGAAAATGATCTCCAATTGACTTTGCTTTCACCAAACAGCTAGTGAGTGTGAGAGTGTATCTTAGGAGTAACAGTGCATCAAAAAGAGAGGATTGGATACAGGAACGAGCTGCATAGTTTAATGCGAATTTAGGATTCCATGTGATTACACTTTGGGGAGCCTAAAAAATAAGAAGTACTGTGATTTATATAAGATTTGGAAATATTACTAGAAATTACTTATTTCTAACAATTTCTAGCAATTATTTTTTTTGAAGATTTAAAGAAGTTTATTAGAAAGAAATACAGAAAATAGAAATACATTTGCCATGGGGGGTGACTCAAAATGAATACACCCACAATTATTCTTATTTCTTGCAATTACTTATATCTAGAACTTAGTTATATACACATTTTTGGTAGTCCAGTCAAATTGAAGCTTATGCTGTTCTTGCAAACAAAGTGAAATAAAATTATTTAAATCAAAATATCAATGAAATAACATTTTATTATTGTAAAGGGGTACATAATCCATATGTAAAACTGAAAATGTGCAAAATATTTATTTGACAGAAGTATAAGATATATAAGAATTTATACCCTTCTCAGTTATACAAATACATATACTCTAAATCTTACCTTATAAATGTTTGTGTTGTATTCAGATATGTTAAAAAAAAAATCTCCCTTCTACATTTAGAAAATAATCCTCCTGGGCATGATGGCAAATCCCTCCTAGTATTTGGAAACCACCTGAGGAAGTAACCACTGAGCTAAAGCCGACCCTCCCTCCTAGTATTTGAAAGACAGAGATAGCTGGGCGTGGTGGTGCACATTTGTAATCCCCGGGCTTGGGAGGCGGAGACAGGAGGATCGTGCAGGTTTGAAGCCAGCCTCTCTGGCTTAAGAGACCCTGTTTCCAAATAAAAAATATAAAAAATAGGTCTGGGAGTGTAGCCCAGAGGTAGAAGGGTTTCCAGGAACCCCAGTACCACCAAAAAAAAAAAAAAAAATAGGATTGCAGGTTTAACTTTTTTTTTTTTTTGGTGGTACTGGGGATGGAACTCAGGAACTTTTCTACGTCCAGGCTATACTCTTAGACCTCTTTATATATATTTTATTTGGAAACAGGGTCTCACTAAATTGCTGAGAGCCTCACCAAGTAGTTGAGGCTGGCTTCGAACCTGTGCGATCCTCCTTTCTCAGCCTCTCAAGTACGGGGATTACAAGCGTTTGCCACAATGCCCAGTTTAGGATTGCAGGTTTATTTATTTATTTTGTGTGTGTGTGTGTTTCTTTCTTTCTTTCTTTCTTTTTTTTTTTTTTTTTGGTGGTACTGGGGGTAGAACCCAGAGGCTTTCTACTTCCATGCTATGCCCCTAGACCTTGTTTATATTTTATTTGGAAACAGGGTCTCACTAAGTAGCTGAGGCTGGCTTCGAACCCATGCCATCCTCCTGTCTCAGCCTCCCAAGCGCGGGGATTACAAGCGTGCGCCACCACACCCGGCTAGGATTGCAGGTTTAAAAAGACCAACCTCAACAACTTACTAGGACCCAACTTCAAAATAAAATGATAAAAAGGGCTCGGGGTGTAACTCAGAGGTAGAATGTCTTTTGTTCAATCCCAAATGCCCAAAAAAAAAAGGAAGAAAGAAAACAGACAATTCAGTAGAAAAAATAGACAAAAAGACTTCAAAGCTGCCTCATAAAAGAGGCTATGTTCTGGGCAAATAAAACATGAAAAGATATTCACTTCCATTGGTTATTAATGAAATACAGCCTAAACCTACAGTGGAACACAATTAGACACTTAGCAGAATGGCTAGCATGCAAAAAAGACAGTATCCAGTGTTGATGAAGATGTGGGATGATCAGAGTTTGTAAACACTGATTTTGGGATTATGAATTGATACAGTGCTTTGAAAGTGCTTTGGAAGGCTGGGTGTGATGGCACATGGAGGATCACAGGTTCGAGACCAACTTCAGCAACCTATTGAGCTCCTCTTCAAAAACAAAAAATAAAAAGGGCTGGAGTGTAGTGCAGAGTTAGAATGTCTCTGGGTTCAATCCCCAGTACGCCCCCCCCCCCCCCAGAAAAAGTGCCTTGGCAATATCATTAAAGGTAATAAAAAGCATTTGGGAGACAGACAGGAGGATCATGGTTTGCAGACAGCTTTGGCTGCTTAGTGAGGAGGACCTCTGCAATTTAATGAGACCTTGTTTCAAAATAAAGAATAAAAAATAGGGCTGGGGTGTTGCTTGGAGGTAGAATGCCCCAGGTTCAATCCCCAGTACTGCAAAAAAAAAAAAAAAAAAAAGTAGGGGGGGGAAACATTCATTACCCTCTGACCTAGTAATTCAACTGCTTGAAATGTATGATGTATACATTTGTTCATCATAAGAATATTCATAGCATTCTTTTTTTTTTTTTGGTGGTACTGGGGATGGAACCCAGAGGCTTTCTACTTCCGGGCTATACTCCCATGCCCAGTTTATATTTTATTTGGAAACAGGGTCTCACTAAGTTGCTGAGAATAGCATTCTTATTAAATAGTGAAAATCTAGAAACAAATGGATCACCTTTCAGCATTAAATTGGAAAAATATAGTGTGATATGTTAGCACAGTGAAATTTTGAGTAACAAAAGTGAACAAAATACAACCAAACTTGAGAACATGACTAGATAAAATTAAAAGTTAATAGAAATCATTTATATAAAAAAAATCTTTTGTGTGTGTGTTTGTATGGTACTGGGGATTAAACCAAGGGGCATTCAACCTTTGAATTATACTGTCAGGCCTATTTTATTTTTCATTTTGAAATAGGGTCTCACTAGGTTGCTGAGGGCCTCACTAAATTGCTGAGGCTGGCCTTCAGCCTACAATCCTCCTATCTCACCCTCCCAAGTACCGGGATTATCAATGAACCACTACTCCAGGCTATTTATATCAAAACTAAAAATTTTTAGAACTCAAATAGTGTTGAAACCCTTTTTGGAATGGCTTATGATTGGAAAATAGGGTGAGGAAAACTTTTAGGGGTGTAATGTTTTCTTTATCTAGTTACTGGTTGCTTAAGAATGTTAGAAACTTCATTACGCTGTATGCTTATGAGGTATTTCGGGTATTTAGTCCCTTCTTCCTCTCCCCCCCCCCCCTTTGGTACTGGCGATTAAACCTGGGGCATTCTACCTCCGAGCTACACCACCAGCCTTATTTTTTTATTATTTAATTTGAAATAGGGTCTCACCAGTCTGCAAAGCGATTTACTAAATAGATGAGGGTGTCCATGAACTGAAATCCTTCTGTTTCAGACTCTCAAATGCTGAGATTACAAGCCACCATGCCAGGTTTATGGGGTATTTTCACAATATCCTTAGCAACTCTTTTGTAGCTAGAAGGTAAAAGGTCCCTGGGTTCAATCCCCAGTACCACAAACACACACACACAAATAAAATAAAATGATCTTAATCTATATTGCCATAGTGAGACTGTTCCAAGATAACAGTGGCGAAAGCAAATTATACTGTAGTAGCTTAAGTGTTAGAGCAACCCATAGTAAAGTAAATACTCTTAAGTTAATTTGTGTTCTCAATATACTTAGGTATGTTTTTGTGGAAATTTATTCCTAAGAAAACTTTGACAGTATTTTTAAGATTTGAAATAATGCACATAAAACCTTTTTTCCCTCAATTTTTAGAAGAAACCAAAGACACAGAGGCTCCCACAGCACCTCAGAATAGCCAGTTAACGTGGAAGCAAGGCAGACAACTGTTAAGACAGTGAGTATGGGACTGTTTTCAGAATTTTTTATAAAGAAACTTGGTAAATGAGTCCATTTACAAGTTAAAAAATATTTAATTATAGAAGGACCATGAGTTAGAATTCTAAAAGACTGGGTGGCTTAAAGTTTATAACAAAAAAAATTCATCCTTCTAGATCCCTCCAGCCTTCTCACCACAACATTTACACTATTTTTTTAATTTTAGTGCATCTAGTTTTGAGGAATAATTTAGCTGTTACTTGAAACATTTTTATAAGTGGCTTACTCAATTCTCCTTTATGTTAAAAGTTTTTTTTTTTTTTTTTTTTTTTTGGTGGTACTGGGATTCCTGGAAACCCTTCTACCTCCGGGCTACACTCCCAGACCTATTTTATATTTTTTTTATTTAGAAACAGGGTCTCTTAAGCCAGCGAGGCTGGCATCCAGCCAGTGCGATCCTCCTGTCTCTGCATCCCAAGCGAGGGAATTACAAGTGTGAGTTTCCACGCCCGGCAGGTTGAAACATTTTTAGGAACCTTTTTTATGTTTGAAAGTTGTGTTATTTTGGAAGTACTTCTGTGGCTAATCTTGTTTATTTTTTTTTCCTTTGGTGCTTTTCATACTTTTTTTTTTTTTTTTTTTTTTTTTTGGTGACACTGGGGATTGAACCAAAAGGTAGTCTACCTCTGAGAAGTACCTCCAGTCTTATTTTATTTTGAATTTAAAGCAGGGTCTTGCTAGGTTGCTTAGAGTCTCACTACTTGCTATGGCTGTCCTCAAACCTGTGATCTTCCTGTCTCAGCCTTCCAAGTACTGGGATTATGAGGTGTGCACCGCCTTGCCTGGCTTGCTTTGGAGGTTTTGTGGGGGTTTTTGGTTTTTGATTTTTGATACTGGGGATTAAATGCAGGGTCACTCTTACCTCTAAACTATAGCCGTAAACCTTTTTTTAAATTAAATTAATTAATTATATTTTTTGTGGTACTGAGGATGGAATCCAGGAAGATACGATCTCTGAGCTATACCCCTTGCCCTATTTTTTCTTTATTTTGGAACAGG
This sequence comes from Muscardinus avellanarius, assembly GCF_963383645.1. Lineage (NCBI taxonomy): Eukaryota > Metazoa > Chordata > Mammalia > Rodentia > Gliridae > Muscardinus > Muscardinus avellanarius. The sequence goes on along the minus strand of NC_137798.1, from coordinate 36,725,664 downwards.
GTCTCACTAAGTTGAGGAGAGCCTCACTAAGTAGCTGAGGCTGTCTGTGAACTGTGATCCTCTGGTCTCAGCCAACTGAATGCTGGGATTACAAACATGTGCCACTACGCCTGGCTTTTTTTTTTTTTTTTTTTTTTTTAATTTAAAACAGAGCCTCACTAAGTTGCTTAAACTAGCCTCAAACCTGCAGTCCTCCTGTCTCAGCCTTCCAATTACTGGGATTACAGATGTGTACCACCATGCCTCACTTCTGTATACCTTGAAAATAGTACTGGCATCCAGATGATGTCTTGGATAATCATCCTTCTCAATTTTGGACATCTTCACTTTTACTTCATTAACCCCATGAAGTGTAGTCAGATCCCTTATCTTATTACTACCTAGAACTAATCTACCTCTGGAATTCTGGAATATTGCATGACCTAAATAGTCATCATATGGTCTACCTCTCTCAGTCTGATTACATCTTTTTTTTGGGGGGGGTGGCACTGAGGGTGGAACCCAGAGGCTTTTCTACCTCCAGGCTACACTCCCAGACCTATTTTATACTTTATTTGAAAATAGGGTGTCACTGAGTTGCTGAGAGCCTCACTAAGTAGCCAAGGCTGGCTTTGAGAACCTGTGCGATCCTCCTGTCTCAGCCTCCCAAGTGCTGATTACATCTTTCTTGACCGTAATTCCATCTCCAGTTCTTTGACTATTTCATCTTCTTACTCTCTTCTGCCTGTGGTTGCTTTTATTCATTCCTCTTTCTTTAGCTCGATCTTAGATGCCATGATCCATCACCCTTTTCTAGTACCATTAGTTTTGTTGCCATCCACTGGTGACCCCTTTCTCACTAGCCATTTTACTATCTGTAAAATCCCACTCTAGTTCAGTCTGTCTGCTTCTGTTTCTAATTAACCTTTAGAGGAAAATTCCAGATTTTGTGAATGCTTTTATGTGTTCATGGTTTCTTCTCCAAACATTGCAGAGAGCCTTTTCCTGTAATCCCAGTCACCTGTTGTTACCCCTGTCCTCAGTAGATATTCTAAACTTACCTCGCCTCAGTCCATTCTCCCTTTCTCTTTCTCTCTCTCTCTCTCTCTCTCTCTCTCTCTCTCTCTCTCTCTCTCTCTCTCTTTTTTTTTTTTTTTACTTTTTTGTGATACTGGGGATGGAACCTAGGTGCATTTTACCTCTGAGCTACACCCCCAGCCCTATTTAGTATTCTTTATTTATTTTTGTATTTTTATTTTTTGGTGGTACTGGGGTTCCTGGAAACCCTTCTATTTCTGGTTATATAAAATATATATTATATATATATATTTATTTGGAAACAGGATATTTATTTATTTTTATTTATTTGGAAACAGGGTCTCTTAAGCCAGCATGGCTGGCTTCGACCTGCACTATCCTCCTGTCTCCGCTTCCCAAGTGTGGGGATTACAAGCTGCACCACCATGCCTGGCTTTCTTTATTTTTTTAAACAGGGTCTCATTGAGTTGCAAAGGGCCTCACTAAGTAGCTGAGGCTGGCCGTGAACTGCAACTGCTGAACTGCAACTGCGATCCTCCCATTTCAACTTCCCAAAGACTAGAATTACAAGCATGTGCCACCATGCCAGTCTTCCCTTACTCTCTTTAGACCCTTGAGTTAAAATACCACCAAAGACTAATGACCCAGTCTAGTATCTTCTGAGCTTTAATTGTTATTGTTAAATGAACCTAGGGCTTTATGTATTTGTCCGAAGTTTTGGCCTGCCATATACATGTATTTCTTTCTCTCTCTCTCTCTCTCTCCCTCCCTCCCTCCCTCCCTCCCCCCCCCCTCTCTTTTTGCAATACTGGGGATTGAACCGAGGAGCATTCTACCTCCAATCTACACCACTCTCCTCGACCCTATTTTTTTATTTATTTTGAAACAAACAGGAACTCACTATGTAGCTGAAGTTGACAGTAAATCTGCAATCCTCCTGTCTCAGCCTCCTAAGTGCTGTGATTATAAGCCGGTGTCACCATGCTTGGCAATCCATGCACTTAAGCACTTGATAAAGAGAAGTTTGAAAACTGCAGACTAAAGGAATGCTGTGGTATCTTGGGGAAATTAGTCTGTTCATCAGTCTCTGGTTAAGAATCTCAGGTTTAAACATAGCAAATCACTATTCTAAGGTTCAGTTCTACTTCTTTTTTTTTTTTTTTTACCACTTCTGGACATTAAATCATTTGCTCCCCCAACCCCCAATTTACTTCATCAACTTCTAAAAGCTTTTTAAGGCATTAGGACTTTTTAGGTTTAGTATAATTTGGCCTATAATCAATGTTAGCTATACTATATGTGTTCTTGGTTTTTATTGGCTTTTTTCTTTTAGAACTAGAACTAGTTTATAGAGAAGAAATTTGAGATAAAGACAGTGTATAATTGCAGATTATGGATTTTCCTAAAACATCTTCGATATTTTTTTTGTGGTACCCAGAGGCATTCTACCTCTGAGCTACACCCCCAGCCCTATTTTTTAGTCTTTTTATTTTCTTGAAACAGGGTCTCACTGAGTTGTGAAGGGCCTCACTATGTAGGTAGGACTGTCGGCAAACCGCAATCCTCTCATCTTAGCCTCCTGAATGCTGGGATTACAAGCATGTGCCACCATGCTTGGCTCTTCGATATGATTTTAAGTGGCAAGTGGTATAGTATGTGAAATTTAATATCTTCAATTTTCCTCTTATAGGTATCTTCAGGAAGTAGGTTACACAGATACAATATTAGATGTACGGTCTCAGCGGGTAAGGTCATTACTTGGACTGTCCAATTCAGAACCAAATGGATCAGTAGAAACAAAGAATTTAGAACAAATTTTGAATGGTGGTGAATCTCCCAAGCAAAAAGGACAAGAAATCAAAAGGTATGATTTATATTTCTAGGTTAACATTGATTAAATAATGGATTCTATACATTTGCTTAGCTCTTTGTTACTATTAGCTTGTGTGTGTGTGTGTGTGTGTGTGTGTGTGGTACTAGGGGTAGAACCCAGAGGATTTCTACCTCTAGGCTATGCTCCCAGACCTATTTTATATTTTATTGGAAACAGGGTCTCACTAAGTTGGTGAGAGCCTCACTAAGTAGCTGAGGATGGCTTCGAACCTGTGCAATCCTCCTGTCTCAGCCTCCCAAGAGTGAGGATTACAAGCGTGTGCCACCACGCCCGGCTACTTTTAGCAATTTTTAAAGCAGGTAGAGTTCAGATTTAAAGACACCCCTCTACTCTCCAAATGGTACCAAAGTAAATGAATTTTTTACTTAGGGACTTATTAAATTTATCTCTGTTAACTTTTATGCAAGAGGATGTGTGTGTGTGTGTGTGTGTGTGTGTGTGTGTGTGTGTGTGTGTGTATAAAAATAAATAATTTTTTTTTCTTGGTGGTACTAGGGTCCTGGACCGGACTACACTCCCAGACCTTTTTTTATATTTTTATTTGGAAACAGGGTCTCTTAAGCCAGAGAGGCTGGCTTCGAACCTGCACAATCCTCCTGTCTCCACCTCCCAAGCGCGGGGATTACAAGCGTGCGCCATCACACCCGACAGGATGGCTATATTTCTGAAATAGATATATAATTGAAATGCAGATTAGAGATTAATTTCATATTCAGTTAACATTCTGGTTTTTAAGTTCCTATTAAAGTTTCTGTGGAGAGGCACTGGGGATTGAACTCAGGTATTCTACCTGAGTTCCACCACCATTCTGATTTTATTTCTTTTATTCTCTTTTCTTTTTCTTTTTCTTTTTTTTTTGGTGGTAGTACTAGGGGTGGAATCCAGGGGCTTTTCTACCTCCAGGCTATACTCCCAGACCAATTTATTTTTATTGGTGCATTGTAATCATACATCACATTGGAATACAAGACTTGAGAAGGATGTACAAGCACACATCATCCAATTAGCCCTCATCCACTCCCCATCCCATCCCCTCCCCCTCCCTTGATCCTATGCTTGTTTGGTTATTAATTTTGATACATTTGTTTATGTACCTCCTGAGTTTTAAGGAGGCTCCATCCTCCCCTATTCCATATCCTCTGATTGGTCACCTTAATTGCTTTGCTATAGAGCCCTTTCTATAACTCAACCTCTTCCTGTTGCCCCTTTCCTCCTAGTTATTGCTGATTAGGGTTTTTATTTTCTGTGATATTTCTCTGTGCATGCCGCGTTGCAAGTACCGATCCCACTCTTGATGGCCCCAATAGCGGCCTGGCTACCCGGTGGACTGATGCTGGCCTCGCTGGCTCAGGCAGTGGCCTTGCCTCATGAGAGGCCCCGATTCTGGCCTCGCTGACCTTGGTACCATCCTAACCCCTCGACAGACACCTATCCTTGCCTAAGAGGCCCTAGCACCAGCCTTGCCTTGTGGCAGGTTCCGATCCCAGCCTCGCTGGCCCCAGTACTGGCCTAACCCCTCGGCAGGCTCTGATCCCGGCCTCGGAGGCCCCAGTAGCGGCCTTGCCTCAAGACAGGCTCCGATGCCGGCCACTGGCCCCATCACCGGCGTACCTACCCTCGGCAGGCTCCAATCCCGGCAGTACAATACATTTTATACAATAAATATTATACAATTTATACAATACATTTTACATTATACATATTTATTATACAATACAATACATTTTATACAATAAATGTATAAAAATCCAGATTCCATCCTCAGACCCGCAAAATAACTAACTAAATAAAAATAGATAAAATCGGCTATCCAGATGTTCAAGGAAAGCTCATAGAAATATAAGGTGTGACCTTGAATAACTTGAAAGATAAGGGTGAACAACGTTCCTGGAAAAAGAGAAAAAAGGACTGAAATGACATAAAAATTCAAAGAAGCTGCTAGGCTTGGTGGCGCACACATGTAATCCCTGCGCTTAGGAGGCTGAGACAGGAGTATTGCACAGGTTCAAAGCCAGCCTCAGCTACTTAGTGAGGCTCTCAGCAACTTAGTGAGATCCTGTTTCCAAATAAAATATAAAATAGGTCTGGGAGTATAGCCCAGAGATAGAAACCCTCTCTGGATTCCACCCCCAGTACCATCCCCCCAAAAAAAATCAAAGAAGAGTTCAGGGAGTCAGTATTTAGGAATTTCAGAGCGAGAAAATAGATAAAACTGTGTTGAAAGATTGTTAAAGAAGTACAAGAAAAATTTCTATAGAGTATGTTTGCAGATTGTATTATTATTGTTCCTCCTCCTCCTCCTCCTCCTCCTCCTCCTCCTCCTCTGGGGATAGAACCTAGGGACATTCTACCTCTGAGCTACACCCCCTGCCCTATTTTTTAGTCTTTATTTTGATACAGGCTCTCGCTGAGTTGCAAAGGGCCTCACTAAGTAGCTGAGGCTGTCTGCAAACCTCTATCCTCCTGTCTTAGCCTCCTGAATGCTGGGTTTACAAGTGTGTGCCGCCACGCCTGGCTCCAGACTGTATTTATAAGTATGCTTTTATCCAGATTGGATTATTTAACCCTAAGCCCTCTATAAAATTAATGAAAAGGATATATACAGAGGCCATCATCATGAACTCTTAAAGAGTGCTGGGATTACAAGTGTATGCCACCATTCCTGGCAAACAATTTTAAATATTCTTTTCTTGAGTAAAATCTATAGACAGCTCACCAAGTGCTGTGTGCATGTGGGTCACTTATCACTATGAACTACATTATGATATGAGGCTATAATGCACCAATAAATGTATAAAAAATTAAAAATCTCCAGGTAGTATTTTATGAGTAGATTGTCTTTTGAATCTCTGTAGCCGCCTTAAAGTAGTTAGTTAACTCAGTGGTAGAGTGCTTGCCTAGCATGCCCAAGGACCTGGGCTTGGAGGCATTAAAATAGGAACTAGAAGCTGAATGTGGTGGCACACGCGTGTAGTTCCATGATTCAGGAAGCTGAGGCAGGAGGATCAGAGTTCACAGACACCCTCAGCTACTTAGCAAGGCTCTTTGCAATTCAGTGAGACCCTGTTTCAAAAATTAAAAAGACTAGCTGGGCGTGGTGGCGCACACTTGTAATCTCAGCACTTGGCAGGCTGAGACAGGAGGGTCGCAAAGGTTCGAAGCCAGCCTCAGCTACTTAGTGAGGCTCTCAGTAACTCAGTGAGACCCAGTTTCCAAGTAAAATATAAAAGGGAGTGTAGCCCAGAAGTAGAAAGCCCCTGGGTTCCATTTCTGGTACCCAAAATATCTAAAAGTAAAAAAATAAAAAAGACTAAAAAATATGTCTGGGGTGTAGCTCAGAGGTAGAATGCCCCTGGGTTCCGTCCCCAGTACTGCCCCCTAAAATAAAATAAATAAATAATAGGGCTAGGGGGTGTGGATCGGAGGTAGAATGCTCCTGGGTTCATCGTAGTATCGCAAAAAAAAAAAAAAAAAAAAAAAAGCTAGAAAGAAATATTAGAATTCATCATATAGTTGACTTCATCTTTTTTTCCACCCTCTAGGCCCTCTGGTGACGTTCTTGAGACATTCAATTTCTTAGAAAATGCTGATGACAGTGATGAGGAAGAGGAAAATGACATGATTGAAGGCATCCCAGAAGGAAAAGACAAACATCGGATGAATAAACACAAAGTAGGAGATTGATTTTATATATATATTTCTTTTCTTTTTTTCTTTTTCTTTTTTTTTTTGTGGTACTGGGAATGGAACCCAGGGCATTCTATCTCCAAGCTACACCCCCAGCCATATTTTTCATTCTTTATTTTGAAACAGGGTCTCACTGAGTTGCAAAGGGCCTCACTAAGTAGCTAAGGCTGTTCACAAACTGCGATCCTCCTGTCAGCCTCCTGAATGCTGGGATTACAAGCGTGCTCCACCATGCCCAGCTCAGATTTTATATTCTTTCTAGCTGTATGCTTATGTATTTGAATAATAATTTTTAAGATGTCCTAAGTTCCATTGGAAGTGATTCATAATTTTTATTTTATCATGACACCTCAAAATTGTGTGTGTGTATGGGGGGTACTGAGGATTGACCTCAGGAATGTTCTACCACTAAGCTATACTCCTAGACACCTAGCTAGCTAGCGTGCGCACACACGCTCGCTCGCTCGCGCTCGCTCGCCTCTCTCTCTCTCTCTCTCTCTCTCTCTCTCTCTCTCTCTCTCTCTGTCTCTCTCTGTCTCTCTCTGTCTCTCTCTGTCTCTCTGTCTCTCCCCCCTCTTCTTTCCTCAATACTGAGGATTGAACCCAGGGGCATTCTACCTCTAACTATAGCCTCGGTCTTATTTTTTTATTTTTCATTTTGAAATAGGGTCTCACTAAGTGGCTGAGGCTAGCCACAAACCTATGATCCTCCTCTCTCAGCCTCCCAAGTACTATAATTACAAGTGTGCACCACCATGCCCGGCTTTGGTTTTAATTTTTGAGACTAGGCCTCACTAAGTTGCCAAAGGTGGCCTTGAATTTCAAATCCTCCTCTCTATCTCACAAGGACTGGGATTACACTGTGCCCAGCTTCACCCCCAAAATCAGTTCTTCCTGAAATACACACTTAGAGTAGGAGAGTTCTTATTTGCCATATTACTCACTAAATGAGCAAGAAAGTTTGTTTTTATAGACTGGTCTAATAGTTTTGAAGCTTTTTAAAAGTGATTGCCTAAGCTGGGCATGGTGGCACACGCTTGTAATTCCAGCATTCGGGAGGCTGAGACAGGAGGATCGTGGTTTGTGGCTAGCCTCAGCTACTCAGTGAGGTCCTTTGCAGTTCAGTGAGACCCTGTTTCAAAATAAAGAATAAAATATAGGACTGGGGGTGTAGCTCGGAGGTAGAATGCCCCTGAGTTCCATCCCCAGTAATACACACACACAAAAAAGTGATTCCCTGAGCAGGGCATGGTGGCGCACACTTGTAATATCAGTATTTGGGTGGCTGAGACAGGAGGATTGTGGTTCTCAGACAGCCTCATCTACTACATAGGCCCTTTGAAATCATTGAGACCCTGTTTCCAAATAAAGAATATAAAATTGGGCTGGGGTTGTAGCTCGGAGGTAGAATGAATGCCCCGGGATTTCATCCCCAGTACTGCCAAAAAAAAAGAAAGAAAAGAAAAAAAGACTCTTTCCATTCTTGCCACAGTTGAGAATCATTGAAGTCTGTCTCAATTCATAGGTGATAATTAACCAAAACCGTAATGGGAATAATCGCACCTGGGTGAGGAACTAATCTATAGATTGTTTACAGATATTAGCATTCTCATTCTTTGATAAGGATTGATAAAAATTTACTTTTGCTCTTAACCTAAGAAATGGATTTATCTATTTTATTGGTGATGGGATTGGCTACAGGAGCAAAAGTAGAGTAGATCATCTATCTATGAATTACCAGAGTATAGTCTTCAATATTTCAAATGTGTTAAAGGGTGAGTAAATTTAGTTATAATACGTTGCCGCCCCCCCCCCCCCCCCCCCCGTACTAGGGATGGAACCCAGGAGCATTTTTTTTTTTGTGTGTGTGTGTGTGTGTGGTATTGGGGATGGACCCCAGGGGCCTTCTAACTCTGGGCTACAATACTAGACCTATTTTATATTTTATTTGGAAACAGGGTCTCACTAAGTTGCTGAGGCTAGCTTCAAACCTGTGTGATCCTCCTATCTCAGCCTTCCAAGTACTGTGATGACAAGCGTGCGCCACTACACCTGCTTGCCCAGGAGCATTCTATCTCCAAGTGACATCCCCAGACCTACTTTTTTTTCTTTATTTTGAAAAAAGATCTCACTGAGTTGCAAAAGGTCTCACTAAGTAGCTGAGGCTGGCTGCAAACTGCGATCCTCCTGTTTCAGCCTCCCCAATGCTGGGGTTACAAGTATGTGCCACCATGCTCAGTTTTGGAATTTTATAATAATGTGCGGAAAATGGCAGTGCTCCTCAAAAGCTTCCAGTCAACAAAAGCTATTTTCAGCCTTTCTCCCACATTCTGTATGTGTAATGTACTTTGTTGGGTGAATATAGATTTTGGTTCTTTTTCTCCTGTTTTTGTTTCGGAAGGTAGGGCACTGTTATGTCACACCTCTGAACTTAGTTACTGTGCTTTATCTCTGAGTGATGTATCAAGTATGCAGTTCTCTGCATGAAGTCAATTTAAGACAACCCTTTGTAATGTGAGTGAATTGCCCCTTAATGGGGAGCAATTGTGACTCCACTATAAAAAAAGACGTTCTTTTTTTTGGCAGTTCTGGGGATGGTATCTAGGGGCATTCAACCTCCTAGCTATACCCCCAGCCCTGTTTTTTTATTCTCTATTTTGAAGCTGGATCTCACTGAGTTGCAGAGGGCTTCTCTAAGTAGCTGATGCTGTCCACAAACCACAATCCTCCTGTCTCAGCCTCCCAAATGCGGCTACGTTAGTTCTTAATAAGTAACACTCCCCCCCCCCACCCCCCGTACTGGGGATACAACCCAGGGGCATTGTACCTCTGCGCTACACCCCCAGCCTTATTTTTTAGTCTTTTTAGGTTTTGGAACAGGGTCTCACTGAGTTGCAAAGGGCTTCAAGTAGCGGAGGCTGTCTGCGAAATGTGATCCTCCAGTCTCAGCCTCCTGAATGCTGGCACCAAGACGCCTGGCCCACTTGAACCATTTTTAATACCATATTACTTGGATCACATCCTATAAATTATTGTGGAGCCAGGTATTGCTATGCATGCCTGTACTTCTAGTACTTGTGAGACTGAGACAGAAGGATCACAGGTTCAATGATAGCCTTAGCAAGTAGTGATACTCTCAGCAAATTTATAAGACCCTCTTTCAAAAACAAAAAGTAAAATTGGGCTAGGAGGTTGTGGTTAAGAAGTAGGAACCCCCCCCCCCCCGTATTCAATCGTCAATACAACAACAAAATCTAGGTGTGGTGGTATATAGCATTAATCCTGGTACTTGGGTGGCTGAGACAGGAGGATTGAAGGTTTGAGGCAAGCCCCAGCAATTTAAGAGGCTTTCAGCAACCTGGTGAGACCCTGGGTAGAGCTCAGAGGTAGAATGCTCTAGGTTTAATCCCGTGTGTGTGTGTCTGTCTGTCTGTCTGTCTGTCTGTCTGTTTCTCTCTCTCTCTCTCTCTCTTTCTCTCTCTCTCTCTCTCTCTCTCTCTCTCTCTCTCTCTCTCTCTCTCTCACACACACACACACACACACACACACACACACACACACCTTTGGCAGCACTGTTTATCTAGGACTTAGCTTGAGATTTGTGAATTAAATGGGAAGTCTAAAATTTTGGAACCAAAATAACATAGAAGTAGGTGTGGAGTATGTTTATGTGAAAATAATAAGGGACTTAAAAAAAATCAGGATAGACATGCTTGAGAGAGTGAGAAAGGAGGGTTGCAGGTTCGAGGCCACCCTCAGCAGTTTAGCAAGGCCCTCCACAACTTTGTGAAACCCTGTTTCAAAATAAAAAAGAAAATAAGGCTTGGGGTGTAGCTGAGAGGTTGAATGTTGCTAGATTTACTCTATTATATATATATATATATATATTTAAAACAGGCGAAGAAGAAATGACAAAAAGAAGCCGGGCATGGTGGTACATGCTTAAATCCCATCATTCAGGAGGCTGAGACCAGAGGATCACGGTTCGCGGACAGCCTCAGCTATTTAGTGAGGCCCTCGCAACCTAGTGAGACCCTGTTTCAATATAAAAATAAAAAAAACAGGGTGGGGTGTAGCTCAGAGCTTCAATGCCCCAGGGTGCCATCCCAGACCTGCAAAAAAAAAGAAACGACAAAAAGAATAGGGTAGAAATTATTCTTGGCTTAACTGTTCTGTTGACAGATAGGCAATGAAGGTTTAGCTGCTGACCTAACTGATGACCCTGACACTGAGGAAGCGCTGAAGGAATTTGACTTTTTAGTGACTGCTGAGGATGGCGAAGGAGCTGGAGAAGCGCGGAGCTCGGGGGACGGCACGGAGTGGGGTAAGACGGCAAAGGTGGGAGTGGGAGGGGATCTAGCCTTTGAGGGTAGACTGTGAATAGACGTATAGTGGAAGGGAAGAAACCTGAGAGCGAGGAGGAGGAGGAGTGAACAATCTTAGCCTGTTTGGTACCAGCGTATTTAGATTTGGTGCTACTAGCAGGAGAGGCGCGCTTAGTTTAGATAGCATTTACTAGGTGTCTTGAATCCAGATGAACCAGCTACTTCAAACGTTTGAATTTTATCTTTTTCTCATAATTTCAAAGCCTTGTTTTCAGATCTTCATTTCTCCTAAATAAAAATAGAAGAGGCACATTAACCCCACAGTTACTTTCTAGACTTAATACATCATTGTACTTACTTTTTGAAAATAGCTAGATTTTAGGAGTTTACCCTTGCTCAGGAGAAACAGTGTAGGAAGTTTTGGGGTTTTTAGTTTCTATGTGTTTCCTGGTCAGTGTTGGAAATATCTTTTTCCAATAATTTCAAAAGTACTGTTTATTTTTTCTGAATATTTTATAATTGTATAAAATATATAAGTTTTATATTGTTCTATAATACAAGTATATTTTAGAAGATTTAGAACTCAAATAAAAGATAGGAAGAAAATTTAAAATCACCTGTAATGCTACTTTGTAGGGAGAACCATTTTATTTATGTAATTAACAAAGAATTTATCAAGCATCTGTTTAAATCTTAGCACACATCTACTCCTACTTTGTTAACCTAAAGCTAGTAGAATTTTTAACTCTTAGTTAAAAGTATAAACAAAAATTTAAGGTATTTAATATCTATGAAATGGCTGTATTTCCTTAATGATAAAATAATTTGTTATGTATAATTTGTTAGTCCTTTTGTCCAAAGACTTCTGACAATAAAGCAGATTTAAGAGAGGACTAATTAGTGAATGAAAACTGCCAATACTTCTTACTATTGGTATTTGACTTGTGTATCATTGTGTACATTGAAGTAAACAACAGAACTCCTTACTTCCAGATGAAACTGAAACATTAAAGCATTGAAGAGCCAGGTGTTGTAAACCAGTAATCCCAGTATGTGGGAGGCTGAAATAGGAGGATTTCAGTTTTAAGACTAGTCTCAGCAATTTAGAAAGACTCTCAACAACTTGGAGAGACCCTGTTTCAAAACACAAAGTTAAAAGGGCTGGAGTATACTTCAGATATAGAATGCCCCAGGTTCAATCCCTATTATCATGCATGCACGCACACTTACACACACAGGCTTTTTAAATTTTTAATGAAGAAAAGTATAAAATAGTTCAAGTAGTTTTCCCCCCATAAAAAAGTCAGAGGATTCTGCAGTGCTCCTAAAATTCATCATTTCTATTTAACAAGTGTTCTATGTGTTCATTTTCCTGAAATAAAGAGGATAGATGTACAAGCATTCCTTCGTATTTATTTTATTTCCTAAAAATATATTTATAATAAAATGGGAAGGCAGTCAAAATCAGATTAGTCGGTAAAGCACAGATTAAAAAGAAGGCTTGGTTAATGAAACATAAGCTCATCCTTTCCCAAATCAATGTTATTTTGTATACTGGCAGTTTGCTCAATTTTCTCTTAATTTTGATTTTTTTTTTTTTGGGGGGGGGCAGGTCTGGGGATGGAACTCAGGGGCATTCGACCTCTGAGCTACACCACCAGCCCTGTATTTTATTCTTTAATTTGAAACAGGTTATCGCTCAGTTAGGGAGGGCCTCACTAAGTAGCTGAGGCTGTCCGCGAACTGCTGTCTTTTGGTCTCAGCCTCCCGAATGCTGGGATTACAAGTGTGAGCCGCCATTCCTGGCTTGAATTTTTTTAAACTTTATTTAATTACTGGTTTTTTTTTCTTTTTTTAGAAAGCTTATTAATTCTCTTTTGTCTCTATTGATTGCATTTAATGTTAGTAATCTTAAATTCTTCTCATAGTAAAAAATATTAGTTGGTATCTTTACTATTTCCCCCTCTTAGACATTGAGCATTTTAAGGTTGTCCACTTAACTTTCTTCTACCTTTTTAAACTGTCATCTGTGGAAATTTATGACTAGAAAATTCAATTAGTACCTGAATGTTCATTTTAAAATACAGTAGATATAGTGTTGAATAAATATGAAACATGAAGTGGATTTAGGTACAAATTTATGCTACAGTTAGTAAATTTGTATAGTTCCTCTGCTTTGATAATCAGTTACCAGTAGAAAATGATGGTTTTATGGTTTTGAGTTGTTAGGAGTGAACTTTTTTGTGTATGTGGTTTTTTTTTAGACAAAAATAAGTTTTCATAATTGATTCAACCTCTTTTCCTGGTATTTTCCTTTCCCTGGATTTTTTTTAAAAACAGGATTAATAAGTAGAAGATTGTGCTGCCTCTTCCCTTTTGCTCTTATTTCTTGTAAGCAATATCAGATCAGCTGTTAATACCAGGCAAGTTTCAGGATATTGCTTATGCACATTGCATTCACCCACCTGTTCTTTGCACTGTCAAATTTTATCTTTGTTTTCCAGATTTGAGATTATCTTGCAAGTAGTATTTGTTTTTTCCTTAAGCTTGTCCTGTTTTTCATTCTCTTTGCTTTTTCACTCCACTTTCTTGCTGTTGTAGTTAGAGCTGTTCACAACTTTGTTGTCTCTAAAAGGTCTTTTAGAAAACTGGCTGTAGTAATCAAATTTTCCTCTCCTAATTTTATATATATATATATTTTACTTTTTTGTGTGGAAATTGAACCTCAGTGGCATTCTACCTCTGAGTTACACCCCAGCCCTATTTATTTTATTTATTTTATTTATTTATTTATATTTTTGGTGGTACTGGGGTTCCACCTCCGGGCTACACTCCCAGGCCTATTTTTTATACTTTTTAAATTTGGAAACAGGGTCTCTTAAGCCAGCATGCCTGGCTTCGAACCTGCGCGATCCTCCTGTCTCCGCCTCCCAAGCACAGGGATTAAAAGCGTGTGCCACCCCGCCTGGCTCCCAGCCCTATTTCTTATTCTTTAATTCTTTATTTTTTGTGTGTGATGCTGGGGATTGAACTCAGGGGCATTCTACCTCCAAGCTATACCCCCAGTCGAGTTTTTATCCTTTGTTTTGAAACAGGGTCTCACTAAGTTGCGGAGTGCCTCACTTAAGTAGCTGAGGTTGGCCACAAACCTGCAATCCTCCTGTCTCAGCCTCCCAAGTACTGGGATTATGAGCACGCGCCACCAAGGCCTGCTTCATGTACTTTGTTTTCTTTTCTTTTCTTTTTGGGATTCCAAAACATTTTCCTCGAAATATATCACTTTGTCTTGCTTTAAGTAATTGACAATAAGGATTGTTAGCTTCATTAAGAAGAGTACAAGTAATTATTTAGATCACATTTTTTTTGCCTTTCAATAAATTAATAGAATTCCTAACATAGCATAGTTTTTAGGAAACTTCATGATTAAAATACATGAAATTTAATTTTCTCTTTAAGTCAGTATTTCAGCTGTATTGCAAGCAGTTTACAGATTTGACAGTGATATTACATGTAAAATTTAGTTATATCTAGTTTCAGGTAATTCAAGTTAGCTGGTTAAATTTCACATACCGACCACGAATGGTTAATAGTAGGTATAGTCATCAGGGGAAAATTCATTGAAATAATTGTAGGGAAGATTCAAGGTACAGTAAAGATTTAAATTTGTTTGCTTTTCAAATATGAGAATCTTATGCTTGCCACATACAGCAGTCTGTAAGGAGAAAAAGGCTTTTTTACTCTGTAAGTTAAGTCAAGGGAGGCCTCCTGAGCTTGTAAGATTTATGAACCATAATATATGGAGCTATAAAAAAATAACAAGCTTGTTTCCACTAAAATCTCACTATTCAGACTAGTTGATTAACTTAAGATGGTATAATTTTTATTCAGTATCAAGGTTATATTTGTTAATTTTCATCATGTTAAATTTTCACATAACACGGCTGCTTTAAAACTAAAGGAAAACTCTCAATACTTAAAATAATGCTAAAAGATTTAGATATCTTTATACTACCTCTTTAATGCTGTTTTTCCTCTAGTTTGCTAGAAATATATTTTTTTCAGACAGGGATTTACTTAAATTGAATTATTATTCAGCTAAAATAGCAGAATTTACCATCTTTAGCAGATAATAGCGCTAAAGCATATGTTTTTACTTTTTCATGCTTGTCATTGCTTTATCTCACCATGAAAACATCAACTATAAAAAAATTCTTCAGTGGAATTTGAGTGTTTTTGGTTTGGGTTTAGTTCTTGTTAATCTTAGTTATAGACAAATAGAAGAATATAATGAGATGTTGAACTCTTTGGGTGGGCCATCCCAGAAGTGGGATTTTTGACTGCTTTTTATGAATTCTTTGAAATATTGTATTTTAGAACTGTATGTATGCATAGTATTGAACTAGAATCCCTCTCCATTAGTGTAGCTATCCTGTGCATGCAGAATCAATGTGACAGAAGGTGCATGAGTATTTTCATCAATGAAATGGCACTGACCTTTCTGGCTTGCACTTTTATGAGTAGTTTGCATGCGATTCATTCATTTGCTTTTATGATGCTGGCTGAATAATTTTTATTAACAATTTTATAAAGATGCAGTGATCTATTTTTTATAACAGTAGATTTCTAATGTCACTTCAAATTTGTGATACATAAAAACTGTCCTGGTATTAAATGTTTAGAAACTTAAGACATAGGCATTTAGTTGGAATTGTGAATACCAAAATTGAGACTGCACCTTTAAAGTATTTTGAGTATATGCTATTAAAATATTTTAGTATGTTTATGTAAAGCTATAACAGTTTACTGCCAACACCTTGCATTGCCAACTGCTGATGTTTTTTCTTTTAATAATATGCTGCATGTAGATAAAGATGACCTCTCCCCAACTGCTGAGGTTTGGGATGTAGACCAGGGACTAATAAGTAAGCTGAAGGAACAGTACAAGATGGAGCGAAAGGGGAAGAAAGGGGTGAAGAGTAAGTGCAGATTCTGACTCTTATAATTTTTATATGCCAATATTGAGAAAAAAGTCTTCAATTCTGTTTTTTTGTGTAATTTTATTTTTTGTTTCATAAAGGGAGCAACTAACTTTAAACTTTGTCTGTTGTATTATTGGAACATATTTGGATATAGTTTAGGATGTGTTATTGATCAAGGAGGAAATCATTTTAAATATATGGTTAAGAGTGAAGGGAAGATTTTGAGTTTTTCTAAACTTTCAAAAAGTTTTCCAAAGCTGGGCGTGGTGGCGCAGGCTTGTAATCCCAGCATTTGGGAGGCGAAGACCGGAGGATCGTAGTTCTCGGACAGCCAGCCTCAGCTACTTAGTGAGGCCCTCTGCAACTCAAGGAGACCTGGTTTCAAAATAAAGAATACAAAATAGGGCAGGGGGTATAGCTTGGAAGGCAAATGTCCCTGGGTTCCATACCCAGGCCCGCAAAAAAAAAAAAAAAAAAAGTTTTCCAAATTCTAAGGAATATTGGTGTTGGAATTAAAAGTAATAAGAAATTTATTCAAAAGGAAGAAAAGTATAAATTTCTCTTTTTGATATACAGTATTGAAGCTATATCCATCTCATATCCAGGTAATATTTCTTAGTTTGGGAATCCTTCACTACAATGAGCAGCAAAGCCCTTTCCACAGTTTCTGCTTTCAGTAAAATTTCTCATGTATAGTATTTTCTTGACTCCTGTTGTAGGTGAAGGTCACTGGGGAGTATAGTGGTAACAGGGTTTATTTGGTCAGTAGTTAGGTATCTTTTGGTACCAAGACATATTTTTCACTATGTTGTATTTTGGCTAATATACTGTAAAAGTATAAGTGCAGTTGTAGCACCTCTCAAAGAATTCATTTTCATTTTGTGAATCAAAAAGACACATAGCTAGATGCAACACCACATGCCTATAATCTTGGTATTTGAGAGATGGGAGGATCACAAGCTTAAGGCTAGCCTCAGCAACTTAAATAAAACCCTGTTTCAAAATAAAAAGGGCTGGGGGTGTAGCTGGGAAGTAGAATGTTTCTGGAACCCCCAGTTCCAAAAACCTATGTGAAAAATGTCTTTATTCTCGTTTACATTACTGCAGGTGAATAAAAGGACTAATCTTTAAGAGCTTTCAGACTGTATTATAAACTGCTTGTATTGAGAAACATTTAGTGCTAGTCTGGGGCTGTGTTGAGTTTTAATACCACTTAAACTATATATAATGTGTGCATGGTGATTATAAAGTGCTAGTGCATGATTGACTGTTTTAGTATAGAAAAGATGGCATTAGAACTTAAGGGTTTTGCCAGGCGTGATGGCGCATAATCTTCGTGCTTGGGAGGCTGAGACAAGAGGATCACACAGGTTCAAAGCCAGCCTCAGCTACTACTTAGTGAGGCTCTCAGCAACTTAGTGAGACCCTGTTTCCAAATAAATATAAAATAGGTCTGGGAGTTTAGGTATTTTATTTTTACTTACAAGAAATTAAGTACTTTATTATTGGATTGCTTGTTTTATATGTTACAATTTTTACTTAATTGCTAAAGATTTCTGTAGAAATGTTTAGATATTGTTGGCTTCTATTTTAAAATAAAAATAAAAATATCCCAGTCATTATTTTTCCTGATAGACTGTGACTAGACCTGTATCTTTTTGAGGTTCAGAAGTGAAATAAATATAAAGCCGGGTGTGGTGGTGCACACTTGTAATCTCAGCATTTGGGTGGCTGAGACAGGAGAATCACCGTTTGTGGACAACCTCAGCTACTTAGTGAGGCCCTTTGAACTTGGTGAGATCCTGTTTCAAAGTAAAGAATTAAAAAATAGGGCTGGGGGTATAGCTGGGAGGTCAAATGCCCCTGGGTTCCAACCCAATTAACACACACACACACACACACACACACACACACACACACACACACACACACACGAAATAAAAATCAACTCAAGGTCTTTTTTAGTTGTAGGTTTTAAATTTTTTCTAAAAAAACTTTTTCTTTTAAAGTACTTATTTTAAGAAATATTAAAATGATCTTACTGCAATTAAATTATTAAATCTTCATAAATATTAAAAAATTATTTCTTTCCTTTCTTTCTCTCTCTCTTCTCTTCTCTTCTCTTCTCTTCTCTTCTCTCTCTCTCTCTCTCTCTTCTTTGTACTGAGGATTGAATCCAGTGGCATTCTACCTCTGAATTACACCCTTAGCCCTTTTTTTGTTTTGGTGGTACTGGGGATGGAACCCAGGGCCATTCTACCACCAGACTATATCCCCAGACCTATTTTTATATTTTAATTGGAAACACGGTCTCACTAAGTTGCTGAGAGCCTCACCAAGCTGCCGAGGCTGGCTTTGAACCTGTGCTATCTTCCTGTCTCATCCTCCTAAGTCCTGGGATTACAAGCATGTGCCACCACACCTGGCTGTTTTTCTTCTTTTAATAGTACCATAGAGTCTAGCATGATGGCACACTTGTAATCTCAGCATTCGGGAGGCTGAGACAGTAGGATCTTGGTTTGAAGCCAGCCTCAGCTACTTAGTAAAGGCCATTTGCAACTCAGTGAGATCCTGTTTCAAAATTAAGAATAAAAAATAGGGTTGGGGGTGTAGCTTTTAGGTAGAATGCCCCCGGGGTTCAATCCCCAAACTGCAAAATTAAATAAAGTAGGATGGCAGGGCGTGATGGCGCACGCTTGTAATCCCTGCGCTTGGGAGGCGGAGACAGGAGGATCTGCAGTTTCGAAGCCAGCCATGCTGGCTTCAGAGACCCTGTTTCCAAATAAAAATATATATAAAAAAAATAGGTCTGGGAGTGTAGCCTGGAAGTAGAATGGTTTCCAGGAACCCCAGTACCACCAAAAAAAAAAATTAAAAATTAAAATAAAATAAAAATAAAGTAGGACCACAATTCCTAGTTTTATATTTTGCATATTTGGCTAACAGTGTATGTTCTCAGCCACCCCCTTTCTCTCTCTTCCTCACTTACTAACTTGCTTACTTACCAAGCTACCCTACTGTAAACAATACTGGCAAACCCAGGATGTTAAAAGAGTAGAAAGGAGCTGTGATTGAGCCTTAGGGTCTGGGGACTCTCTGGCTTTCATGTTTCAGTGGTATCTTATATAGATGTGCATCGTATTATTTGGCCCACTCTTTTAATTTTGTTTTTTTATCTATTTTTCTAATGAGATATGTTTATATAATTACCAAAAATCAGCATATTTACTGTTCATACAAGAAATATATGGAAATATAAAGGAAGAAAGTAAAAGTCACCTGGAATCCTGCCATTCAGAGATTAATTGCATCAAATATTTGGCATCTATCTATCTGTCTTTTCCTAAAGTCTTGGGAAAACTTTATACATGGATTGTCTTCTTTAAAATATTTCAACAAGAATATCTTTGTGTGTATGGGGGGTACTGGAGATTGAACCCAGGGACCTTCTGAATCTGAGATTTTTCATTTAAAAATTTCAGGCCATGGTTGACTATGGGTAGCTGAAACCACAGAAAAGAAAACCAGATAAGGGTTTCTTTTATAAGATAAGGGACAGTACTGTGAAAACTATTAGAGTATAAACTTCTAATGGTCTTAATTCAAGTAGACCATCATATTAATATTAAGAAATAACTTATGTGAAAAGGTAGTTAATGAACTTCTTAGCATTTTATTTTGTTGTTGTTGTTCTGAAGATGGAACCTAGGGGCATTCTATCTGAGCTATACCTTCAGCCCCGTTTTATTCTTTAGGTTCTCATTAAGTAGCTTTTATTTTTTGAGGGGAAAGAGAAAAGTGGCAATAATGTTTACTTTTTGTAAAGATTCACCCTAGGCTTCCAAAATCAAGTGCTAAACTAAAATTTCTCTACCTTCTCACTTGTTTACTCGACTCCCCATTTGGCCCCATTTGAGAAGAAAGAGAAAATGACCTGAAAGTGGTGATTTTGCCTTGCTGTGTAGACACGCTTCATTAATACTTTTTCTTTCTAAGTGAGGTGTACTTGCCTATCTATTCATGTCTAAAAGTCAAGATCATAGAACTAAAGAGTCTGTGGTACAATTATTTTGGTGTCAGGTTTTGAAGGGTTAAACTTCCTTTTTCTTTTAATTTTTCATTTGAACATAATTTCTGACTTAAGAAAAGTTGTAAGAATACTACATAAAATTTCATATCCTTTCCCGCTATTTCCCAAGTTTAAACACTTTACCATAATTGCTTTGTACTTTTCTTTGTATAAATATGAACATTTATTTTTTGAATGGTATAGAAAACTAAATTATAGGTATGTTGCTTTTTAAATACTTTAATATGTGCTACCTAATCATAAGTATTCTCAGCCGGGCATGGTGGCACACGCTTGTAATCCCAGTATTTGGGAGGCTGAGACCAGAGGATCGCAGTTTGTGGACAGCCTCAGCTACTTAGTGAGGCCCTCCGCAACTAAGTGAAACCCTTTTTCAAAATAAATGAATAAAAAAGTAGGGCAGGGGATGTAGCTTGGATGCCTCTGTGTTCCATCCCCAGACCCGCCCCCCCCCAAAAAAAAAATAGGGCTGGTGGTATATCTCAGGTAGAATGCCCCTGAGTTCCATCCCCAGTAGCCCCCCCCACACACACACACACACACAAAGAACACAAAGAATAAATGAAATAGGGCTGAAGGTTTAGCCAAAAGTATAATACCTCTGGGTTCAACCTGCAATACCCCCCCCACACACACACATATAAAACGGCGGTGAGTTGGCGTATTTACCCCTTTGGAACTGGGGATTGAACCCAGAGGCTTTCTAATTCCAAGCTACAACCCAGCCCTATTTTATTTTATTTTTTTATTTTGAAACAGGGCCTCTCACTAAGTTGATGAGGCTGGCTTCAAACCCTGAAATCCATCTGTCTCAGCCACTCAAGTGTTGGGATTACAGGAGTGTGCCACCATGTTGGGCTAGAGTCATTTTTTTATCATTGTAACTCACAGTAGTTTTTGAAAGAACTTGTTATAGGAATGAGCAGCATTTCTCCTATAAATCCCAGTGCTAATTAAGAACTGTTTTTTATTATTTTTTTATTTTTTATTTTTTATTTTTGGTGGTACTGAGGTTCCTGGAAGCCCTTCTACTTCTGGGCTACACTCCCAGACCTACTTTTTATATTTTTATTTGGAAACAGGGTCTCTTAAGCCAGCGCGGCTGGCTTCGAACCTGCGCGATTCTCCTGTCTCCGCCTCCCAAGCGCAGGATTACGAGCGTGCGCCACCACGCCCGGCTTTATTAATCTTTAATGAGTCCTGAAATATGTCTTTAAATAGTGATATTTATTTTTTGTGTAATATTGTTACACTAATGCCATTATAGTTTTCTCATTACTAATTATATTTCAAATTTGTGCATGAAACTTTTTGTTATATTTATTACATTTTAAATATTGGATGGGTTTAGAAAGAAAATGAAGACATTTTTTGAATTTGTAGCTGAAGTATGCTCTGCATAGTAGAGCAAAGGCTTTGGTTTCTGGTTATGAAATTTGATTTCATCTGGGGACTGTAGCACACACCAGTAATCCCAGTACTCAGGAGGCTGAGACTGAAGAATCACAAATTCAAGGCTAACCTCAGAAATTTAGCAATACCTTCAGAAACCTAGTGAGAGCTTGTTTTCAAAATAAAAAAATAATAATAGGGGCTGGGATATAACTTTGGAGGTAGGATGCCTTTAGGTTCAAATCCCAGCACCAAAATAAACAAAATTTAATTTCATCTTCTGACAGCTTTTGAGAAACTGGAATTAGAGTAGAGAAGTTCCATCTTTTCCTGTACTTGGCCACACAGACACAAATGTTTGGCCATACTGAAGAGAATTATATAATTTGGAATCCTAAACTTGAAAGTTACTTTCACCAGTTATAGCAGCCTCTGAGGCTGAGGCAGAAGGATTACAAGTTCAAGGTCAGTCTGGGGTGAATTTAGTAATAGAAAGGGCTCAGTGCTTGCCTAGCACATGCAAGGCCCTGGATTCAATCTCCATTTCTGGAGAAAGAAAAGAAAGACACTTCTTTATTGACTCCTATTCTTCTATCGTTCTGTACCTCCAAGTCCATGAGTGTAGAAGGTTATTACTTTTTAAGTATTTATTGCATTTGATATCAGCTATCTTAATGAAATTATTTACAGGATAATACGTAATAAAGCCAAGTTTTAAGGTACACACAAGTATGATTAGAGTGAGCAGGGAAATATCAATAAAAGGTTTACAGAGATGGTACTGGTTTTGGTGGTACTGGGGTTCCTGGAGGCCCTTCTACCTCCGGGCTATACACACATACATATATACATATATATACATATATATACATATATACATACATATATATATATATATATATATATATATATATGTAATTTTAAATTTGGAGACAGGGTCTCTTAAGCCAACGAGGCTGGCTTCGAACCTGTGCATCCTCCTGTCTCTGCCTCCCAAGCGTGGGGATTACAAGCGTGCGCCACCACGCCTGGCTGAGATATTACTGGTTTTGAAGAATGAATAATAGGCTGAAGTACATGTTAGAAGATAGGAATATATGTGTGTGGTATGTAGGCATTATTCTTGCCTTTTTGAATAATAGCTGAGGATAGATAGGACAAAGTATGGCAGAAATAACCTCAGTGAACACTGGTACTATATTGAAATTGCTTTAACTGGAAAATTAAGATTTATATTGTGGATCGTTGAAAGATAAGATAGGATAGAGAAGATGAGATTATGAACTTTGCAAAGTTATGTACAAAAGTTTAGTTAATCTTGATCCAAAGAGCCCCCCCCCCCAGTACTGGGGATTGAACCGAGGAGCAGCTGTATCTTTCTGTCTGTCTGTTTATTTATTTATTTATTATTTATTTATTTGGTACTAGGTTGGAACTCAGGGGCTTTTCTACCTCTGGGCTATACTCCCAGACTTATTTAATACTTTATTTAGAAACAGGGTCTCACTAAGTTGCTGAGAGCCTCACTAAGTACCTGAGGCTGTCTTCAAACCTGTGAGATCCTCCTGTCTCAGTCTCCCAAGCACTGGGATTACAAGCGTGCGACACCATGCCTGTCGAGTTCTATTTATTTTGAAACGGAGTCTCACTAAGTTGCCAAGGGCCTCACTAAGTAAGCTGAGGCTGACTGCAAACCTGTGATCCTCCTGTCTCAGCTTCCCAAGTACTGGCATTACAAGAGTGTGGCACCACGCCTGGCAATCCAAAGAGTTTTCAAGTGTCACCTGTGGTTTCAGAACAAGGGACAATATAATAAATTGGAAATTTGGAAAAAAATTAGTTGTTGTACTCACATTTGATTGAAGGCAAGTGGGAACTTGGGAGAGAAAATAAAATAATAAGAATCTGTTTTGCTGGGCATGAAAGACTGAGACAAGAACAGGTTCAAGACCAGCGTCAGCAACTTCAGCAAGACCCTATTTAAAAAAAAAAAAACAGTGGTAGGGATACAGAATGACCCTGGGTTCATGTGCCAGCAACACACACACACACACACACACACACACACACACACACACACACACACACATTTTGCAGTGATTCATAAAAATGAAAGTCCTCATTTGAATAATATCAATAGAAAGATTAATTTAAAAACTAAAGGGGAATTCTTAAACAGCCTTTTCTCCCCTGTAGAAAAATTACAATAGAATTTTTTTTTTCTTCTGGTGGTACTGGAGGTGGAACTTAGGGGCCTTCTGCCTCTGGGTTACACCACCAACTCTGGTTTTTAGTTTTTGTTTGTAAACATTTGCTAATTTGCTGAGAGCTTCACTAAGTTGCTGAGACTGGCTTCGAGGCTGCAATCTTTCTGTCTCATTCTTCCAAGTAATGGGATTACAGGCATGTGCCATCACATCTGGCCAAGATGGAATTTTAAGAACAGAAATTAAATCAATGGAGGTAATAAATTAACTGGTGATTGGATATCAGTTGATATTTTTTATTTATTAGGTATTTTGTTTATGATCACTTCACTGGCAGATGGAATATCCTCCAGTAACACCAAGTTTCCACAGTATAGTTATTTTAGAAAATTCAGATTACATGTTACATCTAGAAGTTGAGTTGTGTTAGCATTTCTAAGGTAGTAGTTACTGTAAAAGAGAGCTAATAAATGTGTAAGGTTTCACCTATTTATATTAAGACTTACCATTTTATTGCTTGTCATAGATGCATAGATGATTGGTATTTTCTGTAAAGTTATAAATATTCAAGTAGTAACAGTGAATTTAATCATATTAATCCATTAGTTTGGCATTAGTGAATATAAGGTCCTAATGTTTGACCTTATATTCACGTATTTTAGTTGTTTTTCCTCTACATTGATTGCAAAATATTTTGACTTTTCAAATAATTTTCTGACTTTTTTTTTTTTGGTGGTATTGGGGGTGGGACCCAGGGGCTTTTCTACCTCCGGGCTATACTCCTAGATCTATTTTATACTTTATTTGGCTATAGGGTCTCACTAAGTTGCTGAGAGCCTGACTTAGTAGCTGAGGCTGACTTCTAACCTGTGGGATCCTCCTGTCTCAGCCTCCCACACCTGGGATTACAAGCGTGAGCCACCACGCCTGGCTTTTTCTGACATTCTTAAAACTGAAATTTCTTTCAGTGTACACACTTCAAAATAAATGATTCTGTCATTTCTGAAGTTAAGGAATATTCCACAGTGCAGCACAGGCTTTTCAATTTTATGTATTTGGGCTAAAATTTTCCAGGCAAGAGCGTAAATTATTCTCTTAAATGTATGGCCTATAACTGCTGGCTTTTGCTATCATTGTAAGAAACTCAGCTCATGGGTGTCTTCAAATTTGAAAAAATTAAAATAATTTTTTTAGAGAAACGGGGGTTGATTTGTTAATGACAAATTGTGCTAATGTAGCCATAAAATATCCATGGAAACACCAGGGAAAGTTAATTGTTTGTTGCACCCTCATGAAACCATTTTTATTTATTTCTTTAAAATTTTAAAATAATGAATTAGGTTATAAAGCTCATGTTTTATTCTTTATACTAGTAAACATTTACATTAAACACCAAGAGTTTTCTGCTTTAATGATATCTTGTGTGTCGTTAAGTTTTCAGAACTTGGGTTCAGTAACAGGTTATTACCTCCTCGTACTCCTCTGGCACCTAGTCCCATATATTTAAAGTACATAGTGGATATATATATACACAGATATCCACAGAAAAGTGAATGTCTTAAATTTTAAACCATTAAATGTTTGGGGGATATAGAAAATGTGAAGGCATCCTTAATTATATGGTATTTAAATAACTGAGACTTCTCATTGCCTATTTTGTTAGTAAATTGATTTACTAAAGGCTGCTAGCGTGTCAAGCGGTAGCCGTTAAATGAACCTCTACTGCTGACATTAATTTACAGGGGTCAACAGGACAAAACTCTGCGACATGATAGCTGATCTGGGAGATGATGAGCTGCCTCACATCCCTTCAGGAATCATTAATCAGTCTAGGTCAGCCTCTACTAGAATGACTGACCATGAAGGTGCAAGAGCAGAGGAAGGTACAACATTCAGCTACCATGTTTATTTACAATTGTAGCAGCAGACTTAACTCCGAATCACATCTTAATAATACACATTTGTTGCTGTTTAAAATGCTGGAGATCAGTTTACATGATCTTCAGAGGTTTGGGGCAAGCTCTCTGGGTGTAATTGTCTTAGATATTATCATTTCTAGTTCCATTATATTTAGTTTTGGTTTGTAATGTTAGGTGGAATTATTTCCATTGTAGGTGAATTTAGAATACCTTTCTTAAATCTAGCTTAGGCTTATAGATTTAGTAGCAGGAAAAAAAATATATATATATAATTTAGCAAAATCACAAAAGCTATAAACTTTTAATAATACATACAAAAAACTATTTAATCATTGTCATATAATTAAATTTAGCAACCATTAGTAGCTCCCACTTCTTAGAAGACAATTAACTGCCAGGCATTGCTTGGAAGTTAAATATATGTGGCTATTGCCTACATTAATAATTTAGAAAAAGGCAACATTATTATTCTTTAACTTGGTAGCAAATATATATTACCTAGTAATGAATTTTCTAAAATTTGCCTAAACCCAGAAGTGTGTAGGAAATTAAAATATTACCTAAACATTTGCAAAATTTATTTTAGCTATGATACAAAGATATACTTGGCTAATTTATGATTCTAAGTAGTAAATTGAATTTTTATTCACAGATTATTTTAATATATGACACATATAAAATAATAATTTGGCATGTAGATTGAATTTCATTGATGTTTATACTTTTGCTATATATGGAGATCTGCTTTACCCAATAAAAAGGATTTCAGCTATATCTTGTATGTTATGTGTCCCCTTCCCCTCCCTCCCCCCTTCTCTCTTTCTCTCATGCTAGGCAGTTGCTCCACTATATCCCTAGCCCCATCTTGTTTTCTTTTATAGTTTCTATAGTGACATAGTCTCCTACAGCGAAAGTTAGATAATTTATCTTTACTTTTACTGCTTACCTTAATCTGCAGGAAAATTTCAAGAAAGACAAATATCATTAAAATGATAAAAATAAAGGAATGAAAAGTAAAGTAAGATGTTTTTTCTGGATCTTATTTCCACTACTGACCTATTTTTCTATTTTACTTTAAGAACTATTTTCCAAAGTGCACCTACCAACTCTATTTTCTTTGTACATTTACCAGTGTAGTTCTGTTTGCTTTTTGTCTATTTTACCAAATAGTGCATAGTACAGTTTGTTAAAATTTTTGTATTTAATGTACATTTTAAACTGTAGACTTTGCAATTTAAGACAACACCATATTAGCAAGAGTATAGATCTTTATAAACCTTTAGATCAGTGACTTAATGGAGCGTGCACCCGCCCTCCCTCTCTCCCAACTGCGCGCGCTCTCTCTCTCTCTCTCTCTCTCTCTCTCTCTCTCTCTCTCTCTCTCTCTCTCTCTCTCTCCTTATGTTTATGTGTGTGTTTTAAAGTGTTTTAAAGAGAAATATAATTCAGTAGACTTTTGTAGTGGTGGGAGCAGGGCCAAGGAGAGATTTGATAAGCATGAGTTTTATACTTTTTAAAGGGTAAATCATACTAAAATTTGTGGGTTTTTTGAGATTTGAATTCAAGTTTGAACTCAAATTGAGTTCATAATCTATTTCAGGGGCAATCCCAGCCTCACACTTTCCTTTTGAATTCCTTGTACTACCTCAATTTATAAAGAACAGATATATTTTGTAGAAGAGATACTTCTACATTAAAACCTTTCAGACTGTTTTTACTTAAGACTTAAGGTATACCATGTTGCCACTGATATAAGTGGAATCTCTTACTGGACTGTGTTTGATAAAATTAGAGGAGAAAAGAAGAGTGATATGTGAGCTCTGGGATTGCTTGGTCATAATGTTCATCAAAAGAAGGATTAGAGCTGGGCATGGTGTTGCATACCTGTAATCCCAGTATTTGGGAGGCTGAATCAAGAGAATTGCAGGTTCGAGGCCAGCCTCAGCAACTTAGTGAGACCTATTTCAAAATAAAAAATTGAAAGGGCTGGGGGTGTAGCTCAGAGATAAAACAACAACCAAAAAAAAAGTATCAAGAAAAAAAAAAAAGTAGGAGCTGAGCATGGTGGCGCACACTTGAAATCCCAGCATTTTGGAAGCTGAGACAGGATTGTGGTTGGTGGATAGCATCAGATACTACTTAGTGAGGCCACTGGGTTTCATCCCCTGTTTTTCAAAAAAAAAAAAAAAAAAAAGGAAAGAAAGATTAGTTGATTAGTTGAACTATGAGAGGGATTTTATAAAATCCCAATTTGCTAATTTGTAAGCTGGGTGTGGTGGCTCACGCTTGTAATCCCAGTACTTTGGGAGCCTGTGACAGGAGGATTGCAGGTTCATGGCCAGCCTCAGTTACTTAGGCCTTCCACAACTTAGTGTGAGACCCTTTTTCAAAATAAAGAATAAAGAATAGGGCTGGGGGTGTAGTTCAGTGGTAAAATGCCCCTGGCTTCAGTCACCAATTTCGAAGGAAAAAAAAACAACAAACAATTTGTAGATCCTAAGATTTACCCAAAAATGCTAAATATAATAACATTAGTAAGCTAAAATTGCTTAATGAAAACTCTTAGGCCACCTAATAAAAAAGCATAATTTCTCTCATTAAATTAAAAACTTTTTAATATTTTTGTTTTAATTGCTAATGATGTTTTGCTTATGTGACCATGTGTAGTTAACATTAATAAAATGAATTTGTAGAATACAATTAATTCCTTTGACAGGGAAATAAGGGCAAACAAATTGAGTATTTATTGTTATCACCATATGCCACAGTGGTGGGTGATATGGAAAATACAAATAATTGCTCAAAAGACCTTTTGCACATATGTGTATGTAAATAAATGCCAAGTAAGCAGAGTGGCTTACTATGTGTCAAAGTATGTGTATAGCAGAAGGGACAGAAGTACAGTTACATGATTAGAAATGAATATAATACTTTGTTGTTGTTAAATGCAGTTCATCTAAAACTCTAGTAAAAACTAGCTAGTATTGCAAGGCACTTCCCTTTACATGCCCTAAATTGGTCAGTGGTTGATCAGAAATAATCATGCATAAAGAATAATAAAGCAAAATAATTTTTTACACTTAGATTTTTTAATTGGGCTTCTCTCTCTCTCTCTCTCTCTCTCTCTCTCTCTCTCTCTCTCTCTTTTTTGTGTGGTGCTGGGGGTGCAGGGGCTTTTCTACCTCCAGGCTATACTCCCAGACCTCTTTTATACTTTATTTGGAAACAGGGTCTCACTAAGTTGCTGAGAGCCTAAGTAGCTGAGGCTGGCTTTGAACCTGTGCCGTCTTCCTGTCTCAGCATCCCAAGTGCAGAGATTATAAGCGTGCACCACCATGCCTGGTTTTGTTGGGCTTCGAAGTTTTGTGTTAGTGAATGCTTGTATAGTTGAGAGTAAGAGGAAAGTGGTATTTTAACCTTTCTTAGAAGCAAATTGTGAGCTTAAAAAAATAATTCTTCATGCTGGAAAAAAATGCTTTTGAGTAAACTTTACTTAATGAATTAAACATAATTTTAAACTACTAATTTTGTAGTTTTTAGCTGCTTCTGATATTACCAATAACTGCATACTAGATAGTGATAGAAAATACCAGTGCTACAGATTGTTGTTTCAATAAGTATAATCATTGAAAGATTAAACATGATTTACATTATTTTGGGAGACTATAATGTACCAATAAAAACATATAATAAAGAAAGATTAAGTGCTCTGTAATATCCCTATGTATATATATGTTAAATGCTTTCAAAATTTTTTAGATCTGTTGCTGAATCACAACTTTATTTTAGGACTTTATCAAGTCTTATATAGCATAATTTGATAGGATAAATAATAAAGTAATAATCTAAATATAGATTAATTTTACTTAAGCCATAATATATATAAATCTTCTCAATATACTCAGTGTTATTAATGATGACTGTCTGTTTCATTATACCTGTATTTCCTGTAGCATTAAGTTGCTCTCGTTTTTCACAGGAATTTTTCAAAATTGTTAGCTTGTGTTTTTGAATAATGTTTCCCTTTTAAATTTGTCCATGAATTTTAAATGTGTTTTAATATGTTGAGTTGTTTTGTATTTCCTCTCTTGCCATCTTAATGGTAACATTTTTGCTTTCAAAGCATGGTTGAATTGATTATTGCTTACTATAGCTGTTAAAGAAAATATTTAGATAATTCAAATTATGGCAGAGTTTAGTCAATAGTATGGATAGAGAAAATATTTTTAAAAATAATTGGAACTGCTAATATCAACATGGAAAGCTGTAATAATGTACAAAATAGATAAGAAAACTAAGTAAAATGAAGTTTTTCACCAAAGTTTTGTTTGAAATTGGAATAGCAATTTTGATCAGAAACTTAATGTTCAATAGTCATGTAATTAGTTATTTTATAAGTGTCATACTATATCAGACCTCTTTAATATACTACACATTAAAAATCATAAAGCATTCTGAAGATCACATGGGTTAATCTTTTAAGAAATTGACAGTAGTAATTACCTATAACCTACCCTGTAAAGTAGACTAGAAAACCATTTATATTAAACACTTATATTTTGACTAGGAACCAGAATACCTAGCACTTATTATAATAGAAAGCGAAAGGACTCACAGCAGCCTATTTACTTTTTAAAAATTCTGTTTGAGCTACTTTGAAATTGATGATAAAGATCTGTTTGTCCCGTGGACTGCTGAAATATGTTACTTAACCAAAATTTGTCCCATTCCTTATTAAACATGTAAACTATAGTTAAAATCTATGAAAGTGATAAGGGATTTAAATAGACAAAGCTTTTGTGCACTATTTCCCACCCTAGAATGATATGTCTAGTGCGTATTTGATTTGTGGAAGATAACTACATTGCAGTTACAAAACATGTTTATTACTATTCCATGATAGGATTTTTTGAGTAAAGTGGGAACATAGAAATTCATTATCTTATTAAATTTTGTAACTGTTAAGTGCTTAAATTTCCCCCCAATATTGTCTTGTACTGTATGATTTTTCAGCATTTAAGAAGCGGTTTTGTTCTTTATAGCTGAACCAATAACGTTTCCATCTGGAGGAGGCAAGTCATTTATTATGGGTTCTGATGATGTTTTGTTAAGTGTACTGGGCCTTGGAGACCTTGCAGACTTGACGGTAACAAATGATGCAGACTATAGTTATGATGTAAGTGCAGTTTTATTTTTAATTTTTTAATGATTTAATAGAAGGCTCCTTATTTTTTGGAATCACTTTAAAACCGAACTAATGTCAAGGTGCATGGAAAAGAAATTTAAGTGTGTCAATATGTTGATTTGAAGTGACATGTAGTTTTTCATAACTTTTTTGTGGTGTTTAAATTTTTCTTAGGTGGTTTTGTGAGTTAGCTAGGAGTTTGGGATGATTAAAATATTGGTTAGTTCATATATCTTGAATAGTCAACTCTCAATTATCTACTCAAATTAAGCCATGTTTTGGTGTTAACAAGAAAAATAATCTAAATCCATTATTTGCCTTCAAGCGTCTTCTTAAAAAGCGTGTTTTATTTTTGAGCTTTTATCTTCTTAAGGAAGAAGCTTACATAGTTTCTGCATACTTCATTTGAGGGACAGGGAGAGGATAAAGAAGGTGGAGAGAAAAGTATTAGAGGTGAAACTAGTCTTGGATTAAAATTTTTCTAGACATTGAGCATTCAGTTGAGAGTTAACTATACTTGTTTAGATTTTTACATGAATTACAGTTTTTCGGGTTTTTTTTTTTTTTTGGTCTTTAATGAAAAGCTGTGAACGAGATTACTTTATTCTTGCATCTTTTCAATCGTAAAAATATGGAACGCTTCACGAATTTGCGTGTCATCCTTGCGCAGGGGCCATGCTAATCTTCTCTGTATCGTTCCAATTTTAGTATATGTGCTGCCGAAGCGAGCACTAGTTTTTCGGGTTTTTTATAGCATTTTTTAATCCTACATTTTACACTTAATAGGCTTTTTAGAGACCACAGCCTTGGTGGGCTGTATTAATTCTCATTAATATTTTTGAAGTATATATGCAACTACTTTATAGTAAACTTTTGAAAGCTTATCTGTGTAGATGGAGAAGTGAAAGTAAAAAGATTAACATCTGTCAAAATCAAGGATTAGGAAAATATTCTTAAAGGGGTTTTAGTTTAGACTTCTAGAAAACACCTTAACTTGCTGCCTTTAAATTTTCATATGCGAGTAGATTTCCTACATGGCAACTGTACTGTTTACTGTTGTATGCTTGGGTATTGTTGTGTTTTGTTTTCATGTAAAGTGCCGCAGCAATGGCAATTGTTTTGTTCTCGTCTGACATTTAATGGGAATGTGGGTTTAGCTTAATGAGTAGGTGAAAACAGGTTAAGGAATTCTTCCTTTGATTTAAGTATTTGAGAGGCAATGAAATTATTCAGAATTTTTATTAAATGATAAAGACTTGTTATAAAGTTTTTAAGGTACATTAAGTTTCCTGTGGACATTTTAGCCAAGCACTTAAAAATATATGTTTTTAAATTACATAAAAAAGAAAATTCCACATGCCTACCAATTTACTACTTTTACTAGTAAATAGTGTGCTTTTTCTTTTTAGTTGCCTGCCAATAAAGATGCTTTTCGAAAGACATGGAACCCCAAATATACACTACGTAGCCATTTTGATGGAGTACGGGCTTTAGCTTTTCATCCTATAGAACCTGTGCTGGTTACTGCTTCTGAGGACCATACCCTGAAACTTTGGAACTTGCAAAAAACAGTTCCTGCCAAAAAGCAAGTATTC
The DNA here is from genome assembly GCF_963383645.1 of Muscardinus avellanarius. Taxonomy (NCBI): domain Eukaryota; kingdom Metazoa; phylum Chordata; class Mammalia; order Rodentia; family Gliridae; genus Muscardinus; species Muscardinus avellanarius. The sequence continues at coordinate 36,693,374 of NC_137798.1, read as the reverse complement.
TAATGTTAGCTATTTTTTCCCTCCAATCTTGCTTATATGAATGATTATTCCTCTTTATTGTCCTGTGTTTTTGTATGTGCACATTTGGTCTACTTAATGACTCTCAAATATCAACCAGAGATTTGTGGTTATCTAATTACCTTCTCTTCCCCTATCCTTTTTCTCCCTCTTCCAGGAGTGCCTCTTTAGATGTAGAGCCTATCTACACATTTAGGGCCCACATGTAAGTACTATTGAATTAGTACTTAACAACCATAGTTACTGTTAATAACTATTGTCAATCCTCAAATGTTGTTTTCTTAATGTTTGATGTTAGAAAAGACAGATTTGTTGAATAATATCTCATTAACATATTAATGAGAATATGAATTATAATAGTACTATTCAAATATATATTTACTTAAAATAGTTTTTACATAACACAGAAATACAGAGATTTAGGGAATGGGGGTTTGAGTTTCTTCTTAGTAAGTAATTAGTAGGTAATTTTTCTTTTCTCTTTCTGTAATAGTGGCCCTGTTCTGTCCTTAGCTATTAGTTCTAATGGAGAACAGTGTTTTAGTGGTGGCCTCGATGCAACAATCCAGTGGTGGAATATGCCTAGCCCTAATGTGGATCCATACGACACTTACGGTAAGTAAGGGGACTAGAGTGTACTTCTTTAAATGAACGAAGCTTTCAAAAGTGAGTGCCTTTATTACTGTCAGGAAAGTTGTTTAAACACAGAGTCCTTATTTACTTCTTTCATTTGCTAGTAAGTGTTTCATTAATTAGAGAGAAAAATCAAGAAATGCCATGAGTATGAGTTGGTGCTGTCTCTGTGGTATCTTAAAAGACTCTTTTGACTGAAATGTTAATTTCAGTATTAGTTAACAGAAAGGATAGGGAAACAAAAATATAATCTAACAACTCCTTCAATTTAAATGGGCATGGTAGCATGCACATGTAATCCCAGTACTTAGGTGGCTGAGACAGAAGTATCACAGGTTCAAGGCCAGCCTAAGCAACACACTGAGAAGCTCAGCAGCTTAGCAGACCCTATTTCAAAATTAAGAAGCTGAGCGTGGTGGCGCACGCTTGTAATCCCCGCGCTTGGGAGGCAAAGACAGGAGGATCGCGCTGGTTCGAAGCCAGCCGCGCTGGCTTAAGAGACCCTGTTTCCAAATAAAGATATAAAAATAGGTCTGGGAGTGTAGCCCGGAGGTAGAAGGGTTTCCAGGAACCCCAGTACCACTAAAAAACAAAAACAAAAAAAAAACCCCAAAATAAAAAAAAAAGAAGGGTTTCCTGCTTGTTTAGAATGCTCCTGGGTTCAATCTTCAGGACTATCAAGGGGAAAAAAAGAAAAGAAAAAAAAAATTAAACTTAAGAAATACTGTATATAATTTTAATTACCAAGTGAAAACAGGCATGGTAGTGTACACCAGTAATCCCAGTACTTGGGAGACTGAGACTGGAGGATAGCAGCTTTGAGGACAGCTTCCCCATCTTAGTGAGACTCTCAGCAACCGAGGGAGATCCTGTTTCAAAATAAAACATCTGGCTGGGGTTATAGTTCGGATGTAGAGTGCCCTCAAGTTTAATCCCCAGTACCACCAAAAAGACAACTACTAAGTGAAAGACAGTGGCAACAAATACACACTCAGAGTATAAATCTACACAGAATATTTTCTTTTTTAAGTGGTATTAGAAGTAGAACCCAGGGGTATTCTACCTTCAAGCTACACCCCCTGTTCTTTTATGTTTCATTTTGAAACAGGGTCTCATTGCATTGCTTAGAGTCTCACTGCATTTCTGAAGCTGTCCTCCTGTCTCGGCCTCCCAAGGACTGGAATTGCCAGCATCTGCCACCACACCCGGATATACACATTTGGGAAAAGCCAAAAATCCTTTAATTTGGAAATAAAAAGGAGAAAATAACTTTTATACAAGTGACACTTTCAAGAATCTGTTCTACTGAAAAACCTTTATAAATTTTCAAATGTATTGATAAGGATATTGTTCATAATTATAAAAAATTTAAGAAAATGTTTATGAGCTTTTTTTATTTAATAATGCTCAGTGCCTACCTTTGCCAGCCGTAGTGGTAAGCACTTTGATAAGAAATATGATTTTTTTTTTTTTTTTTTTTGGTGGGTCTGGGGATGGAACCCAGGGACATTTGATCTCCAAACTATACCACCTGCCCTATTTTTTATTTTTTATTTTTTATTTTGAGACAGGGACTCACTCAGTTGTGGAAGGCCTCACTAAGTAGCTGAGGCCGTCCGTGAACCACAGTCTTCTAGTCTCAGCCTCCCAAATGCTGGAATTACAAGCGTGTGCCATCACACTCAGCTCTGATTTTTTTTAATGAATTTTTTTGTCTATTGTGGTACTAGGGATTGAATTCAGGAACATCTCCTTCTGAGCTGCACCCCCAGTCCTATTTATTTGTTTGTCTGTTTGTTTTTTTCGGTACTGGGATTGAATCCAGGGACTTTCTACCCTCGGATTACACTTCCAGACCTATTTTTATATTTTATTTGGAAACAGGGTCTCACTAAGTTGCTGAGAGCCTCACTAAGTAGCTGAGGCTGGCTTTGAACCTGTGCAGTTATCCTGTCTCAGCTTCCCAAGTGCTAGGATTACAAGTGTGCATCACCACGCCTGGCCTGTTTGTTTGTTTTAAAGACTGTAAATATTCCTCAAGACAGAGTTGAAAACTGTCGGGCCTTTTATTTTTGAAACAGGGTGTCACTGCAGAGGCCTCCTCTGAGCTATACCCCCAACCCTATTTATTTTGAAAGAGTCTCACTAAGTTGCTGAGGCTAGCCATGAACCTGTGATACACCTGTCTTGGCCTCTCAAATACTGGAATTAAAAGCATGCACCTCCACATCCAGCTGTAGAAGAATAGACAGGATTTAGTGATAATTTGAATTGAGTAGATAAAAGTACTATGTGAATGACTTTATTGATTTGAGTATGTTTTCTTGCTGAGGCTTTTTTTTTTTTTTCGTACTGGGAATTGAACCCAGGGTCATTCTATCTCTGAGCTATACCCCCCAGCTCTATTTTTTATTTTTATTTTTATTTTTTTATTATTATTATTTTTTTTTTTTTTTGCGGGTCTGGGGATGGAACCCAGGGACATTTGACCTCCGAGCCACACCCCCTGCCCCATTTTTATTCTTTATTTGGAAACAGGGTCTCACTGAGTTGCAGAGGGCCTCACTTAGTAGCTGAGGCTGTCCGCGAACTGCGATCCTCCAGTTTCAGCCTCCCGAATGCTGGGATTACAAGCGTGCGCCACCACGCCCGGCTCTATTTTTTATTTTGAAGCAAAGTCTTACTAGGTTGATTAGAATCTTTACTTGCTGAGGCTGTCCTCAAATCTGCAATCCTGTCTCCTCCTTCAAAGTACTGGGATTATAGGCATGTACCACCACATCCGAATCTTGTGTTTTCTTAACAGCTTTATGGAGCTAAAATTCACATACCATAAAATTCATCCTTTTACAATATGTTGTTCAGGTTTTTTTTTTTTTTTTTTTTACTATATATAAAGTTGTGTAAACGTCACTATCTAATTTCAGAACATTTTTATCACTGATACTGGGTTTTGACAGTAGTGTCTATGTGGTAGTAGCATTTGTTGAAATGGGGATAGAACACATGTGAGGAGGAGGTGAGTTAGATTTTAGGCATGCTACAGGATTGCAATATTAAGTTGGTGAGAAGCATATATGGAGCTTAAAGAGGTCTGTGTCAGTTATAAGGATATGGGGAATCCTCTATACAAATGATACCTAAAACTGTGAGAATGAACGCTAAAACATGGAGACTGTGTTGTATAGAATAAAAAGACAACATGAGATTAAAATATTCAATAGTCCTGGCATGGGGGGGGGTGGCAAGGGCAAGGAAGTCAACAGAGCAAACTAACAGAAGATGTGATCTGAGAGGAGAAATGTGAAATCATGGAAGCATAACCAAAGGAGAAACCATTTTCAGAAGAAGGAAGTGATCTACACATTCAGATGTTGCTGAGAGATCTAATAATAGGATTAAGAGATTCCTTTTATAAATAACATGTAGATCACTTAGATCTTGGCCAGGTACTTAGATGTGGATCCAATCGCTGTGGCCAAGAGCAGAGGATTAAGAGACCTCTGATAACATTTTAAGTCTGCCTATACACATGAAAGTAATAAGATGGGAAAGGCAAAGAAGAAATGCTTTGCATCATCAAAGAAGGAAAAGTGTTAGCTGTCATAGAGGAGAGGTCGTCGCCGCTGCCCGTGACTGATCGCAGTACTGGGCATTGGCTGCCACCAAGCCACATTCTCACCTTTTTGTTTTATTTTATTTTGAGATAATGGGATCTTGCTAAGTTGTACAGGTTGGCTTCCATCTTTCCATCCTCCTGCCTTGGCCTCCCAAATCTCTGGGATCACAAGCATGCACCACTGTGCCTGGCTCATCACTGATGATTTTAAGAAGGGTTATTTGTATGTGATAATGGATGAGACACCATAGTGGAGTGAATAGAAGAGTAAACTGGGAGTGAATAGCATATTATATGCTTTGTACTGTTTGGCAGAAAGGTGGTTGTGTAAAGTTAATGACAACTAACACATTGTGGAACATATATGTACGTATGCACATAAACATATACATTTGCATATACATACATATATTTATAATTTGTTGCTGCTATTATGGTAGGAGGAAAATTCTAGGAGGTTCTAGGAGGAAAATTTATAAAGTATAGAGACAGAAAATATGAAAGCAAGTTTGTGAGTTCATTGTGATCCAGAATACACCTGGCAGATTTAGCACTTGATAGGACAATTCCTTACTTGTATCAGGAAGCAAGTAGTTGGCTATATGAGTAGATTATAGAATGGGTGCCAGGAAGATGGGGGTGTTTCTATTTGAAAGCTACATTTTCTTGGTGTAATATAAAGCATAATCATGAAGAAAAGTTGAAAACTGAGGATTGGGGGAATTGTGATAAATATTAATGGAAAGTGGGAGGGTTTACTAGCAAAACAGGATTGTCAGATATAGTGCTTGACAGTAATATTCCCCAGATATTAGCAGTTTGGTAAATGGAGAAATAAAATTGTTAATATCCATACGGGGGAGTGTTATCTGTCAATAAAAAGAAAAAAGTACTGATACAAGCTGTACTGTGAATGAATCTTGAAAACATGCTCAGTGAATGAAGGCACTATAGAGACTAAATAGATTAGTGATTGCCTTGGAGCCATGGAGAGGTAGAGAGCAGGAACTGGGGGAAGTGGCTAATGAGTAGTGAAAGTGTTCTAGTTGGGCGTGGTGGTAATCCCAGCATTCACGAGGCTGAGACAGGAGGATCATGGTTTGAGGACAGCCTCAGCTACTACTTAGTGAGGCCCTTTGCAACTCAGTGAGACCCTGTTTCAAAATAAAGAATAAAAATCAGGCTGGGGGGTATGGTTCAGAGGTAGAATGCCTTTGGGTTCCATCCCTAGCACCACCAAAAAAAGAGAGGAAGAGAGGGAGAGAATGAATGAGAATGAGAGAGAGAGAGAGAGAGAGAGAGAGAGAGAGAGAGAGAGAGAGAGAGAGAGAGAAAGAAAGAGAAAGAATATGAATGACCTAAAATTGATTGTGGTTATAATTGTATAGCTCTGTGAACATACTAAGCATCTTTGGATTGGTGTACAGTTTGTCCATTTGTTTGTTTATTGTGGATGGAACCCAGGGGCTTTCTACCTCTGAGCTACACCCCTAGCCCTATTTTATTTTATTTTAATAGTTAAAAAATAGGGCTGGGGATGCCGGGCATGGTGGCGCACACTTGTAATCCCCGCACTTGGGAGGCAGAGAGGATTGCATAGGTTTGAAGCCAGCCGGCCTGGCTTAAGAGACCCTGTTTCCAAAAATAAAATAGGTCTGAGAGTGTAGCCCAGAGGTAGAAGGGCTTCCAGGAACCCCAGTACCACCAAAAAAAAGAAAGAAAATAGGGCTGGAGATGTAACTCAGAGGTAGAATGACACTGAAAATTAATAAATTAAATTAATTGGTAAACTAATTGATATAAGTTATTTATTTATCTTATTTTGTGTGTGTGATACTGAGGATTGAACCCAAGGCATTCTACCTCCGAGCTATACCCCCAACCCTATTTTATTTTTATTTTAAAATAAGGGCTTACTAGGCTGATGAGCTTCTCACTACTTGCTGAGACTGACCTTGAACTTGTGATCCTTCTGTTTCAGCTTCCCAAGTACTGGGATTACAAGGATGTGTCACCACACCTGGCTGGTGTACACTTAAAATGAATGAATAAAATGAGTGATGAGTTTGGGATATAAATATACCTCAGTAAATCTGTTATTTAAAGTATGTGTATATATGTTTTTAAGTATATATATATATAAATATTGAAAGTATATGTGAAAGTACAAACTAGTATTGTTGAAGGAGGGGGGAAAGTGATAAAAACAGACTGTAGCCCCACTGTTTAGAGATAGTCACTGTGTGTACCTTGGTTTATCTTGCTATCTTGTTTCCTTTATTGTATTCCTTATAATTATATGGTAAGTGATCTTTAATGACCACCCATATTTTAGCTAATTTTTTGGTTTTCTTTTTGTGTTTCTTCTCAGAGCCAAATGTTCTAGCTGGCACTTTAGTTGCTCATACAGATGCAGTCTGGGGTCTTGCTTATAGTGGCATAAAAAATCAGTTACTGTCTTGTTCAGCAGATGGCACTGTTAGGTTATGGAATCCACAGGAAAAATTACCATGTATTTGCACTTACAATGGAGATAAAGGTAAGTAAATTTTGCCTCTATGAGAAAAGCTAATTATTTTTTTATTTATTGTGATACTGGGGGTTGAACCCAGGAGCATTCTATCTCTAAACTATACCCCCAGCCCTATTTTTTATTTTTTATTTTGAAACAAAGTCTCACTGGGTTCAAAGGGCTTTACTAAGTAGCTGAGGCTGTCTGTGAACTGTGATACCCCTTTCTCAGCCTCCTAAGTACTGGGATTACAAGCAAATGCCACCATGCCCAGCTATTTACTTACTTTTTATTGGTGCATTGTAAACATACATCTTAGAGGATATACATACATAAAGGATGTACGTGTGTGTGGGAATTAGGGAAGGGCTAAAGGAGTAATATGTGCCTCTTGTACTCCTTTGTGAAAAGGTAATTTAAAAGAAAAAAAAGGTGAGACCCTTTTTCAAAAAATAAAAACACTAATATCTAGGCCTGGGGGTGTAGCTTTGGAGGTACAATACCCCTGGGTTCTATCACTGGTACCGCCAAAAAAAAAAAAAAAAAAAAAAAAATTGAATGAATGAGAAAATAGTAAGGTAAAAAAGGACAAAGCAATTGATTGGTTCTCTATTGCTCCAAAAAATATAATGAAAGAATTTTATTAAACTTATGATATCCTTTTTACTTTGTCATGTTTTATGTAAAGTGCTTTGCAGATATATACTGCTAGCATAGTGCTTTTTGACCTTTTTTCAGACTGTTTCTGTTTTAGAAGTAAAAAGTAAAAAGACGGGATGTAGCTCAGCAGTAGAGTGCTTGCTTAGCATGTGCAAGGCCTGTCCTGGGTTTGATTCCCAGAAAACACACACACACACACACACACACACACACACACACACACACACACACACATATATATATATATATATATACCTGTATATAGCAGTGGGATAGACAATGATGCTACAGGAACTACAGGAGGCACTCCACCTGTGCCGGGCCACTATCCACAAAGATTGGGAAGGGATAACCTTCCCAAGCATACCCTTCCCAAGCATACCAGTAAGGCATGTGTACCATGACTTGTGTGCACTCAGGGTGGGGGTCCAGCCATAATCATCAAATAGTAAGCTGGGCGTGGTGGCGCACACTTGTAATCCCAGCATTTGGGAGGCTAAGACCAGAGGATCCCAGTTCGCAGACAGCCCCGGCTACTTAGCGAGGCTCTCTGCAACTCAGACTCTGTTTCAAAATAAAGAATAAAAAATTGGGCAGGGGGTGTAGCTCGGAGGTCAAATGCCTCTGGGTTCCATCCCCAGACCCGCAAAAAAAAAAAAAAAGCATTTCTAACCAGAAGAACAAATTATGTTATTTTCATGATTTCAGCTCTTTTTAAAAGAAGCTTCAACCAGTTTATCTTTAAAAACATGATTTATGAGTCTATAAGATTTTATTGGTCTTATTTTCTTAAGCAATATTTATTTATTTATTTATTTATTTATTTATTTATTTATTTATTTATTTATTTATTTATGGTGGTACTGGGGTTCCTGGAAGCCCTTCTACCTCTGGGCTACACTCCCAGACCTATTTTTACATTTTTATTTGGAAACAGGGTCTCCTAAGCCAGCGCATTCGGCCGGCTTCAAACCTGCGCGATCCTCCTGTCTCCGCCTCCCAAGCCCGGGGATTACAAGCGTTCGCCACCACGCCCGACATTATTTTGTTATTTTTTAAATACAAAGTTTTGAAACATTTAGATAAGTAGATTGCTTAATTTTGTGTCTTTTTGATATGTTAGTTATCCTAATTTCTCAATTACCCTGGCTTTAGAGGCAAAAGTTCACTTAGATTTTTGTTTCTTGCTTTAACCAGAATTACTAGGTGGACTACAGCTTTCACTTAAATATATGTTGATGTAGCTAGTTGAATTTAATATGTTAAAAAGGGAAATTGCTATTTGGGCTACTTTAGGATATTAGTGCATCAGTGGATTCCAGAGTCCAAGTGTGTGTGTGTGTGTGTGTGTGTGTGTGTGTGTGTGTGTGTGTGAGAGAGAGAGAGAGAGAGAGAGAGAGAGAGAGAGAGAGAGAGAGAGAGGCAGAGACAGAGAGACAGAGACAGACAGACACACACAGACACAGACACAGACAGACACTAGGGATCAAACCCAGGGACATCCTACTGCTGAGCTATACCATAAGTCCTAGTTTTTATTTTGAAACAGGGTCTTGCTAAGTTACTGTGTGTTAGCCTCAAATCTAGGATCAATTCTTATGTCCTGGGATTACAGGCATGTGCCACTGTGTCTGGTAAAGGTTCATTTTGATAGATTGAAAAATTAGCTACTTGGTAAGACTTTCAGATTTAACAGTGACAGTCTCAAAATGGTGTGGGAATATTAATTTTCATTTTATGGTACTAAGAAAATTTGCAAGTGGTCCAAAAGACTTATCCAGATTTTTTTTTTTTTATCTTAGAAGGATATACATAAGAAATCAAGCCAGGTGTGGTGGCACACACTTGTAATCCCCGTGCTTGGGAGGCAGAGACAGGAGAATTGTGCAGGTTTGAAGCCAGCCGCGCTGGCTTAAGAGGCCCTATTTCCAAATAAAAATGTAAAAATAGGTCTGGGAGTGTAGCCTGGAGGTAGGAGAGCTTCCAGAAACCCCAGTACCACCAAAATAAATAAATAAATAAATAAATAAATAAATAAATAAATAATTAATAAAAAATAAGTATTTAAAAAAGAAATCAAATATTTTTCTTCTAATGGTGAATATAATGTTATAAAATAAAAATGTTCTAAGTAATTGAAGGAAAGATGTTTATCTTAACATTTTAGAACATTTGCTTCCTTTTTTAAAATTTAATTTAATTTTTTTTTTTTAGTATTGGGGATGGAACCCAGGGGCATTCTACTTTCAAGCTACACTCCCAGCCTATTTTTTATTTTTTGAAACAAAGTCTCACTGAGTTGCAAAGGGCCTCATTAAGTAGCAGCTGAAGCTGTCCTCAAACCTAGATCTTTCTGTCAGCCTCCCAGATCCTGAGATACAAGCATGTGTCACCCCAACGGCTTTACTTTGTTTTTCACTGTTAACTTTATTTCAAGAATTTCTTAGCAGAGCATGGTGGTGCATGCCTGTAATCCCAGAATTTGGGAGGCTGAGACAGGAGGATAACTGGTTCAAGGACAGCTTCACCAATTTAGCAGGACTCCCAGCAACCTAATGAGACCCTATTTCAAAAACAATATAAAAAGAGGTATCAGCTGGGCATGGTGGCGCACACTTGTAATCCCAGCATTTGGGAGGCTGAGACAGGAGGATCACGATTTGCAGGCAGCCTCATCTTTAGTGAGGCCCTTTGCAACTCAGCGAGACCCTGTTTCAAAATAAAGAATAAAAATAGGGCTGGGAGTGTAGCTTGGAGGGGTATGCCCGTGGGTTCCATCCCCAGTACCGCAAAAAAAAAAAAAAAAAAATCAATCTTCAGTACCAAGGGGGAGGGGTGGGGCAAACCAAGAGCTGGAAGTCTAGTTCAGAGGTACAATGTCTGTGGATTCAAAAACTTGATTTTCTTTTTCTTATTAGAAAAGTAGAAATTTAAAAATTATTGTTTTTATATTGTACCTCTTTGGGTTGTTTTTAGAGCATGGAATACCTACATCAGTTGACTTTGTAGGCTGTGATCCAGCTCATATGATAACTTCTTTCAATACTGGAAGTGCAGTAATTTATGATTTAGAAACATCACAGTCATTGGTGATGCTCTCATCACAGGTAGATTCTGGTAAGTCATGAGTCTCTTTGAAACCTTGAATTATTACACAAAAGAGGGTGATCTTTTCAATTAGTTTTTATATTTTAACTAGTTTTATATTTTAAGTTTAAGGTAAAAAATAGCTTAAGTTACTGTTATATTTCTGCTATTTTCTCAAATTATGTTTAAAAGTATAATTGTATAGGGACAGAGTATATCAGATATAAACATATAGGGACAAAGGAATGAATAGAGTAATATAAAGGTGAAAGCACAGGAAATAATTTTGAACGTTTTCTGGAACTATATATGAAAGTAGAGAAACTACTATGAACTTGATGTATTCATCATCTAGCTGTAGCTTTATCTGTAAATGGGGCCGGCATTATAAGTGTGGTATGTAGTATTTGTTTTACAGTTTCTTTAAATTCAAGATCCAGGCATAATATCTCTCCCATATATTTTCGCCTACTGGTTACGCCTACATGTCTTTTTTCACTTTATCATTTTTTTTTAAGTAGAAGAAATTGGCTAGTCTATTGGGTTTCTCTCAGGCTAGACTTTGTTGGTTCCATCTCTGTGGTATCCTATAGCACATTTCTCTGTCCATTTTATTTCTTGTAAATTGGTTGTAGATTCAGAGGATTATCTAAATGTGGGTTCGACACAACTTGGCAAGACTGTTTAATAAATTATTTGTGAAATTTGGTCATATATAAATATCTGGTTTTATATTTTTGTGATTTTTTGGTCTTAATGTTCATTCATTAACTCTTGAAAGATGTTTTATAATTCTATCATTCATTCTCCATTTATTAGCTAGAATACTTATATAAAAAGAAACATTTTGCCAGACATGGTGGCATATACTTGGAATCTCAGTACTTGGGAGGCAGAAACACTAGTGAGACCCTGTTTCCAAATAAGAAATAAAATTGGGCTGGGGGTGTAGCCTGGAGGTAGAATTCCTCTGAGTTTAATCCCTAGTACCAAAAAATTAAAACAAACGACAAAGGAAGCCAGGCATGGTGGCACAGGCTTGTAATCCCAGCATTTGGGAGGATCGCGGTTCGTGGACAGCCTCAGCTACTTAGTGAGGCCCTCTGTAACTCAGTGAGACCCTGTTTCAAAATAAAGAATAAAAAAAAAATAGGGCAGGGGTTGTAGCTCAGAGGTTGAATGCCCCTGGGTTCCATCCCCAGATCCGCAAATAAACCCCCCAAACACACACACACACACACACACACACACACACACACACACACACACACGAAGGAACATTTCCTTATCAGTAATTTGATTCCCTTGAAGTTAGCAGTTGTTATGGAAAGGCTGGATAATTGATTTTTCCCTCTCGTGTTTACCTGTCTTCAAAATAATGAAGTGGTATTATGTTGGTATCATAATATCTCATAGATAGTGGGATGTGGTGGCACATGCCTGTAATCTCAGTATGTGAGAGGTCGAGACAGGAGGATTGCAGGTTTTGAGACCAGCCTCAGTAACTTAGTGAGGATATCAGCAACCTAGCAAGACTCCTGTTTGAAAACAAGAAATAAAAAGGGCTGAGGGTATAGTTGGAGATAAAATACCCTGGGTTCCATCCCCAGTATCACACCCCCCCCCAAAAAAAAAAAAGGGAAGAAAAACTTGCAGGTAATATTTTAATTCATTTCAGTGATTCTCTTTAATGCTGTTCAAATGGTCATGTTTTTGCCAGTGGGTTGGCTCTCAAGTCCTCTTGACATGACCTTGGAGTTATTGACAACTTTTGTACTTTCTGATATAACAAAATATGCCAGGTCCATCTTCTTGGTTTTGTGCCTCAGGTCTGAGATTAACCATTTCTCTAAGGAGTTATTCTCTTTTAATGAGAAATGACATTTAAATGATTAGCATTCTGGATGCTAGATTATTGGACATATCCTTATGGTCCTCATGATTTTTCGGTTGTATGTTGTGTTACTATCTTTAAGTGGACAGAGCTAGGAAATATGCATTTTTTAAAAAGTAAAAACTTCCGGGTGTATTCATTTCGAGTCACACACACCCCCCCCCCCATGCCATTTTGGCATGGGGCTGTATTTCTATTTTCTGTATTTCTGTCTTTCTAATAAACTTCTTTAAATCTTCAAAAAAAAAAAAGTAAAATACTTCCAATTTAAATTCAATTTTATCTTGGTTCTCAACAAAATGAGCACCGCTATCTCGCCTTTGATTTATCCTACAGCACACACACAGTTGTCTCAGTTATAACACCATCATATATAGTCTTAATTATTATACTTTAATATTGTTTAGAATAGTTTATTTCTTTCTAATCATAGTTAAATTCATTTGTTTTATTTTGGTTTTGATTTTGAATAAGTGCTTTTAAAAAACAATTGCCTTATAATTATTTAAAATATTTACATGGTTCCATGATCAAATCTTAAAACGAAACTGTATTCAGAATGTTTTCCCATTGTCTCATCAATCATATTCTCTTTCCCCACTTATGTAGGTAATATATATGTATGGTTAAGTTTAATATCTGATAGTTCATATCATATACATACACGTGCATGCGTGTACACACAGAATGATGAATTTAAAGTCTGATAATGTTCCTTTCAGTAGTATATCTATCTAAAAAGTCTATCATCCAACTTCTACTTGAAGGATGGAATTTTAAAATATTGTCTTCCTTTATTTTTCAGGTTTACAATCCAGTAATCACATTAACAGAGTAGTAAGTCATCCCACACTTCCTGTTACAATAACTGCTCATGAAGATAGACACATCAAATTTTTTGACAATAAGACAGGTAAGCAAGTTTTCTTTTTATAATTGTACTGTAAATTGAAGGTGATAGAAAATGTTCTTTTCTGTAAGATATGTTGAATTTGGGCCTGTGAAATTACTAAGTTAAACTTACTTGAACTATTTTAACTCAAATCTTTGCTTTATTTAGTGTAGCACACTTAAATGTTAAGTTTTATCCTTAAGTATACATATTGTCTACTATTACAGTTTTTTCATGTCCTTTTAGCTAAGTATAGATCCTTCTTTTTGAGGTGTCTTCTCTATACTATTATGAATTAACATACCAGAAGACATTTCTTTTTTGTGTTTATCACTTCAAATATGCTCTTAAAAGCTTTCTCAGTGGATTAGATGGTGACATAGTAGAAATTTTATTATTATCTCCCCCACCTCCCCCCCAGTACTGGAGATTGACTCAGGAGCATTCTACCTCCAAGCTGCACCCTCAGCCCTATTTTTTAGTCTTTATTTTGAAACAGCGTCTCACTAAGTAGATGAGGCTGGTCATAAACCTGTGATCCTCTTATCTTAGCCTTCCAGGTATTGGGATTTTAAGCATGTACCACCAAGCCCAGCTCCCTATTTTTTATTCTTTATTTTGAAACAGATTCTCACTAAGTTGCAGAGGGGCTCACTAAGTAGCTGAGGCACCTCCTGTCTCAGCTTCCTGAGTACTTGGATTACAAGTGTATGCCACCATACCTGGTTTTTCTCTTTTTTTGATTGATTGATTGATTGATTCATTCATTCATTCATTTATTCATTTATTTATTTATGGTACTGGGGTGGAACCCAGGACTTTCTACCTCCAGGCTATTCTCCCAGACCTATTTTCTATTTTATTCGGAAACAGGGTCTCACTAAGTAGCTGAGGCTGGCTTTGAACCTGTGTGATCCTCCTGTCTCAGCCGGGGATTACAAGCATGGGATTACAAGTGTGCGTCACCACGCCCGGCTCCTCTTTTTTGTTTTAAGTAAACATCAATTGTATTGATGTGAATCTCTTTTTCATCTATTATTACTAGAATACTACATAAACTTATTTGCTGTCTTTTAGGAAAGGTCTGACAGTTAGAAAGGCTACTTTGAGAAGATAATAAAACATGGTATGAAAGGACTTCAAATAAGAAACTAAATATGAATCGCAACATTATTATAGGGCAACAAAATGTCAAGCCAGGCAGCAAACAACTAGTATTATTATTTTTTTTTTTTGAAGGTTGTATGGGATTTGGCAATAAGTTCTAGTCTTTTAGAATCTTAACATTAACATAACATACTTTTATTCAAGTAATACTTTTATTGGCAGATTCCTTTTCTTTTTTTTTTTTTTTTTTTGCGGGTCTGGGGATGGAACCCAGGCGCATTTGACCTCCAAGCTACATCCCCTACCCTATTTTTTATTCTTTATTTTGAAACAGGGTCTCACTAAGTTGCAGAGGGCCTCACTAAGTAGCTGAGGCTGTCCGCGAACCATGATCCTCCTGTCTCAGCCTCCTGAATGCTGGGATTACAAGAGTGCGCCACCACGCCTGGCAGATATTCTTTTTATTATATCAAGTTTTTTACTTGCTTTTTATGAAGCTTAAATGTCTTCCTTTTCTGCAAGAACAGAGAGGGTTAGGGTCACACATTTCCTTTGTATTTCTAAAAACATTTGTTTTTATTAATGAAATTTATATTTGTCAGAGAAGTTTGAGGAATTTTAGTAGTTGTACAAAAAGCAAAAGGTAAATCCTTTAAGTTTTTTTTACTAGCAAAAGTCCGGGGGAAATGTATTTCTAAATTGACAGCCCCCCTCCCCCAATTTATATTAACTATAAATTTTCTTATAAATGTTTCCAAAGATACCCTTCTTTGGAAATAGTTATTTCATTTAGATATGATAAACTAGCCTAGCCTTATAACTGGTGTTGCTGGTTAGCTAAGTTGTTCATAGAGTATTACTTTATAATAATTAAAAGTAAATTTATTGAAGTTTTTTTACCTGAAACATGACAGAATTTTTACTGAATGAATTCATTTTAATGAATGAGCTCATTAAATATTTGGATGAATAAATAACTTAATAACAATTATCATTTTATACACTGCTGGATATGCTATCTTGTGTAAGATGTGATTACTGCTTTCTGGGGGCTTATGGTTATCTTGGTAGGGAGTAAGAGATACTTGTAAGATGTGTGTAAGATTTTGAAACAGGGTCTCACTGAGTTGCAAAAGGCCTCACTAAGTAGTTGAGACTGTCTGCAAACCTTGATCCTCCTGTCTCAGCCTCCCAAATGCTGGGATTACAAGCGTGCGCCACCACTGCCTGGCCGTGATAGGACTTTTTATAGGTTTTCTAGAGTAAGTTTTTTCACAATTGATAATGTTGTGGTTTTGTATTCAGGTCAACAGTTAAAGTCCCATCTCAAGTAACAGACGTAGCCTTCTTTTCCAGTGTAAAATTTGATACAGGTCCAACAACATGGCAGATGTTGTCATTAGAATTTAGGCAAAGGCCCTCTTGCCCTTCATTGGGAGCATCCTGGCATTTGAGTAATGGACTCATTACTGAATGAAAGGGGAGTCCGTTTTGAGGTATCCATATTTACTAGTTTATTCCCTTCTTGGATGAACCAGTCTATGTTGTTGCTTTCCATCCATCAAAAGCATATATGCCAGTGCAGGGTGCCCTTCCCCAAAGTCTTTGTATAGCGCAATTCTGCATCCACAACTTGTTTTTAATTTCAGTTTGCTGTTGAAATCTCATTCGCTGGCAAATCTGCAGTGACAATATTTATTATATTACATTTTTCAGAGCAGTGACTTTATTAATGTCTGGGGAAATTCAGAGTAATTTTTGTAATGTACTCCAGCTCTTTCTCCCATTTTCATTTTGAATGCATAAAATAATAGACATTTCAAAGGATAAATGAACTTGACACTAGAATCTTTAGGTAGGAACATATTTTCTGATGACTTATAATTAGTCCACATATAGAAAGTAATCTTACTGAGACCTTAACTTTAAGTTTAGTTTACATGATCCAGTACTTGGTCCCCCTCTCTACCCCTTTTTGCACGAGTGCACATAGGTGTGCATGTGTTGTTTGGTGGATTGAACCTAGGGGTATTGTACTACTGAACTATACCCCTGGCCCTCTTTATTATTTTAACTTATTATCATTATCATTATTATTATTATTATTAGGTACTGAGGATTGAACTCAGGCATTCTACCTCCAAGCTATATCCCAGCCTTTTTTTACTTTTTATTTTGAAATGGGATCACTAAACTTCTAAGGGTCTTGCTAGGTTGTTGACATTGGCCGAAACTACAATCCTTTCTCAGCTTCCCAAGGATTGGGATTGCAGGTGTGTGCCATCACACCCATCCTAGTTTATGTGATTATAAAAGCCTTTGTTCCTCTTTTGGCATATTTTCCATTATTCTCAGATACTCTCAAATTCATGTCATACAGATGTCTTGTTTTTTCTTTTTTCCTTTTTTCTTTCTTTTTTTTGGGGGGGGTACTGGGGGTGGAACCCAGGGGCATTCTACCTCTGAGCTACACCCCTTTATCCCTATTTTATATTCTTTATTTTGAAACAGGGTCTCACTGAGTAGCAAAGGGCCTCACTAAGTAGCTGAGGGTGTCCATGAACAGTAATTCTCCTGTCTCAGCCTCCCAAATACTGGGATTACAAGCGAGCGTCATCACCCTTTTTTAAAAAAGACATCACAGATATCTTTTTTAAAGTGTGTGTGTGTGTGTGTGTGTGTGTGTGTGTGTGTGTGTGTGTGTGTGTGTAAACTCAGGGTCATTATACCTCCAGCCCAGTCTTATTTTTATTTTGAAACAGGATCTTGCTAGGTTGATGAGAGTCTCACTTTTGCTGAGCTGTCCTCAAATCTGTGATCCTTCTCTCTCAGCCTCCCAAGTACTGGGATTACAGGTGTGCACCACCATGCCCGGCTTTTTAAAGGTAATTATATGGAAAGTTCTACATTAGAATCAAAATCCTCTTCAAAACATTACTGCAGTAGATGCACCTTGAAAACATACTAAGTTAAAAAAAGACACAAAACCCCTATTATGTATGTTTGTTTGTAGGAAACATTTAGAACAGAGAAGTCTCAAGAAAAGATTGGTGTTTCCAGGGTTTGGAGGGAGGACTCAAATAGGAATGATTGCTTACTGGGTACAGGCTTTTCTTTTCAGCAGTGAAAATATTCTGAGCTGGGCATAGTGTTGCACACCTGTTATCCCAGTAGTTGGGAGGCTGAGATAGGAGGATTGCAGATTTTGCAGCCAGCCTCCGCAATTTAGCCAGACCCTGATTAAAATGAAAAACAAGGCCAACTAACTTAGAGGTAGAAGGATCCTGAATTCAATCCCTAGAATGGTGTGGGGGGGCATTTGTTTGTGTAAGGGGAGGGAGAAAGGAGATCAACATTTACAATGGTTGCACAATGTTCTGAAAGCCACCAAAGTCATGCCACTCTCAAATGGTTACTATGGTACCTCTTATTTTTGGGGGGGTGGGTACTAGGGATGGAACCTAGGCGCATTCTTTCTCTGAGCTACACCTCCAGCCCTATTTTTTACTTAGTTTGAAACAGAGTCTCACTGAGTTGCAAAAGGCCTCACTAGGTAGCTGAGGCTGGCTGCAAACCCGCAGTCCTCCTATCTCAGCCTCCTATGTATATTTTACAACAATAAATAAATACTGCTAGTGGTTACTACTTTATGCTGATGCTGTGTTACAGTTTCAGCCTCTCACACCATGATCTTCTCTGTTGTGTTTAATTCAGGTAAAATGATCCATTCTATGGTAGCTCATTTGGATGCTGTTACAAGTCTAGCAGTAGATCCTAATGGAATCTATTTGATGTCTGGAAGTAAGTCTGAATTTTTATACTGCCCGCAAACTTTTAAAAATAATTATTACTCAGTAACAAGTCTTACTTGTTCTTGTACAGGCCATGACTGTTCCATTAGATTATGGAATTTAGACAGTAAGACATGTGTACAAGAAATAACAGCTCATAGGAAGAAACTGGATGAATCCATTTATGATGTTGCTTTCCATCCGTCAAAAGCATACATTGCAAGTGCAGGAGCTGATGCCCTTGCCAAAGTGTTTGTGTGAATCAGCAGAACTGACATCATGACAGGATTTGCTGGGACAGCAGAAGGGTCTGCATCACTGCCATTGGAAAGGCTCTTGACGTGACACTACAAGCAGTCTGCCTGGTGGAGGCTAGTTGGGGCAGGCATAAATTGGTCGGAATCACATCTTAATGTCAGGCTCATTAATTTAATTGTAATTACTGTACTTTGTGGGACAAAAAGAAAAAGGACTCCAGTATTTGTGGCCCATACTGGATATGAACTGAGCGTATGTCTGTTTTTTTAGGTGTCTCTAAGCCAATGTGGAGTCTGATCTTTGACAAAGACTTTTTTGGACTGTGTGTGCTGCCTTAGGGTTAGGAATGTGGTGCTCTTGTGGGGGGAAGTGAGCTCCAAGAGTAGCTTTTTTTTTTCATCTCTTAGTGATCTTACGTTTATCAATTGAATGCCACAGATTCCCTTTTAAACTTATTTTGCTTTAAAAAACAAAGAAAAAGAAATTTAACTTAAAATATTTTAGCATTAGTTGCACAAAATGTTTGGATAAAATTCTAGTTTTTATAAGTCTTTTTATATATTTAGCCTGTCACAACAGTGCTCAAGATTGTATTGAAGTTTTTCTGCATTATACAACCCTAAAACACAGAGATCTCACTGACCAGCTGCCCCCATAACCACTTTCTTTCCTTCCTTTGCCTAATACAGCTCAGCTAAGTCCTTCCGTAAAGATGCTAAATCACCTTCATCCTCACATAAATGTCTTCGTGAACCAAGGACTATTAAGTGTATTAAAATGAAACAGTGGGGTTTAATACTCCAAAGGAATTCTTAAAAAATACTAATCTTGGCATCCTATCACTATGTGATATTTTGTACATCTTACTGTATTTACAAGTTTATTTATCAAGGATTATCCATCTTGCTAATGGCCTATTATTTATTTCACTTTTTGTTGGTCTTTATATCCTTTTATTAATGTGCTAAAGAAACCTGTATATCTATTTTGGAACTCTTTTGAATAGTCTAAAATAGACTAAAAATGGAGTATTTTATAGTTTAAGTTACAAACCAAGTTGTTTCCCCACAGGATGCATATCTTGGTTTACCATGATTCCAAACAAAATTATCTTGTTTAAAAATATTTGAAGTAAAATTTTATTGGCATTACAAATAGGACACAAATATAGTTGAATCAGGATACAAAAATCTGCTGTGTTTGGACTAGTTTTCCCTGTTTTTTGTTTTTGTTTTGTTTTGTTTTTTTAAGATGTGCTTAATTTTATGGTGTAACTAAAGATTTTGTTTGTGTAATGCATGATTAAGACAATAAAGTATTTTTTCTAGTCTTCCAAAAAACTTTTCTGATCAGTTTGCGAGTTTTGATGAGTTTTGTAAGGTTTTTGTTTTACAAACTATGAATCAGCAAATTTTTAAGATTGTACCACAAAGCAAACGTACAGCTGTTGAAAAATAATGTATATAAAATGCATATAATAAATATTAAATTGTGTACCTGTATGTTACTGTTGGCTACATTATTTTGTGTTGAATAATAAAGTGCAATACTCTCCATAATTAAACTAGGAAATGGAGATGGTTTCTTAGTCCTTTTTTTTTTAATACTTTATACTACTTATTGATACTCAAGACTAGACATTAACACTATAATGAATGCCTTTTGAAGTATTTCACCCCATTTGGAGATTTAAACTATTAGAATAAGGCCATTCAAAATAAAAAATTTAAATGCAGAGATGCAGTTTGCTTAAATATCCTGTTACTTTATTAAATCTGAATTTCAGTTAATGATGGTGGTGGTATCCTATCTAGCTATGCCTATTTCCACATAAATGTTCAGCAAAGAATAAACTGCATTATTCATTAGTCAAAAGTTGTCCTTATTGAGTAAGGGTAAGCATCCTTTTACTTGAAAGAGAATTGCAAACAATTACAAGAGGGCAAGAAAGCTTACACCCAAAGTTCTATTTGAATGCCTGCTGCAAAAATTAAATTATATTATGTGTACATTGAGAAATTCCACATGGCAACTTGTTATTATTGGTGAAACACTAAGATTTTCAGAACTTTTGAAAATAATTTTTGTTTTCTGAATTTAACATTCAGCTAATGAACAAAGTCAACTAATGAACAAGTAAAAGGGGGCATCTCCCCTCCCCTTGCTTTTAATCTCTTTATAAGAAGTTTTTCCAGAGCTAATACTATTTCTGGTAGCATTCCAGCCCATTGCATTACTGTGTAACTGTAATGTTATTATTTTCATTGCAGTGCATAAATATTCACTTCTTTTGGAATGTATTAAAACTTTAATGGATAAAAATTAGTATATATGTTTATTTTTCTCTTACTTTGGTTGTATTTTTCTTTACAATATTAAACATTTGGAAGAGACGGGATGCAAAATGAATGTCTTATTTTCATTTTATTTGTGTGCTTCTATTTGTCACTTGGGGAAAATTATAGCAGATTAATTTGATTTTCAAGTAAGACATTAGATGTAAGGGCATTTTATAGAGAAACCTTAATAAGTGACTTTCTCTCTCTCTCTCTCTCTATATATATATATATATATATATATATATTTTATTTATTTATTTATTTATTTATTTATTTATTTATTTATTTATTTATTATGAAACAGGGTCTCACTGAGTTGCAAAGAGCCTCATGAAGTACTTGAGGCTGTCTGCAAACCATGATCCTCCTTTCTCAGCCTCCAAAATGCTGGGATTACACGTGTTAGCCGCCATGCCCGGCTTTCAATATTTAATTATATTCTACCTCTTATTCATATTACTTTTCTTATTATTTCAAACTGTTAACCACTGAAAACTAACATTTAGTGCATTGAAAGTTATAACACATACCTGTCAAAGACGAATTGTAATATATCTCATTAAATTTTTTAATTCTCCTTTTAAAGTTATTGACCCTTTATCCTGATTATGTTCACTCACAGAAATGATTAACTTAAGGTTCTGATTTATACCCTTGATGCTCTTTAGCCCAGTGGAAGTATTAGTTTCTCTGGTTACCTCAGATCCTTTAAAATTTTGTCTTTTATAGAATTAAATTTTTAAAGAAGTAATGGCTGCAAGCCGGGGTTTTATTGAAGCTCAATGTTTAATTAAGGAGTGGTACTCCTACTGAGAATTTGTGGTCTCTGTACACTGGAGGGGGTGGTGGTGGTGGTGGTGGGGAATCACATTAAACTCATTTTGATGTTAAAATTCTCCTTGTTATATAAATCAGTCATATTTTCAGCTTCTTATGAAGGGTGAGGAGGGAAATGACTGTCTTCAACCATTTTGTCATATTTTTGGTAATGTCAAAGGTAATTTAAGTTCTGTCTCTTCCTACACATAGTCACTTTATTCCCCGTGCACAGGCTATAAAATCATTAGACTTAAAGACTTATTGGAGTATATTATTCCAACTAGCTTATATTGTGTTCAGGTCAGCTGGTTGTGAGCAGTTTAATTTAGACTGGGGGGGTCTATTTGTAGGGGTTTAGGGTGGACAAGTGGATGAGGGGAGGGACACACCTGGTTTTAGTCAAGATGGGGTAATAGAATTACTTGTCATGGGTAGAAACCCTGGTGAGCAAATCCACACAGAGTTCTGATGTTCTCCTTAGGCATCAACTTCACAGACACAGGTAAGCACAACTAACACTAGTCACCTTTCTGTGGAGGCACATAGTCAAAAGCCTGTCATAGTGCTTAACCTGGTAGTGCCTATATTGTAATGCCTTAATATAACAGCAGACATTCAGTGAATAATTGAATGAAAGCAAAAGTAAATATACTTGGTATCACTGCGTAACTATGGGGGTGGTAGAGATTGAACCAGGGGCATTTTATCTTTGAGCTACAGCCCAGCCCTTTTCATTTCTTGTTTTCAGTCTCACTAGGTTGTTGAGAGCCTTACATTACTGAGACTGGCCTTGAATCTGCAATCCTGTCTCAGCCTTCTAAGTACAGGTATGTGCCATCATGCTGGCTTTATTGCATAATTTTTAAATATTCAGATTGGTCTTTCCACACAAATTAGTAAATGAATTTTTACCATATCCTAGGGAGAGACACTTGAAATAATAAAAGACAGCTTAGAATAATGTCACTAGCAGTTTTATTGTTCAAATATCCAAACTACAGTATTTTTCCTGTTTTGTTACTTTAGGCTTTTGGTTTTTTGTTTCTTTTTGGAAACCTTACCAACATAGCATCTCAGTCCTTAGATACTTTCAGAGGACAAGCCAGTATATCTACATACATATAAAATTAAGGGTATAAATAGAAAAATACCAGGTAATCCCATGATCTTGTGCAGTGTGATATTTTTAGTCATAAGTTATGAAAATACACTATAAAAGGTGCTTGATATACAATTCCTGGCCATATAATCCACAATTAAATCTTCTTAGATTAAATCTTCTTAGTATGTGAAATAACAGCTGTCATTGACTGGTTTTAAGAAAACATCCACTTGGGTCAAAATATACTTGAGCTATGTTAAAAAGCTGTTTTCTACTTAAGTTTCTTATTTTCCTTATAAATACAGAATGACTGGAGAAGGAATGTTACATTTAGTCTAAGTATCAGATTTTTTTTATTGAACCATGGCATTTGCATATCTACAGTTAATAGACATTAGGTATTTAAAATTTTGAATCCATATCTCCACTTTCCTGAGTTCCTAAGGGCCATAATTAATGAAGCCTCAGCCAAGTGTTTGAACAATTAACGTTTAAGCTGTAATCAGAAGGTAGTAGCTTTAAATGAATGCTTATTTGCTTAGAACAGCTGTTGACATACATATCTGATCCTAGTATGCTATAGTATTTCACTATTATGAGAATACAAGTTACACATTAGATCCTCTTGCACTCTGCTTTTGGTTGTCAAAATATCATTGCTGGGATTCTAAGAAATCTCTACAAATGCCCCGAATGACATCGGAAACAATTGGCTCTAATCCTGTGAACTCTCTTGTGAAGAAAGCGTGTGACTCCTTTGGTTTAGAGGCCATATCTTTCAGGTCATCCAGAGGTGCCCAAGCTACACCGACAGAGAAGATGGTGATACCTGCAATGGAAACACTTGTAAGCGAATTTTTAAAAGGTCTGAGATATATGTAAAGTTACATATCTATATTGTCCACACATTAGTACAGAGTTGCAAGGAAAACTGCCTAATAATTTCTGAAGAACTAAAATCCCATGGACCAAATCATTTGGTTTCCATAGTCATGGCGATGAGAGTGGCAACAGAGATGGGTCAAAACTAAAAGCCTCTACCATGCATGTAATTCAGAACACTGCCAGACTGATCGTACAGTCATTGATGCAGGAGGACAAAGTTCAGCATCCTCACAATGCACTTAGTAAACTAGTGATAGAAGGAACCCTTTTTAACCTGATTCACAGTATCCTTAAAATACACCCCAAAGGCACGCTTGTAATCCCAGCATTCGGGAGACTGAGACCTGAGGATCGCGGTTCGCGGACAGCCTCAGCTACTTAGGCCCTCTGCAACTCAGTGAGACCCGGTTTCAAAATAAAGAATAAAATATAGGGCAGGAGGTGTAGCTCAGAAGTCGAATGGCCCTGGGTTCCACCCCCAGACCCGCAAAAAAAAAAGTGTGTGTGTGTGTGTGTGTGTGTGTGTGTGTATACATATATATGTATATGTATATATGTGTGTGTATATATGTATATGTATTTGTATATATGTGTGTGTATATACATACACACACACTCCAAAGGCTGGAGGTGGAGCTCAGTGGTGTATTTGCCTAGCACACACACGCCTGGGTCCAGTCCCCAGTACCACATATGAAATCAGGGAAAACATACATGATGGGAACTTCCCCTGAGGCGGTGTGAGACAGGACTGCCTGTGGTCACAGAATAAGCAGAATAAGCAGCACTGTGTTCTGCTGCTGCACTAAAGCGTGGAGAAGGCACGGAAGGCCCGCGAGTGATGGGAGTTTGGGAGGTTGCAAGAATATAACTCACATTCTCAGAAAGGGAACCTCAGCATGTTTTTCTTTTTTTTATTAGCCTGTTTGATCTTAGCAACACATAATGCTAATTCTTCAGGAACTAGGCCTTTTCCAAAAGTAATACTAAGGTTAGGGTAGGGAAAATTTTTTTTTTTTTGGTGGTACTGGGGGTGGAATCCAGGGGCTTTTCTACCTCCGGGCTATACTCCCTGACCTGTTTTATACTTTATTTGGGAACAGGGTCTCACTAAGTTGCTGAGAGCCTCACTAAGTAGCTGAGTCTGGCTTTGAACCCATGCAATCCTCCTGTCTCAGCCTCCCAAGCACTGGGATTACAAGCGTGCGCCACCACACCTGGCTGGAGGAAAAAAAAAAAAAAAAGATTTAGGAAAGAAGTTTTGATGGGATAGGGTTAAACTGTTTATTGGAGATGTTATAAAACTTATGCCAGACTGAAAACTTTACTAAAATAGAAGTTAGGATAACTAGTCAAATGGTAGCAGGATAAACTGGTTATATGGGGGATATATTCCAAATTTCAGCAAAACCTGAGCTACCCGTAACATACCCTTAACTAAACATGACAATGCTCTCAAGGCAATTCTCTCCAGAAGAAAGTGGTCAGAATTGTAATTCTGAATGCTTAGGTTGGAATCCTTGCCTCATGTAATAGCTATGTCACTTTTTACCTGTGGAGTGAAATTAGTAGGGCTGCTTTGACAAATCAGTTAACACTGGGTAGAGCTTTTAGAAACATGACTGCTTGGGCCGGGCGTGGTGGAGCACGCTTGTAATCCCTGCGCTTGGGAGGCAGAGACAGGAGGATCGCGCAGGTTTGAAGCCAGCCGCGCGCGCTGGCTTAGGAGACCCTGTTTCCAAATAAAAATGTAAAAATAGGTCTGGGAGTGTAGCCCGGAGGTAGAAGGGCTTCCAGGAACCCCAGTACCACCAAAAAAAAAAAAAGAAAGAAACATGACTGCTAGCCGGGCGTGGTGGCACACGCTTGTAATCCCAGCACTTGGGAGGCTGAGACAGGAAGATTGTGCAGGTTCGAAGCCAGCCTCAGCTACTTAGTGAGGCTCTCAGCAACTTAGTGAGACCCTGTTTCCAAATAAAGTATAAAACAGGTCTGGGAGTATAGCCCAGAGGTAGAAATGCCCCTGGGTTCCACCCACAGTACCAAAAATAAAAAATAAAAAAAAAACCATGATTGCTACACTGCATGTGTTTGCTCGGTAAAAAAATGCTTAAGTTTTCATTTACTCCTAAATGTCATGGATCCCCTCTTCAGTTCCCTTCCCGTACAGAGTCCCAGTACCTTACCTGCATCGTGTGCAGCAGCAGCAGGGCCTCTGACATCATCATAGGACTGCCCATCAGTGACAATCACCAGGAAGTTCTTGTTGGGACTGTCCCGCACAGGACCAAACACGTTCCTAACGGTGAAGGAGATGGCATCCCCAGTGGCGGTCCCCCCGCTCATGTAGCGGATGTTTCTGATGACGGCTAGGATGTTCTCTTTGGTATTATAGTCAGTGAAACTGAATTCGGTGCGCTGATCATAGGTGAACTGTACAGCAGCTATCTTGGCACCAATGTCGGAGATTTCAAAAGTCTTGGCTATGTTGGACACAAATTCAAGCATGAGGCGGAAGTTACTGTCTCCAACGCTGCTGGAGCCGTCGATGAGGAAGGCGATGTTCACTGAGTTATAGCAGGTCTTGCTGCACATCATTTGCTCATGAGTGCAGAGCTTCTGTACCAGAGGCTTGACATATTTTGTGGTGCCAAACCAGTTGGGCATGTGGTAAGAGAAGAAGCCATTATTCCGACAGACAGCCTAATGGGGGAAACACATAAAAGATGTTCAGAAGATACTGTTTCTTCTTTAAAAAAAATCATGGAAACATTAAATCTTGAATGTTCGAAGTTAATCTAGATAAATGGCCAGTTAGCGCTGTGCTTAGAGGTCCCAAAGAGAGTCACGAGCACAAAAACAGAGGGGACCTCTGAACCCCTTACCTTGTCAACAAACGCGACATCCTGAACCATCCCCAGCTCTTCGGGGATAGGCTTGGCCACAGAAACTATGAAAACATTGACACCAAACTCTCTGGCCACGATGCCTGCTTCCTCGATGTCGTCCGAAGGCCAGCCGTCAATAAATACCACCACCACCTTGGGAATCCCTTTCCTCACTCCAGTGTCTGCCGTGAAGAACTTCTGAGCAGTATGCTTCAAGGCTTTTCCTGGGTGTGAAAAGAAGCGAATGAGCAGCATTTGCTCAAATGACATTTTTATTTCCCTGCAGCAAGTTGTCACCAGTGAGTCTGAGAATTTAACTTGTACTGAACTGGGCTCTATAGTATGCGCACCAGATGGGGAGTTTTGTTTGTTTTTGTTTTTGTTTTTGTTTTTTTGGTACTGGGGTTCCTGGAAGCCCTTCTACCTCCGGGCTACACTCCCAGACCTATTTTTACATTTTTATTTGGAAACAGGGTCTCCTAAGCCAGCGCGCGCAGCTGGCTTCGAACCTGCGCAATCCTCCTGTCTTTGCCTCCCAAGCGCGGGGATTAAAAGTGTGCGCCACCACGCCCGGCAAGATGGGGAGGTTTAATCGTCCTTCAGGCTTGTTTTTTTTTTTTGTGTGTGTGGGGGGGTCTAGGGATGGAACCCAGGGGCATTCGACCTCCAAGCTACACCCCCTGCCCTATTTTTGTATTCTTTATTTGAAACAGGGTCTCACTATGTTGCAGAGGGCCTCACTAAGTAGCTGAGGCTGGCCGCGATCCTCCGGTCTCAGCCTCCCGAATGCTGGGATTACAAGCGTGCGCCACCTCGCCCGGCTCAGGCTTGTTTTGTCTTCATTTTCCATATCTCTTCCCAGAAGTCTAATGTTTCCTTACCTAGCGTCAATCACTAGCCAGAAATCCAGAACCGACCCCCTTCCAGATGCGTTCCCTCACCGCCGGGCTAAGGACCGAGACAAGAAGTCTCTTCTGCCACCTCTGCTTTCATTAGATAAGTCTGTTGATCTTCACTTGTTTTTACCATTATAAACAGATACTCCTCTAAAGGCATCTGGCTTGTCCACTACAAAGCTTATAAGTCACAATGCTTTAGAGTTTTTAAGGTAAGACCTGTCTGTTAACTCCTTAGCTTATTCCCCATCATAAACTGAATGTTTATTTCAGGTGAGCAAATTCGGCCACGACTTGAGCACCGTATCAGCTCCTATGAAACGGCATGATGCATGTGTGATCATTATCCCCTGCTATATTACATCCCAGGTGTCAAAGCCGACTCACCTGTATTGGAATTGCCCCCTCTGAATCCTACTTCCTTTATGGCAAACAAAACATCTTTGGCTGATGTGAAGTTCTTCAAGTAAAACTCTATTTTGGGATGTTCACTATAATTTAAAATGAAAATGTTATCCAGGCAGTATTGAAAAGGCAAGATAAGCAACATTAGATATCTTTAAAACTGTCTTAACATCAGACAACACCCAAGTTTCTCTTCCTCCCTCCATCTTTCCCTTCCTTTCTTCCTTTCTTGTCCTGGGGGACAAATCCAGGAGTGTCTTATCACTGAGATATATTCCCAGACCTTTCTAGTTTATTTTTTATTTTTTTAATTTGAGACAAGATCTCACTAAATTGCCCAGGCTGGCCTCAAAACTTATGATCCTCCTACCTTAGCTGCCCAAAGCAGCTAGGATTTCAGACACAGGCCACAGCACCCACACGTTTCTTTTTTAATTTCATGGTATGTACTCAATGAAGGCATTGCATCCTTACTTGAATTACTGGGGATATTACAGAAATATAACAAATACAATTGCTACATTGAGGGCTTATTACATTCTGGGTATACACGTATATGTAAACATATATGACATGTATCATCTCATAATCTGAGGATAGGAATTATCATCCTCATTACATAAGTAAAGAACTTGGGGGCTCAGAGAACCAACAAAGCACAGCTGCATTTTAAATTCAGGGCTATCTGGCTCCAAAGTCGACACTTAAAAAAAATATGTTCAAAGTGTGTGAAACTGGGCTTGGCCTAGGGCCGGGTTTATGGGAGTCTGTCTGTGCTGTTGGGCACCAGGCATCCAGGCTGTGTGGGAGCGGGTTTGCTCCAGTGAGGGCCCAGCAGGCACTGAACAGTCTGTGTCTATGAACTGAAGGCTCTGGTTAGAAGGACAATCAATGTCAATGACACTAAAAATGGGAAAATATATAAGGAAATGAATTATAAAATATATTAAAATTTTCTTATAATAATTGATTTTTTTCTCAGCTCATTTTTTTTCTTTTCTTTTTGTGTGGTACTAGGAATTAAACCACAGGCATTCTACCTCGGAGATATACCCCCAGTCCCATTTTTTATTTTGAAGCAGGGTCTCACTAAGTTGCAGAGGGTCTCATTAAGTAGCTGAGCCTGGCTGCGAACCTGCGCTCCTCCTGTCTCAGCCTCCCAAATGCTGGGATTACAAGTGTGTGTCAACACGCCTGGCTTCAGCTTTCTTAGAGACCATGTTGAGTAAAAACAAGAGACTGTGTTGGGTAAAAACAAAGTACAACTAATTGTTTTTAGTTTTTTATATGTCAATCTCTCTCTCCCTCTCTCCCTCTCTCTCCCTCCCTCCCTCCCTCCCCCCCCCTCTCTCCCTCTCCCTTCCCCTCTCCCTCTCCCTCTCCCTCTCTCTCGTAATGGGGATTGAACCCAGGGGCTATACCCCAGCCTATTTTTTTTTGTGGTACTTAGGGACATTCTACCTCCAAGCTACACCCACAAAGTTACTGACAGGCTAAAAGTTGCTAAGGCTGGCTTTGAACCTGCAATCCTCCTGTCTCAGCCTCCAAGTACTGGGATTACAAGCGTGCGCCACCACGCCCAACTCCTCCAGCCCCATTTAATTTTTTTTTGGAAGCAGAGTCTCACTAAGTTGCGGAGGGCATCACAAGTTGCTCGGGCTGGCTGGGAACCTTCGATCCTGTCTCGGCCTCCTAAGTACTAGGATTACAAGCATGCGTCACCACGCCTGGCTTTATTTATGTCAATATTTCATTAGTGCAATATTTATAGATCTTAGCATTATTAGTAGCTATATCATTAGGTCAAGATCTTTTGAGGGACAAGTATAGCACTGAATATATTTCTGAACATCTATTGGTTTGATTTTTGCATACCTGATGGAACACTGGGTCACTAAATCTGATTTAACGGCCAGATAACCGTTCACTTTTGTAGTCACTTTTTGACTATCTAATTTATGATGCAAGAGGTTGTTCATATTTTTGCATCCTTAATGATATATTCTGCTCTTCAACTTAAATGTAAGCTTTTGACAGTTTATCTGCCCAATATTCTTCCTAAAGTAGAAAAACTACAAATTGATAAGTTTATAAGACACAAGTCTTTTTATGAGTCTACATGATAGTAGAGCTTTCATCTTGAAAAACATTCAGTTGCTGTGTATGTTAGTACAAGCCTGTGATCCAGGACTTGGTAAACTTATCACAGAATACAGAAGGATTACAGGTTTGTGGCCAGCCTCAGCAACTTAAGCCCTCCACAATTGAGTGAGATCCTGTGATCCACCGGTCTCAGCCTCCCAAGTACCAGGATTATAGGCATTTGCCACCAGGCCCAGCTTCAGACTTTCTACAGTGAGCATATTATAATTCTAAAATATCATTTTAAATAAAAATTTGAAAGAAGCTGAACATGGTGGCACATACCTATAATCCCAGTAATTGGGACTCTGAGACAGGAAGATTACAGGTTCAAGGACAACCTCAGCAAGTAGTGACTCTCATTAACATAGTGAGCGTAGTGAGACCCTATTTTTTTTTTTTTTTTTTTTTTGCGGGTCTGGGGAATGGAACCAAGGGGCATTCGACCTCTGAGCTATACTCCCTTCCCTACTTTTTATTCTTTATCTTGAAACAGGGTTTCAATGAGTTGCGGAATGCCTCACTAAGTAGCTGAGGCTGTCCTCGAACTGCCATCCTCCGGTCTCAGCCTCCCAAATGCTGGGGTTACAATCGTGCGCTACCATGCCCGGCTCTAGTGAGACCCTATTTAAAAATTAAAAATAAAATAGGACTGGGGGGTGTAGCTTGGAAGTAGAATGCCTCTCGGTTCAATCATCAGTAACAAAAAAGAAAAAGAAAATAAGAATTAAAAGGTCATGCTTTAGATCTCTAAGCCAATGGAATAAGGAAAGAGCTGAACAGAATAATGGCAGAATAGGAAAGAAGAATACATATATTTCTTCCTTCAGAAAAAAGTAAAAAGATGTGACAGGTGACTTATCTGATGGATGGTTTTTGGTGGTACTGGGGGTGGAACCCAGAGGCTTTCTATCTCCGGGCTATACTCCCAGACCTTTTTTTTTTATACTTTATTTGGAAACAGGGTCTCACTAAGTTGCTGAGAGCCTCACTAAGTAGCCGAGGCTGGCTTCAAACCTGTGCGATCCTCCTGTCTCAGCCTCCCAAGCGCGGGGATTACAAGCGTGCGTCACCATGCCTGGCGTGACAGGTGACTTATATGCACAATAGAAACTTCCAGTTTAGATAGCATACAATTCTCCAAGTTCTTTTTATTAAAAAATGGAAGCACGAAGACCTATTAGTTTGCCCAAACAAAGTTGTCCTATCATCCCCCTGCTTCAGCCTCTCAGGCAGTCTTAAATCATTAATTTATAGCTTGAGAATCCAGCTCACTCACACTCAACATGTAACATGGAAATGAAACAAATGTATGAGGTTGATCATTTCTCATCATTCAAGACGTCAGTCACCTCCCACTTTAACAAAGTTGGTACCTGGCTTGAACAAGGCCCACATGTGGTCCTTCTGTTCCAATTCCCAACATTAGAGCCACTTTCCCAACAAAATTCTTCTGTAAGTTGAACCGGCGCTGCCCGATGTTAAAGCTTCCATCAATCAGAAATGCAATGTCTGCTTTACAGTCTGTGAAGACCCAGACAAGACCTTTGGTTAGCACCCAAGGGGAGACCCGAAAAATGGACCCGCCCAAGAATCTCATTCCTACCTTTATTGCCCGTTTTCTTCTCTGGCGTTTTCTTTAGTCGTTTACCTAAAACAGAAGAAGCATGTGGCATCCGCAAAAGAAAAGTTTCATAGCAAGAAGCTCATGAAAAAGTGTTTTTTGTTTTCTTTCTTTCTTTCTTTCTTTCTTTCTTTCTTTCTTTCTTTTTTTTTGTTTTTTTTGTACTAGTGATTGAACCCAGGAGTTTTGCCTCTGAGCTTTCCTCTCAGGCAGCCCTGTTTTCTTTCTTTCTTTCTTCTTTCTTTCTTTCTTTCTTTCTCTCTCCTTTCTTTCTTTCTTTCTTTCTCTCTTTCTCCTTTCTTTCTTTCTTTCTTTCTTTCTCCTTTCTTTCTTTCTTTCTTTCTCCTTTCTTTCTTTCTTTCTTTCTTTCTTTCTTTCTTTCTTTCTTTCTTTCTTTCTTTCTTTTTTGGTGGTACTGGGGTTCCTGGAAGCCCTTCTACCTCCGGGCTACACTCCCAGACCTATTTTTACATTTTTATTTGGAAACAGGGTCGCTGGCTTCGAACCTGCGCGATCCTCCTGTCTCAGCCTCCCAAGCGCGGGGATTACAAGCGTGCGCCACCACGCCCAGCTTGTTTTCTTTATTTTAAAACAGGGTCTTGCTAGGTTGCTGAGGGTTTCCCTAAGTTGCCGTGGCTGGCCTCAAACCTGAAATCTTCCTGTCTCAGCTTCTCAAGTACTAGGATTGCATCACCATGCCAAGCTGGAGTGTAATTTTTGTAAGCATTTTTTAAGTTAATCTCATTGTGATTTGCTGGTCTGGGGAAACAATGCCCCCCCCCCAAGAAAAAAGTCCAAACTGTGGTTGTAGGCCTACATATCTGATATACCTCTAATCCAGGACTTTGATTTTCCAAACCCAAAGATGAGGCAGGACTGGGAACTCAGGACTTCCTGGTCTTGATTTCTTTGACTTTAGAATGGCCATGGGCTTAGAAAACAAGATCCTTGGCTATTTTTTACAGTAGACATTCGTTAATTCCTTTTATTCATCTGACAATGAATAAGGGAGCTCATTAAGGGAATGAAGCCAATGGGACTAGAAAAGTTGCTCAGGGCACTTCTACTGGGTGTGGCCTGTCAAACCCGAGAGAAAGGCTAGGACTTCAAGGGAATTTATAGGGAGTAGAGTTTGTAACTGGAAGTGTAAGAAGGGATCTGAAATACAGAATTGAATGCCTCTGTCCGTAATATGTCAGTAAAGATATTTTCTTTGCTTCTCTTTAATATCCATTTTTATTTATTTATTTATTTATTTATTTATTTATTTATTTATTTAGTGTGTGGTACTGGGGATGGAACCCAGGGCATTCTACCTTCGAGCTACACCCCCCCCCTTTTTTTTCTGCAGGTCTGGGGATGGAACCCAGAGGCATTTGACCTCCGAGCTACACCCCCTGCCCAATTTTTTATTCTTTATTTTGAAACAGGGTCTCACTGAGTTGCAGAGGGCCTAACTAAGTTGCTGAGGCTAGCCATGAATCTACAATCCTCCTGTCTCAGCCTCCCAAATGCTAGGATTACAAGCATGCACCACCATGCCCAGCCCGAATATCCATTTTTTTTAAAGGAAACCACCCTATCTATAATTTCCAGGTGCTGTTCCAGGCAGCAAAAAGATGGCTCCATGCTCCGTACCTGTCGGTGGACGTGCTGTGGACACGGACCGTCCTGTGGCTTCCTGGGCAGCACTCTTGCCTTCTGTTAAAATAAAGAGAAGTCAGTTTCCTTCCCCTCCTCATCCTTCATCATCAAAGCATTATGAATTTAACTTAGAGTTTTGGATGATACATACAGAAGGGTAATGACGACTGCAGCTATAAACACCATGCTCGCTGCTGGCTTCAGAGAACCAAAATGGGTACTCAGAGATTATATTTAAGAGAGTCACCAGAAGTGAAATGACCGGACCTGCTGTTTCATGTTACTGCATGTGTGTGCGTGTACGTGTACGTGTGTGTGTGTGTGTGTGTGTGTGTGTGTGTGTGTGTGTACCAGGGACTAAACCCAGGAACATTCGATTTCCAAGCCACACCCTTAGCCCTTTATTTAAGTTTTGAAATAGAGTCTCACTAAATTTCTGGCCTCACATCTGTTATCCTCCTGTCTCAGCATCCCAAGTACTCTAATTACAGGCGTGCACCACTGAGCCAGGCTTCCTGTTACTTTGCAGGTGCCCAGGCATCCTGACAGCAGACAATTCAAGTTTCTCTTGCCACCTGGACTGTTCCTTCCTCCTTCACCCAAGTTTGGCTTGAGTGATATATGTCCCTCCTGGTCTCCTGGTTCCATCTTTTTGAGTGGCCCTCTTTTTGAGCACAGCTTGTCCCATCAGAATTAAAAAGTTACCACTAAGAGAAACAGGAAACTTCCTTGGACAGGGTGAGAGCAACAGTTAGACAAGAGCAAGGACAACAGAATTGTACCTACTGGTCACTGTGAAGGAAGCGGACCACCTGGGAAGCCTTTGGGACTGGACGCCATTGGCATCAACGGAGGAATAGTTTTCCCGGCCAGGGAGGCTGTAGACGCGGACGGGTCCCCCCGAGATGCCGATCACTCCCCTGCAACACAACACCAGGGAGACGCTGCCCACACTTTTCCAGGGCCTTTGGCTGACTTAGAGTTCTGGGCTGCATCTATCGCTCTGATTAATCAAGAAAACAATCTGGCGGGGAAGTCATCAAGTAGTGCTGCCCGGCTTCTAGAAACTTGCTTATGCAGGAACAAAATCTGCCTGGGGGAATAGCTTTGTGTGGTCAAGCCTCTTCAGTGTTGATGTAAACATACTTGTAGTATCCTCTTCCTACAGCTCAGAGATTCAGAGTTAATAAAAGATCCCAACAATTTTCCCAAGATACTTTTAACTGCATGCCCTTAGCCTGCATTATAAAAATTTTTACACTTATTTATTGAGTGGTGCTGGAGAGTAAATCCAGAAACATTCTACCTCGGAGCTACTTACCCTCAGCCCTTTTTTTATATTTTATTTTTTATATGCTTTTATTTGGTGCATTGTAATTATATATTATACTGGGGTGGTGGTGCATGCTTGTAATCCCAGCATTGGGGAGGCTGTGACAGGAGGATCACAGTTTGCAGACAGCCTCAGCTACTTAGTGAGGCCCTCTGCAACTCAGTGAGATCCTGTTTCAAAATAAAGAATAAAAAATAGGGCTGGGGTATAGCTTGGAGGTAGAATGTCCCTGGGTTCCATCCCCAATACTGCAATATATATATATATATATATATATATATATATATACACACACACATACATACATACATATATATATATATATATATATATATACATACATACATACATACATACATACATACATGGGGTATAGAGTGCAGAAAACATATACATATAACTCTTGGTGAATTTCCCTCTGAGCTACACCCTCTGAGCTACAACCTCAGCCCTATTTTTTTTTTTAACAGGATCTCACTAAATTGTGAAGGAACTTGTTGTCAAGGCTGGTCTTGAACCTGTGATCTTCCTGTCTTAGCCTCTCTCGAGTACTGGGATTACAGGCACGCACCACCATGTCCTGTTATTTATTATTATTTTTTAAAGTACCATACTGGCCATTCTATTGAAGGATAGCATGGCACTTGCTAATAGCAGCGGCCTTGGACGAGGTATTTGATAGTGCTCTGAGTTCAGTCTGTTCCATTTCCTCATGTGTAAGATTGTACCTACCTTGTAGAGCTGCAGTGGGAGTTAAAGCAGTGTGTAACAAGTAGTAAAAAACTCCGTAACATATGACAAGATTAGGAGTGTTTATCACAGAATCTAGCCATCAAGAAGTAATGCTATCCGCACTTTGGGAGAAAGTTTCTCTTGTGTATTTGGTGTTTCTAGGAAACTTTAAAATATAGCTATCATCTTTCTATGGCCCAAATTAACATCAAAAGAAAGGAAGCGGGAGGAAGGCGGTACCGGTGGCTGGAGGAGATCCTTACACCTGCGTTTCCCTCGCCTCCCGTGTGTTTCCCCGGCTTACCTGTGGATGGCGGCTCCACAGATGCTGGACACAGAAGCATAAACTACGTTCCCAAACACAGAGAATTCCTCAACAGGGCAGTCCCCTGGGCAGAGGACATCTGCCTTCTCTTTCCTGATGTCCAAGCCTCTGGTGAAGCATGTGACAGCAATGGGTGCTGAAGAAAGGGAGGGAACAGAATAAGAATCCGTGGTGGGGGACGACCTCCAATGCCAGTACTTAGCAGGCTGGGGCAGGAGGACCACAGGTTTGAGGCCAGCTTCAGCAACTTAGTAAGATCCTGTTTCAAAGTAAAGAATAAAATAGGGCTGGGGGTGTCACTCACAGGTAGAATGTCTCTGGGTTCAACCCCCAGTACCAAAAAGAAGGAGGAGGAGGAGGAGGAGGAGGAGGAGGAGGAGGAGGAGGAGGAGGGAAAGAAGGGAAAAGGAAGAAAAACAAGTCTCCTTAGGATTTCTTGGGGAGTCCTGGAAGGAAAACTATGGTACGAAATTTAAATTTTATCTTCCTAATTTCTACACTTCTACTATGACTATTGACTTATGTACCATTTTATAGTCTTCCAGACTTTAGCAAGCCAAAAGCTGTTTTCCCAATTAACCTAGTCCCCAGCCACGATAAAAGTCTAGCGTCACAATTTTCTCAGTTTTGAATCAGTTTGAAAAACCATTAGGAATGCATTAGAATTAGAAAATAACACTAGTCCTTAAGCATTTGTTCATTCTAGAAATATAAAAACCCAATGGAGCTGTGTACGTGATTGCATGACATGAAGAGAGTGCTTCTGAATTGAGACTGTGGGCAGCATTTTCTAGGCTCATGTAAAAATCTATCCTTCCCTTCAGAGGACTGTATATCCGAGTTTTCCTTTAAATGAAGAAGCTTAATATCTCAGTTCACTGAAAAAAAAAACAACAACAACAACAACAAGTAAAATGGTGCTTAGACTCACAGAATGTTATTTAGCTCAGTCATTCATTTTACAAGTGAGAAAAATTAAACCAGGAGATTAATTTGCCCCAGGAACATTCTACAACTCCCCAAAGAACACATGGAAGTTAGTCCCAACAGAATAGAGCATTTCTGTTGTAACTGAATAAGATTATTTCTGAGCCAGGCGTGGTGGCGCACGCTTGTAATCCCAGCATTTGGGAGGCTGAGACAGGAGGATCGCAGGTTCATGGACAGCCTCAGCTACTAAGTGAGGCCTTTTGCAACTTAGACCCTGTTTCAAAATAAAGAATAAAAAATAGGGCTGGGAGTGTAGCTTGGAGGTAGAATGCCTCTGAGTTACATCCCCAGTTACCACCCCCCCAAAAAAATATATTTCTGCTCCAGATCTGTCCAAAGAGATATATCAGGCAGTGAATGCATTTTTAGAAAACAGTGCTAATATGCTCAAATTTTTACACAGTCATTCTAATAAAGAATCAATGTTTTACTACAAATGATGGTAGGTAAAGACAAATCCTTGGTACTCAGGATAGGAGCCTGCCGAGGGGTTAGGCCGGTGCCAGGGTCAGCGAGGCCGGGATGGAGCCTGTCGTGAGGCTAGGCCGGTGCTGGGGCCTCTGAGGCCGGGAGAGGAGCCAGCCGAGGGGTTAGTTCTGTGTGTGGGCCAGCAAGGCCAGGATCGGGGCCTCCCATGAGGCAAGGCCGGTGCTGGAGCCAGTGAGGTCGGGACTAGAGTCCTCCGGGTGGCCAGGTGACTACTGGGGCCATCAAGAGTGGGATCAGAACTTCCAATGCGGCATGCACAGAGAAATAGCACAGAAAATAAAATCCAGATGCTTCCCCTAATTAGCAAGAACTAGGAGGAAAGGGGTAACAGGAGGAGGTCGAGTAGTAGAAAAGGCCCTATTGAGAAGCAATTAAGGTGACCAATCAGAGGGGAGGGGATGGGGGAGGATGGAATCTCTTTAAAACTCATGAGGTACGTAAACAATTATATCAAAGATAATCACCAATTAAGCATGGGATCGAGGGACGGGGAGGGAATCGGATGGGGGTTGGATGAGGGCTTATTGGATGATATGTGCTTGTATATCCTCTCAAGTCTTGTATTCCAAAGTGATGTATGATTACAAAAAAAAATAAATAACTGCCACAAAAAACAAACAAAAAATCCCCACAAAAAACACACAAATCCTTGGTACTGTGTCACACGATAGCAAAATACCAAGTGATAGTTTATTGATTTGCTGTAGATATTGAATAGAGGTTAAGGTTATTAAATGGCATTTTCCAAACACAGGAGAGTATATAGATAACCAAAACTTTTTGAAACAGATGTTTTTCAAAACAACAGCAGCAACAACAAACACCTCCTTTTCCAAGACGGAGGACTACCATCTAGTCACACGCCTAGCCCAGTAGCTTGCTCCAGCAAGGACCCTCTTTTATGCTTCTGGGTTGAGCTGTACCTGTGGACTGGACAAATCCTGGAAAGGAAGAGGGGATGGCGGGTACAGTGCCGAGTCTTCAGCTCAGAGTCCAGAAAACTGCGGAGGTCAAAGCCCATACCAAGAACCGGATCCTCAACCTAGTACACACAGCGGCGATTCCCGGGTTTGGAGCTGAGGGCGGCAGCCCTGGGCTTCGCTGCAGACACCGCCTCGGCCGCTAACCCGGACTTTACTTGGGGAAGCGGGGACAGAAATGCCGCGAGGTGCAATACTTACCTTCCTTTCTACTTTCAAGGGAGACACATGATAGGTTTTAGAAAAGAAAACAGATTTTTAAAAAGTCCTTGCCATCGTAGGAAAACACACCCAACCACACAGCAATGCCCGGACCTCTGCACGTGGAACAAACTCTTTAGACTTTCGCTGCAGGCTCAGGGGCCGCAGAGGCTGCGTGTTGCAGGGATCCCCCCGGGGCACGGCCGGGGCTCCCGCTCAGGGGTCTGCAGGCTCCGGGCCGGGCGGGCGGGCGGGGGGCGTCGGGGTGGGCGTTCCAGGGGCCCTCGGCCGGGCCCGGCACAGGTGAGCGAGCGCAGGTGGGCGTCGGAGGGCGGCGGTGCCGCAGGCGCCCTCGGCAGGGTCGGGGGCTCGTCCGGACCCCGCTCCCCCGCAGCCCCTCGAGCCCCCTTCCCTGGCCCGGGACCCTCGACTCACCGGGGCCCTCGCCGCCCGCGCGCGCCGGCAGCAGCATCAGCAGCATCAGCAGCATCAGCAGCGGCCACACACCTGCGGGGAGAGGAGGGCGCTGGCTGCGGGTCCCCGCGGGGGGCAGGGGGCGCGGGGGGGGGGGCGGGCGCTACCCACCGAGGCCGAGGGCCGGGGTCCGGGCTGCAGGCATGGCGGTCGCGGGCTGCTCGGACCTGGCTGGGAGAGAGCGGGTCGGTGAGCGGCCCCCGCCCCGGGGCGGCGCGGTCGGGCTCGGCGGGGCTGCACCTGCGAGGCTCGGCGGCGGCGCCCGAGTGCGGGGCGCGCGGCTCCGCGGCCCTTTAAAGCCGGCGGCGCGCATGTGCAGTGCGGCCGGGAGGGGGCGCCGCTGCGCACCCCTGCGCCGCCCGCACCTCGCCCCGCGGGGTCCGCACCCCGCACCCCGCACCCCGCACCCCGCACCCGGGACAGGGCTCCCAACTTCGTGCTCTCGCGGAGACAGTTTCTAAAGCATTTGGGAGCGCGGGGCCTGGTTCGCGGGGCCACTTGTCAGCCGATGGCCGTTCTTTGGGGATCCTCCCGAGCCCCGGTACTGCCGGGGTGGTCACCCCCACCCCTCCTCCCTCTGCTCCGCAGCCGCCGGTCTTCTTTTCTAGGTCGGGGAAGATTTATATACCCGATCGCCTTTCCGAATTCCCAGACCCGTCGTTCGTTGTCTTTGCAGATAATCTCAGATTTGGAAGTGAGCCAATTCTGATAATTTTTATTGGTAGACAGAGCGGCATCCACGGGGAATGTTATCGACAGGCCAGCGATCCGCATGTTCCCCGGGGCGCCAGATCTGCACAGCCACTAACTTCTTGGTGCAGTATCATCCAACGCCCCCCCCCCCATCTGCTTTATTTAGTGACAGTTTTTTTGCTACAAAATCTATCCATTTTAAGGCTATGATTCAATGAATTTTAGTTTACAGACTTGAATAGCCCCTCACTGCAATCCAATTGTAGAATATTTCCATCCCCCCCCCCCAATGATCCCTCCTGGTCATTGACAGTCAATGCCTTTTCCTCACCCAGAGTCCTAAGCAACCATTGATCCTACAGATGTGGAGGGGACATTAATATAAACTGAATTATATACCCAATGCTACTCTCACTGAGCATGCTTTTATTGGGAGGGGCAACTAGGGATTGAACCCAGAGACATTTTACCTCTGAGCTGCACCCCCCCAAGCTTTTTTCTTTTTTTTAGTTGAAGGAGGATTTTGCTAAATTGCTAAGGGTCTTGCTACTTTTGGGATTACAGGTGTGTGCTGCCATGCCCCACTTCACTGGACATGCTTTTAACGTTCATCCATCCTGTGGGTATGCATGGGTGTTCTCTCTCTCTCTCTCTCTCTCTCTCTCTCTCTCTCTCTCTCTCTCTCTTTTCTTTTGGTACTGGGAAGTGAACCCAGGCACATTTTACATCTGAACTAGATGCCCAGCCCTATTTTATTTTATTTTTTTTATTTTGAAACAAGGTCTCATCCTCCCAAGTACCAGAATTAGTACTTCCTTCTTTCGTACTGCTTAAAAATAGTCCCTTATCTGCCCAGCGTGGTGGCGCACACTTGTAATCCCAGCATTTGGGAGGCTGAGACAGGAGGATGGCGGTTTGCGGACAGCCTCAGCTACTTAGTGAGGTCCTTTGCAACTCAGTGAGACCCTGTTTCAAAAGAAAGAATAAAAAAAAAATAGAGCTGGGGGTGTAGCTCGAAGGTGGAATGCTCCTGGGTCCCATCGTCAGGACCAAAAAAAAAAAAAAAAAAAAAGTAGCCCTTATCATTTAATATTGATAAACAAACATATCGCCCGCACCCGAAAGCCAATTTCTGCAGTAGACTTAACAGTCACCTTCTCCATTGAAATAAATCTCTTTTCTCCAGGCAGCTGGGGTGTATCGATTTATTTCTCTAACTACCTGCATGTCCTCTGGAGGGAAAGACACAAGTAACAGTTGTGGGATGGGAGTTGTTTTTTTTTTTTTTGGTGGTGGTACTGGGGTTCCTGGAAGCCCTTCTACCTCCGGGCTACACTCCCAGACCTATTTTATATTTTTGAAACAGGGTCTCTTACGCCAGCGCGGCTGGCTTCGAACCTGCGCGATCCTCCTGTCTCCGCCTCCCAAGCGCGGGGATTACAAGCGTGCGCCACCACATCTGGCGTGGGCTGGGAGGTTTTTGATGCTTTTTTTTCATGGCTTTAAAGAAGAGGACGCAATCTTTTCGTGGTAGAGTGTACGCTTTTCCTAGAAATCTTGTAATCTGGCCACCACCCCTGCCATTTTCCTTGGGAGGTCATCTTCATGATTGTTGGAGTGGCCTCAATCAGGGTCGCATAACCTCCAGTTAGGCTGGGCAATTGTCACTGCGCTGTATAGTTAAGGATTGAGTTCAGGTCCATCCCTCAGCAGGCAGTGCCCACGCGGGCCGGAAGGGGGCGTGCTGCTGCCCAGAACCCCACAGGCCGCCCTCCGGCTCCGTGGTTGCCCTGAGTGATTTGGCAGAGTCGAAACTATGCAGCTATTACCACGATGGACCCCGAGCCTGCGACGATTAAAAAAATAAATAAAGAAATAAATAAAGGATATAGGTCATTGAATTTCAAGATTGTTTACCCAAAGAATCATTTTAATTATTTTGCTTTGAAACGTCGAAAAAGAGTCTTTATTTATTTTTCCCTTTTGAAAGGCCAACAAAGGATGGCTGGAGGGGTGGGGATGAGATTTCTCTTTCTCGGCTAATTTGTACTTCATGCCTAGGTATCCTGAGGAAAAATATCTGAATTTAAGAGACAATTGCCCGCTTTTGGAAATCTCTGGAGAAGAAAGTCAAATCAGGGTGCAACTTACTGAAAATGATAAGTAGTTAAACTCACAGGACTGTGTATCCAATGGGATGACATTTCAGTGTATTGTGCTCCTTGGATGTCTTATCGTGCTCTAATTATGAGTATTTGGAGCCGGGCGTGGTGTTCACACGTGTTATCCCAGTACTTGGGAGGCTGAGACAGGAGGATCATAGGTTCGTGGCCAGCCTCAGAAACTTGAGGCCCTCCACAGCTCAGTGAAATTCTGTTTCTACATAAAGAATAAGATAGGTCTGGGGGTGTTGCTTGGAGGTAAAAATGCCCTTGGATTCCATCCCCAGTACCACACACACAAAAAAAGAGTATTTGGTAGGTATTCAAAATTTAGACTAACTCCTTTTAGAGCAGTTGCTAACTGGGCTACTCCTTGAGATCACCTACAGAACATTAATAACATTAATAATTGCTAATACCCCAAGAGATTCTCATTTAATTGACTAGGGAAGCATTATAAAATTTTAAAGCTCTTCAGGTGTTTCCAATGTGCAGTCCAGGTATGTAATACTTAACTCAATGCTAGAGGCTAAGCTAATAATTCTATTTTTTATTATTTTTATTATTTTTTTTTTCATTAAATGTTCACTTTCAACATGCCCACTGTATTCCTCAGATAAAACGTGGAGTTGTCTTCTTGCTGATGGTTGTTTAAAAGCAATGTTGAACCGAAAGGTGAGGAGCTCAATTTCAAATATA
The DNA here is from genome assembly GCF_963383645.1 of Muscardinus avellanarius. NCBI lineage: Eukaryota > Metazoa > Chordata > Mammalia > Rodentia > Gliridae > Muscardinus > Muscardinus avellanarius. The sequence goes on along the minus strand of NC_137798.1, from coordinate 36,651,081 downwards.
GTTTCTTCTGAGTGTGCTCTCTGGTTGCATTCTGAACATCCTATGAAATGGGCTGCCTCTACACCCGATGCCTGGTGCATCTTCAGGCTTCTGATGGCACTGAGTTCTCCAAGAACAGCACGGTTATCTGCCTGAGTTTGGCTTACTCATTAAACTAAAAGGTAAGCTCTAAAGTTTTTTAGATCTCCTTTGTCCCTTATTTAGCAAGAAACAACGAGGTCACTTTGTCACTGGAGTACCACTGGGACTTCCCTCTCAAGGGAAGATGCTTCGATGGGGAACATAAATTAGTTCTGCAAGCTCAGCACGCATTCCATGAGTGTTCCTCAAGGGCAAAACATTTTTTCCCTTTATTTAGTGCTGTATTTTAGTCCCCAGAAAAGTGTCAAGGGGGCTGGGGACATTGTTCAGTGGTAGAACACCTACTCTGTGTGTGTGTGTGTGTGTGTGTGTGTGTGTGTTCGATTCCCAGCAAACATAGATAGTAATCAAAAAGACTTGTTGAATGAATGAGCCACTTCTAGTCTGTCTTGGCATTAATGAAATAGCACAGAGAGTCCCACAGAGTGTAGCTGAATACAAACTATTCCCAAGCACTTTAATTTAATAATTACCTTTTTGTACATTTTATTTAGAAACAGGGTTTTGTTAGGTTGTTAAGAGTTTTGCTAGCCAGGCGTGGTGGCACACACTTGTAATCCCAGCATTCGGGAGGCAGAGACAGGAGGATCGCGGGTCGTGGACAGCCTCAGCTACTTAGTGAGGCCCTTTGCAACTCAGTGAGACCCTGTTTCAAAATAAAGAATAAGAAATAGGGCTGGGGGTGTAGCTCGGAGGTAGAATGCCCCTGAGTTCCATCCCCAGTACTTGGGAGGCTGAGACAGGAGAAACATGGTTCGTAGACAGCTTCAGTTACTTAGTGCAACTTAGTGAGCCCTGTTTCAAAATAAATAATTATAAAAATAGGTCTGGGGGTGTAGCTCAGAGGTAGAATGCCCCTGGGTCTGATCCCCAGTACCACGGAAAAAAAAGAAAAAAGACGAGTTTTGCAAAATTGCTGAGGCTGTTCTCGAACCTGCCATTCTCCTGTCTCAGCCTCACAAACTGGGATTATAGGTGTGCACCATCACACTAGACATTGCACATTAGTTTTAAAAAGTACAAGCATGATAAATACCATGTGTGTGTATGTGTGTCTGTCCATGCATGCGTGGATATGAGCCTACCTCTGAGCTACAGCCCCAGCCCTATTTTTTTTTTTTTTTTTTGTTTTTAAACAGTCTTGTTAGGTTACTAAGTCTCACTTTCCTGAAGTGGTCCTTGATCCTGCAATCCACCTGTCTCAGCCTTCTAAGTATGGGATTATAGGTGTGCACCACTATGCCCAGCTTTGAAATCTGACATGTAAGTTTAAGTGTTTAGTAAGTAAGGATTAATTCCATCTCCAATATCCAGTTTTACTCTTCTACTATAATACTATGTTCAAAATAATTATCAGAGAGTTTAATATTTTGTCAAATCTATTCTAAGCTAAAAGATGACATATCATTAGTAATATAATTTTATTTATTTATTTATTTATTTTTGGTGGTACTGGGGATGGAACCCTTCTACCTCTGGGCTACACTCCCAGACCTATTTTTATTTTTTTATTTGGAAACAGGGTCTCTTAAGCCAGCAAGGATGGCTTCAAACCTGTGTGATCCTCCTGTCTCCGCCTCCCAAGTGTGGGGATTACAAGGTGCACCACCACGCCCGGCGCTAATAATGTAATTTTAAATAATAAAAAATGCTTTGGGACACTGATTCTAAGACTGATTATATTTTCCAAATTCAAAGGTGTTAAAGTGTGGATAAAGTAGGGTGTGGTGGCACACATCTGTGATCCCAGTACTTGGGAGGCTGAGACAGGAGGATCGCAGGTTTAAGGACAAGTAGTGAGACTCTCATCAACCTAGGGAGACCCTGTTTCAAAATAAAAATAAAAAGAATCAATGACATGTTATTCCTAATTCTAAAAGGATACACTTTTGTGATAAATGACTCAAAAATTTTAAAAAAATATTTACAAAATGTAAAGAGTAAAGAGAAGAAAGATTTAAAAAATGACAGTATTAATTAAATGAGCTGAGTTATAAAAAGGAACTGTGATATTTGAAATGTGCAAAGATCTTAGGGCAATGTAAAATACATTGTCTTTACCAGCAGTTTTTTTTTTTTGTGTGTGTGGTACTGGGGATGGAACTCAGGGCATTCTACCTCTGAGTTACACCAGCCTTATTTTTTTTAATTTTTCTTTATTTTGAAACAAGGTCTCACTAAGTAGCTGAGACTGTGAACCACGATCCTCCTGTCTCAGCCTCCCAAATGCTGGGATTACAAGCATGCACCATCATGCCCGGCTAGTTTTTTCGTGTGTGTGTGTGTGTGTGTGTGTGTGTGTGTGTGTGTGTGTGTTACTGGGGATGAAACCCAGGGGCTTTCTACCCCCATGTTACACCTCCAGACCTATTTCATATTTTATTTGAAAACAGGGTCTCACTAAGTTGCCGAGAGCCTCACTAAGCTGCTGAGGCTGGCTTTGAACCTGCAATCCTCTTGTCTCAGCCTCCCAAGTACTGGTGTGCGCCACCACCCCTGGCTCCGGCTAGTTTTTTTTAAAACAACAGTTTTATTTTATTTTATTTTTGGGTGGTACTGGGGGTGGAACCCAGAGGCTTTCTACCTCCAGGCTATACTCCCAGACCTATTTTATATTTTATTTGGAAACAGGGTCTCACTAAGTTGCTGAGAGCCTCACTAAGTAGCTGAGGCTGGCTTCGAACCTGCGCGATCCTCCTGTCTCAGCCTCCCAAGCGTGGGGATTACAAGAGTGTGCCACCATGCCCAGCTCTAAACAACAGTTTTAAAAAAGACAGAAATGTTCTCATTTGGCCCGTTCCCATGAAAGCATAGCATGAGTGGAAATCTGGCCAATATCTTTAGCAATTTTACAAAGAAGTTAATTTTTTTTTCAAATCACTTAGCCAACATTTCAATACATTAAAGAACATCTTTAGTAGTACTGCTATGCTAGGTATTCTATATACATACATATACATATATGTATATGTTTAATCTATATATACAGAGAGAGCAATGAGATTTGCTGAACTTTATATTATGCAGAAAAGCTATAATTACTTGAATCTTTATTGGCACTGCAAATCATTTTCATGGATGGTGAGGAAAACAATATGCATTTCAGCTGTGTGTGTGTGTGTATGTGTGCATGTGTGTGTGCATGTGTGTGTATGTGTGTGCATGTGTGTGTATGTGTGTGTGTATGTGTGTATGTGTGTATGTGTATGTGTGTGTATGTGTGTGTGTATGTGTGTATGTGTATGTGTGTGTGTGTGTGTATGTGTGTGTGTATGTGTATGTGTGTGGGTATGTGTGTGTATGTGTGTATGTGTGTGTATGTGTGTGTATGTGTGTGTATGTGTGTGTATGTGTGTGTATGTGTGTATGTGTGTGTATGTGTGTGTATGTGTATGTGTGTGTATGTGTGTGTATGTGTATGTGTGTGTATGTGTGTGTATGTGTGTGTGTGTGTGTGCGCGCGTGCGCGTGTGAGAAAGACTGGGGATTGAACCCAGGGAATTCTACCTCTGAGCTGTCCCCCCAGCCCCTTTTATTTTTTAGATTGAAACAGGTCCTGCCAAATTCCTGCACTGGCCTTGAACCTTTGATGCTCCTGTCTTGGCCTCTAAGCACTGGAGTTACAAAATGAGTCACTGTGCCTGGTGTCAGCTGTTTTTTGGATTGAGCTATTTAAGATCAAGAGTTTTTAAATGATAATAAAGGTATTATGTAACAATAGCTAATTCAAATGACGTGTTATGCCCAACAGATACATTTGGGTTTTAGATTTCTTCCTTAAAAAAATTATAAAAAAAATTATCCAGGCATAGTGGGGCATGCCTATAATTCCAGTTTGGGAGACTAAGACAGGAGAATCACAGGTTTGAGGCCAATTTAGGCAATTTAGTGAGATTCTCAGCAATTTAGCATGAACTTGTTTCAAAATAAAAACAAAAGGCTTGGGGTGTATTTCAGAGGTAGCAGAGATAGAATGACCCTAGGTGCAGCCCCTAGCACCAAAAAAAAAAAAAAGGGCAAAAAAAAAAAATTTTTGTTAGAGCCGGGCGTGGTGGCGCACACTTGTAATCCCAGCATTCGGGAGGCAGAGACTGGAGGATCCATGTTCATGGACAGCCTCAGCTACTTAGCGAGGCCCTCTGCAACTCAGTAAGACCCTGTTTCAAAACTAAAAAGACTAAAAAATAGGGCTGGAGGTGGGGTTCGGAGGTACAATGCCCCTGAGTTCCATCCTGATATCGCAAAAAAAAAATTTTTTTTGTCGTAGATATTATCAAACAAATGCAAATAGTAGACAAAATAGTATAATGAACTTTTTAAATTTATCATTCAACTTGAAACAATAATTATTCATAGCCACTTTTTTGTTTCTTCTATGCCCTTAACCCTGATTATTTTGAAGGAATTCCAAGATTATAATCTCTGATAACTAAAGATTTTTCTCCAAGATAAGAACTGTCTTTTTTTTTTTTTTTGGTGATACTTTTCTCACTAAGTTGCTGAGGCTTGTGGCAAACCTGTGACACTCCTGTCTCAGCCTCCCAAGTACTGTGATTACAACATGGGCCACCACGCCTGGCTCTGTCTTTTAAAATATAATCACATAGCCAGGTATAGTGGTGCACGCGTGTAATATCAGCATTTGGGAGGCTGAGACAGGAAGATTGCAGATTCAAAGACAGCCTCAGCTACTTAGTGAGGCCCTTTGCAACTCAGTGAGACCCTGTTTCAAAATAAAGAATAAAAAATCGGGCTGGGGCTGTAGTAAATTGGCCCTGGGTTCCTATGTGTGTGTGTGTGTGTGTGTGTGTGTGTGTGTGTGTGTGTGTGTGTGTGTGTTATTGGCAATGGAACTCAGGGGCATTCTACATCCTAGCTACACCCCCAGCCTTATTTTATTTTACAGGGTCATGCTAAGTTGTGAAGGGCCTCATGAAGTTGATGAGACTGTGCGAACCTCCTGTCTCAGCCTCCCAAGTCCTGGGCTTCTAAGGATGCTCCACCACGCCCAGTTAAATGCTTCATTTTTTTGTTTTGTTTTGGTTTTTTGGTGGTACTGAGGTTCCTGGAAGCCCTTCTACCTCCAGGCTACACTCCCAGACCTATTTTTATATTTATTGGTTCTCAAATATAACTAAAATCTCAAGTATCAATGACACTGCTTGAATTACTAGTTGGGTATATCCCACAGTACATGAAAACACTCTCAAAATAGCAATACTTAAAATACACCGTGTATCGACTGTTTTGGTTGGTACAACCATTATTGCAAACAAAAACTCAGTAAAGACTAAATGACAGAATAAATACATATCAGTGACTATTTAAAGAAACTCAGTAAAACTGTTTCATAAATATATAGTATCAGACACCCGCTTCATGTATGTCAGCATGGCATATTTTTCTGGCTTTCCACAACCTCACTGTTGTGAAGTGGAGAAGCGTAAGGAGTGCTGAGTGTTAAGTCTGTTAAATGAACCTTTCTGAACTGGGTTGTGGAGCGACTGTTCTCCCAGGTCTCTCAAGGATGGCGCATGACAAACACCATTCACAATAAAAAGGGGAGAGAAGATTTCATTATATGCAATGAATACCTTCAGTTACTAGAGCTTGGGGAATGGGTTCCTAAGCATTGCTTGAGATTATTCTGGTAAATTTGACTTTCTTAAGTGGAAGAATTTTAATATTAAAAGGGGCAGTTTCTAGACTCACTTGTTTTTTACAAAAGCTAAAGACAGTCCTGATCTGTTCCTGTTTATTCTTTTGGAGCAACACAATTTCCTTCTGTCTGAAAATTTGTTTTGGATTGTGGGATAATTGGGATGCTCATCTCTGTATGCGGTGACGTCTGTTTACTTGGACCTGCTCGTAATTGAGCTGAAGTAATTGAACTGTGCTGTGTCCCCCCCTCCATCCACATTACTGTATTTGACAGGCAGAAATTATTCTGTTTGCTGGGTTTTTTTTTTTTTTTTGTCATCAGCTTTCCATCATTTTGGCAGTGAAGCTAGCATTTTAATTTTTACTTATAATTATTTTGGTTGTTAGTTGGGCATGGTGGCACATGCCTATAAACCCAGTACTTGGGAGGCTAAGACAGGAGGATCATGAGTTCAAGGCTGGCCTCAGCAATGTGGTAAGGCTCTTAGAAACCTAGTCAGACCCTGCTTCAAAGCGAAACATAAAATAGGGCTGGGGTGTAGGTTGGAGGTAGACTACCCCTAGCACCCACCCAAAGTTGCTTTGGTTGTTGCTACTGTTGTCTCCTTATAGTGGGGATGAAGAAGATGAACCCTAAACCTTCAAAGATAGAACCATGCTGCCTTAGATATTGGATAAGATCCTGCCTTGAGAGACACAAGTTGCTGGAAACATGCAGGTAACAAATATAAGAAGTATTACTCTTGCCTCCGTCTTCCCTTTGGGCAGGAACTGTTTTTCTGGTTACAGCGGCTGTTAGCTCCGGTACACATTTGGAAGCACCACGTGATGAGCCCAGGCACTAGGGAGCACCTAGAGTCACTCTCTTGTCTTACAATGTGGAAACAAAGGAGAAAAGTAAAGTGTGATGCCAAAGGCCAGACAGCCAGATACTGGTGGGATGAGAACTAGCCCGGCTTCCCCGGCCCTCGCTAGTGAGCACCACTGCCTTCCACAGCACTGGAGGCCGCTATTTATTGACAAATTTGGGCCCACCTCTTGTGAGCAGATCAAGAGATATAAAATAAGGGAAGGAGGCTTTTGGATGATCAGGGACTTTGTATGTTGGGCTACTCTAAAAAGGTAACAGCAGAGCCGGGCATGGTGGCACACGTTTGTAATCCCAGTGCTTGGGAGGCTGAGACAGGAGGATCACACAGGTTCAAAGCCAGCCTCAGCTACTTAGTGAGGCTCTCAGCAACTTAGTGAGATCCTGTTTCCAAATAAAATATAAAATAGGTCTGTGATGTAGCCCAGAGGTAGAAAGTCCCTGGGTTCCACCCCCAGGACCACACACACACACACACACACACACACACACACACACTCTACAAAGGTAACAGCAGAGACAGGGACATTTGCTATTGGGAGATCATTTCTAGGTTTACAAAAACCAGAACATTTTCACAATTGGGACATTTTGATACTGAAAGACAGAATAAAGCCCAGTGTCATGGCCGATACCTGTAATCCTAGTACTTGGGAGGCTGAGGCAGGAGGAACGAAGGTTGGAGGCTAGCCTCAGCAACTTAGAAAGATCCTGTTTCAAAATAAAAAATAAAAGATGAAGGGGTAGGGGTATAGCTTGGAGGTAGAAGCCCCTACTATTAATCCCTAGTACAAGGGGTGGGGGATATATATAGAGAAAGAATATGCCTTCCTTCCCCTGCATCATGTCAAGGAACTATTTTCCTCCACAGAGAAGATGCAAGCATGGCTGCTGTCCCTTGCTGCCTGCTCAGCCTCTGAACACTCTTTTCCTCCCCGAGACTCACTGGGCGCCTACAGGGACAGGTGCCATACTATCTGGATTCCAGGGAAACAGAGATGAATACAACCGAATCTTGCTGTCAAAGAATGCACCTTCTGCTGCATGGAAGGAGATAACTGAATTCTTTTGTTTATAAGAAAATCTTAGCAGCCCTTATCCAAGGATTTTTTTCTCCATATCTAATTCAAAATTCCCGTTGGACAGAGAATATATATAATTGAGACTGCTATGAACTATTTTTGTTTATCTTGGCAGTGAGGTTTCCTTCTTGGTTTTATTTTGTTGCTTTTCTTTCATTTTTACTTTTCTGCCTTCCAGAGATCTTCGTAGCTCCCCTCTGGGGCTGGTCATGTGCATGCTATGTAACCACGTAATTTGTGAGACACTCTTTTGCACAGTTATATAATAGATATAGCTGACCCACCTAGGACAATTAACCCAGATTGATTGTTTAAGCAGATGATTCTTTTTTTGTGTGTGTGTGGTACTGGGGATGGAACCCAGGGGCATTCTATCTCTGAGCGACACCCCAGCCCAATTTTTTATTCTTTTTTTGGTGTGTGGTATTAGGAGTGGAACCCAGGGGCTTTTCTGCCTCCAGGCTATACTCTCAGACCTGTTTTATACTTTATTTGGAAACAGGGTCTCACTAAGTTGCTGAGAGCCTCACTAAGTAGCTGAGGCTGGCTTCGAACCTGTGTGATCCTCCTGTCTCAGCCTCCCAAGCACTGGAATTATAAGCGTGGGCCACCACTCCTGGCTTTTATTCTCTTTCTCTTTCTCTTTCTCTCTCTCTGTCTCCGTCTCTCTCTCTCTCTCTCTCTCTCTCTCTCTCTCTCTTTCTCTTTCTCTTTCTCTTCCTTTCTTCCTTTCTTTTTTCTTTTTTTTTTTTTTTTTTTTTGGTAGTGGATAGTGGAGGTGGAATCCAGGGGCTTTTCTACCTCCGGGCTATCCTCCCAGACCTATTTTATACTTTATTTGGAAACAGGGTCTCACTAAGTTGCTGAGAGCCTCACTAAGTAGCTGAGGCTGGCTTCAAACCTGCATGATCCTCCTGTCTCAGCCTCCCAAGCACAGGGATTACAAGCATGTGCCACATTTTATTCTTTATTTTGAAACAGAGTCTCACTGAGTTGCAGAGGGTGTCACTGAGTTGCTGAGACTGTCCGAGAAGAGAACAGCGATCCCCCTGTCTCAGCCTCCCAAATGCTGGGATTACAAGTGTGAGCCACCATGCCCGGCCTCTTTTTTTTTTTTTTTTTTTTTTAATGATGTTGGAGATTTAACCTAGGGCCTTATACATGCTAGGCAAGAGCTCTACCACTGAGTTATATCCCCAGCCCAAAAGATGATTCTTGAACTCACAAGTATTTCTATAGAAACAGTGGAGATTAAGTTAGAATTCAGATGAGGTGCTTCATAGGGTACAGAGTATAAACAGTATCACCTTAATGTTTTAAAGTACTGTCACATCTATTAGCTCTGTATCCTTTCTATAATCCTATGAGTTTCAAGGACAAGTGTGATTATTTTTATTTGAAAGAGAAAACATGTGGCACCAAGAAATCGTTTTGTATAAAGGATGCACAAAAAGTTAGAATGAGGCCAAGTCGAGAGATTAGCTGGCCAGACCTTGTCCAATTCATCCTCTGGTTTCTATTACTGGGGTGTTTTTATGAAATCACTCAACACTGCCTGTACTTTGAGAGGAGAGGGAAGAACGGCCGTGCGTGTGACAGGCACACTGCTCATTCTGACCTTTCTCACTCTTCATCAGCAGCTCCCTAAGGACTGTGCCCCCAAACCCAACCAGAGCTGGTCGGCTGAAAGTCGCACATATAACTCTGTGTATAAGGGATGACTTTCTCCTAGAGATTTGAAATCGGCATTTAGGAACCACTCAGCATTTGTTTGGCATTTATTTATTTATTTATTTGGTCCTAGAGATTGGACCCAGGGGCATTCTATCTCTGAGCTACACCCCAGCCCTAATTTAATTTTTATTTTATTTTATTTTATTTTATTATTTTTGTGGTACTGGGGATGGAACCCAGGGGCATGCTACCTTCAAGCTACACCCTCAGCCCTATTTTTTATTCTTTATTTTGAAACAGGATCTCACTGAGTTACAAAGGGCCTCATTAAGTAGCTGAGGCTGTCTGCGAACCACAATCCTCCTGTCTCAACCTCCCAAATGCTGGGATTAAAAGCGTGTACCATCATGCCCGGCTTTTAATTTTTATTTTTAAAACCAACTCTCACTAAGCCAATGAGAGCTTCACTAATTTGTTGAGGCTGTCCTTGAACCCGAAATCTTTCTGTCTCAGCCTCCCAGTTACTGAAATTACAGGCATGTGCCACCATGCCTAGCTTTTCTTTGGCTTTTATACAAAGAATATAGCTGAGCGTGGTGATGCACGCCTGTAATCCCAGTACTTAGGAACTGAGACAGGAGGATTGGAGGTTTGAGGCCAGCCTCGGCAACTTAGTGAGACTCTCAGTAATTTAGCAAGACCCTGTTTCAAAATAAAAATAACATAGAGCTGGGGTATATCTTGGAAGTAGGATGCCCCTGGTTTCAATCCCCAGTATCAAAAAATAAGACAAAAACAAAACAAAACACCACAAGGAATATGTAAATCCATGGCTGACCGTGAGCAAATTCAGAAGGAAAGCTGGTTGTGACAAAGACTAAAACTACAGTGAATCAGCCCCTTCCTGGATACGAGATGCTTGGTGTCCATCCACAAGGTCCCTTTTGCTGAAGCACCTTTTGTAGATATCACTACTTTCCAATCAAATGAACTCCGAGACTCAATGAAAGGCCTTTGTCAGAAAAGCGCTTTAAGATGGTTTTTCCTGGGGCTTTTTCTTTCTAAGTGGGACCCCATTTGTATCCACGTGCTTTTTCTAGGTTTTCAGTGGTACTGATGGAGTATTTTTGAATGCCCTTAGAAAAACAGGGAGAGGGACTTTATTCATTGAAAACTTCCCTGGCCCTGGGACATTCTCATGCTCCACTTGGTTTCTGATCAGTGGGAGTTGCAGGGAACTGTTGCCATGGCTGCCCCTCCAGGAGCTATAGGATGGCGGTGCTCACGCTCCATGGTGCCGCAGGGGGCGGTGGACAGCCCTCCGGATCAGGCTCACACCTTAGCACTCTGTGGAATAGTTCAGAGGGGCCCTGGCGGCCTCTTCAGCACTCCTATGCCCTGCCATCAGAGCTCCTTAGGATTCTAGAAACCTCAGAATTCAACATTTATTCATAGATATTTTATTTCCTTAGAACAACAACAGCAGACTTTGGAAGACATTGTTCTCCCCTAGGAATTTGTTATTCACCGTGGAGGACTCTGTGCTTCTCCTGGTCTCAGCCTTCCCTGTGGAGTGGCGCCTCTCCGGCTGCTCTCCCCAGTCCTGTATGCCAATGATTGGCTTCACCTGTCCACCGTGGCCAGCTCAAGGGTCTCCAAAGTGGGGAACTCTTGTCCAATGGGAGAAGTCACTTTCACTTAAAAGTGGGGGACTCTTGTCCAATGGAAGAAGTCACTTTCACTCTTCCCTGGCTGTGGAGGAGAAAGTGTGTAACTCTGGAAGCTGCCGGCAGCCATCCTGTCACTTACGTGGGGAGCCGGCCTGAGGGTGGGCAGAGTGGGGGAGATTGCAGGGAGCGGGCCGGGAGCCTTCAGTGAATGATGCCTGACACTCAGTACTGTCCCTGGACCAAGATCAACAAACCCCACTGTTCTTTAAGCCAGTTTGAGTTTAATTTTCTCTTACTTTCATCACCAAGTATTCTTATAGATGCAAAACTTTTAGTTTACTTCTCTCAAATTTTGAGTCTCCGCTTTCAAATCTAAATATTTAGTCAGCACCTTCAGTGTGCCAGCACAGCACTGGGTACTTCGCACATCATCTCTGACACATGGTCTCATGACACAGATGCTGCTGTTACTGAATTTCCACTTTTCAGAGAAGGAAATATAGATTCTCAGAAATTATATCTCTAGAGACAAAAGCCTATAAGGGGCAACAAAGTCTGAATTTGAGCCTATAGAATAACTTTCTCTATTCTTATAGAAAATATGTTAAAAGCTCAGAATTGAGCTTCAAAGGCAGTTGGTGTTGATAATTCATATTTGTAGAATAATTTTTACTTTTCAAGGCACATTTGAACGAATGCTACTACCCATACTGATGAGTGTCAACAGTGTGTTTCGACTGGTGTAGAGGCCGCACACAGGTCTGAATGCATTTATCTAGAGAATATAGATGGAAGAAAGTGCGCCCAGGATACACGATAGAGAGACAGAAAGGGCACAGACCTCTGGTCCCTCCTGAAGGCTTCAGTGTTACTGTGTATGATTAAGTCTGAGCGGATGAGGCTGAGTTTCAACCTTCCCACAAGTTGGAACTTGTGGGAAGTCTCACTGATCAATGAGCAGACTCTCCACCTCCAAAGTCCAGCCAGATCTTCGTGATCAGATCTATACCAGGGAATGCCTTGTTACATGTGGGACCATAAAGCCTCCTGTGTTAGTGCACCCACACACCAGCATACCCTCTGTTAGCATCTTCATTCTCCCTGGGCTAGCACAGTCTGGTCTATGTCCTTTTCTGATCTTAGGGCTGCAGAATCAGATCAAGGATCAGCCATCCAGATGTCTCTAAGAATTTAAAAACCCTCAGACCAGCTATAGGTCAGTGAGAGTAATTATTACAATTTCACTCATGAGGAAACTAAGATTGTTAAAAATTAGAGGGTTTAAAATGATTTGTTTTTCAAGCGCACGTGGTGAGGTGGTAGCTGAACTGAATGAGAACCGAGGGGTTTGACCCGCAGTTCGATCTTCACTTAACCAGCATAGTTAGCTTCTCACCCACAAAGGTTACTTAAGCATGGTTTTTGTAAGCAGAGCTCAGGAAAACCACCAGAAGGTCAGTCTTTTGCCTTTCTATATAGAACCTGAAATAATTACAGCTGAATTTGCTTATAGTAATTAATGCTGAAGAGTTGCTAGAGAGACTAAGCATGCTATTATTCAAACTGTGTATTGCTAACTCAGAATGGACCTGCCACCATGACTGTGGCCCCAGTGACCACCAAGACAATGCTGGCTTCAGGACTACAAGTTTCCTATGATCTTCTCTTGTCTATCTTTACTTAGTGAGTTTCTGAAAAAAAAAAAAAAAAGTAATAGTTTTTTTCACATTGCTAATATTCTCATTTTGTCATACCAGGGCCTAAAGAAGTCCTCTGCCAGCACAAATTATAAATGTTCTTGGCGAACTTCATATCATTAGATAAACTAAAATTAGTGACATCTTAGGTAGTGGATATTTTTAGACAATTTCTACATCCTGCTCTTCATTCCTTCAAAAAATACTTATTACATACATTTTCTGTATTGGGCTCTGTGCTAGGTCTTGAATATGGATTAGAGAATGTACTGAGCCGGGCATGGTGCTGCCCACTTGTAATCCCAGTACCTGGGAGGCTGAGACAGGAGGAACACAGGTTCAAAGACAGCCTCAGCAAATAGACTCTCACCAACCTAGTGAGATCCGTTTCAAAATAAAAGCAAAATTGGATTGGGGGAGTAACTCAGAGATAGAATGTTTTGGGTTCAGAAAGGGAGGGAGGGAGGGAGGGAGGGAGGAAATCCTATTGTGACCTCTGCAATCCTGCATCTTATAGTTTAGTGGGAAAGATGACAGTAAATGAGGAAACACAATTAAATGCGCAATTACAAAATGGAATGGGATAAAATGGGAAAGAGGTCCACACAATAAAGACATAGGCCAGGTTTTGCATTGGTACCACTTTCTGAAGGAGCAACATTTATGCTGAGAACTGAAAGATGAGACGAAGCCAGCCAAGTAGTGGGAATAAGAGTTTTCAAAGAGAATATTAAAAGGTAGTTAGTTGTTAGAACTTGTCCTGTCAGAATAACCGAAACTGAGCCGGGGTGGTGGTGCATGCCTGAAATCCCAGTACTTGGGAGGCTGAAACAGGAGGATCAAAAGTTTAAGGCCAGTCGCAGCAATTTCACGAGACTCCCAGAAACTTAGCAAGACTGTTTCAAAATAAAAAATAAAGAGGGCTGGAAGTGTAGCTCAGCCGTACAATGCTCCTGGTTTTAATCTCCAGTAACAGAAAAAAGATTGACTATAAATATGTGGTTCACAGCAGTGCAAATTTGTTTTCCTCATTCTACCTTTTTGTTTTATTTTTGCTGGGGACCAAACCTGAGGCCCTGCCCATGCTGTGTCTGTATTCTACCATTGAGTCTCTTCCCCAGCCCCAATCCGGCATTTTTAACTAAAGTTGTTGATGTGATCTGCTCGAGTAGTTATTTACCTTTGGTTTTCTTTGCTTTTTTTAAATTATCATCTCGGGTATAATTTGCTTACAACATAAAGTAATCAAAAGCTGAATAATCTTGAGTTAACTATTATATAAGAAATTCCAGTTACATATTGACACTCATTTTATTAATCTAAATACATGGGTTGAGAATCAGTCGTCGAAGCTTAGTCTCAGCTCTGACCTTCAGAGATATTCAAGTTCACGCTTTCTTAATGTTTTGTTTACAAAATGGCTGTGATTTTTTTTAGCTTGAAAAAAAAAACTTTCTGTTTTGATGCATAATATGAGAGCTGACTGTGTGACTTAGCAAACCAAAAATATTTATTCAGAAAATATTTCACCTTTGTTATCTGTCCCGGCGCAAAGACAGCTTTTTGTTTCGGTGTAGTCAACACAACACAGCAGGCTTTAGTTTATCAGCTCTGTTGGTCAAGAGTGGTTATATGAAAACACTCGGGCACCTACTCCCAAATAGAGCAGTGCCCCAGATCCTCAAGCGTTAGGAAGCTGTCACCGGACACACCCGTCCCTCCAAGCAAATGAACAAGATCAAAGAGCGCTTCTGAGCCCTTCCTTCCCTGTCCTTATGGTAATGAAGAATACCGAGAATGGATTTTTTGAAGTAGAAACCAGCATTAATAGCTCTTGAAAACACATTTTTCAGGGAGTCGATGCTTCCTTCCTTCAGCTCAGGGCCACCTGTGTAACAGAACTACTGACTTGCCTTCTACGGAGCTGCCAGGCAAGATAGAACATTATTGTTTCCTGCCAACCTCACCGGTTGCCGTGGGTGTTAAACTAGATGCCATTTCTTTTTTTTTCTTTTCTTTTCTTTTCTTTCTTTCTTTTTTTTTTTTTTTTGTGGTACTGGGGTTCCTGGAAGCCCTTCTACCTCCGGGCTACACTCCCAGACCTATTTTATATTTTTATTTGGAAACAGGGTCTACTAAGCCAGCACGCGGCTGGCTTTGAACCTGAGTGATCCTCCTGTCTCTGCCTCCCAAGCGCGGGGATTACAAGCGTGCGCCACCACCATTTCTAATGGAGCTGGGAGTGCACTGTATAAACAGAAATAACTAGAAGAGTTCTTTTCCAGCCTGGTCCACTTGTATTATTGCACTTGATACTTGTCACACCCTACCAAATAGATAGGGCAGATGGGTCACTGTGAAGAGCTACACAAATGGTAGCTTCTATCATAGGATATGATTTTTTTTTTTTTTTTTTTGTTTGTGTGGTACTGGGGATGGAACCCAGGGGCATTCTACCTCCTAGCTACACTCACAGCCCTATTTTTGATTCTTTACTTTGAAACAGGGTCTCACTGAGATGCAAACAGCCTCACTAAGTAGCTGAGGCTGTCCACAAACCTGATCCTTCTGTCTCAGCCTCCTAAATGCTGGGATCGCAAGCGTGCGCCACCACGCCTGGCTTGATAATGATTTTTAAAACCTCTCTCTCCCTCTCTCTTTTTTTTTTTTTTTTTTTTTTTTTTAGTATTGGAGATTGGACCTAGGGCCTTGTGCATGTTAGTTAAATGCTTTACCACTGAGTTGTATTTCTGTCCCTGAAAATGATTGTGTGTGTGTGTGTGTGTGTGTGTGTGTGTGTGTGTGTGTGTGTGTGTTTTACTGGAGATTGAACCCAAGGGCATTGCACCTCTGAGCTACAACTTCCAGCTCATTTTTTTTTTTTTTTTTGGTGGGTCTGGGGATGGAACCCAGAGGCATTTGATCTCCGAGCACACCCCCAGCCCTATTTTTTATTCTTTATTTTGAAACAGGGTCTCACTGAGTTGCAGAGGGCCTCACTAAGTAGTTGAGGCTGTCCACGAACTGCGATCCTCTGGTCTCAGCCTCCCAAATGCTGGGATTACAAGCGTGAGCCACCAGGCCCTGCTCCAGCTCAGTTTTATTTTTCATTTAGAAGCAAGGTTTTGCTAAGTTGCTAAGGGTCTCAATGAGTTGCCAAGGCTGGCCTCCAATTTGCATTCCTCCTGTCTCAGCCTTCCAAGTACTAAAATTAAAGATGTGCATCACCATGCCCAGCTTGATAATGATTTTTTTAAATTCATTTTTTAAACTTCTCCAAATAGTTAAGCCCCAGGACTATTCTATAACTCTTTTTGCAATTTTTTTTTTTTTTTTTTTTGGTGGTACTGGGGTTCCTGGAAACCCTTCTACCTCCAGGCTACACTCCCAGACCTATTTTTATACTTTTTTAAAAAAAATTGGAAACAAGGTCTCTTAACCCAGCACGGCTGGCTTCGAACCTGCGCGATCCTCTTGTCTCCGCCTCCCAAGCGCAGGGATTACAAGCGTGCGCCACCACGCCCGGCACTTTTTGCTATTTATCAACCTATTCTGTGAATTCTTTCCTCCATATACCCTCCTAATCCTTTCATTCCTTGCTGTGTACTTTCTTATCTTTTTAAGTGATTTTTATTTTATTTTTATTTTTGGAAACAGGGTCCCTTAAACCAGAGAGGCTGGCTTCGAACCTGCGTGATCCTCCTGTCTCTGCCTCCCAAGCGCAGGGATGACAAGCTGCGCCACCAAGTCCGGCTTGAATTATTTTTAAACAGATCTCAAAGAACTTAACATTTATTTTTCTAGCCTCCTCTTTTAAAAATTCATAATTGCACTATATCTTGCATACAGATGTCTTTTCTATTCTTTCATCGTTTGGGGTTTTCTTTCAAGTTTCCTGAACTTCTCCCTTAGACCTTACTAATTAACCACTTAATTTTCCCTTATTGCGTTTGTAGCGCCCTCTGTTTCCTCTTTCCTTCCAAGGAAGCTGCGCTGTTTTCCTTCCTAACTGCTGAAGGGCGATACCATCACGTTCCTGGCACGCTGGGCTGAACACCACCGGGTGCTTTGGGAGGGCCTCGTGTTGTCTGATGGAAAACTACCCGCTACTCACAATGCGGGGCCTGGCACCCGCCCCGCGCACCCCTCTCAGGCTGGAGGCCCCTTGGGGAGGAGGCGCCCCTCCTCGAAGGATATGTGGCCCCTTCTAGGGCAGGGCAGATGCACTGACCGTGTCCTGTCCACGGGGCTTTACTCCTCTATAAACATCCATCCACGGAGCCGTTCCGAGGGACAGCGGGAGCCCAGGGGGTTGTGTTGCTGCTGTTGACCGCAGCGTCTGCTTTTCCTGGCAGGGCTGCCGGGGGCAAGCTGTTCCCGCTCCTCTCCTCCTGCGCTACTGGATCCCCTTGTCCTGGGGCAGCACAGGGGCTACCGCACAGGGGTTGCTCGGCCACCATCAAGATGGTGAAGAAGAGAAAACCAAGGGGGCCGGGGAGGAGCAAGCCAGGGAGTCCGAGTCCTGAATCTCACACTTGCTTCCAAGCGGGAGTTGGAGATGGAAACTCTCTGAATCATACCCTGTAAATATTTTCACCCATAGTTTATTTTTCCTTCAGCCTTTTGTTGTCAGGGGTGGGAGTGGTGAAGAAAGAAAGGAGAGCAGAGAAAGAAAAGGAAGCTGGGGACTCCTGGAAGTAGACTGTCCAGAGATAGGCAAGTCCACATGGCTGAGACCACTCGGCCTTACTAAGAACGGAATGGCAGCCGTGTGCCAACTTTTACCATCCCTTAGGGGACTGGTATTTAAATGTGAGACACATATAAATGGTTTACTTTGGATATGGCAAAAGAATGAAGTGTTTATAGGGGGAAACACTCTTCAGTTTCAAGTACAAGTAGCATAGATGAGTCCAAAGATTAAAATGCTTGGAGAAGAAAAATGGTCTTGATTTTCAGCCAACACAAATTTTAATGGATTCGTAATAGTAAACTACTAGTTCTGGTTTTTAAAGCGAAGTGCTATTTATTAAAACTTAGTTTTTGAGAAGAAGTATGCAATACGAAACTTATCTCTAAAACTAAGTTCACTAACATGTCACTCGAGAGCTGCCCGGTTTTAATATGGATTTTCCTGACAAGCTCCGTTTCCCTTGTGACAGAACGTCTCCTCTCAGCTCGAGTCACTGCTGCTCGCTGATGGAGTCTGACAAGGCTGTTTTCACACAGCCTGAGACATTTGGGTCAAGGTGATGAGTGGGACATTGGGAAAATGGGGTGATTTGACGGATTGGATGTGGGTGGTGAACAAGGGCTCCCCGGGGGTGGGAGAGGGGTACAGGGAGAGATGAGCGAGGGCATGGGGCGCCAGAGACGGGTTTACTGCCTTTACCATTTTGCTTGCTATTCAAGTTCACAGATGCCAGAGCTGTTGAATCCAATGTTTCTTCTTGTTTGAAATTAGCCTGGAAAAGGGAGTGTTCTTGTAGCTCCGTCTAGGGTTTTGAAATGGGGCCACAAGTTGATTTTTTTTTTTTTCTGTGGGTCTGGGGATGGAACCCAGTTGCATTCAACATCTGAGCTATACCCCCTGCCCTGTTTTTTCTTTATTTTGAAACAGGGTCTCACTAAGTTGTGGAGGGCCTCACTAAGTAGCTGAGGCTGTCTGCAAACTGCAATCTTCTGGTCTCAGCCTCCCGAATGCTGGGATTACAGGCGTGCGCCACCGCGCCCGGCTACAAGTTGGTTTGATTCTAAGTTCTATTTTTCTCTACCAAGTATATCCTCTTTCAGTTAGTAATGGCCATTTTTTTTTTCGGATGGAATTTCTTGTTTGTTTGTTTGTTTGTTTGTTAGTTTTTGTCTCTGATTTTTATTTTCCCCGGTAGTGGGAATTGAACCCAGGAGCATTCTACCTCCGAGCTACACCTCTAGCCCTTTTTATTTTTTATTTGGAAATAGGGTCTTGCTAAGTTGCTGAGGCTGGCTGTGAACCTATGATCCTCCTGTTTCAGCCACCCAAGTACTGAGATTACAGGCATGCATCACCATACCCGGCTGTTTCCAATTT
The DNA here is from genome assembly GCF_963383645.1 of Muscardinus avellanarius. NCBI lineage: Eukaryota > Metazoa > Chordata > Mammalia > Rodentia > Gliridae > Muscardinus > Muscardinus avellanarius. Next base: position 36,632,218 of record NC_137798.1, on the reverse strand, counting down.
ATTTTTTCTGGTACTGGGGATGGAACCCAGGGGCATTCTACCTCCAAGCTTCAACCCCAGCCCTATTTTTTTATTCTCTTTATTTTGAAACAGGGTTTCACTGAATTGCAGAGGGCCTCAATAGGTAGTAGCTGAGGCTGTCTGTAAACCACGGTCCTCCTGTCTTAGCCTCCCAAATGCTAGTATTACAAGCATGTGCCACCACGCCTGGCTCTGTTTCCAATTTTTATTGAAAAAATATCAAGGGACCAGATTTCCTGCCCCTCTGGGGTCTGAGGGCTTATGGAAGCTACTCCATGAGGAGGGATAAAAGGATAGTTTTGGCATGACTCACAGAGGATGCGCTCCTGGCAGCCTACTGCGTTAAAGCATGGGGTAGGCACAGCTGTAGATGCAATTAATGGCCCTTGCATTTGCAAAAAACACAGACCTATAAACTGCAATGACGTCTTTTTAAATGTGGGCCATATTTGGGGGCAAGAGAATAATTTACAAGCAGGGTGGGATTGTGCTCCAAGCAGATGGGTATGTTTTTAATGTGCCATGGTGTGGGGGTGGAGCACAGGAATGCCCAATTCTACCATAAAATATTAAGACCTGCTGGTGTTCTGGATTTTTGGTGGTTGCTTCTCTGGACTCTGCAACACCCCTGCCTTCTGTCCAGATCTGACCGACTACTTACACCAGAGAAGTAGATGGTTCTGTACGTCACCAGCACCCGATCCTTAGCAAAGAGGACTTGGGGGATTTAATTTTTCCATTAGGTTGCTATATTCTTGGAATTTTTTTGATGTATGGTCTGCCGGACAGTCGGTCATATAATGACAGTGTTCTTGAGGGGTGCCTTTGATCAGTGGCTCCCAAGCGTTCACGAGCATCAGGATTATCTGGAAGTCCTGTGGGATGCAGATTGCAGGGTATCTTTCCTGTCGTCTCTGGTTCAGCGTGTGCCAAGTGGGGCCCTGCAACTGACATTTCTAACAAGCTCTCAGGTGACGCTCTGCTGCTGGTCTGGTACCACAGTTTGTAAAACACCGTTTTAGGTATCTCTTGGATACTGGCTTAACACCTTTTGAGTTTCCTTATCATAGTACTTAAAATACTCTTTTTTTTTTCTTTTAACTGTGTTGGGGGTGGAATCCCACTCAGTTACTTACATACCCAGCCCCCTGCTTTTATTACTCTGTTTTGAGACAGAATCTTGCTGAGTTGTTTAGGCTGGCCTTGAACTCGGGATCCTTCTGCCTTAGCTTCCTGCTGGGATTGCAGGCATTTGCCACTGTGCCTAGAAAAAATGCCTACTCTTAATAAAGATCTTCAAGAAATACAATATTATAAGTTAGAGGAACTCTTACCAGTTTATAAGATGCCAGAACTTAGCAATATTCTACGGAAAGAATTTTTAGGAGGCTGTGTTGATGGTGTGGCTTCTTCTTCATGTGAGGGGTGGGGCTTGTCAGTGTCCTGGAAATAGCTGGAATTGTTAGGTGAGAGACGTTCGAGTTAACGTCCCATTGCACTGAGACAACTTTTGATTATACCCCATAGGCTGGATCTCAAAATCTCAGTTATTAGATGGGTACGTGGCACATGCTTATAATCTCAGTATTGGGCCAGGCTGAGATAGGTGGGTCACAGGTTTGTGGCCAGTGTCAGCTACTTACTGAGCCCTTTGCACCTTAGTGAAATCCTGTTTTAAAATAAAGAATAAAGCCAGGCGTGGTGGCACACGCTTGTAATCCCAGCATTCGGGAAGCTGAAACTGGAGGATCGTGGTTCGCGGACAGCCTCAGCTACTTAGTGAGGCCCTCTGCAACTTAGTGAGACCCAGTTTCAAAATAAAGAATAAAAATAGGGCAGGGGGTGTGGCTCAGAGGTCAAATGCCCCTGGGTCCCATCCCCAGACCCGCAAAAAGAAGAAGAAAAAAAGAATAAAATAGGGCTGGAGGTGTATCTCGGATGTAGAATGCCCCTGGGTTCAATCCCCAGTACCACAGAGAGAGAGAGAGAGAGAGAGAGAGAGAGAGAGAGAGAGAGAGAGAGAGCGAGAGAGAGAGAGAGAGAGAGAGAGAGAGAGAGAAAGAGGGGAGAGAGGAGAGAGGAGAGAGGAGAGAGGAGAGAGGAGAGAGGAGAGAGGAGAGAGGGAGGAAGGGAGGGAGGGAGGGAGAGAGAGAAAACAGTTGAGGATGTAGCTCAGTGGTAGAGTGCCAGAATGCCCCCTGGGTTTAAATCCCGGTACCATCACACACACAAAGACACACACACACACACACACACACACACACACACACACACACACTCCAAACTCCAAAACAATAACGACAAAAAAGAAAAAAAGGCACATTTTTTTTTACTTTTATGTGGAACAAATTGAGAATGGCATACATTCAGACTATGCTTGGTGCCCTCCTCCCCACGACCCTTCCCCCTCCCAACAATGAGTGTCCAGGTCAACCATGCTATATTTATATCTTTACACAAATTTGATGTAGCTCCTCCATTAATCAACTTCCTCTCCTACCCTTCCATTCTAGCTTTGCTGAGGTTTCTCCTCCATTGTCTGGAGTCCCTCCGGTATCCCTAATACTTCCTAGTTTGGGCATATTAGAGAAAAAAAGAAGTCCCTTCTTTTTCTGGAAAAACACCCAAATTTAATTGATGGTGAATTCAATGAGACAGACTTTTTAGTGATTAATAAAAGGGTCTCTGATTTTGTTTCTGTTTAATTAAAAAGTGATTGGGATTATTACTTTTGTTTTCAGTGGAGCTCTGGACAAGAAACACTTGTCAACCAGGCTCCCGGGGCTGAGGTGGAACAAATATTCAAGGTAGTGAGTGGGGGCCTCAGTCTCTTACTATGTGTTCAGAGGTTATTCGAGGAAGTTTGAAGTTTCTAGTGCAGACCCTGCATGGATTTACATCCAGGAGAAAAGGTCCGTGATTGAGTATCCATAAAGACGATTAGCAAAAATAGCCATCTTCATAAAATCTCTTCTTTGCGTATTTTTTCGGTTGCACTTAGTGCATCTGGACTTATTTATGTCCGTGTTTGGGCAGCTGTCACCGTTGAAAGTACACGCTCTGCGGGAGGGCTCTCTCTCGTTCATCACCGATCCTCAGTGTCGAGTTAAATGAGTATTTGATAAATTAGTGAAATGAACCGATGTCTCTTGTTCAACAATTTATGCCAAAACGATCAACCCATCAATAGATCTGGTGCTCTTGTTTACTTATTTTGTGGTATGGGGCATTAAACCCAGGGATGCTCTACCTCTGAGCTATACACCCAGCCCTATTTTTTATTTTGTAAAAGGGTCTTGCTCAGCTGCTGAGGCTGGCCTTGAACCTGTGATCCTCTTGTCTCAGCCTCCCATGTACTGAGATTACAGGTGTGCTGCACCATGCCTGGCTGTAATTCTCCCTTAAAGAAGCTGTTTACCCAAGATGGTATAGGTTTTCTGGACTAGTTTCTTTCAACAGCACATGGGACCAACAGTGATGTTCTAAAGCAATGATTAAGGCTAGCAAGCTGGGGAGCTCTGGCAGAGAATGAGGAGAGTGCTTTGAGTTCATAAACACGTTATAATTATCATCAAGGCTAAAATTAATAAAGCTTCATTCCCACCTTGTTTTAATAGCAACTCTCTTTTACTCTGTACCTTTACTCGAACTTTTCTCAAGTTAATGGTCTTATTTTGGGGTGAAATCATTTTGAACAATCACCTTAGTAAGCACTGTTAAAACTATTAAAACTTTTAGCTGAGCCAGTCATGGTGGCACATGTGTCTGTAATTCCAATACTTGGGAGGCTGAGATAGTAAGATCTCAGGTTAGAAGCCAGTCTCAGCATCTTAGTGAGACTGTTTAACAGTAAAAACTAAAAATATAGGGCTGGGGAAAATGTAGCTCAGAAGGAGAGGGACCCTGGGTTCAATCCTCAGTACCAAGACAAACAAAAGAACCCCAACTTTTGGGTGTTAAGTCAACGTGACTTGGTTGGTGATGGTGTGTCTCTTGAGGATAAAGGGTGAGGATGGTGAGGGGAAAGGAACGATTCAAGGATGGTGCCTAGTGTTTCCCAAGGCTGACTAACAAAGAGACTTCTACCTAAAGAAAAAGAATTTCTAGCTGAGTGCAGTGGCGCACATCAGCAATCTTAGTACTTGGGAGGTGGAGACAGGCGTGAGACCCTGTTTCAAAATGAAAAATAAAGAAAGATTCTGGCGTCAACTTGACTCAGTTACATAATAATGTTACTTAAATGTGTGCATACACAAAATTAGGTATAATTTATTAGTCACAACGTCAAAATATTTACAAATTAAATATAAACTATAAAACCGGTTAACTCTAAATTAGCAACTTTAATTTAATGTGACAAATGGTACTGTTTTGGTAAAACTAAATCACTGCTTGCAAACTAAAGATAGCACAGATTGCTACAGCTCAGGAAAAGTAGCTTGTCAGTCCACAGCTCATGAACAAACCAAAATCCTTTACAGAAGAGGCCCTACAGTTCTCAAGGCTGACAGGCTTGTTTTGAGACTCACTTCAAGGGCTATTTCTTCTCAAAGTCTCTGACAAATCCAACTGGATTAGATGTCTCTCTTCTGAATCTGTGCACAGTTCTGCCATTTAATTTATCTCATAATATTGCAACTCATATGTATCTTTGTATTTCCTTGAGTGTGTGTGTGTGTGTGTGTGTGTGTGTGTGTGTGTGTGTGTGTTGGGGATTAACCCTAGGGGCATTCTACCTCTGAGCTACACTCACTACTGTCTCCTGGGCTACCCTGCACTGGCCTTGAACCTATAATCCTCCTGCCTCAGCCTCCCAAGCACTGAGATTACAGGAATGTGCCACCATGCTTGGTCTTGAAAGCAATTTTAAAAAATGTCCTCAGAGACTAGAATGGTGCTTGACTTAGCAGAGGCGTGGCAAAGTTTTGTTGGCTCAGTGAAAGCTTGATAAAGACATTTTAAGTTTTTGGCGTTCTAAAGTAACTGATTAAACAACAATAACAACGACAATATAGCCGGTCGTGGCGGCACACGTTTGTAATCCCAGCATTCGGGAGGCTGAGACAGGAAGATCTCGGGTTCACAGCCAGCCTCAGCTACTTAGTGAGGCCCTCCACAACTTAGTGAGACCCTGGTTTAAAATAAAGAATAAAAAAGAGGGCTGGGAGTGTAGCTTGGAGTGTAGGTAGCTCCTGGGGTCAAGCCTCAGTACCGCAATAATAATAAATAAATAAATGTAAAATAAAATACAAAAAAAAATAAAATTGGGCTGGCAGTGTAGTTCAGAGGTAGAAAGCTCCTGGGTTCAGTCCCCAGTTACCCCCCCTCCACACACACACACACACACACACACACACACACACACACACACACACACACGTATATTTGTCAGAGTTCAGTCTGGAAGGAACTCTGGGTGTTACAGGACATGGGAGAGTGCAGGAGGGGTCAGATGATGGGAGACGAAGGGGCCCCTCACGGAAGGGGCGTGGGGAGCTGCTTGGCTGCCACCTGTGTGTCTAGGTCCAGGTGTGGGCTGGTTGGTGGGTGGTTGGACAGAGGACGTGTGGGCTCTGTTGGAACTCAGAGGACCAAGGACAAGCTGGAGCCTATATCTGTCATTTTGATGACAAATTTTCAGAGTAGTAGCTATCATTTCGCTTTTGACTTTAAAATCTTGCACGAGTTCCTCTTGGCCAATCAAACCTACAACCACGGGTAGGCAGAGGATTTGGGGAAATACTTTTTTTGGGGGAGGTGTATCGGGGATTGAATCTGAGAGTATTCTACCACTGAGATATACACCTGACCCTTTTTATTTCTAGAATTTTTTTAAGCTTAACCAATTTTTATTATTACAAAGGTAGAAAGAAGGGACAGAATAATAAAGCACTACATCAGAGGAACGTAGTGAGGTGCCTTGAAAATAAGACACTCTAGTTTTAGAATTTGAAACAGGACCTTGCTAAGTTGCTGAGGCTGGCCTCGAACCTGCCATCCTCCTGTACCAGCTTCCCAAGTACTGTAATTACAGGTGTGTGCCACTGCATCCGGCTTGGGAAAGCTTTTTAAGGCAGACTTGCTCCAAATTCCTGTTTGTGCTCTCAGACTCTTGAGGACAAAACTGCATTGGCATTGAAACTGTGAAATAATACTAAGCATCAGGTGTACACTTTGGGGGAATTCCAACTAGATAAAACACAGTTTGGACTCAAGTAGACATTGCAGCGAATGAGCCAGCACTCCACTGCCTGCTTATAAGATAAGCGCAGTATTAGCGGAAATAGGTGAAGAATTTCTCCAGCATCTTCTAACATTCCTCGTTCAGCCGTTCTTTTTTATTTTTTGCGGATCTGGGGATAATATCCAGGGGCATTCGACCTCCAAGCTACATCCCCTCTCCTATTTTTTTCCCTTTAACTTGAAACAGGGTCTCACTAAGGTGCCAAGGGCTTCACTAAGTAGCTGAGGTGGTCTGCGAACCGCGATCCTCCGGTCTCAGCCTCCGGAATGCTGGGATGAGAAGCGTGCGCCACCACACCTGGCACATTCGTTCAGCCGTTCTTTACTTTGAGTCAGCGCCCCAGGGTTTCAGAATCTCTTGGAGGACTTTCTTAAGATGCACACGTATCTTCAGAGGTATGTGATAAGTACTTTTTCCTGTGATTCTCACAGTCCTCCTTCACGGCTGGAGGCTGGCGCATAGGTGGTTTGTGGGAGTGTATCACAGGAAAGCACCTCCGCCCAGGACAGGTGTGAATGTGGCCCTTGCAGGCTACGTTGGCGTGGAGACAGTGCGCGGCACCTGCCGCTGTGTTCCGCTGACCTGACTGCGTCTTCATGTCTGCTTCAGTAGCTGGGGGGTGGGTGGAGCTAACCTGGGTGCTAGGCAAGGGGTCTAGAACCACGTGAACTTGAGCAAGTTGTATTTTCTTTCAATGTTGGTTTCCTGAGTGTAACATGGGGAAATTAAGTCTAACCTAGCAGAGTTCTTGTGGCTTAAACAGGATGTATGTACAGCTCTGAATCCAGAACATGGTACCTAATAAACTGTCAGTAAATAAGATGATAGCTTATAGCCAGGCGTGGTAATGCACATCTGTACTTGGGAAGCGGAGACAGGAAGATCTCAAGTTCGGGGTCAAACTGGGCAACCAAGCAAGACCTTGTTTCAAAAAGAAAGTGGAGCTTAGCGTGGTGGCGGTCGCTTATAACCCCAGCATTCGGGAGGCTGAGACAGGAGGGTCGCGGTTCGCAGACAGCCTCAGCTACTTAGTGAGGCCCTTTGTAACTCAGTGAGACCCTGTTTCAAAATAAAGACTAAAAAATAGGGCAGGGGGTGTAGCTTGGAGATCAAATACCCCTGGGTTTCATTCCTAAGCCCACAAAAAAGAAAGAGAGAGAGAGAGAGAGAGAGAGAGAGAGAGGGAGGGAGGGAGGGAGGGAGGGAGGGAGGGAGGGAGGAAGGAAGGAAGGAAGGAAGGAAGAAAGAAAGAAAGAAAGAAAGAAAGAAAGAAAGAAAGAAAGAAAGAAAGAAAGAAATATGTTTGGGGAATTCAGCTCCGTGGTAGAATGCCCCTGAGTTTAATGGTCAGTCACACACACACACACACACACACACACACACACACACACACACAGTTACACACAAAATAGCGGTTTATAACAAGGCATAACTGTCAAAAGAGCCTTTTTCATGACACATTTTTGTGCACATATTCATGCAAATATATGAAGGAAAACATTTGTTTCAGGGGCCTGAGTTGTTTTGCATGTCCGGCAATGGTTAGCATCTGCGGGAGGGACCCATTCCGATGTATTCAGAATAGCACTTGTTCAAAGATCTTGAGTTAATTTATTAGAATCCTGGTACTGCCAGCAAACCAAGAAGCACTGCTAAGTGATCCTTGAATTCTTGGCCTATGATTCTGTCATGGGAGCTGGGGGAGCTCTGTGGCTCGGGCCTGACTGACCCTTTGGGTGGAGACCTGTAGTTGGTGCCCTGGTATCATCCGGCTGAGTTGCTTTGCAGATGTGGGCCCCTTGAAGAAACCCTCTTCTTTTTTAATTTCGCTAAGAATCCACAAGGGTGTCAATGTAATTATTGCTTTCTTTTTCAAGATTTTATAAGAACTGCAAAAAATCAGAGAGCTTATTGAATTCAAATGTCCAGTATAAAATCTGACAAATATATCAGTTTGGCCATGAAATTCATCATATTCAGGGGAAAAAAAGGAATCACACAAGACTCTAAGCCATGGCAGAGGACAGATGATGCCCCTCTTAGATGAAGACTAATTATACTCTGAAGAACTGAGATTCTCATTTTGTCCTTCACATGAAGGCAATTTATCTCCTTTTGAGTTCTAGTATCATCAATATTTGGGGTTCTTAAAATTATATCGTAATATTGTTGAATTGTTAATATTATTAAAGTCATTGTAATAAAGTTATAGTGCTTTAGTCCCTAGAAATCAAACTAATGTTCTTTCAGGTACTTCTATATTTGTAGAAGTTATTACCAAGTCATAAGACCCATAATAAAGATACATTAAAACAATTAACATTTTAAAAGACGTTTCCTGCAACGCTTGAGGTTTATGCCTGTAATCTCAGTACTTGGGAGGTGGAGACAAGAGGACTGCAGGTTCAAGGCTAGTATCAACAACCTAACGAGACCCTCAGCAACTGAGAGAGACCCTGTTTCAAAATAAAAAATAAAAAGGGTTAAAAGTGTAGCTCAGAGGTAGAATGCCCCTGGTTCCATTCCCAGTACTGAAACCAAGAGCAAGTTCTAGGCATCACACCTATTTTCTAGTTCACAGCCCGGTCAAGAAAACTTTAGGAAGACATTTGCCTGTAGAGGAATGACATCAGATGTCTACTGCATCAAGTAATCACTCTGGCTTTTACTTTACTGGCTGAACTTCTCCAAAGGTGTTCTCTATTGCTCTAATGTTGAACTGGTTTAACACACACCCGTGTGTGTGTGTGTGTGTGTGTGTGTGTGTGTGTGTGGTATTGAGGATTGGACCCAGGGACATTCTATTTGCAAACTAGACCCCCATCCCTTTTTATTTTTGGTTTTGAAACACAGTTTGGCTAAGTTGCTGAGGCTGGCTTCAAACCTGTGATCCTCCTGTTTCAGCCTCCCAAGTGCTGGGATTGCAGATGTGCACCACTGCATCCAGCTATAAAATGTGTTTTAATATAATAATAACTCCGGGCATGGTGGCGCGTTTGTAATCCCCGCGGTTGGGAGGCAGAGACAGGAGGATCGCGCAGGTTCGAAGCCAGCTGCGTGCGCTGGCTTAGGAGACCCTGTTTCCAAATAAAAATGTAAAAATAGGTCTGGGAGTGTAGCCCGGAGGTAGAAGGGCTTCCAGGAACCCCAGTACCACCCAAAAAAATTATATATATGTATATAATATATAACACAGTTACAGAAAACCATATAAAACAAATATATGACATAATGAATTATTATTTATAGAATGCCCTGATAACCACATTGACATGTTTTAAGAGTTAATTATATTATTATTAATATTTATTATTATTATTATTATTATTATTATTATTATTATGTGTGTGTGGTGTTGGGGATGGAACTCCGAGGCTTTCTACCTCCAGGCTACACTCCCAGACTTATATTTTATTTGAAAACAGGGTCTCACTAAGTGGCTGAGAGCCTCATTAATTAGCTGAGGCTGGCTTCGAACCTGCAAGATCCTCCTGTCTCAGCCTCCCAGGTACTGGGATTACAAGCGTAATCCCATGCCAGGCTTGAGTTAATTATATTAGACACTCATGTGTAGCAGAGGGAAGATAAATTGTTGTAGTCTTTTTGGAGGAATATTTGACAGTTTAAGATTCTTATGCATGCTTTGATCTAGGAATTTCACTTATAAGAATTTATACTAAAATACACCAATGTACAAAGTTGTACATGCAAGAATATTTGTCATGTCCTTTCTTTCGGTGAGTATTGTATAGAAGACCTACTATGTGCCACTGTTCCAAGTGTTGGAAATACAGTTAAGAATAAATAAGGCCTCAGGGAATTTAAATTTCAGTAGAATAAGCCAGGCATGATGGTGCACACTTGTAATCCCAGTACTTGGGAGGCAGAGACATGAGGATTGCGATTCGCGGCCAGCCTCAGCTACTTAGTGAGACCCTGTTTCAAAAATAAAGAATGAAACATAGGACTAGGGGTGTAGCTTGGAGGTAGAATGCCCCTGGGTTCCATCCCCAGTACTGAAAAAAAAATAGGCCTGGGGGTGTAGCTCAGAGGTAGAATGCTTTTGGGTTCAATCCCCAGCACTGCAAAAAATAAAATAAAATTATATATATATATATATATATATAACAGACAGACAATAAACAATGAACATGAGGCATCCTGAAGTGATAAATATAATAATAAAAGTAAATCAGAAGCTGGGCATGGTGGCACACACCTGTGATCCTAGTACTTGGAAGGCTGAGACAGGAGTCTCCCGGGTTTGAGGACAGCCTCAGCAACTTAGACTGTTTCAAAATAAAAAAAATTAAGTAGGGCTGGAGGTGTAGCTTGGAGGTAGAACACCCCTAGGCTCAATATCCAATGCCACATAAATTAAAAAAAAATAAAATAGAGGGGAGCTGGGCGTGGTGGCACACTCTTGTAATCCCTGTGCTTGGGAGGATGAGACAGGAGGATTGCACAGGTTCAAAGCCAGCCTCAGCTACTTAGTGAGGCTCTCAGCAACTTAGTGAGACCATTTCCAAATAAAATATAAAACAGGTCTGGGAGTATAGCCTGAAGGTAGAAAGACCCTGGGTTCCATCCCCAGTACCACACACACAAATAAATAGATAAATAAATAAAATAAAATAGAGGGGGAGAGACAGAAAGTGGCCGGGCGGGAAGCAGGTCCTTCCTATTTTCTCAGAGAGGGCCATTCTGAGGACGAAGTACAGGGCACTGGTTGCTTAAGGAGAAGGCGGGCTCAGTCCAGAGAGGATCGGCGGGCTGCGTGGGAGGGGTCGGCGCTGTGAAGGTGGAGATGGGACGGGGTGCCAGCCATAAGGGCCAGGGTAAAGATTCTTTACTTAAATCTGATGTGCCAGGAGACGGGCACGGTGGTGCCTACCTGTAATCCCAGCAACTCCAGAGACTCAGGCAGGAGGATCACAAGTTCAAGGCCAGCTTCATCAGTTTAGTGAGACTGTGTCAAAAAACGAACCAACCAACTGATTAACAGACTGGGAGTGTAGCTCAGAGGTAGAATGCTCGTGGGTGCAATCCCCAGAACCAACAAATAAACAGCACCAAAAAATAAACAAATAAAAATAAAAAAGGGCTCGGGGTGCAGCTCAGAGGCAGAGCGCTTGCCTAGAAGGCGCAAAGCCCTGGATTTAATTCCCAGGCCTGAAAACAAAACAAAACAAAATTGCAGGAAGCGATCGAAGGAGCTTGGGGAAGGGAGCAGGGAAAAATGTTCTGAAATATTTCATTTTCAAGACTAGCTTAGAAAAATAGTCTACAATTTTATCCAGACACCATTTTTGAGAAGGCATCATTTTAAACCTCTTTCTACATTTCCATTCTTATCCTTTCTCGTGCGTGCGTGCGTCTTAGTGTACCAGTGTGTCTTTCCTAAGGATAAGGACGTTTTCTTCCACAGTCGCCCTATGACTATTAAATCCAGGACCCGGCACTGACTCTGCACTTCCTGCCAGTCCAGGTGCCAGTTCTGTCGCTGTCTCATAAGGTCCTTTACACGGCACATTCCCACTCCGCCCTCTTGGTGCAGGATCTGGTCTAGGATCAGACGGTGCATTCATTTAGTCTTGTCTCTTAATCTCATGGTCCTCCTATTCTTCCTTTTCTTCTTTTTTTATTTTTTTGGTGGTACTGGGGTTCCTGGAAGCCCTTCTACCTCCGGGCTACACTCCCACGGGCTATACTCCCAGACCTAGTTTTTTTTTTTTAACTTTATGTGGAAACAGGGTCTCTTAAACCAGCGAGCTGGCTCCGAACCAGCGTGATCCTCCTGTCTCTGCCTCCCAAGCGCGGGGATTACAAGCGTGTGCCACCACGCCCGGCCTTCCTTTTCTTCTTATCATTTACTTATTTAATTAATTAATTTGTTGGTGATACTGGGGATTGATCCCGGAAGTAGGGCATCCTGCCTCTGAGTTATACGCTCAGCCCTGTTTTAGTATTTTTATTTTGAAACAAGGTCTTGCTAGGTTGCTGAGGCTAAACTCAAAACTGTGATCCTCCTATTTCAGCCTCCCAAGTACTGGTGTCACAGGTGTGCGCCACCACGCCCGGCTCTTTTGGTCTTCTTAATAGGAGCTGTACAGAAGCGTTCTCCACCTTTCTTTGTCTTTCATGATATTGAGAATTTTGGAGAACACAGGTCAGTTATTTAATTAACTAATTAATTAATTAATTAATTTATTTTTGCGGGTCTGGGGATGGAACCCAGGGGCCTTTGACCTCTGAGCTGTACCCCGTGCCCTATTTTTTATTCTCTTTCTTTTTTTGGTGGTACTGGGGGTGGAACCCAGAGGCTTTCTACCTCCAAGCTATACTCCCAGACCTATTTTATATTTTATTTGGAAACAGGGTCTCACTAAGTTGCTGAGAGCCTCACTAAGTAGCTGAGGCTGGCTTTTAACCTGCGCGATCCTCCAGTCTCAGCCTCCCAACAGCCTCCCAAGCACGGGGATTACAAGCGTGCGCCACCATGCCTGGCTTATTCTTTATTTTGAAACCAGGTCTCACTAAGTTGCGGAGAGCCTCACTAAGTAGCTGAGGCTGTCCGCAAACCATGATCCTCTGGTCTCAGCCTCCTGGATGCTGGGATTACAAGCGTGTGCCACCATGCCCAGCCAGGTCAGTTATTTTATTTTATTTTGTTTTATTTTTGCGGGTCTGGAGATGGAACCCAGAGACATTTGACCTCTGAGCTGTAACCCCCCGTCCTATTTTTTATTCTTTATTTTGAAACGGTCTCACTAAGTTGTGAAGGGCCTCACTAGATAGCTGAGGCTGTCAATCCTCTGGTCTCAGCCTCTCGAATGCTGGGATTACTAGCGTGCACCAATACACCCGGCTGAGTTATTTTAGAAAATATTCTTTAGCTAGGTTTGCCTTTTGTCTTCTCATGATTTGATTCAGGTTGTTGTTTTTTAGTTGGAGTTAAAATCTCTCCAGTTGTAATAAAAATTTAAATTATTAGCGTAACTTTTATTCTTCATCTTTATATTGTATAGTGCACACTTAAAATGCAAATACAAGTGCATTTAACTCACATGTGGAATCATTGAGAATGATTACATAATTTGCATTTTTAGTTCACAAATGCATATACATTTCATTCTTATCAGAACTTTGGAAAGACAGTATTTATTTTTTTACATGCTCACATTCTACCAGTACTTTGGCCTTACCGATGTATAAGAAGAGACAGAAAGAAAAGAGATCTATGAGCTGGGAATAATGGCGCATGACCATAATTTCAGTGCTTGGGAGGCTGAGACAGGAAGACCACAGGGTCAAAGCCAGCCTCAGCTATTTAGCGAGGCTCTTGGCAACTTAGCAAGGCCTTGTTTCCAAATAAAAAATAAAATAGGGTTGGGGGTGTAGTTCAAAGGTAGAATGTCCCTGGTTCAATCCCCAGCACCACACACACACACACACACACACACACACACACACACACATGCACACGCCCCCCCCCAAAAAAAAAAAAAAAAAGCAAGCAAGCTGTGGTTTGCCCTGTCTTTCTCTCTCCTTCTGGGTCAACATTTTCAGTGTATGTGGTTGGTTAGCACAGGGAAGTCCCACCAATAAAGGATGTCATGACAGATTTTCTTGATTGTTCTTGTTTTAAATGTATTTTCAACTGATATACAAAAACACAAAAATTATTCATATTGATGGGGCGCTATGTACTGTTTGGAATACATGCATCCATTGCACAATGCTTAAATCAGGTTAAATGTATTTATCTTAAGTACTTATCATTTCCTTATGGTGAAAACTTTCAAAATCTCCTCTTCTTGACTTTTAAAATTTATAACACATTGTTGTTATAAATTTAAAAAGCCAGTAGTCAGCCTACCATGCAGCAGCACCCCCGAGCTTCCTACTCCCAGCCAACTGTAAATTAGCACTGACCAACCTTCCAGTGTCTCCTTCCAGTGGTAATTCTACTCTCCAACTGTGTGTGTGTGTGTGTGTGTGTGTGTGTGGTGGTACTGGGGTTCCTGGAAACCCTTCTGCCTCAGGTTCAAAGCCAGCCTCAGCTACTTAGTGAGACCCTGTTTCCAATAAAATATAAAATAGGGTTGGGAGTTTAGCCCTATAGCCTGGAGGTAGAAAGCCTCTGGGTTCCACCCCCAGTACCACCAAAATAAAAAAGAAAAAAATCTCTTCATACATTCTCATGAAATAAAAGAAAAATAAGTAATAGAGGAGAAGTAGGGCATGCCGATCCTTCTCCCACCTGAAACCACCACCAACATCGCCATCTGGTAGGGAGAAAAAGGAAAATGTATTTCACTAAAATGTGAGAAGCAGCTCATAAGCCAGAAGCTGCCCAGGAAGTGCCTTGGAATGGGAAAAAAATCAAGTTCCATACAAAGTTATTGCAAGGAAAAACACAGAGCATGTGTATCAAAATGTTTCAAATGGAAAATTCACCTAAAATGCTAAGGACATAATGTAATGTACTTAAACTGATATAAATGATGTCAAACAAACATATGAAGATATCAAAAGTCTAAGCTGGGTCCGGTGGCACATGCCTGTCATCCCAGTACCGGGAGCCTGAGACGGGAGGATTGCAGGTTGGAGACCAGCCTCAGCAACCTAGCAAGACTCTGTTCCAAAAACAAAAAAGATATAAAGTGCTGGGGGTGTAGCCCAGAGGTAGAATGTCCATCTCTCAGAAGTTGGAGAGTAGAGCAGGGCGTGGTGGTGCACGCTTGTAATCCCCGCGCTTGGGAGGCGGAGACAGGAGGATCGCGCAGGTTGAAAGCCAGCCCCTCTGCCTTAAGAGACCCTGTTTCCAAATAAAAAATATAAAAATAGGTCTGGGAGTGTAGCCCGGAGGCAGAAGGGCTTCCAGGAACCCCAGTACCACACACACAAAAAAAAATGTCCCACTTTAGATAATATGACCATGGTAGTTACCAATTTTTAGAATAATGAATTGGCACACTAGGAAACTTCACAGGTGACCAATGAGTTGGTTCTCTTTTATTATTATTGTCTTTCATTATGAACTCATGCATTTTATATTTAATATGGAAATAATCTGTGTCCTTAACATCCCCAGCTTGCATTTTAATTTTTTTTTTTTTTTTGGTGGTACTGGGGTTCCTGGAAGCCCTTCTACTTCCGGGCTCCACTCCCAGACCTATTTTATATTTTTGAAACAGGGTCTCTTACGCCAGCGCGGCTGGCTTCGAACCTGCGCGATCCTCCTGTCTCCGCCTCCCAAGCGCGGGGATTACAAGCGTGCGCCACCACGCCCGGCTTTGCATTTTAATTTTTAAAGATTCTCTTTTGATGGCACCCATCAGTTTATGTATTTTCACCTAGCCGTAATAAACAGATATGGTGGATTTTATATTCTGCTTAATATTATGAAATGCAACTCAATAAGAGTGGAAAGTTTATTATCTTTTTCTCACTAATATATCCCCAGCATCTTGGATAGTGACTTCCAAAGAGTAGGTACTCAATAAAAGCTTTTTTTTTTTTTTTTTTTTGGTTGCATGGTTATGCTTCAAAAGCATTCTTGTTACATATGCTTTTAAAAAATTCATCCAACATTTTAAAATGTTTTGGCATGGTGAAAGAACACTGTTTTTTCCCCCCCATAGCATTCTATTCATTATTTCTGAAGCTAGTATTTTAAAAGTGACATCCTGGGGGAAAATGTACTACTCCATTTCCTGGAAGTAATTAAGAAAGTTATTATTTGTGTCATGTCAATCTGGGAGGAACATAACAACGGGTGTTTTAGCTTATTTTAAGATATGTTCCTTGATGTTTTTGTTAATGCTTGGAATGATTTAATGGAAGAAATAGCACAAGATGAGGGTGGTTGGAAAATACCTGGAAGGATATTATTAGAACTCAAAATGGACTTCGTAGTTAAAATGATGTGAAGTGTGGTCAAAATTAATCGCAGCCCCATTAATTGTTGCTAGGGGGGAAACAGGCTGCTGTCATACATAGTGGGGACTTACAGCAAGTGCGGCTAGCCTGCAGAGATGAGGTCCAGTTATCAGGGGTATGGCAAACCTAACTTAAATCAGCAATGTTAGAATATCTTAGGGGAAAAGTGTGTGGTATTAAAAGATTGAATGTGCTGGGCATGGTGGCGCATGCTGTAATCTCGCACTTGGCAGGCTCAGGCAGGAGGGTTGCAGGTTCAAGGAGAGCCTCAACAAGACCCTGTTGCAAAATAGGGTTGGGGTGTAGCTTAGTGGTAGAATGTCCCTGAGTTCAACCCCCAGTAACACACACACACACACACACACACACACACACACACACACACACACACCATTTAATGTTAAGTATTGGGACCAGAGTAGTGCATTGGGGACTGGACTTAAATTTTAGTTAGGACAAATCTTACACACTGGCACTTCACAAACCACCCCTCCTGGATTTTGTTTGAGCTGAGGGGGAGGGAAGAGGGAGAGAAGAGAAGGGAAGGGAAGAGAAAGAAGTTACTTTCCAACTTCTAAACAGTGTGCGTTTCTACGTGAAATCCCGATCTCCAAGTATCTCGTGAAGACTTGAGAATGTGGCAATACTGTGCCATCGGGGTGACCAGCCTGTCAGCAACAGGCCAGAGCGGTGTGGCTGCTGCCTGCTTAAGCTGGGGCCCGTCTCGGCTGGTCCTGTGGTCCAACTGCTTCCCAGCCGGAGGCATGGGGGCCAGTGCAGCCACAGCTTCTCTGGCAGCTACTTATTTATTTATTATTAATTAATTAATTAATTATCTGTGTTTTGATATTGGGGATTGAACCCAGGGGCATTCTATCTCTAAGCTACACCTCCAGCCCTTTATTATTATTATTATTATTATTATTATTATTATTATTTTATTATTATTTTTTGGTGGTACTGGGGGTGGAACCCAGGGGCTTTTCTACCTCCGGGCTATACTCCCAGCCCTATTTTATACTTTATTTGGAAACAGGGTCTCATTAAGTTGCTGAGAGCCTCACTAAGTAGCTGAGGCTGGCTTCAAACCTGTGTGATCCTCCTGTCTCAGCCTCCCAAGCGCAGGGATTACAAGTGTGCACCACCATGGTCAGCTCTATTATTTTTCTTTTAAAACAGGATCTCCCTAAGTTGCTGAGGCTGGCTTCAGACTTGCGAAGCTCCTGTCTCAGTCTCCCAAGTGCTGGGATTACAGTGTGCACCCTGCTAACAACAGTCGATTAATCACGGATGCTCACAGTGGCGGAGGACGTGGTGTGCCGGGCAGGGTCACACAAGGGCCGCCCTCGGCAGCACAGAGGACAAGCAGGGACCGCGGGCAGTTCTGTAGTATTAAAAGGGTGAGGAGACTTGGTTCCCGCAGGATCTGGCTTGTTTGGATAAATGCACGGGCTGACAGCAAGCTGGAACTAGCTACTTAGGGATCTGAACCTGGTTCCTTGATGAGGAGGGTTGTCTTGCTGAGGGGCTTAACCCCTGGGGCAGAGTCGGGAGGGGACACTGCAGCGGACCATTCAAGGCCCTACTGATTTCAGCAGGTATTGAGGAAACACAGAATATTGAGCCTTGGTTTCTGCTTTGCACTAAGAGACCAGGCTCTACTCACTCACTGGGCTTGCCCAGCTCGTGGGGATATGCGCACGAGCCCCCGCACTCAGGAGAAGTGTTTCTACCTCTGAAGATTTGCGAAATCAAAATTCATCTACAGGAATGGTTGCGTAATTTTCATGGCTGAAGATTAAAAAGAAATAACAGGAAGCTGGATGTGGCAGCACATGCCTGTAATCGCAGTACTCAGGAGGCTGAGACAAGAAGATTGCAGGTTTGAGGCTAGCCTGGGCAAATTAGCAAGAGCCTGTTTAAAAATGAAAATAATTTAAAAAGGCTGGTGGTGTAGCTCATAGGTAGAATTCACCTGCATCAATCCCCAATGCAAACACAAACAAATAATTTTTAAAAAGAAAGAAAAGAAATGCCATGAACTAAATGCAGCTCTGCTTATAAAATGTATTTAAGAAGGTAAGAGGGAAGCCGGGCGTGGTGGCGCGCACTCGTAATCCCAGCATTTGGGAGGCTGAGACCGGAGGATTGCAGTTCGTGGCCAGCCTTGGCTACTTAGGGAGGTCCTTTGCAACTCAGTGTGACCCTTTTTCAAAAATAAGAAAGCCTAAAAAATAGGGTTGGGAGTGTAGAATACCCCTGGGTTAAATCCATCCCCAGTACCACCAAAAAAAAAAAAAAAAAAAAAAAGAAGAAGAAGGTATGAGGATTACATCGTGACAGCGTTGATAGTGAACTAAGTTACCAAGGAAACAGGTATTCATTCAGCCAACATTTTCCCATTTATTAAAAAAATATGTATTAGTTCATCCTGTATCAAGTGTTAAAGCTCAAAAAACAAGACTCATTTTCTTCTCTCAAGCAGCGTACGCTAGGTATGAAGAGACGGAAGACTAAAACCCCAATCCCTATTCAGTTGAGAGGTGCTAGTGAGGCTATAAACAGGGAGCAAGGAGAAGGAGAAGGCACTGAGATCTGTTTGTTTTAAAAAAAAATAGAGTACCAAGTGTCTGGGAGGACTCCAGCATGATCTTGAAGGTGAAAAATATCATCGCTCAGAGTCTTCCCAAGTGGGCATTTGTGTTTCAGATCCTCACCTTGAAAATTGCATGGTGGCAGACACCTGTAATTCCAGTACTTGGGAGGCTGAGACAGGAGGATTGCAGGTTCCAAGCCAGCCTCAGCAACTTAGCGAGGCTCTATGCAATTTAGTGAAACCCTGTTACAAAATAAAATAGGGCTGGGGGTGTAGCTCAGAGGTAGAATGTCCTGGGTTTAATTCCCAGTACAGGAGGAGAAGAAGGAGGAGGAGGAAGAGAAGAAAAGGAAGAGTGGGGTGGGGGGAGGAGGAAGGGAAAGGGGGGGAGCATACAAGAAAAGAAAATTAGTGTTTCTTGTAAAAGGTACTACTCAGGCACGTAGAGCTCAGGAGATTCAATGACCTCAACGATTCAGTAGCCTTCATGGTTTCTCTCTGATAATTTGTCTACAGCTAGGTTTTTCTTGTCCAGTGGGGCTCTTGTAAGCTATAGGTTGGAGAGTGCATGTCTACACTGACAAACTTCCTCAGTCAGAAACTCTAGTGACCTGGCTGGTGACTTTGATGGGTGGATCCTGGGCGTTAGTAGTGGACCCGGGTCAGGGGCGGAGGGGATTGAGTGTCTGTATGAGGACAGCATGGTGCACGTCCTGCCACCTTCAAGCAAATGACTGGCCATATTTTGAAGAAAAAATATAATTTTGAGCATTCTTAGAAATCATATAGAGTTTCCATTGGCATTTATCTAAATTTCCCCAAAGTTATATTCCTAGATGCGTTCTCTTTCTCTCTCTCTCTCTTTCTCTCTTCTCTCCTCTCTCTCAAAAAAAGAAAAAGGCTCTATTTTTTAAAAAGGGCTGGGAGCCGGGTGTGGTGGCGCGCGCTTGTAATCCCAGCATTCAGGAGGCTGAGACAGTCCGATCACGATTCGCGGCCAGCCTCAGCTACTTAGGGAGGCCCTTTGCAACCCAGTGAGACCCTGTTTCAAAAGGGTGTAGCTCAGAGGTAGAATGCCCCGGGTTCAATCCCCATTGCAAACAAATAAACAAAACCAACCCCCCCAAAACAGGGAGTGAGAATTAACTTCCACATACATTTTTTTTTTTTTTTTTTTTTTTTTTACTTAATGGAAGTTTATGCTCACAGTCCTGGAGGCTGGGAAGACCAAGGTCAAGCCACCAGCATATCCGGCATCTGTCTGGAGGTCTCTTTTCTGGCTTTCTTTGTCTTCTCTTTCTTCCTTCTCCATCTTTACATAGTAGAAATGAGTAAATTAGCTCCTTTGGGCTTATTATTTATTATTATTATTATTATTATTATTAATTATTTTATAATTGTGGTACTGGGGATGAAACCCAGGGCGTTGTACCTCCAAGATACACCCCCAGCCCAATTTTTTATTCTTTATTTTGAAATAGTTACAGAGAGCCTTGCTAAGTAGCTGAGGCTGTCCTTGAGCCATGATCCTCCTGTTTCAGCCCCCCAAATGCTGGGATTACAAGCATGTGCCACAAAGCCCAGCTGAATTTATTATTTTTACTTTTTGTGGTTCTGAGGATTGAAGCCAAAGGACACCCCAACCCATTTTGTTCTTTTCTTTTGAAACAGTGTCTCGCTAAGTTGCTGAGAGTGTTGCAGATCTTTGAACCTGTGATCCTCCTGTCTCAGCAGCTCAAGTACTGGTACGGACTTGGGTTTATGATTCTTTTTAATTGGCAAGTATAAATTGTATTTATTCATAGTGTACAATATGATGTTTCAATACACATAAATTGTGGAATGGATACACAGGCTATTTAACATGCTTCACCTTTCATACTTATTTTTTTTATGAGAACACTTAAAGTTTACTTTCAACAACTTTCAAATATGCAGTATATTAACCATAGTCACCAAGATATACCATTTATTTTTGGTGGTACTGGGGTTCCTGGAAGCCCTTCTACCTCCAGGCTACACTCCCAGACCTATTTTATATTTTTATTTGGAAACAGGGTCTACTAAGCCAGCGTGACTGGCTTCGAACCTGCGCGACCCTCCTGTCTCCGCCTCCCAAGCGCGGGGATTACAAGCGTGCGCCACCACGCCCGGCAAGATATACCATTATTGATGTCTTGACTTTATTCCTTGTCTAGTTGAAATCTAGACATCGCCCCAATTCCTCAACCGCCAACCAAACTATTGTGGAACAAAATTGGGGTGCTGTTGGCTTTCATTAATAGGAAAGTAGAAGAGATTGTTTTATGCCATTTAGTATGGTCCAATTTCAGCTCAGAATATTACTACTAACTACTTATGATCGTCACACGTTCCAAAAATACACGGTGAAGCTACAACAGTAAGAAAGCTTGTATTTGGACAGAGGTAGAGATCACTGGCTGACCACAAACTCATTCTTCCCTTCTTCTGTCATAATGGGATTATTATGAGCTAGCTGACAAGTAGAAGCGATATGTGTCACTTGTGGATAAGTGAGTTTTGGAGAATTAAAAGTCTTCCTTCATACTTTCTTCTGTAGGCTAAATTCAGGTAAAAGCAAGACCACCGGGAAACTGCAGAATGGAAGGAACTTGAGATCCTAAAACAGTGGATAGGCCAGGCCTGGTGGTGCAAGCCTATAATCTCAGTACTTGGAAGAGAGGCCAAGACATAAGAATCACAGGGTTGAGGCCAGCCTCAGCAATTTAGTGAGATCATTAGGAACTTAGCAAAATCTTGTTTCAAAATAAAAAGGCTCAGATGTTAAACTCCCCTGACTTCAATCCCCAGTACAAAAAAAAAAAAAAAAAAAAGGAAAGAAAATATAAAACAATGCATGGGGGAAAGCTGCCAGCTGCCATGAACACCTGTTCTTAACTATTATATAAACAAGAAACAAACTTCTGCTCTATTCAAGCCATAAAGTATTTGCGTTTATTTGATTCTGTAGTTTATTTAGCTGACTCAAACGAATACAGATGTCATTCTGAGCTTTAATCTCAAACACTACAATTACTTCTTTAGACGTATAAAGCCCTGACGTGGTAAGCAGGATAAGCACCTATTTCGTAGGTGAAACAGTGCGGACATAAACTCTTTGAACAGATACTTAGTGAGCACTAGGAAATATTGTTGAAAACAGTTTATACAAACATCAGTTTGTAAAGACATTCATTCACTCAGTAAACATTTACTCAGGACTTCTCTATGTACTCCAAGGGCTATAGTCTAGTATAAGAAATAGAAAATAAAGTTTAAAAATTAAAAAAAATTTTATTAGTCCACTGTCGTCGTACGTGACAGGGAGATTCACAGCGGTGCATTCCTGTAGGCGCAGACCATGGTTTGGCCCGTTTCCTCCGCATCTTTCCATTTCCCTCCTGTCCTTCCTTCCTGATTCCTTCCACTACTCTACCGTCCTCTCTCCTTAGTGCCAGGAGTCGCTTTTGTTTTCTACTTTTCTCTGGCTTCCACATATGAGGAGAAACACTTGACCCTTGATTTTCTTATTTCACTTGCTTGCAAATGATATAATTCCATAGAAGAAGTTTTCCGATGTCAGTTCCTACTGTGTTTATTACTCACAGGAATAGCATGGTACGTGAAGGCCCCTGACGGGAGGTCTGACCCAGTCAGGTGAGCAGGTAAAGTCGTGATGCTGCAGCTAAGATGTGAAAGAGGCGTGTGCTTTGGCTGGTGAGAGAGAGAGAAAAAGGGACTTTCCTCAAACAGCAATAAGTACCAAAGGCTTGAGTTGGCTGGAGAGGGACTGGTGAATATGGGGACAGGAGGGAGCCGTTGTGATTGGAGCTGAGGGTGAGGAGTATCAAGGGTTAGGGCTCAACCTTTAGGCGCTGTGTGTGTGTGTGTGTGTGTGTGTGTGTGTGTGTGTGGTGCTGGGGATTGAACCCAGGGGTGTTCTATCTCTGAACTAGACCCTAGCCCTATTTTATTTTTATTTTGAAAGAGAGTCTCTTTAAATTGTGAAGATTGGTCTCAAAGTTGTGATCCTCCAGCCGGGCGTGGTGGCGCACACTTGTAATTCCCGCACTTGGGAGGCTGAGACAGGAGGATCGCACGGGTTCGAAGCCAGCCTCAGCTACTTAGTGAGGCTTTCAGCAACTTAGTGAGACCCTGTTTCCAAATAAAATATAAAAATAAAAGGTCTAGGAGTATAGCCCGGAGGTAGAAAGCCTCTGGGTTCCACCCCCAGTACCAAAAAAAAAAAAAAAAAAAAAAAAAGTTGTGATCCTCCTGTCTTAGCCTCCCAGGTACTGGGTTTATAGGCATAAGCTACCACACCTGGCTTGAGAGGGGTTTTTAAACGTTCTTACCATGGTAGTTTGGTTTCAGTGTATTCATATCTACATTTATAGCGGCACAATTCATACCAAACTATGGAACCAGAGAAGATGTCCATCAACAGATGAATAGATTAAAAAAATCATGGGAGGTGTATTCATTTCCAGTCACTCCTCCATGCCAGTCTGGTATGGAGTTGTATTTCTATTTTCTGTATTTCTATCTTTCTAATAAACTTCTTTAAATCTTCAAAAAAAAAATCATGGGATATGTACATATCTGCCATAAAGAAGCACAACATTCCGTCATTTGCAGAAAAAAAGGATGGAACTGGAGAACATTATGCTAAGCGAGATTAGTCAGTTACTAAAGTTGAGAGGCAGATGTTCTTCCTCATATGTGGAAGCCAGGGAGGAACTGGGACACAGGAGGGACTCCAGACAAAGGCGGAGAAAGCTTAGTGGGGGGAGGGAGGAGCCTTAACTGAGGGGGACGGATGGGGGAGGAAGACCTGAAGACGGAAACACCTCAGTGGACTGATGTACACAAACTCATCAAAGCCCATCACTGTGCTGAGTAGGGAAGAAGGGAAGGGGAGGGAGGGAGATGGGGGAGGGAGGAGGAGGGAGGGGGAGGGGGAGGGAGGGGAGGGGGAGGGGAGGGAGGGGACGGAGCGGGGAGGGCTCAGCGAGTGCTGGGGCATGGATGCCTCTATCACTGCATCAAGATGTGTGATTACAATGCACCAAGAAGAGAAAAAGATTTATTTATTTATTTATTTTTTTGGTGGTACTGGGGTTCCTGGAAGCCCTTTCACCTCCGGGCTACACTCCCAGACCTATTTTATATTTTTTATTTGGAAACAGGGTCTCCTAAGCCAGCGCGCGCGGCTGGCTTCAAACCTGTGCGATCCTCCTGTCTCTGCCTCCCAAGTGCGGGGATTACAAGCGTGCGCCACCACGCCCGGCAGAATTTTTTTTTTTTTTTTTTTGGTGGTGGTACTGGGGTTCCTGGAATCCCTTCTGCCTCCGGGCTACACTTCCAGACCTATTTTATATATTTTTTAAATTTGGAAACAGGGTCTCTTAAGCCAGCAAAAAGATGTTCTTACCACAAAGACATAATAGATGTTTGAAATGATGGATATGCAAATTAGACTGACTTAATCATGACACAGTGTACACATGTGTCAAAACACCACATCGAACCCCATTGATAGCTACAACTGTTATTTGCCAGTTAAAAATGAAATTAAAAGCCAGGCCTGCACCTCAGCGATGTCAGTTCTTTACCCAGAGGGGCGAGGCACACCTTCATTCCTGGGAGTGCTGAGGCATTTGCCATCCTGCCTGGGTTGGGTCGTTGTAGTTCCCATCGACCTTAGTAGCAGGACATGGCAGTACCCAGAGACACCCTAAGCAACCTCCTTCTCTCCAGCATGTTCTTTCTTAGCTCCGTCCTGGAGTCATAGTCAGTTCACCTTGGTAATCTGGATCAGTCGTCACCCCGCCAACACCATAACTCCATTCTTTTGTTGTTGTTGTTGTTTTGCGAGTCTGGGGATGGAACCCAGAGGCATTTGATCTCCGAGCTACACCCCCTGCCCAATTTTTTCATTATTTATTTTGAAACTGGGTCTCACAGAGTCGCGGAGGGTCTCACTAAGTAGCTGAGGCTGTCCGCGAACCGCAATCCTCCAGTCTCAGCCTCACAAATGCTGGGATTACAAGTGTGCGCCACCACGCCCGGCTCATAACTCCATTCTTAGCCTGTTGGCTCAGAGGCACGGGGAGCCCAAAGTGGCCAGGGGAAGCCTTAACTTCCAGTTTATTGGACTCATTGCTGTGCCTCCTGGTAGAAGCATTCCCGCTTCTGGAACTAATACTTGGAGGCCAGCAGAGCCTGTTTGTGGAGAGAGGAAATAAACTTTTTGCTAGTGGGTCAGTAGGGCTAAGGGTGAGTGGCACCCTTCCTGTTTCCACCCTTTGCTTCCTGGAGTCATGAATCCCAAGTATGGGAGGAGCCATACCATGGAGTGGACACTGATCTAGAGAAGTGCAGCCCGCTGGAGAGCCTCGGCCCCGCCCCGCCAGGTCCTGCTACCTCCCCGGTGCTGTGACTGCATCTTCAAAAGGCTGTTCCACCTTCCCACTGAACCAGCTGCTTGGGGATCGGGGGAACATGGCAAGGCCAGTGAATCCCATGAGCAGAGACCATCGCTGCACTTCTTTGGCTGTGAAGCGAGGTCCTTGGTCAGGAGCAGTGCTCTGTGGACACCATGATGGTGGATAACACCTTGTGTAAGTCCACAGATGGTGCTTTTAGCTGAGGCATTACATGCAGGGAAGGCAAATCCATACCCAAAGTCCAGTGCAACCTGCCTTCCTTGCCTTAGGATCCTTTGCCTTGATCTTGAGCCGACCACCTCTTGGATGCTAGCTCGCTAGGCCCTTACCACTGAGCTACATCTCTAACCCTTGGGAAGGTTCCTGAGTAAGGAGTGTGACCTTTCACCTGTGGGTGCCCTCCTGCTGGTTGAATCCACTTAGGGTGCTACAAGGTGTCCTTGGTTCTGAGTTTCCCTCCTGCCTCTCCTCTTTAGGCTGAGGTTGTCATGGCTCCACACGGTGCACTGTAGTCTAATGTTTTTTCGTTCCCTGTTTTCTTTTCTTAACCTTGGGTATTATTTATTTATTTTTGTGGTGGTACTGGGGTTCCTGGAAACCCTTCTACCTCCAGGCTACACTCCCAGACCTATTTTATATTTTTATTTGGAAACAGGGTCTCTTAAGCCAGCGTGTCTGGCTTCGAACCTGCGGGATCCTCCTGTCTCCGCCTCCCAAGTGCAGGGATTGCAAGTGTGCGCCACCACGCCCGGCCAACCTTGGGTATTTTTAAATATTCTTTTGTGAGGCTTTTCTTATCATGTGAAACCATAGAGCATTTTCAGTGGTTGCATTTACTCTGTATAATAATGGGTGGAGGGAATGCTAGTTGATCTAAAGCTGAACTATATTATTATTTGTAAACACAGGGCGCAGCCATTCTATGTCATAAGTATGATAGATTATAAATTTATCTTTGCCATATTACACGTTAAGAATTAAAGCTAAACCGGGCGTGGTAGCACACACTTGTAATCCCCGCACTTGGGAGGCTGAGACAGGAGGATCACACAGGTTTGAAGCTCTCAGCAACTTAGTGAGACTCTGTTTCCAAATAAAGTATAAAATAGGTCTGGGAGTATAGCCTGGAGGTAGAAAGCCTCTGGGTTCCACACCCAGTACCACCAAAAAAACAAAACAAAACAAAACAAAACAAAACAAAAAACAAAGAAATTAAAGCTAAGACGGGCATGATGGTGCATGATTTTAATCCCAGCATTCTGGAGGCTGAGACTGGAGGATCATGGTTCACGGACAGCCTCAGCTACTTAGTGAGGCCCTTTGCAACTCAGTGAGACCCTGTTTCAAAATAAAGAATAAAAAATAAATAGGACAAGGGGTGTAGCTTGGAGGTTGAATGCCCCTGGGTTCCATCTCCAGACACACACACACACACACACACACACACACACACACACACACACACAGAATTAAAGCTTCTAAATCATGGCACTAACATACTGAGAATTGAACGTAAATGCATCTACCTCTGAGCTACACCCTTTTCATTTTTTATTTTGTAACATGGTTTTGCTAAATTGCTGAGACTGACCTCAAACCTGTGATCCTCCTGTCTCAGCCTCCAAGTTCTGGGGTTGCAGGTGTGCACCATGTGCCTGGCCTTAGTCTTTCATTACTCCTTCAGCCTCACTGCTTATCCTTGTCTATGTCCTTTAGGTTCAATCTTAGGAGCCCATTATGTGTCTAGACATTTATCCATTTTTTCTAGATTTTTAAATTTATTGGAGTAAAACTTTTCAAAATAGTCCCTAATGATGATCCTCTGCATTTCTGTGATGTCTGGGGTGATCTCTCTCTCTCTCTCTCTCCCTCCCTCCCCCCCACCCTCTCTCTCTCTCCCCTCTTGTCTCTGTGTGTCTCTGTTGCAGTACTGGGGATGCAACCTAGGGGCATTCTACCTCCGAGCTCCAGCTCCAGCTCTAATTTTTATTCTTTTTTTTTGAAACAGGGTCTCACTGAGTTGCAGAGGGCCTTACTAAGTAGCTAAGGCTGTCCGCAAATGGAGATCTTCCTATCTCAGCCTCCCAAGTACTGGGATTACAAGCATATGCCACTGCTCCTGGTTCCTTTTTTTTTTTTTTTAACTGGGGATGGAACCCAGGGACATTTGACCTCCGAGCTACACCCCCTGCCCTAATTTTTATTCTTTCTTTCTTTAACTGGGGATGGAACCCAGGGGCATTCTATCTCTGAGCTACACCCCCTGCCCTATTTCCTTCCTTCCTTCCTCTTTCTTTCTTTCTTTCTTTCTTTCTTTCTTTCTTTCTTTCTTTCTTTCTTTCTTTCTTTCTTTTTTGGTGGTACTGGGGTTCCTGGAAGCCCTTCTACCTCTGGGCTACACTCCCAGACCTATTTTGTACTTTTTATTTTTGGAAACAGGGTCTCTTAAGCCAGCCCGGCTGGCTTTGAACCTGCGCGATCCTCCTGTCTCCGCCTCCCAAGCGCGGGGATTACAAGCGTGCGCCACCACGCCCAGCTTTTATTTTTTATTTTGAAAAAGGGTCTCACTAAGTTGCGGAGGGCCTCACTAAGTAGCTGAGGCTGGCCGCGAATCCGGATCCTCTTGTCTCAGCCTCCCAGATGCTGGGATTTCAAGTGTGCACCACCACGCCCGGCTCAACCTGGTTCCTTTTTCCATCACTGACTTTCCTAGTTTGGGTCTTTTCTCTGGATTCTTACCCCATGCTGCCACGGCTCTTACTCTTCCACCAACTTCAGATCTTTATTTAGTGTTACATTTTCAGTAAGGTTTACCTGGAAGCCTCTTCAAAATGAACCTTCCATTTCAAACTTATAGAAAATGGATCCACAGACAGTTGTAGATTCCCAAGCATACAGCGAAATCCCAGGGATGCTTTCCTGAGTTTCCCCCCATGGGGGCATTTTACAAAACCATAGCATGATATCGCAACCAGGATGCTAACAGTGATATAATCCACCCTCCTTATCTGGATTTTTCATTTTAACTTAAAACATAATTTACTTTTTCTGCAGCATTTCTTTGCATTCTGTATGTTTTACAGTTCACTTATTGTCTTTTTTTTTTTTTTTTTTTTTTTTTTGCGAGTCTGGGGATGGAACTCAGGGGCATTCGACCCCTGAGCTACACCCCCTGCCCTATTTTTTATTCTTTCTTTTATTTATTTATTTGGTGGTACTGGGGTTCCTGGAAACCCTTCTACCTCCGGGCTACACTCCCAGACCTGTTTTTATACTTTTTATTTGGAAACAGGGTCTCTTAAACCAGCGCGGCTGACTTTGAACCTGCGCGATCCTCCTGTCTCCACCTCCCAAGCGCGGGGATTACAAGCGTGCGCCACCACGCCCGGCTCACTTATTGTCTATTATCCCCCTTTGCCAGAACATAGGACCCAGGAGGGGAGTGAGTTTTGTCTGTTTTGTTCACCTGAGGATCCCAGAGCCAGAGCAGGCTCCCTCCGTGCTGATGAAAACCCTGGCAAGCCATTTTCAGGTTTATTATCCAGCATCAGAGGCCAGTTTAGTTCTTCATTTAAATTCTACTCTTAGCGGGGCGTGGTGGCGCACGCTTGTAATCCCCGCGCTTGGGAGGCGGAGACAGGAGGATCGTGCTGGTTCGAAGCCAGCCTGGCTGGCTTAAGAGACCCTGTTTCCAAATAAAATTATTTAAAAAAAAATGGGTCTGGGAATGTAGCCCGGAGGTAGAAGGGCTTCCAAGAACCCCAGTACCACCAAAAATAAATAAATAAATAAATAAATAAATAAATAAATAAATAAATTCTGCTCCTAAGTGAAATTTCCAGGTCCACTGGTATTGTCCACTGGTGTCATTAGAACCTGTCAGTCAATTCCTTGGGAACAGGGGTACAAAGGACACTGATAAAACCACATTGCCACTCATTTCCCAAAGGAGTTTGGCAGAAAGTAGTGCAGGAAACAACCCTTCCTTCCCTCCTTCCTCCCTTCCCTCCCTCCCTCTTTTAGGGTACTGGGGATTAAACCCAGGGACACTCTACTTCTGTGCCACACCTGCTTCCCTCTTATTTTCTGAAATAGGTCTCACTGAATTGCTGAGACTGGCTTCAAACTGGTGATTCTCCTGCCTCAGCCTCCCATGTACTGAGATTACAGGTGTGCACCACCATGCCCAGCCAGGGAGCAATTCTTGACTGATCTTTCAGAATATTTAGGAAACAAATGCAATAATTGATGCCCTAGATAAAAATTTGATCACAAAATAAAATTTGTTGATAATGGACAAATAATAAAAACCTTGAGGAAGACAGGGACTGTATGCAGCCTCTTTGGAGAAGAATTTGACATGCTTCAATTAACACATACCCTCTTTAGCCGGGCGTGGTGGTGCACGCTTGTAATCCCACAATTTGGGAGACTGAGACCGGAGGATCGCGGTTCGCGGACAGCCTCAGCTACTTAGTGAGGCCCTTTACAACTCAGTGAGACCCTGTTTCAAAATAAAGAATAAAAGCTGGGCGTGGTAGCGCACGCTTGTAATCCCTGCGCTTGGGAGGCTGAGATAGGAGGATCGCATGGGTTTGGAGCCTGCCTCAGCTACTTAGTGAGGCTTTCAGCAACTTAGTGAGACCCTGTTTCCGAATAAAATATAAAAAAGGTCTGGGAGTATAGCCCGGAGGTAGAAAGCCTCTGGGTTCCACCCCCAGTACCACACACACACAAAAAAAGAATAAAAAATAGGGCAGGGGGTGTAGCTTGGAGGTCGAATGCCCCTGGGTTCCATCACCAGACCCGCAAAACCAAAACAAACAAACAACAAAACAAAAAAATCCCCACATACCCTCTTTGAATCAGCAGTTACAATTCTGGAAACTTAACAGATATCCTTGCACACTTTCTATAAGAGAGATTCAGGTTAAGTTTCTTTTCTTGACAATTCTAAATATAGGGCTAGGTTGTCACTGACAGAAATAGTTTGCCAAGGATGAGAAATATTTATATCATTTTTTCTTATTTCTTTGGCTCTGAAGAATTCTTTAACCTGCTAGACACTTTGTCTAGACAGTTGTAATACATTTGGTGCCCACAAAGGCTAGAATCACAATTAATCAAAGTGACATTTCCTTATGGCATCTGAGTTATTAAGGATGATATTTATTTGATTTATCCATAATAGCAAAAGTGAAAATGAGTTTCTAAAAATTTTTTTAAATGTGATATGTAGAAAAGGGAAAACACCAAATTGTTTATGGATTATGTTTATTAATATTCTATATATATTATAGATATAAAGACTAAGAATATTTATTGCAACATTTGTAATAACATGAGAACGAAGCCAGGCGTGGCGGCTCATGCTTGTAAACCCAGCATTTGGGAGGCAGAGACGGGAGGATTGAGGTTCGCAGACAGCCTCAGCTACTTAGTGAGGCCCTTTGCAACTCAGTGAGACCCTGTTTAAAAATAAAATACAAAAAATAGGGCTGGAGTTATAGTTCAGAGGTAGAATGCCTCTGGGTTCCATCCCCAGAACTGCAAAACAAAACAAAACAAAACAAAAAACCATGAGAATAAAATGATCCTATATGAACATTAATATAGGAATAGTAGAAAAATTAGCATTTATTCATACAATTGAAAATTATGCAGCTGTGACCCAAAATGGAGTTTTGTGCAAATATGAATCTACCCCTAAGTAATATTGCTGAGGAAAAGAACAACTTGTAGCATAATGTATATGGTAAGTCAAATTTGGGTCAAAAATGTGATATATGCACACACACACACACATATATATTTATATGCAAATATGTGTGTACTTGAAAGTACTCTATGTACTTTCAAGGGTTTATTTATTTATTTATTTATTTATTTAGTGGCATTGGGGGTGGAACCCAGAGGCTTTCTACCTCCGGGCTATACTCCCAGCCCTATTTTATATTTTATTTGGAAACAGGGTCTCATTAAGTAGCTGAGGCTGGCTTCGAACCTGCGCGATCCTCCCGTCTCTGTCTCTCGAGCGCGGGGATTACAAGTGTGCGCCACCACGCCCGGCGAGTAGCAGGGCTTAGCGATGCATCCCTTTAATCCCAGTACTTGAGAGGCTGAGATAGGAGGATTACGGGCTTGAGGCCAGCCTTAACAATTTAGCAAGACCCTCAAGCAACTTTGTGAGCTCCTGTTCCAAAATAAAAAATAAAAAGCGTGAAGGTGTAGAGGTAGAATGCCTCTGAATTCAAAGAGAGTGGGAAGGAGGACAAATGTGTCCAGAGTTCATATCAGAGAGTGGCACAGCACTGCAGAAAAGGTGTCGGGAAGAGCCATGCCACCCAGAGGGTGTAAGGACTTTGGTGCATGCCTAGGGCCATGGAGAGCAGAGCGCAGCCTGGAGGAGGCCGGCCTTCTTTACCACAGGCCCTAGAAGTAGGCACTATTATTATCACCTCATTTCACTGAAAAGAGAGAGGGTTCCATGGGAACTTGCCATGATAATGCAGCCAGAAGCAAGAAGCCTGGCCTTTGCCTTAATTATTATGTTACATTTCTTGTGGTCAAAAGTATGCCAGTGGCTAGATGTGGCGGTCCTAAAATGGCGTAAAATAATAGGGCTCAAGGAAGGTTTCTGTATTAATTTTGGGGGGCATTCTACCTCGAAGATACACCTTCAGCCACCCCCCTCATTTTGAAACAAGGTTTCGCTAGGTTACTGAGAGGAGTCTTATTATGTTGCCAAGGCTGGTCTCGAACCTGAGATCTTCCTATCTCAGCCTCCCAAGTACTGGGATTACAGATGTGCACCGCCGATCCCAGATTCTATATTAATTTTCTTAAGCCGCGAAGTATGAGATTTCGTTGCTGTCTCTGGGCTCACTGAGAGGGACAGCAGCTTTGTGGTCTGGGGCTCATTTTCTAGGAGAGTATGTAGAGGGAGGGCTATGGTGGACTCACGGCTCAGCAATGACTCGGCCGGACTTAGAGCTCTCATTTAAAAAAAACAGTCCCCTGTTTTTTAAAGCTGGGTGCGGTGGTATATACCTGTAATCCCAGCTTCTTTGGCGGTTGAGGCAGGAGGGCCACAAGTTTGAGGCCAGCTTGGGCAACTTAGCAAGACTCTGACTCAAAAGAAAATAAAAAGAGCTGTGTGGTAAAAATAAAATAAATAAAAAAATAAAAATATAAATATAAATATATAAATATATAAATATAAATATAAAAATATAAATATAAAAATAAAAAAAATAAAAATAAAAATAAAAAATAAAATAAAAAGCAGCTCTGTGGTAGAGTTCTTGCATAGCATATGCAAGGCCCTGGGTTCCAGTCTCAGTACTGGGTGGGGGAGGAGGGAAAAGAAATAAAAAAAATAAAAGATGACACATCAGTATCATCATCATCATCATCATCATCATCATCATCATCATCATTAATGTGTGTGTGTGTGTGTGTGTGTGTGTGTGTGTGTGTGTGTGTGTGTTACTAGGGATGAAACCCAGGGGCATTCTACTTCTGAGCTATATCCCCAGCCTTATTTTATTTTTTATTTTGAAACAGGGTCTCTCTAAGTTCCTGTGTTTTTTGCTAAGTTGCTGAGGCTGGCCTTGAACCTGTGATCCTCCTCTCTCAGCCTCCTAAATACTGGGATTACAGGAATGCACACCTGACTTTAAAAATTATACTGAGAAATTACAGTGAGGAGACATTAGATTTTTAAAATAATGCCACTGACAGCTGGGCATGGTGGTGCAGACCTGTAATCCCAGTATTGGGAGGCTAAGACAGGAGGATCACAGGTTTGGGGCCAGCCTCAACAACTTGGCAAGAACTTGTATCAAAATAAAAAAAATTTTTTTTTGCAGTACTGGGGATGGAACCCAGGGGGAATTCTACCTCCGAGCCACACTCCTCAGCCCTATTTATTTTTATTTTTTATTTTTATTTTTTTATTTTTTGGTGGTACTGGGGTTCCTGGAAGCCCTTTTACCTCTGGGCTACACTCCCAGACCTATTTTTACATTTTTATTTGGAAACAGGGTCTCCTAAGCCAGCGCGTGTGGCTGGCTTCGAATCTGCGCGATCCTCCTGTCTCTGCCTCCCAAGCGCGGGGATTATAAGCGTGTGCCACCACGCCTGGCTATTTTTATTTTTTATATTGAAAAGGACCTCACTAAGTAGCTGAGGCAGCAAGCCGTGATTCTCCTGTCTCAGCTTCCCAAATGCTGGGATTACAAGCATGCACCACCACACCTGGCTAAAGTAAAAAAATTTAAAAAGGGTTGGGAGTATAGTTCAGATAGATTGCCCCTAGGTTCAATCCTCAGTACCAAATCCAAACGAAAACAAAACAAAAACCACTAAAATTTTTAATGTTATTTCCTAGTAACATTTATATTAGTATCTACATTTTCTGCAATCATAATACACAAAAATTATTTTATATTTTCTATACCCACGTGCCATACATAATCACCTTAAGGATTGTTTTTAGGGTGTGCATAATTTTCCGTCATGCTGATGCTCCGTAACTTACTATACCAAGTTGCTGGGTACTTACTTAGCAAGTTTGCATTTTCTTTTCATTATATGAAAATGTCATTTTGATGGATTGGGATTCTATCTCTCCAGTGTATGATGTATTATGGTTCTCCCAAAATAGCTCCTGGCTGGTTTCAGTGTTTTTCAGGGCCAGTGGAGTGATAAAGGAATGATAGACCATTTCTCTATTTTTTCTTCATTAGCTATTTTTTTAAATCAGTGATTTGCAAAATCCTTAAGAAAAGGAACCTTCGGTCAATGACCTGTGGCAAAGGCCGCCTTGACATATGAGGAAGGCCAGAGGCCAGCACTGTCTTTGGTGAAAGAGATAAATACAGGTTTCTTTAGGTTGCAGTGACTGCAGCAGTAATGCAGGGAGTGACTGGTCAGCGATGAGCTACTGTGATGTGTTAGAGGCTGCCTGGCAGGCAAGAAGCAGACACTGAAAACGCTTCTCTCCTTCAGCAAATTTAGCCTGATCATGGTGTTTCCAAAGGTCATATCCTCTCTTGTCCATCTGCTGATGAGAGAGAGAGAGAGAGAGAGAGAGAGAGAGAGAGAGAGAGACTGACTGACTCTGACTTGCGGATTGAATCCAGGGGCGTCCTACTTCCGAGCCCTATTTCATTATTTTATTTTGAAACATCATCTCACTAAGGTGCTGAGGACCTTGCTAAGTTGCTGAGGCTGGCTTCAAACCTGTGATCCTTCTGACTCAGCCTCCCAAATACTCGGTTTACAGGTGTGGAGCACCATGCCTGGCTCCACCTACTGCCCTTTGATTCCTTTCTTTGGAGTCACTGTCTCTGTGAAGCTTTCCTTCCTGGACCCAGCACAGAACCCTGCAATCTGCACTCTTCTTGCTCTTCTCCCAACATTTCCAATACCGAATCCTACCTGTTTTTCAGGATAAACTAGGAGCTTCTTGGGGCTAGGACCTTGTCTTGCTTATCATTCAAGTGCCATCTACCCTGGTATCTGGCATCTCGTGATTTTTTATTAAGTGCAGTGACTAAATGTACTGCAGAGCTGCTGAGGCTGGCTTCAAACCTATGATCTCCTGACTCAGCCTCCCAAATACTGGGTTTACAGGTGTGGGACACCATGCCTGGCTCCACCTACAGACAGTAAGAGTCTGTTTCTCCTGTTTTACTTTGTTCAACAACTTCACCATCAAAGAAGGCGCCACTTCTTAGCCTAAAGCGCGCGCACACACACTGCAAGGGAGTTAGAGGGAGGTTCTTTGACCCATCGGTGCTCTGTGGAAGAGGTAGGCGGGAAAGAGAAGCTGGGAGTGGGCACGGGTGAGCCGCCCGCGGCCTCTAACACGTGTCATTTTATAAAGGGTCACGCTGGCCCCTAAAACACATTCAGTAATTCCAGGTCCAAAGCACCCCTTTCAGAGCACATTTTCTACATATGAGATTTCTTCATCTTTAAAATGGCGACCCACTTCCCACACTCCCCGTACCTTTGTTAAAGCTGAGAAACATGCTTATTCATTGCACCGCTCACAGAGCCAGGCCGTTTGAAGTAGTTTATCTTCAGAGAGTAGTAAGAGATGTAAGGAAAGGATGTAAGGGTCTGTGTATGAACAGGAAGGAAGTCTCAGACATCCAAAGAAATTCCTAGACTCACTGCCAGCTTGCTTTTTTTAAACTCCTTTATTCACTTTTCATTTCAATTTCTAAATCTTTCATCGTGCCCGGACGTCTCTTCTGGTGCTAAGGAGCAGGCTCGCCCCGCTCCGCCTGTCCGTACGGCTTTGTTCAGAACCAGCTCTTGTCTTAGGGCAGCAGCTTCAGCTCACCCCCTCCTCTCCCCAGCGCACACTTGGGTTTCCATTCTACCGCTGTGCCAGCCGATTCCCAGTCGCTGTCACTCCACTTTCAGCTTCTCTGGTCTCAGACAAAAATTGCGGATGGGCCACGATGATTGTCCTAAAACACTGCAAGACTATGCTACTCTGGTATCGGAGGTGCTCACGCCTCTGATTAGATACCTCAGGGCTGGGTGTTTCTCAAGGCATCTGTTCTAGGACACCATGTTGTTCACACAGAAGGAAGGCTCAGAATGCTTAAGCGGTAGCCGATAATTCGGGGGAAGCGATGCTGCTGAGGTGAGAGTTCATTGCACATGCCTTTTCATGTTAACAGTGGTGCAATACACAGGGGTAGACTGGAGTCATCAAAGAAAGCTCAGTAGTACATTGGATTTGTATAATTTTCTCTAAAACATCAGTGGAATTTTTTTTTTTCTTTTGGTGGTACTGAGGACAGAACCCAGGGACTTTCTACCTCCGGGATACACCCCAGACCTATTTTATATTTTATTTGGAAATGGGGTCTCACTAAGCTGCTGAGAGCCTCACTAAGTAGCTGAGGCTGGCTTCGAACCTGCGCGATCCTCCTGTCTCAGCCTCCCAAGTACTTGGATTATGAGTGTGTGCCACCATGCCCGGCAACATTACTGGATTTTAGGAAGCACTCTGGCTTTCAGGTAGCAATGAACGTAGCAGTCCCCACTTATCTATGGGGAAGGTGTCCCAAGAGCCCCTGTGGATGCCAGTAGAAACCATGAATAGTATTGAATTCTATAT
Source organism: Muscardinus avellanarius (assembly GCF_963383645.1). Classification (NCBI taxonomy): domain Eukaryota; kingdom Metazoa; phylum Chordata; class Mammalia; order Rodentia; family Gliridae; genus Muscardinus; species Muscardinus avellanarius. Next base: position 36,595,796 of record NC_137798.1, on the reverse strand, counting down.
ACATAATATTTTGTCCCTATAAACACATGATTATGATAAAGTTTAATTTGTAAGTTAGGAGCAGAGAGATTAAAGATCAAACTAATATATTATAACAATATATGTAATATAGTTGCCAGCATGACTACTCTTGTACTTGGGGCCATTATGAAGTACAATAAGGGCCTGGAGCTCAAGCACTGACATAACTGACACTCGTTCTGCTAACTGAGGAGGCTCCGAGGTGACTAACGTGTGGGTCGTGGATACAGCGGAGATGCGGTGGACAAAGGAGGATTCGTATTCTGTGTAGGATCGTGAGGGGGTGCAAGGTTTTATCACACCACTCAGCATGGTGCTTGATTTAAAATTTATAAATTGCTCATTTGTGGAATTTTCCACTTAATATTTTTGGACTGTGGTTGACTAGGTAACCGAAATTATGGGAAAATGGAACTGTGGATAAAGGGAGACTATTGTACTTGGTGAAGGCTGACGGCTGGTGAGCATCATATCAATTCCTGTCAAAACCAGTGAATTAATAATTAAAAAGGGTAATTTTTTTGAGCACAGAAAGAAGCTGCATGAATCCACAAATATCATGTCAGGCCAATTTATTAGTCATACTTTTTTTGGACAGAAGTACTAAGCCACAGTTGATCAAATCAGTGCATGTGTGCACACATGCACATGTACACACGCACACATACACATATATGAATTTTATTATGATTTTTAATGTTCTCTTGCGATATGCTTTGAAATGACTTTGAACTAGGCTAGATAATAAGGCCCTCAGGAGGTATTTCTGAAGAAGGCTCGCTCTCACAGGAGAGGGCAGCCTCATGGGAGTTGTTGGCCTTGAAGACCTTCCAGCGGCTTCAGCTGTGGAGGTGGAGACAGTGATACTGATGATCCAGGCCTTCTGTAGACCTAGGCTAACTGATGTGTTGCGTCTTAGAGTTAAAAAAAAATTATAATCTTTCTCTGTGTGTCTTAGTTTCTAACAAAAAATTTAAAAAGTAGAATGAGTTTCAGTGGAAAAAATCTATAGAATAAGGATAAAGAAAACATTTTTGTCTAGCTGTGCAATGCGTTTGTATTTTAAGTGTTATTACAAAAGAGCCAAAAAGTTTTTAAAAAGTTTATAAAGTAAGAAAGTTACAGTGAGCTAAGGTTAATACATTATTAAAAATATTTTTATTACTGTGCACGGTAGCACCTGCCTGTCATTCCATTACTTGAGAGGCTGAGACAAGAGGATCACAAGTTCAAGTCCAGCCTTAGCAATTTAGTGAGACCCTGTTTCAAAATAAAAAATAAGTTGGGCATGGTGGCACACACTTGCAATCCCGGTACGTGGGAGGCTGAGACAGGAGAGTGGCAGGTTCGTGGCCAGCCTCAGCTACTTAGTGAGGCCTTCTGCAACTTAGTGAGAACCTGTTTCCAAATAAATAATAAAAAATAGGGTTGGAGGTGTGGCTCAGAGATAGAATGCTCCTGGGTTCAATCCCAGTAACAACAACAACAACAACAACAACAACAACAACCACAACCAAATAAAAAAATACCCAACTATTTATTTATTTATTTATTTATTTATTTATTTTGGTGGTACTGGGGTTCCTGGAAGCCCTTCTACCTCCGGGCTACACTCCCAGACCTATTTTTACATTTTTATTTGGAAACAGGGTCTCCTAAGCCAGCGCACGTGGCTTGCTTTGAACCAGCGCGATCCTCCTGTCTCTGCCTCCCAAGCGCGAGGATTACAAGCGTGGGCCACCACGTTCGGCTAAAAAACCCCAACAATTTATTTATTTATTTATTTTTTTGGTGGTACTGGGGTGGAACCCAGGGGCTTTTCTACCTCTGGGCTATACTCTCAGACCTATTTTATACTTTATTTGGAAACAGGGTCTCACTAAGTTGCTGAGAGCCTCACTAAGTAGCTGAGGCTGGCTTCGAACCTGTGTGATCCTCCTGTCTCGGCCTCTCAAGCGCAGGGATTACAAGCGTGCACCACCACACCCGGCCCCAACAATTTATTAAACCTAGTGTAGCATAAGTGTAGAGTGTTCATGAAGTCCATGGTGAAGGACAGTCATGACCTAGGTGTTCTCAGTCCTTCACCCTCATTCACTGAGTCGGGGCAGTTTTCTTTTCTGCAGATTGTATTCATGTTAACTGGTCTATGTATGTGTACCATTTTAAACTTATAGATTCTATTTTCACTGTACCTTTTCTATTTTTAGCTATGTTTAGATGCACAGATATGTACCGCTGTGTTACAGTTGCCTACAGTATTCAGTCTAGTAACATGCTGGACAGGTGTGCAGCCTAGAGGCACTAGGCTGTACCACGTAGCCTAGGTGTTACCATCCAGGTTTGTACAAGTGCACCATATGATGTTCACACACTGGCAAGTCACTTCCTAACACATTTTTCAGGACACATTCCCATCATCAAGCAGTCCATGAATGTAGAGGTCAAATCATGTTGTATTTTTATAAATATGCATATTTTTTACTTGTCAGTTTAAAAAAGCCACTCATCAGAGAGTAAGCAATGTAGATTTTACTGAAGATTTCATAAGTCAGGAAAAAGGTTTTTTTGTGTATGGTACAGGGATTGAAACCCAGGGACTTTCTACCTCTGGGCTATACTCTCAGATCTATTTTCTATTTTTATTTGGAAACAGGGTCTCACTAAGTTGCTGAGAGCCTCACTAAGTACCTGAGGCTGGCTTCGAACTTGTGTGATCCTCCTGTCTCAACCTCCCAAGCACAGGGATTACAGGTGTGCACCACCACGGCCGGCTTAGGAGAAGGTTTTTTTAAACTCTATACTCCAAAGTTAACCAATTACTCCTGTCATCGGACGTCTGTGTTTTATCCTCTCTTCACCACCGTGCCACCACTGCAGGTACTTTACAACTTTTCTACACTTTCCCAGTGTTCCTGGTTCTTGTTTCTCTTCTTTCCTCGGTTTTCCACAGGCATTTCCAATTTCTTTTTCTTTTATGGAGTAGAGCAGTTTCACTTGAGTTTGCATCCTATTTCCAATCGACTGCAATGTTATATAAGGAGGGTGCTCATTAAAACAAGAACCCTGGGCTGGGGGTGCAGCTCAGTGGTAGAGCACTTGTCTACTGGGCACCAGGCCCTGGGTTTGATCCCTAGCACGGCAATAAACCAATGAACAGACAAACATAAAAAAATAAAATAAGAAACATCTAATAGGGTATATCCTTTTTCAAAACAGGCAGGAGTATAAAAAAGAGTTCTATAAGATCTGTGATTTGGCAAAATACGTTAGAGCATATATACAGCCTAATGAGAGGGTGGAGGGACTTAGGGCTGTGCTGTTTCTGCTGTGTTCTGCGTGGTCCCAGACATCCTAAAATACCTTGGTTTTAGTGAACAGTTCATTATGTTCTCCAGTGGTGAGTTGCCTGTGCGTGGCTGAGCAATTCTCTCTTGGGGCCTTCACATGCGGTTGCTGTCCAGTCCTGGCCAGGACTGGAGCGACCTAAGGGCTGGACGTTCACTCCCATGTCTGGTGTCAATCCTTGGCCACTTACCTCTTTTTCAGAAGAGTTGCCAGGACTGTCTACAAAGGGCTCAGAAGTAGTGGCCGAGAGCAAGCGTTCTAAGGCAGAAGCTATGTTTATAACCTGTCCTGGGAGGTCATGGAACTTCCTCCTCACTGTGTTTTATTGACCAAGACAAGTCATTAAAGCCAGCTCAAGTTGGGCGTAGTGGTGCACATTTATAATCACAGTATTTGGGAGGCTGAGACAGGAGGAGTTCAGGCTCGAGACCAACCTCAGTAACTTAGTGAGAATCTCAGCAACCTGAGACCCTGTTTTAAGATAATTTTTTTTAAATTTTAAAAAGTAATGTAGGTGGGCCGGGTGTGGTGGCGCACGCTTGTAATCCCTGCACTTGGGAGGTGAAGACAGGAGGATCATGCAGGTTCGAAGCCAGCCTCGCTGGCTTAAGAGACCCTGTTTTCAAATTAAAAAAACAAAACAAAAAATTATATATATATATATATATATATATATTTCCAGGCTACACTCCCAGATATATATATCTGTAGGTAGAAGAGTTTCCAGGAACCCCAGTACCACCAAAAAAAAAAAAAAAAGAGAGAAAGAGAGAGAGAAAGAAAATATATGTAGGTGGGAGATAGAATGCCTTTGGGTTCAATCTGCAGACAGACAGACAGATGACAGACAGACACACACACACACACACACACACACACACACACACGGTAGATTAGACTTTGCCTTTCGAGGCAAAGAACAGTATGTGTGAGTGGGAAGGGAATCGAAGCTTCCATCTCGACTTTACCCGCGGGCTGCCCTCTTGCCACCACAGTTCACACCCTCTACGTGCAAAATTACACAGGCCCCTCCTAAAACCCCCAGGGTGCTCTTTAATGTTAGCGTTGAGTCAAAATCCAGGATCTTGTCACCCAATCAGTATAGGTAAGTCCTTTGGGTACCACACCTTGAGTATGGTGTTTCTTCACGTTAAGACCTTGGGCTGAAGAGACAAGTTTATTTTGTCCTCTGCATGCTCGTGATGCCATGGGGGCACAGTGATGCCGGAGAAGCATTTCTGTACAAGAGGGTGACATGTAATAGTCCCCCATCTAAGCCATCCTGCAGCCCGTCTTGAGCACCGATTTTTCCAGTAGTTCCTGTCTTGCTGGGGGAGGGGGATGGTTCAGACCAGAGGTGAACTCTGAGCCCTTTCTCTTTTCATGAGAAATGGCTGATGTTTGCAACCGAATACTTTTCTCAGCATGCTTCCTCATAGAGGTTGGAGGCCTGAAGACTTGTTTTTTATGTGGTGGAAGTGAAATTAGAAGGCATATTATCTTCTGCGGCTTGTTCTTCTGCCACTGCCACCAGCGTGCGAGAGGGCTCCATGCTCCACGGCCTCATCTATCATTTGCATGGTCGAACTTTAAAACTGTTGCCAACCTAAGAGTACAAAATATTTTTATTGTGGTTTTAATTTGAATTTCTCTGATTACAGAAATAAAAATAAACTTCAGCGTTTAAAATTTTTTGGTATGGGGACTGAACCCAGGGGCATTTTACCTCTGAGCCGTACCCCTCAACCTTATTTTATTTTTAATTTTTATTTTTTTTTTTTTGGTGGTACTGGGGGTGGAACCCAGAGGCTTTCTACCTCTGGGCTATACTCCCAGACCTTTTTTATATTTTATTTGGAAACAGGGTCTCACTAAGTTGCTGAGAGCCTCACTAAGTAGCTGAGGCTGGCTTCGAACCTGTGTGATCCTCTTGTCTCAGCCTCCCAAGCATGGGGATTACAAGCGTGCGCCACCACACCCGGCTATTTTTAATTTTGAAATGGGGTCTTGCTATGTTGTTAAGGGCCTAAATTGCTGAGGTTTATCTGGAATCTGGGATCCTCTTGTCTCAGCCTCCCAAGTACTGGGATTACAGGCATGTGGCATCATGCCCGGCCGTTTGTGGGTATTTTTTTTTTTATAACTCTCTGTGCTGTTACATATCTGTGACAAATACTGCATTGGTCCTTGTGATCAATACTGTATTGTCTTAATTACTCTATTTTTATTTTAAATCCTGGTTTTGGGGGCCAAGTTCTCCAGCTTAGTTCTTCGGCATTGCCCTGGATCTTCTTGACCCTTTGTGCTTTTATTACAGATTTTAGAATCAGCTTGCCAGGTTCCATAAAAACAACACAGAACAACCACCCCGCTCATATTTTGATTGGACCTGCAGGCTTTACTACCTCTTCACTGTCACCAACCATGCACTCATTTACTTCTTACCCAACCTGGATTTCACATATAATAACTTCTTTACAGACACACACTCTCTTGTCCCTCTCTCTCTTCTTTATACTTGCACCACATAATTGCTCTGGGCCTGCACCCAATCAGTTAAAATAGCTGGAGAAAAACAAGTAACTCAACCGAGTGGTTTCACGTCTAACTCATGACCACAGATCTCACCCTGGACTGTCTAACCGTTCTTCAAAGTTACCACCATCATACCTTCCCCTCTTCTCAAATCCCCTGCCCCTTTCCTGACCCTCAGTGGATGATCTTGCAGGACACTTCATTGAGGAAGCCAGAGAGGACAGTTCCTTATTATCCCATCTCCAAACCTACCTACCACATCAGTGCCCACAGCTCTGCTCTCTCAGCTGCAACTTAGAACAAAGCCATCGTTTCCATCACAGGCCAGCTTCTTCATTGACAAGACACGTTTAAAGGGAAACCTCTATGCCAAAGGCCAGGGAATGGGATCAGAGAGAGTTAAACAGACTTCAGTGGCATTTGCACTCCCTCCCTCCCTCCCTCCTCCCTCCCTTCTCCCTCCCTCCTCCCTCCCTCCCTCCTCCCTCCCTCCCACCTCCCTCCCTTCTCCCTCCCTCCTCCCTCCCTCCCTCCTCCCTCCCTCCCTCCTCCCTCCCTCCCTCCTCCCTCCCTCCTTCCTCCCTCCCTCCTTCCCCTCTTCTCCCATTCTTCTCCTCCTCTCTTCTTTTTTCTTCTCTTTTGTAGTACTGAAAATTGAACCCGGAGGCATTCTACCTCTGTCTTACACCTCCAGCCCTTTTTATTTTGAAACAGGTCTAAGTCGCTGAGAGCCTCATTAATTGCTGAGACTGACCTTGAACCTGTGATCCTCCTGTCTCAGCCTTCCAAGTACTGGGATCTCAGGTGTGGCCACCTCGCCCTGCTCCCTCTCATTTTTTCAAGATAGCTCTATTTCCATTTTTTTGTCTTCCACATCTTTAGCTTTCCACTTAACCGATTTTCATCGACACAAAACCAGCTCTATTATTAAACTAAACCCCTTCGGATCCCTTCTTACAGCTGACATGCTGGTAAAGGCGGTACGGTGCAGTGGTTACGAGCATGAGCTCTGGCGCCAGACTTCTTAGGTTTAAATTTTTCTGCCACTAACTGTGATCCAGGGCAAGCCTTGCTGCTGAGTACAGCAGCCACTGGCCACAGGTGGCTGTTAACATGTAAGTGTGAATTCCTTAAAACTAAATATGATTGCAAATTTAATTATTCATTTGGAAGAGTGAGTCAAATGTGGCTAGGTATTACCAGGTAGAACAGCACAGATGTAGAATTTTCCCCCTAGCGCAGAAAGTACTATTGGCTCCACTGGTTTACAATAGCGACATGCCTTTTTCTAATTATATTGTATCCTATCACTATTTAATATCGTAGTACTGGTTGCTATGTGGCGTATTTTGTTTACCTATTTACTTATTTGTGTATTACCCATCTTTTGTCTGAGGATGTGAGCTCTGTGGATGCAGGTCTGCGTCACCCTATGATCGTAGAGCCCAGCACAGTGCCTGAGGCTACTGGGTCCAACAAATATTTATTCGATGGTGGCGAATAAGACATTAAAAAGCTTTGGGTTATGGGGAGACATGTTTACCCACATCCACTATACTCATTTCCCATGTCTCCATTGTTGCTAGATATTTTGGTTGTGGTATATTTATTGATAGTAAGGGATATAATGACTTGTAATATTCTGAGACTAGTGGAGTTCAGGCAAAAGCAAACATGGGTTCTTGTCTTTGTTTTTATTTTTTATTTTTTTGCAGTACTGTGGATGGAACCCAGGGGGCATTCTACCTTTGAACTACACCCCCAGCTCTACTTTTTATTCTTTATTTTGAAACAGGGTCTCACTGAGTTGCAAAGGGCCTCAGTAAGTAGCTGAGGTTGTCCACGATCCTCCTGTCTCAGCCTCCCGAATGCTGGGTTTACAAGCGTGTGCCACTACGCTTGGCTTTTGTCATTTAGTATTAGTATTAGTATTAGTACTGGGGATGAACCCAGAGACATTCTACCTTAAAGCTACACCCCCAATCTTATTTTGTTTTTATTTTGAAACAGGGTCATGTTAGGTTAATGAGTCTCACTGCTTGCTGAGGCTGTTTTTGAACCTGTGACCCTCCTGTCTCAGCCTCCTAAGTACTGGGATTACAGGTGTGTGCCTTTATGCCCAGCGTGGGTTCTTGTATTTATATACTCCATCAGCTGTGGAGTATTATGAACCAGCTCAAGACCTGATTAGAGTATTTAAAAGTTTAAAAATTAGAGAACATATGTGAACGATTGTTTGGGAGTTACAGGCTTTATATGTGGGTTCAGTTGCTTTGAAGGAGGCTGCCTCACATTCTTGAGAATTCATTACAATACTGCTTATGATAGCAAACAATTGGAAACAACTTAAGTGTTCATCAATATGAGAATAAATAAGTACAGGGTGGTACAGTTATATAATGGAGTATCGTGGAGCACTGGAATAAATAAAATACACCTCTTTTATCAGTGTGAATGGATCTCAAATGTTTAATAATGAAAAGAGCAATTAGTAGATGAATAAACATGGCAAAAACATTCACATGAAATTCAAAGACAAAAAGTAGCATCTGTGCTCATTTATGAGTAAAGGCTTAAACCATTGATAAGAACAGGTTTAAAGGATGCACCTCCATGCAGGCAGACATGGAACGGGATCGGAGAGACAAATATAGATTTTTAGTTGCACATGCAATGTTTTGTTTCCTTTAAAAAATTTGAAATACACATGCATCTAAGAAGTCAGTATGGCCAGGCATGGTGGCAGATGCCTGAAATCCTAATACTTGGGAGGCTGAGACAGGAAGATTGCAGGTCTATTTTTTTTTTTTTTTTTTTTTTTTTTTGCGGGTCTGGGGATGGAACCCAGGGGCATTAGACCTCCAAGCTATTCCCTCTGCCCTATTTTTTATTCCTTATTTTGAAACCGGGTCTCACTGAGTTGCAGAAGACCTCATTAAGTAGCTGGGGCTGTCTGCGAACCCTGATCCTCTGGTCTCAGCCTCCTGAATGCTGGGATTACAAGCGTGCACCACCACGCCCGGCTAAGATTGCAGGTTTGAGGCCAATCTCAGCAACTTAGCGAGGCCTCAGCAACTTTAAAAAACTCTGATTCAAAGTAAAAGATATATATAAAAAAAAGGGCTAGGAGTGTAGCTCAGAAATAGAATGTCCCTGGGTCCTATCCCCAATACCTATCCCCCAGAAAAGTCAGTATGTTTGTTATTATTCTTTAGAATATTCTCTATATTTAAAACATTTTATAATTTAAAAAACTCCAAAAGAAAGGAAGCTGTATCTCTATCAAGTGCTGATGTGTCCTAGTCATTTAGTGGTATATATATATATATATATATATATATATATATATATATATATATATATATATATAATTTTTTTTTTTTTTGTGGGGCTGGGGATGGAACCCAGGGGCATTAGACCTCTGAGCTACAGGCCCTGCCCTATTTTTTATTCTTTATTTTGAAACCGGGTCTCACTGAGTTGCAGAGGGCCTCACTAAGTACCTGAGGCTGTCCTCGAACTGTGATCCTCAGGTCTCAGCCTCCAGAATGCTAAGATTACAAGCGTGCGCCACCACGCCAGGATCAGTGGTATTTCTTGAGAACTGCATGTGACATTGTGCTGGGTGTTGAGGGTCCCAGAGCAGTCACGTAGGGCATGGGAAGAAGCCTGCTTCCTTATTTGAAGTGATAATACATTCTTATATTAAGCATATAGTTATTTATCACATTAGGCATAGAATGAAGTCCTAAAGAAGCTTAGAAATAGAGTTCCTGGGGACTGTGGAGCTGCCTGACTGGAGGAGCGGTGACTTGCAGGGTGAACTGGATAGAGAGAAGGAAGTTAAGTAGAGTCCAGGCTGGGGAGGCGTCACACATGTAGGATTAAAAGATTAGTAGGACGGGCGTGGTGGCGCACGCTTGTAATCCCAGCATCCAGGAGGCTGACACAGGAGGATTGCAGTTCGTGGACAGCCTCCAGCTACTTAGTGAGACCTCTGCAACTCAGTGAGACCCGGTTTCAAAATAAAGAATAAAAATAGGGTAGGGGGTGTAGCTCGGAGGTCTAATGCCCCTGGGTTCCATCCCCAGACCCGCAAAAAAAAAAAAAAAAAAAAAGGAGATTAGTAAACCCAGCCCTTAGACGTGTTCGTCTGAGAATGGAATAGTCCGAGTGAGGCCCTGAGTTGCTTAATGCAGATCTACAAATAGAAACTAAAGCCAATAGTGAGTAGGGAGCCGTTGAGCAATGTGGTTGACTTGATTTCCTTGATGATTGACCTGATCTTGATGTGCAGAATGGACTGGACTAAAGGAGGACCAGAAGTGAGGAACTCGGCTAAGGGTTGCTTCAGCAGACCAGCAGCTGGAAGATCAGGGCCTCGAGTGGCCGGCAGACCTGGCAGTGGAGAGAAGGAGGCCCTGACAGTAATTTATCCAAAAGTCTCATAGCTATTAAGGACCAGGGTCTAGAATCAATCCCAGGTGTTTCTTTTTCCCCTCCAAAGTTTGTATGTTTAGATTTTTGAAAAGTGGGGTCAAAGGACTTGAGGGTTTAGAAGATGAAAAAGAAAAAAAGCACAGAACAATGAGGTTTCAATCACCAGTAAAGTGCATGATGGAGCTGGAATCTGCGAGGGTAAGCTGCTTGGGAGGAGAACGGAATGAGTCCAGTGTGGAAGACGGAAAGTTCACGCTTTGGTGCTGTCCCAGCACAGATGGTGTGGAGACTCCTGGGGCTCTGGTGGCTTAAGTTCTCAGATCTAAAGTGTTGAAAGTCGTCAGCAAAGAGTGGTAATTAAATTCCGAAGACAACAGTTTCCAGAAAGAACGAGTGGAAATAAAGAGGAAAGTGTCATGAGGAACATCCGCACTTAGGACTTTTCACTCGGTGGAATAAAAGTGCCAACAAAGAAAGTAATAGAGGAACAATCGAGGGGGGAAATAAGGCCATTGGATGGTTTGTTTGCTTTGTGCCACCGAAGCCTGCTGGCTCAGTGGAGGATGTCAGAGGAAAGCGTTGCACACGTCATGTTGGATAGTGTTGGTAAGAGGGTGGCCACTGGCGCTGGGTACCGGTAAGATTCTGTGATTCTAATGCTCCCAAACCCACGACAGTAAGGAGAGATCTAGAAAGTGTGTTACCAGACTTAGATTTCATACACTGGCAATAGTTCAAAAAATGTTTACAAGAACTAAATAAGACCGTTAAAAAATCACAGTCTCAGCTTCTCAAGTACTGGGATTACAGGTGTGTGAGACTCTGTCTCAAAACCAAAAAATAAAAAGGGCTGGGGTTGTAGCCCAGAGGTAGAATGCCCCTAGGTACAATCCCTAGAACAAAAATAAATAAAACCCCCCCCCCCTGAAAACAACCAACCAACCAACCAACCCCAAACCACAGTCTCTTATTAGTCTCATTTTCATAAAAGAAAAGAAACTCCTTTTTTCCACATAAATTTAGAAGGGTATTTGGTAGGTGAAATCATGGCTCATTCTCAAGACAGCATATTTATTTACTTATTTATTTACTTTTTTCATTTATTTATTTTTGTGAAACCAGAGGCCTTCTACCTCCAGGTTATATCCTAAGCCCTATTTTATTTTTTTATTTGGAAACAGAGTCTCTTTAAGGCTGAGAGCCTCACTAAGGTGCTAAGGCTATCATAGAAACTGTGGTCTTCCTGCATTAGCCTCCCAAGTACTGGGATTACAAGCGTGCACCGCCACACCTGGCTAGAATAGCAATTTTTTTTTTTTTTTTTTTTTGGTGGTACTGAGGATGGGACCCAGGGGCATTCTACCTCCAAGCTACACCCCCAGCCCTATTTTTCTTTCTTTCTTTCTTTCTTTCTTTCTTTCTTTCTTTCTTTCTTTCTTTCTTTCTATTTATTCATTCATTTATTTATTTTTGGTGGTACTGGGGTTCCTGGAAGCCCTTCTACCTCCAGGCTACATTCCCAGACCTATTTTATATTTTTATTTGGAAACAGAGTCTCTTAAGCCAGTGTGGCTGGCTTGGAACCTGCACAATCCTCCTGTCTCTGCCTCCCAAGCGTGGGGATTACAAGCGTGTGCTAGCATGCCAGGCTATTCTTTATTTTAATTTTAATTTTTTTTAATTTTTATTTTTTTAAATTTTATTGGTGCAATATATTCATACATCATATTGGGGTAAAAAAAACTTGTGTGTACAGACATGCACACATCATTGATTTTTTTTTTTTTTTTTTTTTTTGGTGGTACTGGGGTTCCTGGAAGCCCTTCTACCTCCGGGCTACACTCCCAGACCTATTTTATATTTTTGAAACAGGGTCTCTTACGCCAGCGCAGCTGGCTTCGAACCTGCGCGATCCTCCTGTCTCCGCCTCCCAAGCGCGGGGATTACAAGCGTGCGCCACCACGCCCGGCTGAACACATCATTGATTTAATCCCTACCCAATTCCCACTCCACCCCATTGAACCCGGGGGCAATCTACCCCTGAGCTATACCCCTAGCCCTAGTTTATTTTTTTATTTTGAAAAAGGGTCCCTCTGGTCGATGAGGGTCTTGCTGAGACTGGTCTAGAACTTATGCTCCTCCTGTCTCGGCCTCCCAAATACTGTGCACCACCTCTCCTGACTCATATTATTGCTTTTAAAACTAACTTTTATTTTATTTTTCTTTTCTTTTTTCTTTTTTTGTGGTACTGGGGGTGGAACCCAGAGGCTTTCTACCTCCGGGCTATACTCCCCGACCTATTTTATATTTTATTTGGAAACAAGGTCTCACTAAGTTGCTGAGAACCTCACTAAGGAGCTGAGGCTGGCTTCGAACCTGTGCGATCCTCCTGTCTCAGCCTCCCAAGCGCAGTGATTACAAGTGTGCGCCACCACACCTGGCTAAAAACTAACTTTTATTTTAGATACTGGGTATTGAACCCAGGAGCATACTACCACTGAGCTGCACCCCAGCACTTTTAATTTTTTATTTTGAAACAGGATCTCTCTAAGTTGCCGAGGCTGAACTTGAACCTGAGATCCTCTTGTTTTAGCCTCCCTAGTACTGGGGTTACAGGTGTGTGCCAGTACACCTAACTTAAAATTAACTTCTCAATAAAATATCTTTCCTTGGAGTGCCAAAGAGAACATGTAGTAGATCCTTATACACACGATGGAACCAGATTAAAACTAAACTGGGCACAGTGTCACATATGATCCCAGTACGTGGGAGGCTGAGATAGGAGGATTGCAGGTTTCAGATGAGCCTCAGTGATTCAGTGAAGCCCTCTGCAACTTAGTGATACCTTGTTTCAAAAGAAAAAAAAAATAAAGATTTCTAGATCTGCTCTATTCAGGGTGAAAATTGCACCAGTTCACATTTAAAAAACGCTATCCTAGCAAGGTGTGATGGCACATGCTTGTAATCCCAGCATTTGGGAGGCTGAGACAGGAGGATCACACAGGTTCGAAGCCAGCCTCAGCTACTTAGTGAGCCTCTCAGTAACTCAGTGAGACCCTGTTTCCAAAAAAAATTCGAAAACAGGTTTGGGAGTGTAGCTCGAAGGTAAAAAGCCTCTGGGTTCCACCCAAAGCACCACAAACAACAACAACAACAACAACAACAACAACAACAACAAACAACAACAAAAACGCTATTTTAGCCAGGTGTGGTGGTGCACACATGTAATCCCAGCATTTGGGAGGCTGACACAGGGAGATCGCGGTTCTGGGACAGCTTCAGCTACTTAGTGAGGCCCTTTGCAACTCAGTGAGACCCTTTTCTAAAAAAAGAATAAAAAATAGAGGTGTGGCTCAGAGGAAAATGTCAATCCCCAGTAACACACACACACACACACACACACACACACACACACACACACACACGGTGGAGATTACATGGGGAGCATTTGTGTTGAGAAGAGAGGGAAACTGTAGAATTAGTTAATAGTTTGCTCCATGAAATTACCGTTAAATAATCATACATGGCCAGAAGAAAAAACATAGATTCTTTATTCCTTGACATTTCAAGTTATTTTCAGTTTCCAGTAGGAATCCAGGAGTCTGATAATTCTCCAGGCCCGGTTATACTGGTTGTGATTTTAATACAATGCTCCTAGCCGGGCATGGTGGCGCACGCTTGTAATCCCCGCGCTTGGGAGGCTGAGGCAGGAAGATGGCACAGGTTCGAAGCCAGCCTCAGCTACTTAGTGAGGCTCTCAGAAACTTAGTGAGACCCTGTTTTCAAATAAAATATATATAAAAAATAAGTCTGGGAGTATAGCCTGGAAGTAGAAAGCCTCTGGGTTCCACCCCTAGTACCACCAGCCAACCAACCAACAAACAAAAAACCCCCAAAATACAAAAAACCAAACCAAACCAAAACAAACAAGCAAGAAAAAAAAACAAACAAAAAACAAACAAACAAACAAAAAGAAAACAATGCTCCTGAAATGCGACAATTTTCTACCTTCTTCCTATTATATCTGTAGACTCAACCAAAATGCAATGCTGGAAGGAGGCATGACTTTGTCAACAAAGCTATACGCACCTATCAGATTCAGAAATAAAATAAAAAGGCATTGACTGTGCTGTGATCTGTGGCCGGACGAGCTTAGATGGGATGTTTACATAGGGAACCTGAAGGCTTATGACATAAAAACAGTATGTTTTGTTTTTGTTTTTGTTTTTGTTTTCTTTTACTGGCTGGGAAAAGAACAAGAGACAAATTATGCAGGCGCAACTAACAACAACAAAAATGTCTTATGCATTGAAATCTGTTTTAATTTTCCAAAATAAATTGTTCTTAGCATTGAAATGAACAGAGTTCCATGCCCAAAGGATCACAGTTTCCTACCTACTTGCCACCAATTATTATCCTTTATCTTTAGCACATGTTTCTGTTGGTTCGGCAATTATATTTGGTAGTCACTTTTTACTCCAACTGTTCTTTTTAATTTGGAAAATACTGGCCTTAGTCAAATTTCTTCACGTGTGTGATCTACAAGAAGTGGATATTTCTAAATTCTGAGGAAGAGCTTCTGAAGATCAAAATAACACAATGATAATGCTAATGAAACCACCAGGATGGAAACATTTCCTCAGAAAGTACTCTTTGTCCGGGCGTGGTGGCGCACGCTTGTAATCCCCGCGCTTGGGAGGCGGAGACAGGAGGATGGCGCAGGTTTGAAGCCAGCCGTGCTGGTTTAAGAGACCCTGTTTCCAAATGAAAATATAAAAATAGGTCTGGGAGTGTAGCCCGGAGGTAGAAGGGCTTCCAGGAACCCCAGTACCACCAAAAAAAAAAAGAAAGTACTCTTTGTCACCAAACAGTCTCTAAGGGGAAAAACCCAACAATAGCACGTATAAAACATATTTTCAAAGGCACTACTTATTTCCCCTTTTATTATTAAGTGTATTCAGAAATGTACACATAACACATATGGAGTCCTTTGAAGGCATAATTATAAGCCAACCATCCAGATAATCACCATTCAGATGAAGAAATTGTACATTGGCAGCCCCTAAGAAGTTCCTGTCACCTTCTCTGATCACCCTCCCACTTCGCCAGCATTCTCTTTAGAAATAACTAATGTTTTAAAAATTTAAATTTCCTTCCTTTCATCTTTTTGTGGTACTTGGGATTGAATGCAGGGGCATTCAATCTTTGAGCTACACCCCCAGATCCATTTTATTTTTATTTTGAAGCAGGGTCTTACTGAGGGCTGACCTCAAACTTGCAATCCTCCTCACTCTGCCTCCGGAGTTTTGGGATTACAGGTGCATGCCACACATGGTTAGTTCTTTGCGTTTTAAACAGCTATAACTGAGCCGGACATGGTGGTGCACGCATTCGGGAGGCTGAGACCAGAGGATTGTGGTTCGCGGACAGCCTCAGCTACTTAGGCCCTCTGCAACTTAGTGAGGCCCTGTTTCAAATGAAAAAGAATAAAAAATAGAGCAGGGGTGTAGCTCAGAGGTAGAATGCCCCTGGGCTCCATCCCTAGACCCGCAAAAAAAAAAATAAAAAAAAATAAAATAAAATAAAAAAATAAAAAATTAAAAAGCTATAATTGCCTACCTGGGTGTGATGGTGCATACCTATAACCTCAGCTACTCTGGAGGCTGAGGCAGGAGGATCAAAAGTTCAAGGTCAGCCTGGGTGGTGTAGGGAAACCTCGTCTGAAAATTAAAAATAAAAAGGTCTTGGGTGAAGCTGGGTGGTAGAGTGCACCTGGGTTCAATCCTCAGTAAAAAGTTATATCGCCTATATATGCATGCCTGAATATGGCTTTCTTTTTCCAGTTTTTAAATTTATATCTTGCCAGGCGTGGTGGCGCATGTTTGTGTTCCCCTCACTCGGGAGGCTGAGACAGGAGGATTGCACAGGTTCGAAGCCAGCCTCAGCTACTTAGCGAGCCTCTCAGCAACTTGGTGAGACCCTGTTTCCAAATAAAATATTAAGTAGGTCTGGGAGTATAGCCCGGAGGTAGAAAGCCTCTAAGTTCCACCCCCGGTACCACCAAAAAGAAAAAAAAAAAATTATATCTTCAACTGCTGTTTATATTTTCTTTTTGTCTTTGGTTTCCAGCAGTTTTACTAAGATATATTTTGAGATTTTGTTTCCTTAATCTTGTATTAGTTTTGGAAGATTCTGAGTCATTATCTCTTCAAATATTGCTATGATTCTATTTTCTCTTTCCTCTTGTTCTGAACTATAAATATAATTACATTAGATTTTTGAGCTGTTTCCCACATGTTTCTCCCACTGTTTGTGTATTTCCAACACTTATTTCTACATTTTTCATTGTGGATTATTTTTCTGGACGATCTTCCTGTTTACTACTTTTTTCTCGAGCTTTATCTAATTTACTACTAAACACACCCATTGATTTCTTAATTTCAGAGAATATATTTTTTTTTAATTTCCATTATTTTTTAAAAGTCATTTTCTAGCCTGGCATGTTAATACTCACCTGTGATCTCAGTACTCGGGGGGAGGATTGAGACAGGATGATCGCAGGTTCAAGACCAGCCTCAGTAACTTAGGAAGACTCTCAGCAACCTAGAAAGACTGCTTCAAAACAAAACAGAACAGAACAAAGGGCTAAGGGTGGAGCTCGGAGGTAGAATACCTCTGAGTTCAATGTACCAACACACACACACACACACACACACACACACACACACACACACACAATTTTCTAATCTTCTACTGAAATCCCCCATCTTATTATTTAATTTTCTGAAAATATTAATCACAATTATTATAATTTTTTGTACTAGGGATGGAACCCAGGGGCATTCTGCCTCAGAGCTATTCTTCCAGCCCTTTTTATTTTTTTATTTTGAAACAGGGTCTCACTAGATTGCCAAGGATCTCACTAAGTTGCTGAGGCTGGCCTCAAACCTGCCAACCTCTTGCCTCAGCCTCCTAAGTATTGGGATTACAGGCCTGAGATGCTGAGTCCAGTTTAGCTGCTTTTATTTTATTTTATTTTATTTTGTTTTATTTTATTTTTTTGGTGGTACTGGGGATGGAACCCAGGGGCTTTCTACCTCTGGGCTATAATCCCAGACCTTTTTTGTATTTTATTTGGAAACAGGGTCTCACTAAGTTGCTGAGAGCCTCACTAAGTAGCTGAGACTGGCTTCGAACCCGCGTGATCCTCCTGTCTCAGCCTCCCAAGTGCAGGGATTACAGGCATGCGCCACCACGCCCGGCTAGCTGCATTTATTTTAAAATCCCAGCCAGGTATGGTAGCGCATACCTGTAATCCCAGTACTTGGGAGGCTGAGACAGGAGGATGACAAGTTTGAGCCCAGCCTCAGCAATTTAGTAGACTCTCATCAATCTAGTGAGACCCTGTAACAAAATAAAAATAAAATAAAATAGGACTAGGGTATAGCTTGGAGGTAGAATGCCCCTGGGTTCCATCCCTATTAAAATAACACCCAAGTCGGGCATGGTGGTGCATGCTTGTAATCCCAGCATTTGGGAGGCTGAGACAGGAGAATCTGGGTTCTTGGCCAGCCTCAGCTACTTAGGCCCTTTGCAACTCAGTGAGACCGTATTCCAAAAAAAAAGAATAAAAAATAGGTCTGGGTATGTATCTTGGAGATGGAATGCCTCTGGGCTCCATCCCCAGTATCAAAAAATAAAATAATATCCATATTTGATAACTTCAGTATCTGGATTGCTGATTATTCACTAACTCATTGCTTGTTTTTCCTCTAGGATTTTGGTCCAGAAAGTAATTTTCCCCTCAAAGTTGATGATCAGTTTTGACTGGGTTCTGGGCACCATATGTAGAAAATTGTAGGCATTATTTCAGGCTTTGGGTGATTTTTATCTTCTTCAAGAGAGGGCATACTGTCCCTTCTGTTCCGTGGGATCAGCTGGGGACTGATCAATTTAATTTGATTAAATATTGAGCTCATTAAAAACTGGACACCGCCTGGAATAGTGGCGCACGCTTGTAATCCCGCACTTGGGAGGCTGAGACAGGAGGATCGTGCAGGTTTGAAGCCAGCCTCAGCTACTTAGTGAGGCTCTCAGCAACTTAGTAACACCCTGTTTCCAAATTAAAAAAATATAAAAATAGGTCTGGGAGTGTAGCTCAGGGGTAGAAAGCCTCTGGTTTCCATCTCCACTAACACACACACACACACACACACACACACACACACACACATACAACTGGACATCAATCCATGGTAGGGGTCGCTTTTAGTTGGCTCTTATCCTGAAGTGCAACCTTTGGGGTTTGCCGAAGCCTCTGCTCCCCCGGCTCTGACCTCCAGCCCCCAGGCCTGTGGCTCGTGTGGGCCTCGGTGTCCAGCCGTAACTGTCTGTCCAGCCTCTCTGCCCCTCAGCGCTTATTTTCAAGTCAACTTGTCCTTGAGGGCAGAAGGAGTTCACGTTTTGGGATAATTTCTCTGGTCAATCTTTCTCTCTTGCATCTCAGCCAAGTCCTTGGACAGTTCCAAACACTTTAAAAACAAATATTTACTTCCTGGCTTCTCTGATGGTTCCCAGAGGGCGAGTAGCTCTAAATTATTATTTGTCATAATTCAAAGTGTATGATTACTAACAAAGCACACTTCACATATTTTTCTATATCTCTTCATCCAAGTTTGCCTTTAGTTTCGGTTCCTGTCTTCATCACATCATATGGTGACATTACAATACCATGCCTTCTTTGTTTTATTTTATTTTATTTTATTTTATTTTATTTTATTTTATTTTATTTTATTTTATTTTTGTGGTACTGAGGGTGGAACCCAGGGGCTTTTCTACTTCTGGGCTATACTCCCAGACCTATTTTATATTTTATTTGGAAACAGGGTCTCACTAAGTTGCTGAGAGCCTCACTAAGTAGCTGAGGCTCAATACCATGCCTTCTTATCTAGTTTATTGCTGACTCATTATATAACAAGATGTCTGCCAACCATTCAAAAAAGAAATAATATTACACGTATTATTTCAGAGGACAGAAGAGCAAGGAACACTCCTCAATTCAATTTATGAAGTTATAAAACCTTAATACCAAACTCTAATGCAAAAGATAAAAAAAGGGAAAATTACAGTCATTATATTACTATGTCCTACCAATTTATCTATTCTACTATTGGCTTTTATTATTATTTTTTCCCATTACTGGGCCTTTAACCTAGGGACATTCCACATCTGAGCTATACCCTGGTCCTTAAAAAATTTTTGTTTTTGCTGGGCGTGGCGGCGCACGCTTATAATCCCCGCACTTGGGAGGCGGAGATAGGAGGATGGCGCAGGTTGGAAGACAGCCACGCTGGCTTAAGAGACCCTGTCCTCCCCCCCCAAAAAAAAAAGTATAAAATAGGTCTGTGAGTGTAACCTGGAGGTAGAAGGGCTTCCAGGAATCCCCGTACCACCAAAAACAAAAAATTAAAAAAATTTTTTTTGGAGCCGGGTGTGGTGGCGCACGCTTGTAATCCCAGCGCTTGGGAGGCTGAGACAGGAGGATCACACAGGTTCAAAGCCAGCCTCAGCAACTTAGTGAGACCCTGTTTCCAAATAAAATATAAAATAGGTCCGGGAGTATAGGCCGGAGGTAGAAAGGGCCCTGGGTTCCACCTCTAGTGGAAACAGGGTCTTGCTGGGTTGCTGAGAATCTCACTTGCTGAGGTTGTCCTTGAACAACCTGTTGTCCTTGATCTTCCTGTTTCAGCCTCCCAAGTATTGGGATTACAGATGTGCGCCACCACAGCCAGCTGGTTCATTCTTACACTAGTATTCAGGGGCACATCTTCAGGAAAATACTCTGGGTAACTGGTTGCTGGGGATGTGACTCTTCCACTTTATTAGCAGTTGTGTCAATTTATACTTACTCCGGCTGTGAATGAGAATTCCTTATTGCTCCACAATTTTGCTAACAGTTAGGCTACCTTAGTTTGTGTCTAGTTGGTCATTGTGTGTCTGACAGCTAGTGAGGGACCCGAGCGCCTTTGCATACGCTGAGTGGCTTTCCTTACTGTGCAGCGCCTGCCCAAGTCTTTTGTCCATTTCCCGTTGGATTGTCTATTGTTTTCTTGTTGGTTTTCAATAGTTCTTTATGTATTCAATATGATGACAGTTAAAGGTGAATGTGTCTCCTCTCCCATAGTGTGACTTTTTTTATTCTCTTCATGATGTCTTTTGGTGGCTAGAAAAGGAATAATTTTCCTTCCTTCCTTCCTTCCTTCCTTCCTTCCTTCCTTCCTTCCTTCCTTCCTTCCTTCCTTCCTTCCTTCCTCCCTTATTTTTTTTATGGACTGGGGATTGAACCCAGGGGAATTCTACCTCTGAACTACACCCCCAGCCCTGTTTCTTTCTTTCTTTTTTTTTTTAATTTTGAAACAGGGTCTCACTAAATTGCAAAGGGCCTCACAAAGTTGCTGAGGCTGACCTTGAACTGACATCCTCCTGTCTCAGCCTCCCCAGTACTGGGATTACAAGCATGTGCCACCGCGCCTGGCAAAAGGAATCACTTTAGTGCAGTGGAATTCATTGGTGTTTACCTTTATGCTTAATTACACTGTGGCTCATTAAGAAGTACAAGGTCGAGCCAGGTGTGGTGACGCACACTTGTCATTTCAGTACTTGGGAGACTGAGACAGGAGGATTGCAGGTTCGTGGACAGCCTCAGCTACTTCGTGAGGCCCTCCGCGACTTAGTGACACACTGTTTAAAAATAATAAAAAGCCAGGCGTGGTGGCACATGCTTGTAATCCCCGCGCTTGGGAGGCTGAGACTGGAGGATCACGCAGGTTCGAAGCCAGCCGGGCGCGCTGGCTTAGGAGACCCTGTTTCCAAATAAAAATGTAAAAATAGGTCAGGGAGTGTATCCCGGAGGTAGAAGGGCTTCCAGGAACCCCAGTACCAACAAAATAAATAAATTAATAAATAGGGCAGGGAGTGTAGTTCAGAGGTCAAATGCCCCTGGGTTCAATCCCCATACCCGCAAAAAAAAAAAAAAAAAAAAAAAAAAAAAATTAAAATAAGGCTGAGGGTACAGCTCAAAGATAGAATGCCCCCTAGGTTCAATCCTCAGTAAAAGATACACACACACACACACACACACACACACACACACACACACACCTATATTACATTCTGAAAGCTCTAGTCTTTTTTTTTTTTTGTATGTTTTTTTTTATTGGTGCACTGTATTCATACATCATAGTAGGATACATACTTTTGTAGACATACATGCACACTTTTCCCAGTCAGCCCCCACCCAATCCCCACCCCATTCTCTCCCCATCCCTCCCTCCCATGCTTGGCTTAGTAGTTGACATCTAGTATTATGGCAATTTATCTAAAATTAAAAATGATAATCTCACATAACAGTTTCATTTGTCTGATACCAAGCTTTTGATGACTTAAAGATAACATTTCAATATTTCTTTTTGCTTTCTTTCTTACCAGAGAATATTTTTTTCTATTTTTTAGGTGAAACTATCATATATTTATATATTTATTTTTCAGAAAAAAATCTATCCTAATATGGAATATGGAGTCTAGGTACCCAAAACGATCTTGAAAAAGAACAAAGCTAGAAGATATATATTTTCTGATTTCAAACCATATAAAGCTACAATAATTGAAACAGTGTAGTACTATTCTAAAGGCAGATATATAAACCATTGGAGTTAAATAAAAGCCTAGAGCTAAATTCTTCCTTATATAGTCAAGTTATTTTTGACAAGGTTTCCAAGAACATTTGGTGGTGGAAATGATAATCTTTTAACTAAATATTGTTAAAAAATAATAATTACATGGAAAAGAATAAAAATGGACCCTTACCTAATCCCATATACAAATATTAACTCAAAATAGATAATAGACCTAAATACAAATCTTAAGACTATAAACTTTTAGGAGAAAATCTGGGTCATAAAACCTCACAACATTGAAATTGGCAGTGATTTCTTGGTTATGATTTCAATGACACAGGCAACGGAGGAGTATACAGACTCCCTAAAAAATAAAAAATAAAAAAATTGTATATCCAAAGACAATGTAAACAGAGTTAACAGTTACTAATAGAATGGGATAAAATATTTCCAATTGCTATATCTGAAGGTATATTAATATTCCAACTAGAAATCCTAAAAATTAACAACAATAAAGGCAAACAATACCATTTAGAGATAGGTAAAAGACTAACATAAATAATGAATCTCCACAGATAACCAATCTTAATTGTTTGTTGGATGGAAACTCTTGTTTCTCTGGTTCTGGTGTGTGTTACCTATTTCTTCTTTGTAGTTAATCTCTTTGAGTATTTTCTCTAGTGCTGGTTTTGAAGACATAAATTCCTTCAGTTTCTGTTTGTCATGGAAGCTTCTTATTTCTCCATCTAATTTGATAGAAAGTTTTGCTGGGTAGGAAATTTTTGGCTGGAAGTTGTTTTCTTTCAGAGTTTGGAATATGTTACTCCAAGCCCTTCTGGCTCTCATGACTTGGTTTGGGAAGTCTGGAGTGATTCTAATTGGTTTGCCTCTGAATGTCACTTGGCCCTTTGCTTTTGTTGCCTTTAAGATTCTCTGCTTGGCTTCCACATTGGTCATTTTGACTATTATGTGGTGTGGGGATCCTCTTCTCCGATCCTGTCTAAAGGGAGTTCTATAAGTTTCCTGGACCTTTGTATCAACCTCTTGCTCTATGTTTGGAAAATTTTCTGCTATTACTTCCTTGAAGAGATTGTTGATCCCTTTGGTTTCACTTTCTTTTCCCTCCTCTATTCCAATTATTCTTAGGTTAGCTCTCTTAAAATGGGCCAATATTTCTTCAATATCAGATTCCTGCTGTCGGATATTTTTTCCTAGATTAGAAACTATGAGTTCATTTTTGGATTGCTCATCTTCTAAGAGCGAGATTCTGTTCTCCATGTGTTCTAATCGGTTGTTTGTGCTTTGAATTGAGGCCTTTACTTCATTAATTGCATCCTTTATCTCTTTTTGGCTCTCTCTGAGTTCTTTTCGAAGCACCTCTATTATTTCTACAGTTATTTTCCTGATTTGATCTTCTAGAAATCTCTGATTTTCTGTTTTATCGGGTTCTGATGTTGTGGGGTTGTGGGCATTCATTGCTCCAGTATTATTCCTCTTTCCCATGATTTCCGATGTTTGTGCCTTCTCTGGGTTCTTCCCTTGGGTCACTATGACTTCCCTTAAGGTGTTCTGGATCTCGAGTCAGTAGTATCTCGGACCCCACTACTCCTTTACTGGGTTGTATCACAGAGTCTCCGACCCAGAGAGTCGATAGAGGCTGCTTTAGACTGTGGGGGGTGCCAGGTTGCACGTTCTCCTATGGTGTGATATCTCTGCCACCGCCCCTCTCCCACTGGGTCAAGTCCCAGGGAGTACAGTACTGGGATTTCTCCTCTGTGGCCCGCAATTTGACTCACTGTTCTTGAGTACGCAGATGTGGCTGTACTGGCCTCGCTGAATTCGCTGCTGCTGCCGCCAGTGGCAATATGGCGCCGCTGCTACGCCCTCGGCTATGGGGCTGGCGTTTTTCTTCTTGATTTTGATTTCTACTCTGAATCCCTGCAGCGTGTGCTGAGCTCGGCCACTGGGAGCTTTAGATGCTCTCTGCGCGGAGAAATCCCGCCTGGCTGTTCTGCAGTGGCTCACCTCGGCTTGCTGTAGCTGTCCGGTGAACTCCCCGCTGCCACCAGCAGGATGGCGCTGCTACCGCGTCTGCAGCGTCCTTGGGCACGAGGCCGGTTTATCTCCTCTGTGGCTCTGTTCTCAGTCCGCTTTCTCTCTGGAGCCTGGTGATTTTTTGTTTCACTGGTGATGGTGTTTTCTGGCTATGAAAGGCGCTGATTTTGTGGTAATGGAGATTTGTTGTTAGCAGGGCTCTTAATCCCCGCTTTTCTCGGTCGCCATCTTCCCGGAAGTCCTTTTTGTTTTCACATTTAAATCCAAAGCTACCTGGAAGTGAAGACTTAGGAACTCAACTTTATTTTTCTATCTGATTTTTTTTTTTACACATATTTAATTGCTTCAGCATCATCTATGAGAGTCTGTCTCCCCCGTTCTGGGTCGTGTCACCTCTGTCATTTATCACAGAACCTTTTGTTTCATTTGCAATTTGTTTATCTTTGGATTAATGTCCCGCTCTGCATATCGCTGTGGATTTAAAATTAATCTTGATGTCTAATAGGACAAGTTCACCCATTTTCTCTTCTTCAGAGTCTTTTGGATATTCCTGGCTCTTGGCACCTCCATATAATTTTAGAATTAGCTCCCTGAGTTCCACCAAAAGATCAAAAAGTAAAGCAAAGCCCAAATCAAAATCAAAACGGATTTGTGTTTTTTTATATTGTACGTGTATTTATGGTATTGTGTTGAATTGCTATTTCACAGTATTGAGGGTTTTTTTTTGGTCTTTGTTGGTGCTAGGAATGGAACTCAGGGTCCTTCTACCTCTGGGTTATACCCCTAGACCTATTTTTTATGCTTACTTTGAAACAAGGTAAGTTGCTAAGAACCTCACTAAATTGTTGAGGCTGGCTTTGAATCTGCTGTCCTCCTGTCTCAGCCTCCCAGGTACTGGGATTACAAGCATGGACCATCACGCCTGGCTAGTATTGTTTTTATTTTTTTGTGGTACTGGGGGTGGAACCCAGGGGCTTTCTACCTCCGGGGTACAACCTAGCCCTATTTTATAATTTATTTGGAAACAGGGTCTCACTAAGTTTCTGAGAGCCTCACTAATAGCTGAGGCTGGCTTCGAACCTGTGCAATCCTCCTATCTCAGCCTCCCAAGCACAGGGATTACAAGCGTGTAATGCCCAGGTAGTATTGAGTTTTTATTTTTTTATTATTAAATATTATTTATTTTATGCTAAATGAAAGTATAAATATTTATATAAGATAGATATGATTATACTGTGTCAGAGTTTTTTTGTTTTTTTCTTTTCTTTTTTTATTGGTGCACTGTATTCATACATCATAATGGGATAAAAAATACTTTTGTAGACATACATGCACACATCACCCAGTTATCCCCTACCCGATCCCCACCCCGTTCCCTTCCCATCTCTCCTTCCCATGCTTGGCTTAGTGGTTGACATCTAGTATTATAGCAATTTATCCAATATTAACGATGATAATCTCACATAAGTTTCATTTGTCTGATACCAAGCTTTTGATGACTTAAAGATAACATTTCAATATTTCTGTTTGCTTTCTTTCTTACCAGAGAATATTTTTTTCTTTTTTTTTAGGTGAAACTATCATACATTTGTTTATTTATTTTTCAGAAAAAATCTATCCTAATATGGAATATGGACTCTAGATATCCAAAATGATCTCAAAAAAGAACAAAGCTTGAAGATGTATATTTTCTGATTTCAAACCATATAAAGCTACAATAATTGAAACAATGTAGTACTGTTCTAAAGGCAGATATATAAACCATTGGAGTTAAATGAAAGCCTAGAGATAAATTCTTCCATATATTGTCAAGTTATTTTTGAAAAGGTTTCCATGAAGATTTGGTGGAGGAAATAATAATCTTTTAAGTAAATATTGTTGAAAAATAATAATTACATGAAAAAGAATAAAATTGGACCCTTACCTAACACCATATACAAATATTAACTCAAAATAGATAAAAGTCCTAAATATAAATCTTAAGACTAAAAACTTTTAGAAGAAAATCTGGGTCATAAAACCTCACAACACTGAAATTGGCAGTGATTTCTTGGACATGATTTCAATGGCATAGGCAAAAAAATGGTAAACAAACTCCGTAAAAATTAAAAAAATATTGTATATCCAAAGACAAGGTAAACAGAGTTAAAAGTTACCTATAGAATGGGATAAAATATTTCCAAATGCTATATCTGAAGGTATATTAATATTTCAACTAGAAATCCTAAAAATTAGCAAAAATAAAATCAAACAATACAATTTAGAGATAGGTAAAAGACTAACATAAATAATGAATCTCCACAGATAACCAGTCTTAGTTGTCTGTTGGATGGAAAATCTTGTTTCTCTGGTTCTGGTGTGTGTTACCTATTTCTTCTTTGTAGTTAATCTCTTTGAGCATTTTCTCTAGTGCTGGTTTTTTTTTAATTTATTTTTTATTGGTGCAATGTATTCATACATCATAGTGGTATAAAGAAAATACTTTTGTAGACATACATGCACATCTCGCCCAGTTAGCCCCTACCACGATCCCCACCCCATTCCCTCCCCATCCCTCCTTCCCACGCTTGGCTTACTGGTTGACATCTAGTATTATAGCAATTTATACAATATTAACATTGATAATCTCACATAACAGTTTCATTTGTCTGGTACCAAACTTTTGATGTCTTAAAGATAACATTTCAATATTTCTTTTTGCTTTCTTTCTTACCAGAGAATATTTTTTCTTTTTTTTTTTTAGGTGAAACTATCATACATTTATTTATTTATTTATTTATTTATTTATTTATTTTTCAGAAAAAATCTATCCTGATATAGAATATGGACTCTAGATACCCAAAACAGTCTCAAAGAAGAACAAAGCTAGAAGATGTATGTTTTCTGATTTCAAACCATATAAAGCTACAATAATTGAAACAGTGTAGTACTGTTCTAAAGGCAGATATATAAACCATTGGAGCTAAATAAAAGCCTAGAGATAAATTCTTCCATACATTGTCAAGTTATTTTTGACAAGGTTTCCATGAACTTTTGGTGGAGGAAATACTAGTCTTTTAACTAAATATTGTTGAAAAATAATAATAAATGAAAAAGAATAAAATTGGACCCTTACCTAACACATATACAAATATTAACTCAAAATAGATAAAAGACCTAAATATAAATCTTAATACTATAAGCTTTTAGAAGAAAATCTGGGTCATAAAACCTCACAACATTGAAATTGGAAGTGATTTCTTGGATATGATTTCAATGGCACAGGCAACAAAAGAGTAAATAAACTCCCTAAAAAATAAAAAAAATATTGTATATCCAAAGACAATGTAAACAGAGTTAAAAGTTACTGATCCTCTTCCAAGAGTTCCTCCTATGACCCATTTCTCCCTAACTCTCACATATTAGGGAAAGCATCTGATTTCTTATTTTTTGTGCCTGACTAATCTCACTTAGCATAATGTCCTCCAGTTCCATCCATTTCCCTGAAAATGATGTAATTGAGTTTTTTTTGATGGCTGAGTAAAATTCCATGTGTACATATCCCACAGTTTTGTAATCCATTCATCTGTTGATGGACATCTTGGCTGGTTCCATAGTTTGGCTATGGTGAATTGTGCAGCTATGAACATAGATACACATGCATTAGTTTGGTAGTTTGGTTTCTTTTCTTTTGGGTAGATACCCAACAGTGGTATTGCTGGATCAAATGGAAGATTTGTTCCCATTCTTCTGAGGATTCTCCATACTGTTTTCCAAAGTGGTTGCACTAATTTGCAATCCCACCAACAATGTCTTAGAGTTCCCACTTCTCCACATCCTCGCCAGCATCTGTTGTTGTTTGTGTTTTGAATGATGGCCATTCTAGTTGGAGTTAGGTGAAATCTCAGGGTAGTTTTGATTTGCATCTCTCTGATTGCCAGTGATGTTGAGCATTTTTTCATGCATTTATTGGCCATTTGAATTTCTTCTTTTGTGAAGTGTCTATTTAGTTCATTTGCCCATTTTGTTATTGGATGCTTTGTTTTCTTAGTGTTGAGTTTCTTGAGTTCTCTGTATATTCTAGTTATTAGTCCTCTATCAGTGGTGTAGGTGGCAAAAATCTTCTCCCATTCTGTTGGCTCTCGATTGAGGTTCTTGATAGTTTCCTTTGCTGAACAGAAGCTCTTCAGTTTCATGCAATCCCATGTATTGATTCTCCTTTTAATTTGTTGTGCCTTTGGGGTCTTGTTGAGGAAATGTTTGTCTGTGCCTATGTGTTGTAGTGTTGGACCTATGCCCTCTTCAAGGAGCTTCAAGGTCTCTGGTTTAATTTCCAAGTCTTTGATCCATCGTGAGTTGACTTTTGTACAGGGTGAAAAAGTGGGATTAACATCCAATTTTCTGCATATGGTTAACCAGTTTTGCCAACACCATTTGTTGAAGAGGCTATCTTTTTTCCAGTGTATGTTTTTGGCCCCTTTGTCAAAAATCAATTGGCTGAAAGTGTGTGGACTTGTTTCTGGGTCTTCTATTCTGCTCCATTGGTCTATATATCTGTTCTTTTGCCAGTACCATGCTGTTTTTATTACAATGGCTTTGTAGTATAGTTTAAAGTCAGGTATTGTGATTCCTCCTGCGTGGTTTTTGTTGCTGAGAACTACCTTGGCTATTCTGGGCTTTTTGTTATTCCAGATAAATTTGAGGACTGATTTTTCTATGTCTGTGAGGAATGATCTTGGTAGTTTAATGGGCATTGCATTAAATCTGTAGATCACTTTTGGGAGGATGGCCATTTTAATGATATTAATTCTGCCAATCCATGAACATGGAAGGTCTTTCCATCTTCTAAGATCTTCTTCGATTTCTTTTTTCAGTGTTTTATAATTTCCTTTGTAGAGATCTTTTACTTCCTTGGTCAAGTTTATTCCTAGGTATTTTATTTTTTTGTGGGAGATCCTGAGTGGAAGTGTTTTCTGAATTTCTTTTTCAGTGGATTTATGGTTGGTGTACAGGAAAGCTTCTGACTTTTTAAGATTGATTTTGTATCCAGATACCTTGCTGAATTTGTTGATCAGTTCTATAAGCCTTTTGGTTGAGTTTGTTGGGTTTTCTAAATATAGTATCATGTCATCTGCAAATAGTGAAAGCTTAAGTTCTTCTTTTCCTATTTGTACTCCTTTGATTTCCTTTTCTTGCCTTATTGCTCTGGCTAGAGTCTCTAGTACTATATTGAAGAGAAGTGGTGATAGTGGACATCCTTGTCTCGTTCCAGTTTTTAGGGGAAATTCTTGAAGTTTTTCCCCATTTAATATGATGTTGGCAGTGGGCTTATTGTAGATTGCCTTAATAATGTTGAGATATGTTCCTTCTATTCCAATTCTCTGCAGTGTTTTTATCATAAATGGATGTTGAATTTTATCAAATGCTTTTTCAGCATCTATTGAGATGATCATGTGGTTTTTGTCTTTGATTCTGTTTATATGATGAATTACATGGATTGATTTTTGTATATTGAACCAGCCTTGCATCCCTGGGATGAACCCTACCTGGTCATGGTGAATGATTTTCTTGATGTGGTTTTGAATGCGTGTTGCTAGTATTTTGTTTAATAGTTTTGCATCCAAGTTCATCAGAGATATAGGCCTGTAGTTTTCCTTCCTTGCACTGTCTTTATTCAGTTTGGGTATTAGTGTGATGTTGGCTTCATAGAATGTATTTGGGAGAGTCCCGGTTTTTTCTATTTCCCGAAATAGTTTGAGTAGTATTGGGATTAGTTCTCCTATAAAGGTTTTATAGAATTCACTTGGGAAACCATCTGGTCCTGGGCTTTTCTTTGATGGTAAGCTCTTTATTGCTATTTCAATCTCTTTGATTGTTATTGGTTGGTTTATGTGTTCTATATCTTCTTGACTCAGTTTAGGAAGGTTGTATTTATCTAGGAAGTTGTCGATTTCCTCCAGATTTTCCATTTTGTTGGAGTATAGTTTTTCAAAGTAGTTTCTGATAATCCTCTGGATTTCTACGCTGTCAGTAGTAATGTCTCCTTTTTCATCCCTTATCTTCATAATTTGGGTTGATTCTCTCTTTTTTTTAGTTAGGTTGGCTAGTGGTTTATCAATCTTGTTAATTTTTTCAAGAAACCAGCTTTTGGTTTTGTTAATTTTCTGTATTGTTTTTTATTCTCTATTTCATTAATTTCTGCTCTAATTTTAATAATTTCCCGTCCTCTGCTGGCTTTGGGGTTCAATTGTTCCTGCTTTTCAAGGGCTTTGAGGTGTGTCATAAGGCTATTTATTTGAAGATTTTCTGTTTTTCTTATGTGAGCACTCAGTGCTATAAATTTTCCTCTTAATACTGCCTTCAAAGTGTCCCAGAGGTTTTGATATGTTGTTTCTTTATTTTCATTTGTTTCTAGAAATTTCTTGATTTCACGTCTTACATCTTCTATGACCCATTCTTCATTCAGAAGTGTGGTGTTCAGTCTCCACATGTTTATGTTGTTTCTCTGGGTCTTCTTATAGTTGATTTCTAGTTTCATTCCATTATGGTCTGAAATGACACAGGGAAGTATGTAACATTTTTTAAATTTGCTAGTGCTCATTTTGTGTCCCAGGATGTGATCTATTTTGGAGAAGGTTCCATGAGCAGCTGAGAAAAATGTAAACTCTGCTGTAGTTGGGTGAAATATTCTATATGTGTCCAAAAGGTCCATTTGGTTAATGGTGTTCTTTAGTTCTGAGACATCTTTACTGACCCTTTGTCTGGAAGATTGGTCCAGTATTGTGAGTGGTGTGTTGAAGTCTCCCAGTATTATTGTGTTGGGATTTATGTGTGGCTTCATGTCACAAAGAGTTTGATTTATGAAAGTAGCTGCCCCTATGTTTGGGGCATAGATGTTGATTATTGTTATTTCCTCTTGCTGGACTATTCCTTTTACCAGTAAAATGTGACCTTCTTTGTCTCTTCTAATAAGTTTGGGTTTGAAGTCTAACTTGTCTGATATCATAGTTGCTACTCCTGCTTGTCTTCGAGTACCATTAGCATGGATTACCTTGCTCCAGCCCTTTACCTTGAGTTTGTTCCTATCTTTACTTGTGAGGTGTGTTTCTTGTAAGCAGCAGATGGATGGATTCTGGCTTTTAATCCATTTTGCCACTTTATGTCTTTTTATTGGGGAGTTGAGGCCGTTTACATTCAGTGTGATTATAGAGAGATAATTTTTAATTCCCAACATGTTAAGATCTTATTTCTGTTTGAGATACTGTTTATTCTTCTT
Organism: Muscardinus avellanarius; assembly: GCF_963383645.1. Lineage (NCBI taxonomy): Eukaryota > Metazoa > Chordata > Mammalia > Rodentia > Gliridae > Muscardinus > Muscardinus avellanarius. Next base: position 36,564,467 of record NC_137798.1, on the reverse strand, counting down.
TGCTTAGTTGTCTGCTGGATGGGAATTCTTGTTTCTTTGATTCTGGCGTGAATTACCCATTTCCTCTTTGCAGTTAATCTCCTTGAGTATTTTCTCTAGCGCTGGTTTTGAAGACATAAATTCCTTCAGTTGCTGTTTGTCATGGAAGCTTCTTATTTCCCCATCTAATTTGATGGATAGTTTTGCTGGGTAGGAAATTTTTGGCTGGAAGTTGTTTTCTTTCAGAGTTTGGAATATGTTACTCCAAGCCCTTCTGGCTCTCATGACTTGGTTTGGGAAGTCTGGAGTGATTCTAATTGGTTTGCCTCTGTATGTCACATGGCCTTTTGTTTTTGTTGCCTTTAAGATTCTCTCCTTGGCTTCCACATTAGTCATTTTGACAATTATGTGGCGTGGGGATCCTCTTCTCTGATCCTGTCTAAAGGGAGTTCTATAAGTTTCCTGGACCTGTGTATTGACCTCTTGCTCTATGTTTGGAAAATTTTCTGCTATTACTTCCTTGAAGAGATTGTTGATCCCTTTGGTTTCACCTTCTTTTCCCTCCTCTATTCCAATTATTCTTAGGTTAGCTCTCTTGAAATGGGCCCATATTTCTTCAATGTCAGATTCCTGCTGTCGGGTTTTTTTTTCTAAATTAGAAACTATGCGTTCATTTTTAGAATGATCATCTTCAAGAAGCGAGATTCTATTCTTCATGTGGTCTAATCTGTTGTTTATACTTTGAATTGAGGCCTTTACTTCATTAATTGCATCCTTTATCTCTTTTTGACTCTCTCTAAATTCTTTTCGAAAGTCCTCTATTATTTCTAAAGTTATTTTCCTAATTTGATCTTCTAGAGATCTTTGGGTTTCTGTGTTATCAGATTCTGATGTTGTGGTGTTGTTGGCATTCACTGCTCCATTGTTATTTCTCTTTCCCATGATTTTGGAAGTTTGTGCCTTCTCTGGGTTCTTCCCTGAGTCACTACGAGTTCACTTAAGATGCTCTGGATCTCTAGTCTATGGTATCTCAGTCACCACTACTCCTTTACTGTGTTGTATCACAAAGTCTCAGACCCAGGGAGTCAATCAAGGCTGCTTAGACCGTGGGGGGTGCCAAGTTGGGCGTTCTCCAGTGGGGAGTTGTGACTATGGTATGATATCTCTGCCACTGCCACTCCCCCACTGGGCTGCACTGCTAAAATCTCCGACCCAGGGAGACTATCTGCGCAAGTCCCTGGGAGTGCAGTACTGGGATTTCTCCCCTAAGGGTCGCAATTTGACTCACGGTTGTTGAGTGCGCTGATGGAGCTGTAGTGAACTCGGTGGATTTGCTGCTGCCGCCACTGGCAATATGGCACCACTGCCACACCCTCGGCCGTGATGCGGCGTATTTCTTCTCTGGTTTTGATCTCTGCTCTGAGTCCTTGCCAGTTGCTCTGCGCCCAGCCCTTGGGAGCTTTAGATGTTCCCTGCACCAACAAAACTGCTGACTGCCGCCCGGCTGTTCAGCACCTGCTCACCTCGGCTCGCTGTCCACCCCTCCTCTCAGGCGCCTGGTGGCTGGTTGAGTGGGTTGGTCTAGGGCCGTCCGGTGAACTCGCCGCTGCCGCCAGCAGTAAGACGCTGCTTCTGCATCCTAGGCCGCGAGGCCAGAGTACCTCCTCTCTGGATTTGAGCTCTGTTTTGAGTCTCCCTCCTCTCTGGAGCCTGGTGTTGCTAGGGGAGATGTAGGCCGCGCCGCTCTGGCCGCTCTGCACCGCGGCTCTGGCTGCTCTGCACCGTGGGTCTGGCCACTCCGGCCGTTCCAGCCGTTCCGCGACGCGGCTCTGGCTGCTCCGGCTGTTCTGGCCGCTCCGCTCCGGCTGCTCTGGCCGCTCCGCTCAGCTGTTCTGGCCACTCTGCTCCGGCTGCTCCAGCTGCTCCACTCCGCGGCTCCAGCTACTCTGCGCCGCCGCTCCAGCCAATCCGCGCTGCAGCTCTGACTGCTCCGGCTGTTCTGGCCGCTCCGCTCGGCTGCTCTGGCCGCTCTGCTCAGCTGCTCGGAACCGCGACTCCAGCTGCTCTGTACCGCGGGTCTGGCCACTCTGGCCACTCCGGCCATTCCGCGCCGCGGCTCTGGCTGCTCCGGCTGCTCAGGCCGCTCCGCTCCGCGGCTCCCCCCAATCCGCGCTGCGGCTTTGGCCGCTCCGGCTGCTCTGGCCACTCCGCGCCGCGCGGGCGCGGCACTTCGGGCTGGTTTTTTTCCGGTGACTTGTTTTTCCAGCCCTTTTTCTCTGTCCCTTGTATTTACCGTTTTTATTTCTTTGCTGTGGTGTTTTCTGGCTCTGAAAGGCGCTGGTTTTGAGGTAGTAGAGTTGGATTGTTAGCGGGACTTGTAAGTGTGGCTTTCCTCTGTCGCCATCTTCCCGGAAGTCCTCTAGTGCTGGTTTTGAAGACATAAATTTCTTCAGTTTCTGTTTGTCATGGAAGCTTCTTATTTCCTGATCTAGATTGATAGAAAGTTTTGCTGGGTAGGAAATTTTGGGCTGGAAGTTGTTTTCTTTCAGAGTTTGGAATATGTTACTCCAAGCCCTTCTGGCTCTCATGACTTGGTTTGGGAAGTCTGGAGTGATTCTAATTGGTTTGCCTCTGAATGTCACTTGGCCCTTTGTTTTTGTTGCCTTTAAGATTCTCTGCTTGGCTTCCACATTGGTCATTTTGACAATTATGTGGCGTGAGGATCCTCTTCTTCGATTCTGTCTAAAGGGAGTTCTATAAGTTTCCTGGACCTGTGTATTGACCTCTTGCTCTATGTTTGGAAAATTTTCTGCTATTATTTCTTTGAAGATATTACTTATCCCTTTGGTTTCACCTTCTTTTCCCTCCTCTATTCCAATTATTCTTAGGTTAGCTCTCTTAAAATGGGCCCATATTTCTTCAATGTCAGATTCCTGCTGTCGGATTTTTTTTTCTAAATTAGAAACTATGTGTTCATTTTTGGAATGATCTTCTTCTAAGATCAAGATTCTATTCTCCATGTGGTCTAGTCGGTTGTTTGTACTTTGAATTGAGGCCTTTACTTCATTAATTGCATCCTTTATCTCTTTTTGGCTCTCTCTGAGTTCTTTTCGAAGCACCTCTATTATTTCTACAGTTATTTTCCTGATTTGATCTTCTAGAAATCTCTGATTTTCTGTTTTATCAGGTTCTGATGTTGTGGGGTTGTGGGCATTCATTGCTCCATTGTTATTCCTCTTTCCCATGATTTAGGAAGTTTGTGCCTTCTCTGAGTTCTTCCCTTGGGTCACTACGACTTCACTTAAGGTGCTCTGGATCTCGAGTCTGTGGTATCTCGGTCCCCACTACTCCTTTACTGGGTTGTATCGCAGAGTCTCAGACCCTGGGAGTCAATCGAGGCTGCTTTAGACCATGAGGGGTGCCAGGTTGGGCGTTCTCCTATGGTGTGATATCTCTGCCATCACCACTCCCCCACTGGGTCAAGTCCTTGGGAGTCAGTACTGGGATTTCTCCTCTAGGGGCCGCTATTTGACTCACTGTTGTTGAGTGCACAGATGGAGCTGTATTTGGACTCGGTGAATTCGCTGCTGCTGCTATCAGTGGCAATATGGCGCCACTTTCACGCCCTCGGCCGTGAGGCTGGTGTATTTCTTCTCTGTTTTTGAGCTCCACTCTGAGTCCCTGCAGGGTGTGCTGAGCCCGGCCCCTGGGAGCTTTAGATGCTCCCTGCGCCAAAAAATCTGCCAAATTTCGCCTGGTTGTTCCACAGCAGCTCACCTTGGCTCGCTGTCCGCCACTCCTCTCTGGAGCCTGGTGGGCTCTTGAGTGCGTTGGTCTGGTGCTGTTCGGTGAACTCGCCCCTGCCACCAGCAGTAAGGCGCTGCTGCCGCGTCTTTGGGTGTGAGGCCGGAGTATCTCCTCTGTGGCTCTCAGTATTGAGTTTTTAAAACACATGAATATTATATATTTTTCTTTTGTATGGATCTCTGCTGTTTTTCAATAAGGATTTATCTATTAAGCCCAGGGGCATTCTACCTCAGAATTATAGACCCAGCTTTTAAAATTTATGTATATTATTATTATTATTATTATTATTAGTAGTAGTAGTAGTAGTAGTAGTACTGTGATGGATTCCAAGGGCATTCTATATCCAAGCTACACCCCAGCCCTATTTTTTATTCTTTATTTTAAAACAGGGTCTCAGTTACAAAGGGCCTCACTAAGGAGCTGAAGCTGTCTGTGAACCGTGATCTTCCTGACTTAGCCTCCCAAATGCTGGGATTATAAGCAGGGATTATAAGCATGTGCCACCACACCTGGCTCCAGCCCGATTTTTCATTCTTTATTTTGAAACAGGGTCTCACTGAGTTGTAAAGGGCCTCACTAAGTACTGAGGCTGTCTGTGAACCACCATCCTCCTGTCTTAGCCTCCCAAATGCTCGGATTACAAGTGTGCGCAACCATGCCCAGCTTACTTATTATTTTGAAACAGGGTCTCACTAGGTTGCTGAGAGTTTTACTACTGATGAGACAAGCCTTGAACCTTTGATCCTCCTGTCCCAGTTTCCCAAGGATGAGTATAAGAGGTGTGTGCACAGCCCCTGGCTTCAGGTTTTGTTTTGTTTTTCATGGTCCTGGGGATTGAACACAGGGGCATTCTACCTCCACGCTACATAAAGTTAGGCAGTAGAAGGGTAGTTGCCACCACCTGGAAGAAGGAGAGAGGGAATTATTGTTTAATGTGTTTATCATTTCAGTTTTAAAAGATGCAAGATAATATGGAAATAAACTGTGGTGAACATTATGAGTGCATTTAATATCACTGAACGCTACACTTAAAAATAATTTAGATGTACATTTTATGTGATGTTTATTTTTTCACAATAAAAATCACGTTATAAAAGAAAAAGATTGCACAGTGGGTAAATGGTGGGCTGGAATCTGAAGCCAAGTAGGTCTAACTCCCAGCTGTTCCTGCCCCTGGGACTTTGTGTGAGGCCTCCCTGCACAGCCATCACTGCCTGCCTCCAGGGTCTGCTAAGCCCTTCCTTTTCTTAGGACTCTACTAAAGTGTTGTCTCTTTAACATCCTCAAATTGGTTAAATGTCTTCTCTACTTTGATGACTGCACTCAACATTATTACAGGATTCAATCCGAAAATCATTTTTATTTATTTTCCCTTAATGGGTCTGCTCCAGTTCTTTTTGTATGGCTAGTTCTTCTCTGACCCGTAGATGAAATCATAAGTAATTCTCTTTGTTTTCTGGTTATTTCAGGTAAAGAAATTTTTCTGGTCTCTTTGGACCTTTTAATAGTTCCTGGGGATGAATGGTGTTGAGCATCTTTTCCTGTACTTATTAGTCATTCATTCAGCTTTCCTGGGGAAGTGTCATTTCAAATCATTTGCCCACTCATTACCTGGGTTGCCTTCTTGCAATATATATATATATATATATACACACACACACACACACACATACACATATATATATATATTCATATACCCTGTGCTTTTGCATCTTTTATTAGATAAATGATCTTCAAATATCATAAAATATATTATATAAAATATAAATATAAATATAATATAAATATAAATATATTATAATAAAAATAAATATGTGAAAAATAAAAGATGCAAAAGCATACACCTTGTGCTTTCACATCTTTTATCAGATAAATGATCTTCAAATATTATTTCTCAATATTTTTCTTTTCTTTTTTCCTTTTTGCGATAATGGGGATGGGACCTAAGGGCATTTTACCTCCGAGCTACACCCCCAGCCCATTTTTTATTCTTTATTTTAAAATGAGGTCTCATTGAGTTACAAAGGGCCTCACTAAGGAGCTGAGGCTGTCCAAGAACCTTGGTCCTCCTGTTTCAGCCTTCCAAATGCTGGGAATACAAGCGTGTTCCACCACACCGGTCTCCTTTTTATTTTCTTAATGTGATCTTTTAAAGAACAAAAGTTTATAATTTTGATGAAGTTCAATTTATCATTTTTTCTTTATGGATCATGCTCTTGGTTTAATATTTAAGAACCTGAGGAAGAGTCAGATGGTTCAGAAGAAAACCAAGAAAACACAGTGTCCTGAAACCTCAGGAAAGATAATAACCACTATAGTCAAAACTTGCAAATGATTAAAAAATAATGAATGAGGTTGAAAGAGCATCAGATCTGAGGATTAATAATAATGACTAATGATTAATATTTATTGAGTTCTTTTTTGTGGTACTGGGGGTCGAATCTAGAGGCATGCTACCTTCAAGATACTCCCCAAGCCCTATTTTATTTTGTATTTTTATTTGGAAACAAGGTCTCACGAAAGTTGCAGAGGGGCTTATGAGGTTACTGAGGATGGCCACAAACCTTTGATCCTCTTGTCTCAGCCTCCCAAATACTGGGATTACAAACTTGTGTCACCATACCTGGCTCAATACTTTTTTTTTAATGCCAGGATGTATACTAAGTATGATCTCATTTCTAGTTTTAGTAAATAAGTAGAGAATATAAACTGTTTTTGAATTTTTGTATTAGCATTATCAGCACATTTCTTCTTATTCCTCAAAAAAAAAAAAAAAGGACCCAGAGAGTGTTACATAGAATTTGAAGACAAGAAATTGTCTCTAAGCTTGAGCTCTACAACTTTTTTTTTTTTCTGAACCTGTTGTCTCCTTTGTAAAGTAAGAATAATCATTACTGATTTGCAGGTGGGGCTGTGGTAAGAAGTAATGTCTGCCAAGCTTGCAGTGTATTGTCTGGTCAATAGCACACAGTCCAAAATGGAAGTTGTAATGGCTAGTTGTCACAATCGGGTAAAGATCTGAAAATATTTTGCAAACAGTTATATTCTAGGGAATATTTTAATAACACTACTCAGTACTTTATGAAGTTATAATACATACTGTATATTGTCCTTTTAAAAAACCTATTAAGGGCCAGGCGTGGTGGTGCACGCTTGTAATCCCCACGCTTGGGAGGCGGAGACAGGAGGATGGCGCAGGTTCAAAGCCAGCCGCGCTGGCGTAAGAGACCCTGTTTCAAAAATATAAAATAGGTCTGGGAGTGTAGCCCGGAGGTAGAAGGGCTTCCAGGAACCCCAGTACCACAAAAAAAAAAAAAAAACCTATTAAGGATTTTCCCCCTTCCTGTCTTCAAAAGATATAACCAAGCCAGATGTGGTGGTGCACCCCTGTAATCCCAGTACTTGGGAGGCTGAGACAGAGGATGGCAGATTCAAGGACAGTCTCGGCCATGTAGTGAGATTCTCAGCAACCTAGTGAGACCTGCATCAAAAACACAAAATAAAAAAGACTGAGGGTGAAGCTTGGAGTTAGACTGCTCCTGAGTTCAAAAAGTTCAATCCCTATATCTAGTATAGTTATACACACACACACACACACACACACACACACACACACACACACACATAGTTTCTTTTTTGTGTGTAGCACTGGGGTAGAACCAGGGGCTTTCTACCTCCGGGCTATACTCCCAGACCTATTTTTTATATTTTATTTGGAAACAGAGTCTCACTAAGTTGCTGAGAGCCTAACTAAGTAGCTGAGGCTGACTTTGAACCTGTGTGATCCTTCTATCTCAGTCTCCCAAGCGCTGGGATTACAAGCGTGCGCCACCATGCCCAGAGTATATTGCTTATTTTCTGTTATTTTTATTCAGATATCATTTACACACCATGCAATTTACTCATTTAAAGCATATAAATTCAGCTAGGGTTGGTGGCATGCACCTGTAATACCAGTCCTTGGGAGGCTGAAGCAGGAAGATCACAGGTTCGAGGCCAGCCTCAGTTATTAGTGAGACCCTATTTCTAAAATAAAAAGAAAATGGGGCTGGAGATGTAGCTCATGGGTAGAATGCCCCTGGGTTCAGTCTCCAGCATCAATATACATGTATATGTATGCCTACAGCTCATAATTCTATGGCTTCATAATGCTCAATTATACAGCCATCAATGCAGTCATTTAAAAAATATTTTCATCACCTCAGAAAGAAGCATACCCATTAGCAGACTCTCCATTGTATCCCATTATTGTAGACAATAATGAATTGTATCCCATTATTGTAGATTCATTATTGTAGACGATAATGAATCTACTTTCTACATATGTGTGTGTATGTGTGTGTATATATATATATATATATATACATATATATATATATATGTATATATATATATATATATTTTTTTTTTTGCTGGTCTGGGGATTAAACCCAGGGGTATTCGGCCTCCAAGCTACACCCTCTGCCCTTTAAAAAAAAATCCTCTTTATTTTGAAACAAAGTCTCACTGAGTTGTGAAGGGCCTCACTAAGTAGCTGAGGCTGTCCGTGAACCGTGATCCACTAGTCTCAGCCTCCCGAATGCTGGGATTACAAGCATGCGCCATCGTGCCTGGCTACCCATACTGATTTGCCTATTCTGGATATTTTGTATAAACAGAATAGTACAACGTAGGATCCTTTGTGACTAGCTTCTGTTAAAGGAAACCAAAGCCAGGCAGTAGTTCAAACTGAAAAAAGAAACTGAGCATGGTGCACACACCTGTAATACCAGTACTTGGGAGGCTGAGATTGGAGGGTCATAGGCTCGATGCTAGTAAAGTTTTTGGTAAACTGACCTAACAGCATTTTTCCCCTACAGATGCTGGGAAACGAACCCAGGACTCATGCCCTACCAATGAGCTGCAGCCCCAGCCCTAAGAGGATTCTTGTTGAAGACAGGCTAGGTGATCAGACATCACCTGGAGGATGGCGGGGGATGAAGAATTCGATCAGATATTGAGGATAAAATATTTATTCGATCAGATTTTGAGGTAGGGGAAACCCTGTTAAATGGACCGCAGAATTCTCCTTAAAATCGGTCTGTGAAGTCCTGCATACAAGGCCCGAAGATTTCCCCCTAATTGAGAAAGTGCTTAGAAAGGCCTGACTTAAGTTTAGTCCAGGAAAGAGTCTGTCACTTCTTTTTTTTTTTACTGATACATACATTTTATTCATGGTGCAGCATGTACCACTACTTTATTCTTTTTTATTGCTAAATAATACATATCCTATTGTGCAGATAGACTGGATTTTATTTATCCATTATTTTCCAGTGAATGGGCATTGGGGTCGCTTCTAATCTTTCTAGGAAGGATGCTGCCACTAGCATTCATGCGCAGGCGTGGACACAGGCCTCCATTTCTCTTGGTCCTATGTGTCTACGAGTAGAATTATGGGATCCTATGGTCAGACTGTTTTCCAAAATGACCGCACCATTTTATAATTCCACCAGAAGTACTTTATGCTTTCAACTTCTCTATATCCTCCTCATTATTATTTTTGCAGTGCTGGGGATTGAAGATTGAACTCTGGATCTCACATATGCTAGGCAAGTGCTCTCTTACCCTTAGCCTTTCCCCAACACTTACTAATATTTGTCTTTTTCATTAGTAGATATGAAGTGGTTTTGACTTGCATTTCCAGATGGCTACTGGTGGTAAATATTAATCAATATTCCTTGAATCCCAATGATGTATAGGTGAAAACTTGTAGATTTAAAGGATAAAAATACCAGTAAGTGGCTTATTAGGACATTATTGGATTCTGTGCCTGTGCCTTCAGGGTCTTTCTGGGATGGGCCCATCAGTGAAGCCTGGTTTTTTACTCATTTTCTTCAGGACCTGGGTTATTGTATCTGATTTAACCAGGTGATCTCTCACCTGGGTTATTGTATCTGATTTAACATGAATGCTGGTCACATGCTACACATTAGATCCCTCTTACCCCTCCCAAAGTTATGAAAACGAAAAAGACAAGAAGAAATTGGTATCTCAGGAAGAGACTCCAGAGAAATGTGTGATTTGATTTGAAAAAACAAAGAAACAAACAAACAGGTGCAATCCTGTATTGTAAAAACATTGAATTGTTGCTCAAAGTCCCTCTTCATGGTCACTGGTAAATAAAGAAAATTCTTCTATTTATGTAGGTGGATAGCAAATATATTTAGCTTTGTGAGTCATAGTGTTTTGTTTCAGCTACTCAACTCCGAAATTGAATATCAAAAACAGCTTGGATAGGATATAGGCAGAGGGGTTCCAATAAAACTTTATTTACAAGAACAGGTGTTGGACTGCATTTAGCCCACAGGTTCCAGTTTGTTGATCCTTGGTGCAAAAGGAAGAGGAGATTCTTGGGAAGATCTGTTGCTATAGTAACTTGAAGATGAATGAGAGAGGATGCTTTTTATTTTCTCTGCCCAGATGTTTTGCAAGTGGACTTGGCTTCTCACTGCCCTGGGTCAACTGATTGATTTTCCAGAGTTTGTCTCTTTCCTTTAAAAAATATTTTTATTTTTATATTGCTAGGATAACATCTTTGAGGCATTCAAACTAGATCAGGGAGGATTTCAGAGTCAATTTATTCTCATTATTTACTGTATTTTTCAAAATATGAGATCACAGAAATATTTATTTAAATAATTCTATTAATCATATCAGTTATTTTCAATCAGTTAAAAAAATTTTATGTGCTTTTCCTATATCTATTACAATGAAAAAGCCCATTAAGTGATACTATTTATTGGTACAACTAATAACAGGACAGATAACTAGGGGAAAACTTCAGATCAGATCTCACTTCTACATTTAGATTACTGCTTCTGATCTCTTCCAAAACTCTCTTTAAGTAACATCATTATCATCATCATTATTGCTATTATTATTGTATTATTATTATTATTATTATTATTATATTGTTGTTTTGTGGTACTGGGTGTTGAACCCAGGGGTGTTCTACCTCTGAGCTTCACCTCCAGACCTATTTTTTATTTTTAAAAATTTTTTGGGGGTACTGGAGATGGAACCCAGGGGCATTCTACCTCTGAGCTACACCCCCAACCCTATTTTTTATTCTTTATTTTGGAACAGGGTCTCACTGAGTTGCAGAGGGCCTCACTAAGTAGCTGAGGCTGTCCTCAAACAGTGATCCTCCTGTCTCAGCTTCCCAAATGCTGGGATTACAAGCATGTGCCATCACGCCTGGCTCCGTTTTTTATTTTGAAACAGAGTCTCACTAGTTGCTGAGGCTGGCTTCAAACTTGTGATCCTCCTGTCTCACCCTCCCATGTACTGGGATTATAAGTACGTACCTGGTTGTAACTTGAAAAAAAAATCTTCTTTTTTCAAATGAGATTTACTTCTCACTATGTTTCTCAAACTGGTCCCAAACTCCTGGACTCAAGCAGTCCTGCCTCAGCCTCCTGAGTAGCTGGTACTACAGGTGTGTACCACCACACTGGGCTCTAAGTGGTTTGACTGCATCAAGATTTAGAGTTAAGCAGAAGCATAAAGGGACCAGCCTTTTGATTTGAGAGACGAGGCTGGGCATGGGCTAAGGAAGTGCTCAACCATATCTGGGGTCTACCCAGGGCCCCAGCACGCTGCTCTAGGCTTACACTGGTCATGATGCACTTACGTCATTGGCAATTTGTAGCTAACACAGAAAACTTTGTATTGGAGTTGAGACTTGAAAGATGATGGCTGGGCACTAGGAGGACAGGGAGGGACTGGGGTCTGGCAAAGCGAAGCTGTGAGTTACAGAATATGGATGCATACGAGAAAATTGTACGTCCTGGGAATGGCAAGGGTTTTATTCTTGTTGGAGACTAAAGTAGAAAGGGATGGAGATAGGAGAAGAAGCTGTACACAAAGACCAAGTCCTAGAGGGCCTTGCGTGTCTTTTCCCATCTTTAGAGTTTATCCCAAAGGCTATGGGGGATAGTTAAAGAATGACGAGTGCCAGGTAA